>NC_138339.1:56184887-57384887 GCF_046562875.1 Panthera onca
CTCCTTATAGGACTTATTTTGTAATGTCTTAGAACGTCTGTAGTTCAAGTTGGACTCCTTGGAAGGACGCTTTAGCCCTTTAGTAGATTCCATGTCAGGGTTCAGTCATGATCTTTTGCAGTTTGAAATATGTCTATCAATAGAATTCCACCTGAGAATTTAGTGAAAACGTGATTACAGTATTCTATATTGTTATTTTTTTATACCTTTATGCAGCTATATTTCAAAAGGATTCAGGTTTTGTTGAGAATCACTTGGAATGATAAAAAAATATAAAATGTAAGATATCTGGATAAAACAACTGATTAAAATACATTGCAGTCTCTGGGGTGCCTGGGTGGCTTTGTCAGTTGAGCGTCCAACTTCAGTTCAGGTCATGATCTGACAGTTTGTGAGTTCGAGCCCCACATCGGGCTCTGTGCTGACAGTCAGAGCCTGGAGCCTGCTTCAGATTCTGTGTCTCCCTCTCTCTCTGCCCCTCTCCCACTCTTACTCTGTCTCTGCCTCTCAAAAATAACATTAAATTTTTTTTTTTAAATACATTGCAATCTCTGAAAACCGTAACCAATCCCCCCTACCCTTTATTTTGTGATAATAAAGCAAATTTGATTAAAGTGCATAGTAACAATTTGTTACTGATTATCTTTAAACAAAGCTGAGATAATTGCTGGAAAAATCAAAAGAATAGCAATGGCATAGTCTTTACAAAGATCTTTTGAAGTTTTAGGTCATTTAGTTTAATAGCATGGTATGTTACTCCAGAACCTAAGCTCCTTGTGCACAACAATTTTGTCTATCTTTTTTTTTTCATTGTTCAATTATCGTCAGCATCAAAAACAGTGCCTGGTACATGAGAGAACCTCAGTAAACATTTGCTGAATAAACGAAGTAATAAATTGGTGAATTATATTCTAATATATATTACCCACTAGATTGTAAGTTAATTTAGAGTTTTTGTGGTGCTTAGTGTCTTATTTATCTGATACATTTACCAATAGTAGAAGCATAGATTTCTGCCCGATTACAGCCACAATGATTGGGTACCTTCTACGTGATAGTCCCAGTAGGTAAGCACTTATATGATTGCTTTCATCCTCCCCATGCTATACTAAATACCACTGCTGTCACCATTTTATAGGTAGTTGAGGCGAATAGAACTTGACTATTTAGCATCAAATACTGCAGTGAAGAAGCAACAGAATCACTTGTCTCTCTGCTTCTGAACAGAGCTCTTTAATCTGTGCCCTGCTACTTCCTCAAATCCTGACAATCTATTTACTGTCACTCCTCAGTGTCAGGGAAGAGAATTAAACTTATTGCATTCAAAATGTTCATGGTGTTTTTCTCATGGAGCCGCATCTGTTTTGGAATGTTTTGCTACTTTTGAAAGCATCCATGAAAGTTTGCCAATTACCAGGAAGATAACGGCATCAAGAGCAAAATACGTTTTTAATTCTGAGGGGTAAAGTTTTCCTTCATTGTCACTACTGGCAGGAACGTAGAAAAAGACATAAATTTCCATTTAAAGATTAGTGTCTCTAAATTCATCGCTCGTGCTTCCCTATGTTTCATTATTCGTTTCTCAACTGCAAAACTATAGGCAGTTTAGGAAAGTGAGGAGGATGATTTTGAGATCAAAGACATGATTCACTGAAAGTAATATAACAAAGGGTCAGGAATTGGACTTTAGAGTAGAATGACAACCCCCCTTTTATTTCATCATATCATTTACTGCTGGCAAAAACTGGGTGATTAATTAAGAACGTGGTCTTTTTCATCTTGAGAAGATCACACAACCCCAAATCCATCCTCACGTGTGATAGAGCCTGTGCTTTGCCTTCCTGCTCTTTTGGATTGCGACTTTTTTCATGGAATTTCTGTTGAGCAATCACTGAACTCTGATATTTTATTCTCTTTTTTAAATCAAAGTTTTAATTCTGGGCAGGTGGCTGTTCTTGGCAAGGAGAGGAAGGAGGCATCTCTCAGTTGTCACGGCCTTTTTCGGAGGGTTCTAATTGACAAGGGAACTCTTTACAGGTGACTGAAGGAGTTCCCTTTGTACAGGAAATCTGTAATATCTCTGTCACTTTCTGCATGCAGATGACAAGCTTCCGCCAGCTTCAGAGCTTTATTTTCTCCAGCTTCAGGGACTTTTGTGATTTCCATCCATTCAAATTGGTCCAAGCCAGTGAACTATTCCTGTCTCCAGCATTTCCTCAGCCAGACCAGTCTGCCCTTCTCACCACAGAGGTGCTGGGAGCTTTGTGAATTACAAGCTGTTTCTCATGTTTATTGATGGACTGATATTTGGGAAAGGACTAAGAAAAAATGTTTTTAATGTTCAGCTCATTTCTATTGAAACTGAATCACCCCTCCCAGGTTCTCTTTTCCACACAGAGCTCGGTTTCTGAGGGTGAAGCCTCTGGGAGAGGGAACTGAAATAATTGAATCGGATTAGACAAGCCAGCAAAACAAAGTTACATTCCATGAGGTGTTTCCAGTATCAAGTAGATGAATTGTAATTATTTAAGGATTAGTGCAAGCTTGAGATGAGGTCCGTTCTGAATACTCTTCAACGTGTATAAACAAAAGCAAGAGGTAGGAATATACGCTGTTTAAGCTTCTTTTTATCTTTAATAGATTTCTGTTAAAGCTGTGTGGACTTGGAAAACTGCTGCCATAGTGAGCAAACTCTCTCATTGTTTTCCAATAAAAAGTTAGGCCAAACTAAGCCCTCAAGTCTAAGGAGAGAGCTTAATTAAGGCTTCTTTCTTTACTGTAATTCACTAGGACAGCACTTTGCTGTATGCCCCGGGGACTGGAAATTGGGCCCAATTTTTGGTAAATAAACCTTTTATTTTAGAAGATTTTTAGACTTATGGAAAAGTTGCAAAGGCACTACAGAGGCTTTTTATACAGCTTGCATGTAATTCCCCCAATGGGAATATATCATGTTACTTTGTTACATTTGTTACAGTTAGTAGACAAAATTGATATATTAATGTTAACAAAACTTCACACAGTATTCAGAATTTCTTTTGTTTCTAATGTCCCTTGTCTTTTACAGGGTCCCATACAGAATACTATATTTAGTCATCATGTCTCCTTAGGCTCCTTTTGATTATGATAGTTTTTCAGACTTTTGTTGTTTGTTTGCTTTAGTTTTGTGGTTAGACTGGGGTTATGGGTTATTAGGAGGAAGACCAGAGAGAGAGAGTGCCATTCTCCACACAACATATCGTATATGTGTGTGTGTGCTTATGTGTGTGTATGTGCATGGTATGTAGTCTATCAAGATGACTTACTACTGGTGATTGACCACATGGCTTAGGTAGTCTGCAAGGATTCTCTACAGTAAAGTTTCTATTTTACTTTCCCTTGTTCTACACTTTGTTTTTTAAGATTTATTTATTTATTTTGAAAGAAAGAGAGAGAGAGAGAGAGAGAGAGAGAGAGAGACAGAGACAGAGAGAGAGACAGAGAGAGAGAGAGAGAGAGAGAGAGAGAGAAAGAGAGAGAGAGTGGGGAAGGAGCAGAGAGACAGGGGAAGAGAGAAAATCCCAAGCAGTCTCTGCACTGTCAGTGCAGAGCCTGATATGGGGCTTGAACTCACAAACTGTGAGATCATAACCTGAACCAAGTCAAGAATCAGACACTTAACTGACTGAACCACCCAGGTGCCCTATACTTTGTTCTTTTTTGACAAATCATTAATTGTAGCCCACAGTTAACGGATAGAGATTCATACTCTACTTTCTTGAATGGGGAGTATCTACATACATAGGAATTGTTCTTCACTGGAAATCTGTCTATTCCCTCAATTTATGGATTCAATGCTATATATATATATATATATATATATATATATATATCTTTCAGTTGGAACTTGAGTCCTTTTGACATACTCTCAGAGTTGTTATTTTTTCTTGTTGTTTATCATTTAAATAATTTCTGCCATTAATGGATACTCCAGGATCATATTGTATATTCCTTGCCCCAGCTTTAGAATCAGCTATTTATTTAAGAATCTAGATTGCTCTTATTGGAGGATGATATTAGATACAAAGAGGTTGGCACTGGGTGTCCTCATTGCTCCTGGGGTATCATTGCTTCTAAGGCATCCCAGTGGACACAGCCACTGTATACAGATAAAGATATAGAAATAGATATAGGTATAGATATATAGATACATGGATGTATCTATATTAAGCTAAACCTGAGTTCATGTTAATGTCTCTAATTCTAAATCAGTATCACATGGTTCATCTTGATTTATTCTAGCCTCCCCCTTGTTGATCTGTAACCTCCTGCTCCAACAGTGACAAATCTGGTTTCCATCAGCTGCCATCCATTTACATATTCAACCCTGGTATGCATTTACAGCACTTTCAGAATTGTTTATTCATATTCGCATGAAAATAACTTTGCCAACTAGAGTATAGCACTTATTTATAGCTCCTTTTATCTTTAGTCTTACTGTGTTCATTCACTTCCAAAATTTCTTAGATCAGCCTTGCTTTTTTCCCCACATCCTTCAGTAAGATTATGTCATGTATTTTTAATAGTTAAATTCTTTAGGTAAAATCGGCATTCTATCTTGTGTTCTCTCTCTCCTAGTTGTTTTTTTTTTTTTCTTCCTTACATTCAGCAAACTGAGTTTATTATAGTTCAGTGGGTTATGACAAACGGTTAGTGTTGTGTATCACCAATCATAGTACCACACAGAATAGTCTCATAGTTCTAAAATATCTCATGTACTCCACCTTTTTAAAACTGCTCCAAACCCTTGTCAACCAGTGATCTGTTTTCAGCCTCTATGGTTTTGTCTTTTCCAGAATGTCATATGCATGGAGTAATACTCCATTTGTCATATTCCACCAAGCTCTCTAAAACTGGCTTTCTTTACTTAGCAATATGAATTTCAGATTCATTCATGTTTTTCTGTGGATTAATAGCTGTTCCTTTTGGTTGCTAAAAAATATGTACACATCACAGTTTTTAATTTGTTCCATTCACCTATCAAAGAACAACTTGGCTCTTTCTAGATTTTGTGCTTATGCATAAAGCTATCAACACTCATGTGGCAAGTTTTTGTTTTCAAATAATCTTAGTAAATACCTAGGATGGCAATTACTAGGTTATGTGTTAAGTCTATGTTTAGCTTTATAAGAAATATCAGCCAAACTGTCTTTCAAAGTTACTATAGCATTTTTCATTTACGTCCTGTAATGAATGGTGGTTCATATAGCTCTACATCCTTGCTAGCAATTTGTTGTTAGGTTTGTTATTGTTGTTGTTTTGTTTTGTTTTTTTTAGCAATTGACAATAAATTTATAATGATGCCATTGTTTTGAGTATCGCTTCTCTAGTTACATTATATTGAATAAAGTTTATTTGCCTACTGTATATCTTTTTCAATGTGGTGTCTTTACAGATATTTTGCTCATTAAGTTGGGATGTGTTTTTGCTTATCGTTGAGGTTTAAGTGTTTTTATTGATGAGCTTACTATTCTTTTTGTGTGTGGGTCAGTGTTTCATATTATGTGTCCCACATGTATTAAAAATCCCTGGAGGTGCTGCCTGATTACAGTATTCTGGGTCCAATTCCAGACCTATTCAATTGGGATCTCTGAGAATATGGTTCAGTGTGCTGTGTACTTCACAAGTTCCATGAGTGATTCTTATGCATCCTAACTAACATTTGTGAACTCCTGGTGTATAATTTGCTGAGCCATTTCAGAATTGTAATCAGGTGTCGATGAGGCTATTCTAAGTCACTTTTGTTTTCAAACATAGCTCTACCCTTGAATCATCTTGGGAGATCTTTAAGATCAAAAATACCCAGGCTCTCTCTGACCTAATGAATCAGATCTTCTAAGAATGGGATCCATGCATCATTTTTTTTTTTTTTTGCGGTTAATCATGGACTAATTTTATTCTCACACCTAGAGTAATACAGCTTCTGCATGTCTCAAAAATATTGATGATATAACTGTCTCAGAAAAAAAAATATTTAGGAAGGCAAATGCATTTCAAAAGGAAAGTAGAATTCTCATACAGTACAGAAAAGGAATACAAATTACTATAAGGACTTTGGAATACTATTTGACATTATTTATTAAATTTAAATACATGCATCATTTTTGTTTAAATTTCCCCAAGTACTTCTAATGTGCAGCCAATATTAAGAACCACATTCCTAATGCATGTAAGTATTGTAACATGTAACAATTCCATTTGTTTCACCAAAATTTTTACCAAACACATTAAAAAACCATATTTTTCATTTTATTTACTGAGTTTTAATGGTGAGAAATTAAATATCCATTAATCATTTACAATATGAAAGGCAGGGCAGAACTGCGTTCACATACCAAGTTATAGAAGTATTTAATTTTGATGTTATATAACAATGAGGTTTTTTTTTTGTTTTTTTTTTTTTTTTTTAAGTTTTATGGGCAAGTCGCATATAGGCAGAATTAAAACTTTTTTATTTTAGGAAGCTCTGGGAGACGAAACAACATCCTCGAGGTAGTCCACTCTAGCATTTAATACTACTATTGGGAAATTTATATTTTAAAATAATGAAAATTCTCTGGCCTCAAACTTTTGTTTATATGAATGCGTAGTCTCATAATTTCCCTTCTATCTCTCTGTACTACAATATTGAGCTATTACTCAAAGGACTATAAAAGGTATATACTACACTATTTAAGTGTTATTTAAAGGATCTTCATGAGTTATCTAATGCTACATTACAAATTACTCCCAAAATTTAATGGTCTAAAACAACAAAAAAATTATTATATCATAGTTTCTGGATGTAATATCAGGAGTGAGTTTTTGGGTAATTCAAGATGAGAGTGTCTCATGAATTTGCTTTCAGGTTATCATCAGGGCCTGTTGTATCTGAGGTTTTGACTGGGACTAGAACACTCATTTCCAAGATGGCTCATTCAGATGGCTGTTGACAGGGAGCCTCAGTTTCTTGCCACCTGGATCTCTCTAGACTGCTGAGTGTCCCTATTGCATGGAAGATAGCTTCCCTCAGAACAAGTGATGCAAGGCAGAGAGCCAAGAAGGATCCCACAATGCCTGTATTACCTAATCTTGGAAGTAACACGTTGCCATTTGCCTTGTATGTTATTCATTAGAAGCAAGTCATTCATTAAGTCCAACTCACACTCAAGGGGAGAGGAATTAAGCTCCACTCCTTAAAAGAAATAGAATCAAATAATTTGTAGACATATTTTAAAACCACCCCAAGACACTTTCAATCTTTATAATATTTACTTTTTTAATTTTCTGTAACTATTATAACCACATAAGATTTTATGTGCTGAAAATTAAACAGCCCTAGAAATACTGAATATTATTTTAAAATAACTTCGAAAGCATCATACACCACTTTAACAATATTTATTGAGTTCCTGTTTTATGTCAGATATTGTGCTGGGTTTCACAACAAATGAGAGAAATAAGATCCAGAGGTTTAAATTTAGCTGTAATCAAATAAGGGATGATAGAGCCAAAGCTATACCTTCTGTGCTACATATTTTGTGACTGACAGAAGTATATATGGGATATACTTTAAGGAAAGAAAGAATATAATCATGCCAGAGTATCTGGTTAGGTGCATGGTCAGGAAAGGCTTCTAAAGAGTGATGGCTGATATGTCTTGAGAGATGATTTAATAATATTCTTCAGTGTCATGAAAGGAGATGAGGGACTTTTCTTGTGGATGAAGTGAAAACGAAAAATGCTTTGAGGAACTCTAAATTATTTCATTTAATCAAACAAAGATTTTGCATTGGAAAAAGATGAGTCAAGAAATAAAGGTAAGGTTAGATCTGTAAATAGACCATGATAAAGAACTCTACTCTTTTATTGTAAAGAGTTAATAATAAGTTCTTTGCAAAATTATTGCTACTATAAACAAAAAGTACCAGAAGGAACTCTATAATCATTATGGCAAAGTAATACTATTCTCATAGTAAGAATTACTAAAACTACCTACACTGATCAAGTGGTTAATTAAATGAATATATTCTTCCAGTAATATGCTAATAATTATAATCTATTAGACGAATGATTTCTGCTTTCATTTTATTCATCTAGATATAGGCTATTGTACTTATTACAATTTCAAATATATGGAAATCTAAAATTTTCAAACATTATGCCAACAAGAATCTACTTTCAATTTTCCCTAATTGTCCCCATGGTTTGTTCACCTCTCTGGTGTCTAGAATATGGAACAGATTTTAAAATCACTTATTGTTTGATCTTACATGCTTGGCTAGGTGGAAGTGGCATGGGTGGGGATGAGATATGAGCTAATCAAGCAGGCTGGCCTGGGAGGGTCCTAGGTGCCAGGGCTTCCATTGTGGAAACAGATTCTCAGAGTATTCAGACTAAGGATAAGTGAGAGTGTGAATTTAGGGGTGAAAATAAGGAAGCCAAATCAAGTCAATTTAAGAAAAAAATTAAGCAGAGATCAAGAACCTGGTATATGCAAGATTTGAGGAGGGCAGTAAACACAGTGGTTTAACTGATACAGATAGTTCAAAAATAATTTCAGGAAATGGAGTCATGCACCTTGAAATGCACTAGTAGGCACACATGTATTGTGTTAATAAATAGGGCTATTATAATCGTATAGTACAGCCATTTATGTAGTATCTTTTCCAAATCCTTAGAAAAAATTATATACTTTTTATATTCGTATCCTTTGTTTAATGCTGAATCATGAGCTAAAATACCTGAATGCCAATATCCAAAGGAAAATGTACTTTTCTGTTTGTGTCCTTATTTACATTTGTTTCTATCAGCTTGAAAAACACTTTTAATTTAAGCAATAACTCAGAGAGAACAGAGAAAAAGATTCATCTAAAAGAGGTGATGATGGAAAAAATTAAAGTGGAGATGTGGAGGAACTTGTTAAGAAGGATCAATTAGTGCCTTTTTCCTTTCCACTTATTTTCTCTAAGTGCAAGGGGGTTGTTCACATTTCTTGCCAGATAGCACTTCTTTGTAATAAAAATAGAAAACTGTGTTCCAGCACCATAAGCAGAGAATGGTTATGATTCATTTCCAATGAAAGGGGAAGTGTGTTTCTTTTTCCAACACTCCTCAGAAGTTGGTTGAGCATCAGGTGCATCTGTCTGACTCCTCCAATCACAGATGCACCCTCTTGCTTAGCTTTGTGGAAACTTTTCTCCTTCCAGTATATTCTGAATCTCCATGCACATTTTTAAATAGATGCTGTATTTTCTGTCCAGTGTTTAAATTAAGCAAGAGTACCGAATAGCTTTTTTTGGAGAGAGAGAGAGAGAGAGAGAGAAGAGTGAGAGAGAGATTTTCAGTTGGATGTAAGGGAAAGAAAGGTTTTGAGCCATTTTTATGAAAATGCTTGTCATACTTCCAAGTTTCTGGGCACTGTTGTCTTCGACTTTCACACTGCTGCTCTCTAGGTTATGGTCTTCAACATCATCAACACCAAATGTTTTCCAAAATCATAGTAGAAGCAGACTCAGTATTCTCATTAAACAGGATTTGGGCCAACTCATCTAGATTTAAAATATATGTCCACTTACCACAAAGCTATAGACTTAAAGACCCCTGGTGATTTACACAGTTATTCTAGTTAAAATATAAGAACAGTTACAAAAAAAAGAGTTGGCAAGGATTTGGGGTGTTAGATGGATGTCACTGTATCTTAGTTTTCTACTCTGATACTTTCTTTATTGTACACATCTTTTGTCTTAAACTGAAACTACCTCCATGCAGTTTAACTGGTATATTCCAGTTTCTACCATGTTAAACAGGAGATTTTGCATAGCTCATAAAATCTAGGTTTTTTTTTTTGCTGTACTTCATTTTATTCTCAGACTTTATAGTTTTATTAGTGATGTTATACAGAACTGTCTAATAAAACATCTCAATTCCTGATGTATTCCATTGGAAAATAAGATACATGAACGATTGACTATTTCTTTGTTGCTTAGCTTATTGTGTAGTATACTTAATCACATGGTAATTGATCAAGAAGTATAATTGAATGGATTGAGAATATTTCAAAAAATTCAATGTTTAACTCTTACTACTTACATACCTGCTGTCATGAATTGGGAGCCTACGGTAAAATAATTTCTTATACTGCAACAATTGTACAAAACACAGGGGGAGCAGCATGGAGACCCTGAGCATTTCTTGTCTCTGAAATACAGCCAGATCAGCACTAAACCATTTTGAACACCTAGGAAATTGATCTGAGGATTAATACAACAATCTGCATAACCTGAGCCACATAACCTGGCAGATACATGGTGCATAGAGGTGAACTGGGGGAGAGAAAAGGTGCAGAGGGTAGGGAGCTGTTTTTGTGGACAGAAGACAGAAAAAGGGAAATGGGGAGAGTGTGGTACATTGGGATTGTGCAAGAAAAGCACTTGCCAAAAAATAGCTGGAGAGAAAGAGAAAGAGAAAAAACACTCGCAGGGGACTGAACAAGAAATCTGTTTCCCAAAACCACTGACAGGAGGAAAGGAGAGAGTTTCAATACCATCAGGATTCCATAAACAGTGGAGTGCAGAGTCTGAACTTTTGGAACTCAGTGCCTGGCGACGCTCTGGTGAGGAAGCTGGGTGAATCCCCAGGAGCAGTCAGCAGCATCTGAAGTGTCCATGTGCCACGTGGGCAGAAGTGGTTCCCCTGCTTGGAGAGCATTTGGTAGAGGCCATATGGTCTCCCCACAAGCAAAGGTTCCAGCAGGTGCCTGAGAGCAGCCACATTTGCTGGTATTGAGACAAAGACACCAGAATGCAGTGAAAACTCGTGCTGGTTGTATGTTGTGATTTGCCATAATCTCTGAACTTCTGCCACTCCATGATCCTTCCACTATTTTCTGGGGCAAGCAGGCTTCTGGACATTACTCAGGGAGACCCTCCCCCAGAGAGTTGGCAGGGGTCCAACCTGCAGGGGACTCTGAAGCATTGGGATTTGGAATATCTGAGGAAAAAACTCTAGAGGGAGGTGCTGCCTGGCAGGCAGACAGCTTGGATACACACAGGGTAGAGACAGGGAGTGGATGGAGGTCTGAGACAAAGGAGGGGTGCTTGATCACTGGTTGGTGAGAGCACAGAGTTCCTGTTCCAGAGAAAAAGGAGCTAGGTGAAGTGTGCCACACCGATCCATCTCGATAAGCTAAGCAGTGCCACTTAGTAGATAATGGAACCAAGCAGCACCCAACTGCACCCTCTAAGCACATCTCCCAGAAAACCAGCACGTCACTCCACCTGCTTAGTGTATAGACTACAGAAGGCTTTATAGTTATAGTTCCAGGGGAAATGGGATATAACTTCATTTGGATTTCATTCTGTTCGCTGCTTCATTTATTTGTTTTATTTTCTGTTTTTGCTTAAATTGTTTTCTTTTTTCTTCTTTTTATTTTGTTTTCTCCCTCATTCTTGGATACAGAAAGAGAAAAATGTATTTTTATTTTTATTTTTTTACCAAATTTTTATTTTTTAATTTTTAAAGTTATATTTCATTGTCTATTTCATTGTCCTTATTTCATTTTATTCTATTTATATATTTTTTAATTTTAATTTTTTGACCTTTTTTCTCTTTCTTTTTTTTTTTCTTTCCCAGTTTTCTCTATTCTATCAAGTTTCTTTTAACAAGCAGAACAAAACACACCTAGGATCTAGGTTCCTTTATAATTTTTGTTTTGTTTTATTTTTTAATTTTTATTTTTTACCTTAGTAATTATTTTTTTCTTCCTCAAAAATCACAAAATGAAGGAATTCACCCCCCACAAAAGAAGAAGAAATGACAGCCAGGGGCTTAATCAACACAGATATAAGCAAGATGTCTGAGCCAGAATTTAGAACCATGATAACATGAAATACTAGCTGGGGTTGAAAAAAGCATAGCATCCCTTTTTGTGGAGACAAAAGAAATAAAATCTAATGAGGATGAAATTAAAAATGTTATAACTGAGATGCAAACTCAATGAAAGCCACGACAGCAAGGATGGACAAAGCAGAGCAGCAAATCAGCGATTTAGAAGACAAAATTATGGAGAATGATGAGGCAGAAAAAAAGAGGGAAACAAAGGCAAAAGAGCATGATACAAGACTTAGAGAACATTTTTATTAAAAAAATATTTTTTAAGAAAAAAGTAATAACATTGAATCATAAGAGTCCCAGAAGATAGAAAAGGGGGCAGAAGTTTTATGTGAGTAAAACTATAGTGAAAACTTTCCTAATCTGAGGTAAGAAACAGACATCAAAATCCAAGAGGCACAGAGAACTCTCATTATGTTCAACAAAAACCAACGATCACCAAGGCATGTCATAGTCAAATTTACAAAATACACAGACAAGAGAATAAAAGTCCTTAACCTATAAGGAAATACAGATCAATTTTGCATCAGACCTATCCACAGAAACTTGGCATGCCAGAAAGGGGTGGCAGGATATATTCAATGTACTAAATTGGAAAAATATGAAGCCAGAAATTCTTTATCCAGAAAGGCTGTCATTCAAAATAGAATAAATATTTTCCCAAACAAAAAACTAAAAGAGTTCATGAGTACCAAACCAGTCCTGCAAGAAATTTTAAGGGGGGTTGGGAGTGGGGGGGGGGGAGCACTGAGTGGAGAAAAGGCAAAACAAAATGAAAAAAAGACCAAAAGCAACAAATGCTAGAAAGGACCAGAGAGCATTATCAGAAATGCCAACTCAAGAGACAACACTATGGCACTAAATTCATATATGTCAGTATTCACTCTAAATGTCAGTGGACTAAATGCTCTAATCAAAAGACATAGGTTATCAGAATGGATAAGAAAAAAGGACCCATCTATATGTTGCTTACAAGAGACTCATTTTAGACCTAAAGACACCTGTAGAATAAAAGTAAGGAGATGGAGAACCATCTATCATGCTAATGACCATCAAAAGAAAGTTGTGTAGCCATATTTATATCAGACAAACTAGATTTTAAAATAAAGACTGTAACAAGAAATGAAGAAGGGCATTATATCATAATTAAGGGGTCTATCCACCAAGAAGACTTAATGATTATAAATATTTATATCCCCAATGTGGTAGCAACCAAATATATAATGCAATTAGTCACAAACATAAAGTACCTCATTGACAGTAATACCATAATAGAAGGGGACTTCAACACCCCACTTACAACAATGGACAGATCATCCAAGCAGAAAATCAACAAGCAAACAATTTCTCTGAATGACACACTGGAACAGATGGACTTAAGAGATATATTTAGAACATTTCATCCTAAAGTAGCAGAATACACATTCTTCTCTAGTGCACATAAAATATTCTCCAGGGTCACAAATCAGCCCTCAGCAAGTACAAAAAGATCGAGATCCTACCATGCATATTTTCAGACCACAGTGCTATGAAACTCAAAATCAACCACAGGAAAAAATTTGGAAAGACCACCAATACTTGGAGATTGAAGAATGTCCTACTAAAGAATGAATGGGTTTAACCAAGAAATTAAAGAGTAAATTAAAAAGTACATGGAAGCCAATGAAAATGAAAACACAACAACCCAAAACATCTGGAATGTAGCAAAGGCAGTCATAAGAGGGAAGTATATGTCAATCCATGCTATATACCTTACCTTACATGTAAAAGAGCTGGAAAAGAACAGCAAATAAAACTCAAAACCAGGAGAAGAAGGGAAACAATAAAAATTAAAGCAGAAATCAATGATATTGAAATTAAAAAATTAAAAATTAAATTAAAAAAACATGGTAGAACAGATCAATGAAATATGGAGCTGGTTCTTTGGAAAAATTAACAAAATTGATAACCCTCTAGCCAGATTGATCAACAAGAAAAAGGAAAGGACCTAAATAAATAAAATCATGAATGAAAGAGGAGAGTTCACAACCAACACTGCAGAAATACAAACAATAATAAGAGAATATTATGAGCAACTTTATGCCAAAAAATTGGGAAATCTGGAAGAAATGGACAAAGTCTTAGTAACATATAAACTACCAAACTGAAACAGCAAGAAATAAAAAATTTGAACAGACCCATAACCAGCAAAGAAATTGAATCAGTAATCAAAAATCTCCTAACAAACAAGGGTCAGGGCCAGATGGGGAAGCCTACCAAACTTTTAAAGAAGAGTTAACACCTATTCTTTTGAAGCTGTTTCAAAAAATAAAAGTGGAAGGAAAACTTACAAACTCATTCTACAAGGCCAGCATTACTTTGATTCCAAAACCAGACAAAAATCCCACTAAAGAAGAAAACTACACACCAATTTCCCTGATGAACATGGATGCAAATTCTCAACAAGACACTAACCAACTGGATCCAACAATACATTAAAAGAATTATTCACCACAATCAAGTGGTATTTATTCGTGGAATGCAGGGTTGGTTCAATATCCACAAATCAATCAAAGTAATACATCATATTAATAGAAGAAAGGATAAGAACCACATGATTCTCTCAATAGATGCTAAAAAACATTTGACAAAATACAGCATCCTTCCTTGATAAAAACCCTCAAAACAGTAGGGATAGAAGGAGCATACCTCAAGATCATAAAGGCCATATATGAAAGGCCCACTGCTAATATCATCCTCAATGAGAAAAAGCTGAGAGTTTTCCCCCTCAGGTCAGGAACACAACAAGATGTCCCCTCTTAGTTATTCAACATAATGTTGGAAGTCCTAGTCTCAGCAACCAGACAATATAAATAAATACAAAGCATCCAAATTGGTAAGGAGGAAGTCAAACTTTCACTCTTTGCAGACAACATGATACTCTAGGTTGAAAACCCAAAAGCCTCCAGCAAAAAACTGCTAGAACTAATACATGAATTCAGCAAAGTCGCAGGATATAAAATCAACATACAGAAATCAATTGCACTTCTATACACCAATAATGAAGCATCAGAAAGAGAAATCAAGGAATCAGTCTCATTCACAACTGCCCAAAAAACATAAAATACATAGGAATAAACCTAAGCAAAGTGTAAAAAATCTATACACTGAAAACTATACAGAGCTTATGAAAGAAATTGAAAAAGACACACAAAAAAATGGAAAACATTCCATGCTCATGGATTGGAAAAACAAACATTGTTAAAATGTCAATACTACCCAAAGGAATCTACATATTCAATCTCTATCAAAATAACACCAGCATTCTTCACAGAACTAGAAAAAACAATCCTAAAATTTGCATAGAACCTGAAAAACCCTGAATAGCCAAAGCAATCCTGAAAAAGAAAATCAAAGCTGGAGGCATCACAATCTTGGACTTCAAGCTATACAAAGATATAATCATGAAGACAGTATGGTAATGGCACAAGAACAGAAACATAGATCGATGGAACAGAATAGAGAAGCCAGAAATTAACCCACAAATGTAAGTCCAACTAATCTTTGACAAAGCAGGAAAGAATAACCAAAGGAAAAAAGACAGCCTCTTCAACAAATGGTGTTTTACACTATACACAAAAATAAACTCAAAATGGATGAAAGACCTAAATGTAGGATAGGAAGCCATCAGAATCCTAGAGGAGAAAACAAGCAACAACCTATTTGACTTCGGCCACAGCAACCTCTTACTTGACATGTCTCTAGAGACAAGGGAAACCATAGCAAAAATGAACTATTGGGACTGCATCAAGATAAAAACCTTCTGCACAGCGAAGGAAACAATCAGCAAAACTAAAAGGCAACTGACAGAATGGGAGAAGGTATTTGTAAATAACATATCAGATAAAGCGTTCCCTGATAAATGGTATCCAAAATCTATAAAGAACTTATCAAAATCAATACCCCAAAAAACAAATAATCCAGTGAAGAAATGGGCAAAAGATATGAATAGACACTTTTCCAAAGAAGACATACAGATGGCTAACAGACACATGAACAGATGCTCAACATCCCTCATCATCAGGGAAATACAAATCAAAACCACAATGAGATACCACCTCATACCTGTCAGAAAGCTAAAATAAACAACTCGGGCAAAAACAGATGTCAGTAAGGATGTGGATAAAGGGGAACCCTTTTGCACTGCTGGTGGGAATGCAAACTGGTGCAGCCACTCTGGAAATAGTATGGACGTTCCTTAAAAAATTAATAATAGAACTACCCTACAACCCAATACTACTGGATATTTATCCAAAGGATACAAAAATGCTGATTCCAAAGGGCACATGTATCCCATGTGCTGTATTTATAGCAGCACTATCGACAATAGCCAAAGTATAGAAAGAGCCCAAATGTCATTGAATGATGAATGGATAAAGAAGATGCAGTATATATATTCAATGGAATATTACTTGACTATGAAAAATAACGAAATCTTGCCATTTGAAACAATTTGGATGGAACTAGAGTATATTATGCTAAGCTAAATGAACCAGTCAGAGAAAGACAAATATATAGTTTCACTAATATGTGGAATTTAATATTCAAAACAAATGAAGCAAAAATAATATAAAACCAGAAAGGTAGATAAACCATAAGAGACTCCTGAATACAGAGAAAAAACTAAGGGTTGCTGGAAGGGTGTTGGGTGGGGGGAGGGCTACAGGGGTGAGGGGCATTAAGGAGGACATTGGTTGGGATGAGCACTGGGTGTTATATATCAGTGATGGATCACTAAATTCTATTCCTTATAAAATAAATAAATAAATAAATAAATAAATAAATAAATAAATAAAATTTGATTTAAAAAACAAATAAAACACAAAAAACTTTTTGATAGAATAAGAAAAAAATATTGTCTCTCTTTGAACATATCCTTTTTAAGTTACAAAAGTAAATGTAACTGAATTTGTGTGGTTCCTTCCAAATAGTTTATGACTTTGAAGATACTTTGCATTCTCACAAACTACTTCACTACCATTGTTCATGCAGATGAAAGGAAACCACATATGAGATATTAGACTAGAAAGTTTTAAGGGTCTTTTTAATTATAAAAATCTCTGATTATACTATTGAGAAATTAATTGTTTATTTTTTAAAGTAAATAAGGTCCAAAGCTAACTCAATATATTAATGATAGAGATTATTCACATGGCAATAAGTTTATTTCTAATATCTATTTTTCTCAATTCAATATTCATACAGTGATGATATTGCATCTAAGTAAAATTAATTTATTAGTAGTATTATGGAGGATCAGACAATCAGTAGGATGTTGGAGGACCTAACTTGGAAATCAACAGAAGCCAAGAAGAGATATATCCAGTGACAGTCTTGTAACTGAAACAACATAGTCAAGATGTTGGATGATTTCTATGTTGAATGTCCTACATATGTTGCCTCTTCTTTGCTTCCCTGGTGCCTTGGAGATTAACAGTGTTTAAGTCAGGAACCAGTCCCCTACTTCTTCTCAGGCAGGAGAGGATTAAAATATCTCTTGAATTACAAGAACTTCAGTCATTTTATCTTTCAGTCTGGGAAGCTACCAACAGATATAACACTCCCAATAAGCCTGTACACAGCGATGGAGAGGTAATTAGCCAAAAAGAAAATGGGAGACTACAAAAGGAGAGACTGAACCTGATTGACCTCAAATGAGAAATCCTCACAACATTATGAAGCAGTTCTACATGGGATATTTGTAGTAATTTTGAGCTACACAGACATATTTTCTTTTTTGCATCTGTACTTAAAGTGCATGCTGTTTGAAAAAACTAATCAGGTATCTCTCAAACTTTTAAGTTAAGACACTCAGTGTGAGTCACATTCCATTTCATTCTGCCCTAATCCCTAGATAGGTACTGATTGTGCATGCAGGACTCTAGTTTCTCCTTGACTAATGGAAGGAAGGTGAACCTCTCTGTCACCAATTAACTATTGTATAAGGTAAACTCCTGGTAGAATAAGATGACTTGTTGCAACAATGATTTGAAATGGACTAAGCAGCATTCCCTGTAGTCAACATTCAAAATCCCATTATCCTCAGGTCTCCAAGGAGCCTTGTTTGATAAATACTGTTGAAATAACAATTGTGTCATTATTTGTAAAGGGGCAAGATTCATAAGTATGAATAGTGTGTTTTTAAGCACTGTAGCACTATTTGAACTTTGGCAAAGATGGTTGTGTCTGAAAGAATATGCTCATTAATCTCTACAAACAAGTTGTAGGTTTATTTTTTAATACCATTTGATACAAAAAAGAATAAGAAGTTGGCTTTGTTAGCATTTTATCATGAATGCCAATAGTTATTTTTCTTGTCTGACTCAATAGTTCATGCCCTGAATCCATAAAAACATTGAAAACACAAGCAATTCAGTGTCCTAATCTCCATTTTGATGGTGCTACAGTTGCCTTTGGAAGAAGTGCTTATGTCTTTAGAACTCTCTTGACATTATCTTACTTGTTAAATAGGTGGAATAAGTGTTCCACCTTCTGAATGTATGAGCTATGTGTTTCCTACGCACTTCCTTTCTTCCTCTTTTTTTTCTTTCTCATATTCTTTCTGTTTTTTTAATAGCTCATTTCTCTTTCTGTAGAATCCATGTGCAATATAATCATTCAGTTGTATTTCACTTCTTATTAATTCAGAGTATTCATGTTCATTTTAAAAACTCCTATGAAACCCATTTGCAGTAAATAACATTTTAAGATGTGATATGTCTTTATGGATGAGGAAACTTAATAGTAGGGACTCTTAAATATGCAACCTCTAATTCAGAATGACTGACACATTAAATCATATCATCTAACTATACTGTTGTGCTTTAAGAAATTCTGAACTCTCAGAAGTAGCATAATTAATAGTTGAGAGAAATAAGACTATAATATTTAGTTTGGTTAAAACAGAAAGGCACATTTGGGAAACATTTACTGGAATTCAAAGAAAATGGATAAAAATCAATTTCGCCTGTTGTCTGCATTTCTGTTTCATTCTTCAGTTGCCAACACACCATAAATTGGTACTAGAATTAGAATTTTGACATATCATTAATCAGAAAAATAAATATGAAACAGCTTGATGAACCCTGTACAAGAAACAAAAATTCAAATAAAAAGTGATCCCATATGTGTCATTTATTGCAGTAGCTTAATATAATTTAGTAAATCATAAAACAGCAAAGGACATAAGCTTCCTCTTTCTTATTTTTCATGGAAATTTTTTGAGGAGGGAACACTAGTTTAATATCATAAAAATATGTTTTTACATATTTTTGGTACCATTTGCCATGATGTTCACATCTAAATTCTACTTAATTTTAGAATCATATTTTATATCAATTAGAAAATTTTCTCTTTTTGTATGTAAAGTATTACTGGAGAATTCTTATTAAACTGTTTGGAAAATATAACTACTCTAGTTGATTAAGCTGTATTACATACATTGAACTGTTAATATATCAGTAAAGGATAGACTAATGTCTCATTTTCAAATGTCTGTTAGTAGGCTATTAAAATTATCCTGCTGAGAGATATTCTTAGCATGGAAAAGGCAGTGTAGATGATGGATGATTTGAGAGCTATTTAAGAGCTAGAATCAACTGTCCTGGGGGATGGATTGGATATGGAGAAGAGAGAGGCAGATGCCAAGATAACTCCCAGGTTTCTTTTCCAAGAAATTGGGTAGATGTTGATGCCATCAACAAAGATAAGAAACACTGGATCGACTTTCCAGACTTTTTTTTTAAACTTTTTTTTTTTTAAACTCTGCCTTCAACCTGTACCTTTATTCTAAAAAAGGCTCCAAATGCTATTCTCCCATGTCTCAAAGATTATATCCAACCTTTAAACCTACCATCTTTTCCAAAATTGTTTATTTTACCTTGTTTTTCTATTTTATTTTTTTAATTTTTTTTAGAAATTCCAAATAGAATTTTCTGGCTACATTTTTGGAGTAATCCCAAATAGGATGTTGTTTTGGAAATATCAGAGTCCCACGCTTTGCAGTTTTACTCTGTTGGGTATGGAACCCCAAGTTTAGCTTGCTAGGAAGAAAATCCAGGCCCATTTTTTTTACTATTCTTGCTGGGGATTTTGTTAAAAAACCTCTTTGTTAAGCCTGTTATCCAATTTAGTCTGTCAAGCAGAGGATAAGAACAACTTAACTAATATTTATGCTCACTTTCTTTCTAACTGGAGAAAAATAATTGTTATTAACATATTTAGGGTCTTAAAATTGGACATCTATAAGGCATATAAGAGAGAACATATCACTTGGTAGGCCAAATAATGCCTCATAAATATATCCAGTCCTAATCCCAGATAATGCAAGGTATCTTAATAATATCTTATAAGATATAATAATATATTAATATGATAATGCAAAGTTATCTAATGATAATACCTATCTCATAGTACTGTATTGGAATTTAAAAGAGTAATTCATATAAAGTGTCAAGTAAACCACACACAAATGTTAACTATCATTTTTTATTTAACATTGTGATATTCCCTATTACCAAGGATAGTTAAGGAATTTCTACTTTTGAAAGTCTTATATAAAGTAGGTGATTTTCTTATGACTAGAAATAGGCAGATTCTGATTTATATCAGTCTTGGAAGATTTTATAACTGTATAGCCAAAACACAGTAGTAAATAGACAAAATGATTCTGATAGCTGACCCTAACCTTATCTAATCAGGAAAAAACTTCCTTGGTGGTAGCAGAGCCTGGGGAAAATAATTAAGGAGTGAAGCTGCCATAACTGTTGATAACTTAAGACAATTTACCAAAGTCACAGCCATGGTCAGTTCTGGGATTTCCTCCTAGACAAGCACAAGGAATTATTAAAATATTTAGTTATTAATACTGATCACAGCCGCATTAGCAGACACAGGTCTGTAATGCTCAAAGTGCTGGCAACCTCAGAGACACTGGGAAAACTTCTTTCAAACTTTATATCAGAGCTTCCTGTAAACTTGACCCAGTTAGCTTAGGTATATTATCATATCCATTGTTCATTTTATTTGATGTACCATTTTTAATTCTTGTATTATTAATGCGAAGAGTGAGCCTAGTAAGGGTGGTAACTAGAAGTATGTAGAGGAGGAAAAATCTTTCCTTGTCTATCTTAGGTCCTCTGGCTAGGGTCCTATAAATTGGACTGATGACATATTAATAGGAGAGAAGCACAGAAATTTAATGTAAGTTTTATGTGACATGAGAGCTTAATGAGGAAATGAAGACCTGAAGAAACAGTTAAACCTGGGCATTTTTATGCCAGCTATGATAAAGAGTGGAAAGCCGTGGAAAAATGTGATAGGACAAAGGATATGAGCTAATGGTAGTAAACTGGGGTAAATTAAGTGAGGCCCATTCATTTAGATTCTTCTTGGTGTTCCTCTGTCTTTGGATGTAAGGATGCTCTTCCTCCAGACATGGAGAAGGCACTCAATGAGGGTCTTAAGACTTGCTTCAAGGAACTTCTTAAGAAGGGGAGAGATCAGAAAGTCTTTTCTGGACTTGCCATTTTTCCATTTCCTTCAGCTTACAATATTCAGTATGTCCAGGTGCTGCTATGTTTTGGAGAAGTGTGTCTTAAACCCCCGTCAAGTGTTGTAAGTGCAATTTTTATTTGAGCTTTCTAGTCTACTTGGTCCATCTGCAGCTCTACACTTGGATCATTCATTCTTTTGTTTAAAGGAATATGGACACACTCTAGTTTCTATTAACTGCCATAATGTCTTCACAGAATTCAATGACTTCTACCAAAGTAGACATTAACTTCTACCAAACATTTACTTCTACCAAATCTGTACAAATACCTTACACTTAACTAATATGAGATATATAAGTTATTTTTAGTATAAGATTTACTTATATGTAACTGTCTGACGTTGAGAATAGTAGAGATATTAGCAAAAGAAGATCTATGAGCCAAGGCTTCTGGTAAAATTCATATTTCTTTAATATAATATCTATTTAATGGGGCATTGAAATTTTAAATTATGTTATTTTGGCATATTATCAACTTGTTTAAATACCCTTTAATTGTGGATGAGGGAGTATCCTAGATATCAATGTCCTCATCTATTACTATAGATATCATTCTGGTTCACTGTTTACCAAACTATGGACCACAGAATTAGTTCCACAAGTCATTATTTATTGTTCTATGAAAAATGCTTTCCATGACTAAATAGGCTTGGCAAATACTTGAATAAAGTTAAGTGTTTCTTTTCTTCAGGACTCATAAGAAGACTTTAACATGGACAATATATTCTGATTCTTCCACAGTAAATAGACCTCATTAATTACCAAATCTATTTGAAAAGAAACACTTTATTTTGTTTTATTTTCTTATTTGTTGGAAATAAACTAGTTCCATGTTATGGAATGAGTTTTCCTTAAAAGGCAGTTTGGAACATAATGGAACACATGGTATCTAAGCTTCACCCCAACTGTAACATTCTTTTTTTTTAATTGTTTAAATGATAGAATTAATACATGAATTAATTTTAAAAAGTTAAACATTGATAATTAATATTTTATTAATACATTCCTCGCTTAATTTCTTTTGTCAAACCCTGATGCAAAAGATAACTAGATTTGTTTATATCCAAATTCCTATTCTCCCGCCTTTTATCACTTTAACCTGAATTCATTCACCTTAGTAAATTATGTATAGTCCTTTTTAAAATTTGTATCTTTTGACAAAATTGCTTAGAGATACCTTACATCAAAAATAAACATATTCCTGACTAAGAATAAAGAGTGTGACTGAGCATTATTTCATGAGTACAAAGTCATAGCAGATTTTTTTTTTTTTTTTTTTTTTTTTTTTTTTGCCATTTTTGGTAAAGAGACTTAAGGAAACTCTATCTCATACTTCTAAAATTTTCCGAAATGAAAATGGCTAATTTTTACTTCTGAGTTTCTGAGAACCCCCTGGGGCATGCACTAGGTGAGGCAGTTGAAAATGTCATTTTTAAGAGTATGAGAATGATAGCTTTCTTCCATAATTGGTTGAACCCAAGGTAGCAATTTTATGTATGTATTTTCTTAGTAGTAGTTTTAGGACTATTTGGTCAGGTAGAAATCACCATGTAAAGACAATTTTCGGTTTTAGAGGAAGAGTAAAAAGGAAAAAAAAGAAGTAACCCACTCCAAACATAGTTTCTCCTAGTTAAGAAGGAAGATTATTCTGTTTCTAAGACTTCTATATTACTGTAGAAAGAGGGAGAGAAAAGAAATTTAAAGCAGTCTCTTGGTTATATTTAGCATTTTTTCTCCCATGCCTCTGTTATAAAGGTGATCTTTTAATAGCCCTGGAATTTATGGGTTCATAATGGTTTTTATCCACAAAATAACTAAGATTAGCCATAGTACAAAGGATTTATTGAAGGAATTTCATATGTTCAATACTGTTAATAGTAATCTGTGATCACATATTGATAGAGAGTCCATAGACTCAGTGCTCTGTTAAGGTGTACCAGAGGTCCAATATATGTATATATAGGACACCGTTCTTTTTTTTTTTAATAACAAAAATTTATTTACATATTTGGTAACCATAACAGTAACAATTTTGAGCACTTTCTTTTTTTCTCTCTTCTTTCTTTCTTTCTTTCTTTCCTTCTTTCTTTCTTTCTTTCTTTCTTTCCTTCTTTCTTTCTTTCTTTCTTCTTTCTTTTAATATAGTTTATTGTCAAGTTGGTTAACATACAGTGTATAGTGTGCTCTTGGTTTTGGGGATAGATTCCCATGATTCATCACTTACATACAATACACAGTGCTCATCCCAACAAGTGCCTTCCTCAATGCCCATCACCCATTTTCCCTCTCCCCCGCACCCCCACCAACCCTCAGTTTGTTCTCTGTATTTAAGAGTTTCTTATGGTTTGCCTCCCTCCCTCTCTTTTTGAAACTATTTTTACCCCTTCCCTTCCCCCCATGGTCTTCCATTAAGTTTCTCAAGTTCCACATATGAGTGAAAACACATGATATCTTTCTCTGACTTATTTCATTTAGCATAATACCCTCCAGTTCCAGCCATGTTGTTCCAAATAAGAGGATTTCATTCTTTCTCATTGCCAAGTAGCATTCCATTGTATGTATAAACTACATCTTCTTTATCCATTCATCAGTTGATGGACATTTGGGCTCTTTCCATAAATTGTCTATTGTTGAGAGTACTGCTAAACATTGGGGTACATGTGCTCCTATCAATCAGAACTCCTGTATTCTTTGGATAAATTCCCAGTAGTGCTATTGCTGCATCGTAGGGTAGTTCTATTTTTAATTTTTTGAGGACCTCCACACTGTTTTCCTGTGGTTGCACCAGTTTGCAAGAGGAAAGCTACGCCCTTGTTAGCCACTGTAAATATGAAAACAGTCATGTCTTTCCATCATCTTTGAAGACCCGTAGCCACTAGCCACAAAAGGGCTTCTTTACACAAGGCCTCCCTAGCATTTCCCTGATCCTTCTTAAAGTTCAGGAAAAAAAAAATGGTGAGAAGTTAGAGGAAAATCAACTACTCTATTATTTTTTTTTCTTTTTCTCTTTGTTAGCTTTGAGACCATTTTTGTTAGTTAAATCTGTCATACAAAACCTGCCTATGTGATGGAGACGGTGGCAGAACAGAATCAGGCTACATATTTTACCTGCTTAAAAATATAATCAATAAAATTTTATTTAAAAAAAATAGTAAACCAAGGGCAGCTGGGTGGCTCAGTCGATAAAGCGCCCAACTCGGCTCAGGTCATTATCTCACAGTCTCTGAGTTTGAGCCCTGCATCAGGCTGACAATTCAGAGCCTGGAGCCTGCTTTGAATTCTGTGTGTGTGTCTCTCCCTCTACCTCTCCCCCACTTATGCTATCTCTCTCTCTCTCTCAAAAATAAATAAACATTAAAAAATAAATAATAAAATAAAATAAAAAAATTGTAAATCAGACAATCATCTCCTTTTTCCCCCTACAAATTGATGCTAATGTGAAATATGAAAGCAATGAATTTTCACTTGGCAGTAGATTACTTTTAAGTAGAATGGTTCGCTTTTTGTTACATGACTAAATCTTCCAAAATGTAATTTTATGATTATTTGGGATGTGTCTCCTAATATAACATAATAAAATTTAGAATCGAATCCTCATTATTTTTTAATATAATATGATTTTTATATTGAGTAATGCATGCAAAAACCTTAGTGTTTGGCAAATAGTAAGCACTCAAAAATAATAGGAGTTTATTTATTATTATCAATATTATGATCATCATCATTATTATTACTTTTGGAAATTGAAACATTCACAATATCCAACTGTGAGGGATGAATTAATAACATATGTACATATATTGGGATATAAGAACACAACCAGTATTGAAGATTTTTATAAAGATTATTCATTCAGTCAAGTGGGGAGGTATGTATAGAAATATATTTAAAATATCAAATAGCATTTGTACTTTATGCTAGAAAACATTTCTTACATTTAATAAAAGTCATCCTAAGGAAATGCTTGTTAAAAGATATTAGCATATATATTTGGATGATGAGACAGATCAGGAGTAATTTTTATTTGTCTTTAATTCCACTTTTTTGGTTTACTAATTTTTTAAAAACAAATATGCTGGGGTGCCTGTATAGCTCAGGCTAGCATCCAACTCATGATTTTGGCTTAAGTCATGATTCCAGGGTTGTGGGATCAAGCCCCATGTTGGGCATGGAGCCTGCTTAAGATTCTCTTTCTCTTTCTCTTTCTCTTTCTCTTTCTCTTTCTCCTTCTCTTTCTCTTTCTCTTTCTCTTTCTCTCTTTCTCTCTCTCTCTCTCTCTCTCTCTCTCTCTCTCTCTCCCTCTTCACCACTTCCCATGCTCTGTTTCTCTAAAAAGAAATTAAAATTAAAAAAAAGTTACTGAAAGTGGAAAATATTACATTAGACACAGATAAACTGATAATCCTATTTTTTCAGAGAAAGATCCATGCACAATTTACCGTCATCATATCTTTATCAGAACAGTTTTGCAGAAGTGTAACTGACCTCTTCTTTGAAGTTTAAAATGTATCTTGAGGTTAGTGTTCCATATTTCAACTTCTAACTGTAATTTTTTTTTAATTTTTGCAACCTTTGTACTTGACTCATCATTTATTTTTTTGTTTCTTTCTTTCTTCAATTAAGTGATAGAATTTGTAATTTTCACTTTTTCCCCCAAGCTTAAGTCAGTTAGACAAAAAAAATGAAGATTGAGCACATTAAGGCACAAGGCCAGTTCTCATGATTTGAGAGAAAGGGAACTTGGTCCTCACAAAGCTCTCCTTTCAAGAGCCAACGTTCTGGTTCAGGTTTGCTGCGTAGAAGAGTAATGTGCTTTGTTGTTCCTTCCCTTTAATGAAATATGCAATTTCCAGTTGATTGGTTATTGCCTAGAGTCTTGAGGAAGCCTGAGGAAATTAATTTGCCTCTCCCTAGAATGCTTTAGTTCAGCCAAGCCCTAGGCAAAAAGGCATCTAGTGAGGGACTGTGTTGGAATCCTTCAAGCACAATGAAAGAAGTTAACACATACGTTGCTCTAAAGCAATGTTGTGTAAAATGTGGTCCTTGAAACATCTGCAACAGAACAATCTGGGGAGGCTACTAAAGATGAAGATACTTGGCTCTACCCTAAAACAATTAAGTAAAAATATTTGAGGGGCCCCTGGATGGCTCAGTTGGTTAAGCTTACAACTCTTGATTTAGGCTCAGGTCACGATCTCACAGTGAGGTAAAGCCCCATATTGGACTCTGCTGACAGCATGGAGCTTGCATGGGATTGTCCCCTCTCTCCCTCTCTCTGCCCCTCTTCTGTTCACACTCTCTGTCTCAAAAAACAAACAAACAAACAAACATATTTGAGAGCAAGTAAAATCATATTTTAAAAACATATTTGAGAGCAAGTAAAATCGTATTTTTAAATAGATTCTTTAAGGATTTACTTTGTACATTAAGATTCTAGAACCAGTGATGCAGATGTTCATTGTGTCTAATCAAGAACAAATAAGACCTTCTGTAGATACTTTGCATACTCACAACTAGGATATTCATCTATTCCTTTTCTCCCATAGTTATCTGCTTTAAATCCCAATTTGCTGCCCTGTTGTAAGCTGTAATCAGGTTGACACTTTTATTCCTCTGCTTCTGGAGCATATAGAGATGAGTAGAACTATAATACTATTTTTTCTATTAAGTTTAACCAACAGCAGATATTTAAGTGCCTTATCTTTTCTTCCTTTAGTCTGCCTTTTCCCCCAACTCAAGAAAAAAAAATAAATAAAATAAAATAAATATTTACTGAGTCCCTTCCTTATCAATATTATGCAATTTGATGCCATCGTCCAAACAACTACTGTTGGTATGAAGTCTTTCAAGAACCTTTCCATTGCAAGTAACAGAAAATGCAAATCTGACTGTCTTAAACACTAAAGGGAACTGACCAAGAAGTACAGAGATAGTGACAGTGGATTCCAGGTGAGGCTTAATCCAGTGACATAGTAAAATCTATAAATAAACCTGATATAAGGCATCTACCTCATCCTAATATTAGCTCCCTTTCT
Source organism: Panthera onca (assembly GCF_046562875.1). Lineage (NCBI taxonomy): Eukaryota > Metazoa > Chordata > Mammalia > Carnivora > Felidae > Panthera > Panthera onca. Next base: position 56,212,425 of record NC_138339.1, read on the forward strand.
GATGTAAGATAGCATTCAGTAGATTCTGGTGACTTTATTCTTTCTTGTTCACATTCAGAAGGAAGATGTCAATCTAGGTAAATTTCATGAAAATATGAGTAATCATTTTTTCCCAGAAGCTCCAAGTACATATTTTCTTGCTCCTTATTTTCCCTACAGTTTCTTCAACTACTCATTTCTGAACCAACCATTGGGTGCTGAGGACAATTGCCTTAAGCCAGTCAGCTTCTCTGCTGGGGTTAGAGGCATAGATTGCTCTTCTTTGGGTATTTAGAGAGAAGAATGCCAAAAATGGAAGTCAAAATGAAATCAGTTCACTGCATACAAAAAGCAAAAGACAGACCAAAGCTGACAACTTTTTCCTATTGTGGGGAAGACACAAATTTAGGGAAGACTAAATTTTATTGTGAGGAAGACTGCTATTTATCTGACACATCAGTTCAATACTTAGGACCTATGTCAAGAGGATATGCAAATTAACGATTCTATTCATGAGTAAATAAATTAACTTTGGTAAAATTCATGATTAATGCATTATATTGCCCATCTCCTTTCAAAAATATTTATATTAGCTTATAAATTAAGCTGTGCATTTTTATTAATTTTTAAAAGTAATATAAAGTTTTGGAAAATCCAGATAAGGATAATGTAGGAGAAAGACTATCCAAAAAAATAACTAGTACATGTTTTTATATGTTTATTTTAATTGGATTATCTGATTTGGGTAATGTGATTGCCTTTAGCTTTTCTGTTTTTTGGGGTAGGAATGGAAATACTATTACATCATTTTTGTTTGCTGGAAATATAGTACAGAAAATTTGTTTCCTGATAATAACCTCAAATAGGAATTTGTCTTATGAATCACTTTAAAAATAATTTTCAAGATTTTTAAAAACTACAATTGTAGTTTTATAAGAGATAAGATTGATAGAGCAACATATAGTATTATTATACATAGGAGTTAACTAATAAGGTATACTGAAATACTGTATTCTAAATAGTCTATATGTAACTTTTATAATTTATATACACATATAAGTTATGTAAGTCAGAACCCTATAATGTCCATTATGTCTTTTTGTTTTTAGTTTTTCAATGTTTATTTTTGAGAGAGAGAGAGAGAGAGAGAAGACAGAACACAAGCAGGGGAGTGCAGAGAGAGAGAGCAAGACACAGGATCTAAAGCAGGATCCAGACTCTGAGCTGTCAGCACAGAGCCTGATGGGGTGAACAAACCCATGTCCTGCGAGAGCATGACCTGAGCCAAAGTCAGATGCTTAACCTACTGAGCCACCCAGGTGCCCCAGTTTCTATTATATCTTAATGAGGAACAATGTTTTCTGATTCTATGACTACTAACATTGCTTTTAGCAAAGACTATAAATTCTTTCCCTGCCCAAAGTTGTGAATTTAGAGTGGACTTCACGTCTGATTTGCTTTTCTCTTCTTTCAGAGCATAGGACATCAGGTAAACTATTCTAAATCAGGCAAAACAGAAGAATAGATAAAATTTTTCATTGAGAGAAAAGTATGCAGCACTTGTTATATTAGCATTAGGGACAAGAGTAGGAAGGGGTAGACTAGAAACCCTAAGCGTAATGAATGTTACCAAAAGGCTATTTGTGAGGAAAGTTGAGTCTTATGATTTAAAGGCAAGGCATAATAGACTGAAAGTCTTCTGCCAGCCGACATCTTGTTTAGCAGACAGAAATCAAACAAACAAAAACATTAAAGGAGGGGATAATATGTATTGAATATACACTTTGATGGGGCATTACAAGAGCAAATTAAGTGTGTTCAAGGATTACATCACCCTTAAGTTAAATATTAATTTATCCTCCAAGAGACTGGGTAGACTGAAATTAAAATTATTTAATTTCATTTTCAAGTCCTAAGCAGGGAGGCCACTGGCCCAGGTAGGGTTAGCTGCACACACTTTGACAAATCAGCCAGTGGCATCTGAGAAGGTGATATTCATTTGGTTAGTTTTAGTCACATGCCTGTTCATAGAATAGTAAACCGTGTTCAATTTCTTAGTGTCCCATTGCAAAAACATGGTTACTCCAATAAGTAGAAAGAAATGGAGAAAGAGCATTTCTGAGAAATTCATAGACGAGGGCAAGCTAGGCAGATAAAAATTAGATACCTACAGAAACCGTTTTGAAAGTGCTTTCTCTTGTCATATCTGGGACAATTTGACCATCTGGTAGTGATGAATGACCAATAACTGAATACAATAAGTATCTATGGGGCTACATTGATATAAATAAATAAAATAAATCAATAGATTCGTTTTCCTCTTAAGTAGGATGTAAAATAATACATCTAGAAAACATTATGGACCTAGAGAGTTATCAGTGTTTACTAATGGTTCTCATTAAATTATAAAAGAGGACATAATTTTATAAAGTAGAAACCTGTATACCTTAACCAAGACATTATAGTTAACATCACTAATATTGGGACAGATATCATGGGCTTCCTAATATGGAACCTCAAAAGGACATGATACCACTTTTGTGATATTTCTTCCCAAATGCATAATCTGACTCTAGTCATGAGAAACAAGAGATAAGCTCAAATTGAGAGCTAGTTTATAAAATAACTGACCTTTACTTTTCAAAGATGTCAATTTCAATGTACACAAAGAAAAGCTGAGATATTTTTCTAAGTTAAAAGAGACTAATGAGTAATGGTATCTAAAAGCAATGTATGATCCTGGATTGCTTCTTGGGCTGGGGAAAAATATAACTAGAACAAAAATTATTGGAACAATTAATCAAATTTAAATTTGGATTTTGGATTAGATAATGCTATTATATTTTGGTTGAATTTCCTTATTTTGATGATTATACTATGGTTATGAAGGTGAATGTCTTAGTTCTCAAGAAATACTAAGTAGTTATGAGTAACTACTGCCATTATGCTCTAGATTACTCTTAAATGTCAGTGAAAGGATATAGACTGCAAATACTACATACATTAAGGATGTCAGCCTTTGAGTTAGTGAAGATCAAAAACTATTGCTATTTTAGTCATTGTGGTATTACCATGATAAACTACAATATTGATATTTAGAATATTATATGTTATTGTTTTTTTTTATTTAGTTCTAGGAATCTAAGAAAAAAATGTAACTAAAGAATGGATCAGAGACTTTATATCATACCTCCATTACTGACTTACGTCAGTATATTATACATATTAGATGAATATACTTTAAATGTACTGCATAGGTATCCAATCAAGGGTGAGGTGGAGGGACTCTGGAAAAGTCATAGATTAGGAAAAAAATGCTGGAAAAATCTGTAAGTTTCTTGCTTGTCATTTAAAAACTTGATACCTAAAAAATTAACACTTCAAAACAGACTTTTTTCAAACAATGTAAAAAGTAACAATTTTGTTTTAAGAAATTCTTTAATAGTAGAAACTTCATTATTTAGAGTAATATATTTTACTATTTTTGATGCTTTTAATATTTTAAAGTTGTCTGAAATCGGGTTTAATAAGTTAATAAGATAATGATATAGGAAGTTGGCATGAAATTGGTCTATTTCCATTGTTAAAAAACATTTTTTTCTAATATTTTGTTTTATTTTAAATACTGGTTTTATGTTTTTATAAAACTACAGGACATTGTATTTAATTAATCAAAGACTCATTATGTATTTCAACATGGATTAGACTAGGTAATGTCTGAAATGAAGGATGGCATAAATTACCTTCAAAATAAAAAACTGATACCAGAAGAAACTAAGGAAATTGCCCAGAAAGAATCTGTGCTTGACGTTTCTCTTAAAATACTCTTATTTCACTTTCACTGTTTTACCCTTTATTAATGGATCTCTTCAACAATGTTAGGAGCAGGAAGAAATAGTAGTATTTTAAAGCAAAGAAAATTGATAAAATATTAAGCAAAATAAAAGTAGGAATCATTGGCTGAAATTAAAGTATGTATTCTGAATGTTTTGTTTTGTTTTGTTTTGTCATCCTATGTTCTACCTAAAGTTCCTTTGCTTTTATTCAGCTGGTTGACTAAATCAGGCATTTGCTAAATAGTTCCCTTGGGGCTTAGATGAGTTAATAGAGAGTTCTGAAGTAACATAGTACAAAATAGCTTACTCTGAAACACGATCTTTAATAAACTGTCTTGTATAAAACTTTTCAGGAAAACTTCCAGACAGTTTGTTTCACATAAGATTAAAGGAGGAAAAAAAAGTGCCCTACTTCTTACTCTCTTTCTCTGGTTAGTTTCATAGCTGTAAATTCTGCATTTATTTGTGTAAATTCTGTATTTATTTGTTTATAACAAAACTAGCTATAGCTATAAATCTGCATTTAAATCTAAATTTGAGGGAAGGTATAGCGCAAGAGGGAAGAATATTGTTATTTCAGAGCCATCTGCAAAAAATAAATAAATAAAAATAAAAAAGAGAGAGAGAAAGAAGGGGGCAGGAAGGGAAAGAAGAAAGAAAACCAAGAAAAAACTTTTTATTATTATTAGTAGTAGTAGTACTTTACAATTAATAAATGGTAAGGAATCTCCTTTTAAAATGGGTTGTTTTAGGACCCAGAGTTCTGTTTTTTCTTCTTTGCTTGTTATACCAAACCTCTTCTACATAGGAATACCTGTAGATTAAAATATTTATAAATTGAAATTGATAGAAATATATATGTGTATCTATTTATATAATGTATGTGTGTATACATCTATCTATCTACCTACCTACCTAAATACAATTTTAGAAAAAAATATCAAATAATGCTCTAAATTATAATAGGACCTCAAAACCAAACGAGATATTAGAATGGATAAGTCAAATTTTCTAAACATTGTAAAATTTGCCAACAAATATGGTACTATGCTCCTTGGCCATCAAAGCAGAAAGGCAAACCTAACCAATCACTTAAATGACATTTCTCACAGGCTGCACAAGGCTTTTCTTGACTTTAAAGAACATTTTTCCCACCAGGCTTCATAGCTAGGAAACTATAGTAGAGTGAGGAAGAGGAAGGGAGTGAGGAAATTCTCAACAATATTTATATGATAAATTAAATAACAGGTTCATGATGCTTTTCATATTTGGGTCTCTCGATGTAGGTAGAGTTCATAACGCTAAATGGTAAAGTATGTAAAGCAATTCCTAAGGAAGCCCCCAAATGTGTGATTCTTCCCTACAGTTTTCTTGTCAGACCTGAAATGGCCCCAAATTAAAAGTTATGCCTCCTGCTAACAAAAGTGCTACACTGGTCTTTGCAGTCCTACGTTATTTGAACTTGTGCTCCTGCAAATGGCTTTAAAAAGAAAATCCCATATTTCATAGAATATAAATATGTATGTATATATATATGAATACAATACATAATTTCATAGACTATAAATATATATGTGTATACATATATGCATATATGTTCACATATATTCTATGAGCTATATGTATACATATATACTATGAAATATGGGGTTTTCCCTTTATAGCCTTTTGTATGTATACATATGAATATTGCATTCATATATACATATGTATGTGTGTATATGTGTATAGAAACAGAGAAAGAAGGAGATGAAGGATGTATACATATATTAAGGTCTATAAAATTATGATCTTTCTGTCAGCTTACAGTATCCAACTTTGATAAAATGTGCTTTTTTTATTTAAAAAAAACACATGTGCCTTGGTCCTCAGATCCTAAATAGTTTAAACAGTCTGGTGAAAATGTTATATTGATGTGTTGATTTTGAATTTTCATATAAAGATAATTAATTGTTCCTTGGAGGTTTGGGTTTGAGAAGAATTTCTGTGAACAAATCGATCTCCTGCACCTTTTACCCCTGCAGAGGAAAGAGGATCCGAGGTCAGGACAAATTCTAGCATTACAAACAAGATGTACTTCCTTAGGTATGATTGCTTTCTTCAAGAAAATTATTAGAAAGATTAACATGCAAATAGCAGACTAAAACAGCCCTTTTTAGGAAAAAAAAAATTGCTCCACATACACTTTGAAAATCATTGGGACCAAACTCTATTTCTATAAACGTCAGTTAGTTTTATGATAATCAGAATACATTGTTTGGAGAAAAATATTAATTTAGGTAGGTCTGAAGAGTTGTCACCCAGTTAATTAATCCCATCTGCTATTTTTACTGTCAAAGCTGCAGCAATCTGTTTGCCAGAAATTCAAAACCAGAAAAAAGGCCCCATGAGTCCCACTAACAATCTTTGTCTATGTCTTTCACCTAATATACATGAATTCAAATTTGAAAAGGTGATAAAAAAAAGAAGTTATCAGGATAATCTGCTTTATTTCATTTGTGTTCATGGAAATTTAGGAAGTTAACTTTAAATATCATGGCATTCAGAAAAAACAAACTGTGAAATTGCAGGAAAAAAATAAAGGGGAGACAGAGAGAGAGAGAGAGAAGGTGTAGGAATATGATTAAACAATTTTTTACCTTTGTTCCTAAAATAGAATGAGTGGTTTCACTTGCAATTAAAATGTGTATTTTATTACTTATAATCTTCTCCTTGATTTCTTGTGTCAAAAATTGTTCACTGCTCTTCATTCTGTTATGTTAACTTTGCAGTAGAACTTGAAAGTTGCTTTTTTTTCATACTTATTGTTCTATGTAGTCTTTATTCTTTAGATAATATTCTATTACAGGAGGACTAAGATTAGACTTATTATTGAGAAATAATTCATATGTGACAATGTAATGTGAGTAATTACGTGCATTATAAATTTCCCAAATAGACATATGGTGTCTTGTTTTCCCCAGTGAATTTATCACTCAGGTGCTTAGGGAAGTGCATTAACTTTTCAAGACACCCATTTCCCAAAGCTTTTAGATTATGCCAGACCATAGAATGTAAATAAGCTCAGATATTTATCAGTAAAGAGAACTGGGTAAACACATATGGACCTATGTGGCCACAGAACCTACATATCAGATTTATCATTAGAAATGTAAGCTTCCCTTTCACAGTTCACCTGGTGAAAAGGCTGCTGTGATAGTCATCAGGGAGTGAGCAACTACAAAAGTTAACAAGCTAGTTTTTTAAAATATTTTTTAAATTAATTTATTTTTTTAATTTACATCCAAGTTATTTAGCATATAGTGCAACAATGATTTCAGGAGTAGATTCCTTAATTTCCTTACCCTTTAGACCATCCCTCCTCCCACAACTCCTCCAGCAACCCTCTGTTCTCCATATTTAAGAGTCTCTTATGTTTTGTCCCCCTCCCTGTTTTTATATTATTTTTGCTTCCCTTCCCTTATGTTCATCTGTTTTGTATCTGAAAGTCCTCATGTGAGTGAAGTCATATGATATTTGTCTTTTTCTGACTGACTAATTTCACTTAACATAATACCCTCTTGCAAATGGCAAGATTTCATTCTTTTTGATTGCCGAGTAATATTCCAGTGTGTGTGTGTGTGTGTGTGTGTGCGTGTGTGCATGTGTCTTCTTTATCCATTCATCCATGAATGGACATTTGGGCTCTTTCCAACTTTGGCTATTGTTGATAGTGCTGCTATAAACATTGGGGTGCATGTGCCCCTTCAAATAAAAAAACAAGTAATCCAGTGAAGAAATGGGCAAAAGACATGACTAAACACTTCTCCAAAGAAGACATCCAGATGGCCAACCGACACATGAAAAAATGCTCACCATCACTCATCATCAAGGAAATATAAATCAAAACCACAATGAGACACCACCTCACACCTGTCAAGATGGCTAACATTAACAACTCAGGCAACAACAGATGTTGGCGAGGATGGAGAGAAAGAGGATCTCTTTTGCACTGCTGGTGGGAATGCAAACTGGTGCAGCCACTCTGGAAAACAGTATGGAGGGTCCTCAAAAAATTAAAAATAGAACTACCCTATGACCCTGCACTTGCATTACTAGGTATTTATCCAAGAAATACAGGTATGCTGTTTAGAACATGCTATTTTTAATCCTTATTTTATTTCATCTCATAGTCTGACCCTGTTAATTACTCCTTTCTTCCCCTTTATAATCCTACCTTTATCATCAGGTTTTCTCAGATTTTCTCTTTCATCTCAAGCCCTTACATGTTTTTGTTTTATGTCTTTTCCTAGAGTGATCTTATCAATATCTATGGGCTGAACTGATTCTAGTGAGTCTCCATTTTAAATTGTATTTTTATCCCCTAGATTCTTCTGCCTAGATGTATTTTAAACTTACCCCACCTTACCCCAAACAGATCACATTTTATTTTCCCTCTTGATCCTCTCACCTGTGTATTATTCTTAAACTAATAATGTCCTTATTTACTGTGTCTAGTCAATTCAAAAACTCAAATGTGCCTTTCTTTCTTGTTTACCCAGTATTCATTGTAAAGTCATGTCTGCCCTGAAATGTAAGATCTTTGAGGATGGAAACCAATAATGCCCAGGTTATTTGTCAAATATTAACACAGCTCTGAATTTATATTAGGTACACAACAAATGTTTTTTGATGTGCATACAATTCCAAAAAATGTATTAAACATAATTCATATTATTTGGTTACATTGGAATTTGGTTGTTAGAATTTGCTTGGCATAGTTGGGTCATAGCAAGATTTTATATAATTTTTTAATAAACCCTATTTTCATGGTCCTAGCTATCAGAACAGGATTTTAACTTCTAATATTTGCTCATTCCACATGTAGGGAAAAACTGTAATCCCAAGGAATATCTGGGGTTTGTATATCGATTTAAGAAAAAGATACACCCTTATAAAACCTTTAATTCATCTGATTCCAGCCCATCAAAACACTCACTGATCTATCAATTTGTTGATAATGTGGATCTCCTTACTTGGGTCTTAAATGCAATTGTGTGATTTTTAGAAAGATTTATGTATTCACCACACATCTGTTTAGTGCTTACTATATGTGAGGAACTTCTCCAGACCCTTGGGTATATAGATAATACAAACCAGTGACCCTTGCCCTCAAGAAACTTAAATTCTCTATATATGTATCTATACCTATATCTGTTTCAAGGATGAATGATAAATTACAAAATAAAAGAACAAACCTAGGTGGATAGTGAATCTCTGAAGGGAAATGTTGAAGTTTCCAAGAAAAAGGGAGCGAGAACAAATGAACATTTTTTGACCTTCCTCTAGAAATTGTGACTGAGGAAGATAGATTGCAATCCTTTTCTCCTTTCACAATTGGGAGCTGCATTTTTTTCTTTTCTTTCCAATCAACTCCCAGCCTAAGTAGTGCGATAGAAAATCTAATGCACTGAAGAAATAAGCTCTGAAATAGCCAATGAAAGAAGCCTTTCCTAAAGAATGAAGAGTTAATGAAGAATTTTTAACAGCCTATCGACTCAGCTTCACTCTGTTACCATTTAAATGGCCTCAAATGGGATGTGAAGCTTAACATATCACGGAGTAGCATGTAGTTTCTGGTGGCTGCAAACATTTTCTCATTAATCCTCGTTGCCGGATACATCAGCAATACCAAGACATTTTAGAGTCTACAGCCTTACTTCACATTTCTTTCTTTTGTTTTAAAGATGGAATTTAAGAGAATTAAACAAAAAGTAAGATTATGAACATTTTCTTTATTGTCACTACTCTTAAAAACCCATTTTTTAAAGAAAGGAATTAATATCCTGTTCCTATTGGTGGTGAAGAGTGGACCCAGTATTCTGCTTTCAAACAAAAAAAATTAAAAATTCATGTGACTTACGTGCTTCTATCCTGTTTTATTGCCTGTTCGTGTGATGTCTTAAATGTTCACGTGTCCTTGGTTCCATGTTTTTTATAGGTTATCCAATACATCTAAAGTTCCAAATATGCTATTTTGCTTATATTACATTGGCATTTCTGAAGTGTTTTTTTAAATTATGAATTTATATTGCATATATCTGCATGTCTTACTCATGGAGTCTCTACCATATCTGTTTTGCAAGATGCCAACTTGTACAAAGTTTTTTTTTTTCTATTGACATAGACATTGACAAAATATCTGTAATAAAATTTACATATATCATATTTATTGATTTTTAAATGTTTGTAGGTAACCAGATCTTCAATCCTATAATATCTTGATTGGCTGTTCACTCGACTTTGTGATTAGGGTGAACAAGCATCCCGAGTTGCCCAGGATAGTTCCAGGATAGTTCCAGTTTATGCCTGGCATCTCCGCACACTATTAATAATTCTCTCTTTTACTCAAGGAAGCATCCCTATTTATATGATCAATTAAATGGTCACCATATCCATGACTGATCTGAAACCTGGCTATCATTAGGACCTTGCACTTTAATGTGACTTCCAAGAATTTATTCATCTACTCCTTTACCCTTATGGAACATCCTCAGCTCCTTTGAGAATTATTACTATCATCTTTTCTCTCTTTATCACTGTCATGGACATTTCTCCTCATTTGTTGAAGGCTTTCATAATTGGTCTTACTCTCTATCCTGACTGAGCTATCACCTTTTTTGTACTGTATGCTTTTGAACAGCCAAACACTGTGAAGTCTCAGTTCTTTTCCATTTCATCTCTAATCATATTCACCTCCATCCAATTTTATATCCATAATGATTCCCTGGGTCTTGTCGGCTTCACTATAGAAATCTGCTGTTCAAACATTCCTTTTTTTGACCAAGTCTCCTGGTTTCACATCCTCCTCTTAGCCTCCTTATTACTTACTTGCCCTAAATCTATCATTTAACCCCAGCAATTCCTCAAAGATTTGCCCCCTATCATGCTTTTGGTCTTGTTAATCTCTTTGAGCCTTAGTTTCTTTCCTCTTTAGAATACTTTCCCTTTTATATATTCTTGATTTTTATTTTTGCCCTATTTCCCCAAAAGCACACAAATTTTGGTAGAACAGGGATTTTTATGTTTTGTTTACAAATGTTTCTCTAGTATCCATAAGGGTGCCTAGCACACAGTAGACCTTCGACAGATTTTTGTTGAATGAATGTTTAAATCAGTTAAATTCAACCTAAATGTCAATTCAGAGATATGTATTTTGATGATCCAAACTCAAAAAGCTTCCATCTCCACTCTCATTCACACTCCAGAAATATTCTTGTTTTATCTTTTTCATAGCAAATAGTAGCTCCAGAAATTTCTTATTTGTTTTTAACCTTAAAGGCAAGACTGTCTTGTTCACAACTCTATTCCTACCATTTAAAGTAGTGCATAGTATATTATAGGCCCTCAGAAAATTATTTGTTAATTTCCTAACTTTTCTGTAAAATGTGGGTAGTAACAGCATCGAGTTCACAGAGCTGTTGTAAAGATTGATGGTATCATATGTAAGGAGCTTTGCACATAGCCTAGCGAAAGGAAGAACTCAACATTTAGCTATTTTCATTTTGTCACACATAATAGCAGCAAGAGTAGATTGACTTCTAAAAAGCAAATTAATCATGCTGTGCACTTACCCCTCTTCTATTTTTTCTTTCTTTCTTTCTTTTTTTTAAATTTCCAATGTTTGTTTACTTTTGAGAGACAGAGACAGAGCATGAGCAGGAGACGGGCAGACAGAGAGGGAAACACAGAATCCGAATTGCCACTCTTTTAAATGGCCAAACACTGTTTTGAAGATGATGGCCAAGCTGCTGTTAACATGGCAGAGGATCTTCGCTCAGCTCTCCTGCCTCATCTTGTGCTACATTCAAACCACCTCGAAGGCCATGTTTTCAGTATGAAACTCTTTCAGTATACAGACTCTTCAAGAGCAGCAGTTATTTTGTGCTCATGTGGAAATCTTTGGCACCTGTTGAATCGGCTAACACATCACAGGTACACAACTTTCACAGACTCCCATCAATACATCTACCCCCCTTTGCAGCATCCACACCCATTCAGTTTTCCCTCCCTCTTTTTTACTCTCAATAAACCATAGGTATCATATCTAATCCCCTTTCTCCACATGCATAATAGAGCCTCTCATGTCTTTTCAAGGACATCACTAGCTTTCTAATACTTTCTTACATTATTACTTTTAATACTCTAAAGAATTATCTGCCTATGATATGCTTTTATTCCCATTTTTTTAAGTGAAAACTCTCTTAACTCTACTTTCTCCTACCAGCTAAAATATTTTTCTTTGCTCTACCATGCACCAAACTTTTAGGAAGATATTTATATTTAAGGTTTCTACTTCTTTGGCTTTCATTTTTAAAAATTTTTTTAAATGTTTTAGATATTTTTGAGACAGAGACAGAGCATGAGCGGGGAAGGGGCAGAGGGAGAGGGAGACACAGAATCAGAAGCAGGCTCCAGGCTCCAAGCTGTCAGCACAGAGCCCGACGCGGGGCTCGAACCCATGTACTGTGAGATCATGACCTGAGCAGAAGTCGGATGCTTAACCGACTGAGCCACCCTGGCACCCAGGCTTTCATTTTTTTAGAGCATAATTTGGTTTTTATTCTGCCACACCTTCAAAAATGACCGTACTAGGGTTATCAATAACTTTTATGTTGCCAAATAGTGGATGCTTTTTAATGTTATTTAGAAATAGTTTCAAACCTACCGAAGTTCCCAAAATGAAAGTAGTGTAAAGCATATCATAAGCCTTTACTTATATTGACTTGTTGCTTACTTTGTATCCCATTTTGTCCCTTTCTCTCTCTCTCTCTCTCTCTCCACCTAATAACCCCCCACCACACCGAAACCAGCATACCTCTAATTTTAGCTCTGAAATGTTAGAGAATGACCATCATTGATGGTCCTTTAATCCTAAATACCTCCCTGTGTATTTCCTAAAAACAGGCATCATCTTCATACATTTTTGTAATACTGCAATTTTACATAATCTACCATCCATATTTCAAATTGGTCAGAGATCAAATAATGTCTTTATACACCCTCCCCTCTCTTCCTTCCCCACATGTACAGGATCTAGTCTAGAGTTAGTTATTCCATGTCATCCTCCCATCCCTTTAGCCTATCTATTTTGAAACCTTTCTATCGGCTTTGTCTTTATGGCTTCAGTATTTCTTACAAATAAAATTTGTCCCTCCACACACTATTTTTGTTAATAGGACGCTTTTTTTTTTTTTGCCTAGAATGGATGACACTGTGTGCATCTTGCAGTATCACATCTGAAGGTACGCAATGTCCATCTGTTCCTCACTGGTGACTTCAATTTGCTCACACATTCAAGGTGTCATCTGAGTTTTCTATCTTATGATTACTGTTTTTGTTTTCTTCCTCCCTACAACTGATAAACAGCCTGTGGGGAAATCTTCAGTGAAAATTTCCTGTTTCCTTTTAAAATTTTCTCTTAGACCTAGCATCCATAATTATCTTGCCTGATCTAAGCTTTATCATAATTGTTACAAAATGATGTTTTTCCAACTCCAGCCTTCTTCCACATTCACCGGTTGTTCTTCAGCATTTTACTGTAAATAAGGTCTTTTCCTACTCTCTCATTTATCTACTTATTATTTTATGGACTCTGGATTTCTTGAGCTTTTTTGCTTTATAGATTATTATTGTACTCTGTTGTATTAATGCTGATATTGTCTAGATTCAACAAGTGGGAAGACTTTCACTTTGGGTGCTGTGCTCTTCTGATATGCTCTCATTGCTTTTTGAGCACTTCTTTACTTTCTGGCCTAATAAGATGTTCCTGGTTCACTTTGTACCTATTTCTGTACTACTTTTGGAATCAGCCATTTCTTCTAGGAGGTCTGGTTTCTTTCAACGGGGAATGGCAGTGGATACCAAGATTTGGGCACAAGATGTACTGATTGCTATTGTGACTGTGCTTCTTAGCCCTTTCAGAAATCAGAGCTACGAAATACATGCAAGTATATACACATATACATATATATGCATGCAAGTATATGTTTATACTTAACATGCTTGCAATATTTACACATGCATATGAACATTAATTTACATGTGTTTCAGAAACTGTGTGTTCACAGCAAGTCCTTTCATTTCAATTCTTTCTCACAGAGTTTTTTTTTCTTCCTTACCCCATTCAATATATGTTTTTCCAATTTCCTGTAGTGGTAATCCTGGCTCCCAACAATTTCAACACATTTATTCATTTACTCAATTCTATAATATATCTAAAATAGTAGATGGAAATTATGATTCTAAAATAGTTTTAGAATTTTTATGTGCATGCCACCTCGATAAAAAGAAGGTGCTGAAAAAGTGTAGGCTTCCACCCAGCCTGCCCAATGCAGAAAGTATATAGACAAATATTGTGTTCATAAATTATTTGAACAAAACATTCCTTCCTTTCTTCCTTCCTGAGTATGATATTTATTTGCAATAAAATTAGATTTTTTTGTTTTAGTTTGCTTTCAGTTTTAGAATATTTTCCCCTCCCCACCCTTTCCCAAAAAATACACAATAACTTTAGTTATGAAATATTACTCCTATCTCTTTCATTATAATCCCTACTCATTGTAGATAACCAACTACATTGTATTTTTTGGTTTATTCTTCCTATGCTGTGTTTTCTAATAAAAAGTGTCTATATATTTTTTTTCTCTCTTTCTTACACAATAGGTAGCTTGCTATATGCTTTTTATACTTTTTTTTCCACTGAAACTATGTTCTGGAAATTATTCCATATCATGCATAGAAATCTTTTCCATTCATGATTATAGCTACAAAGTACTCCTTTATACATACCATAAGTTATTAAACCAATATCCTATGATTAAAAAATTATATATTTCAAATATTTTATGATCATAGGTAATATTGCAATGAATAAGCATTGTTTGTGCTTATTCATATATTTGGAGGTGAATCCAGGATAAATTTCTGATAGTAGGATTGATGGATTGAAAACTAAATGTAGTTTGTTGAGACCTGGGATGACGGCATAGGAGGATGCTGGGCTCACCTTGTTCTGCTGATCACTTAGATTCCACCCACGTCTGCCTAAATAACCCAGAAAATTGCCTGAAGACTAGCAGAATTGACTCTCCAGAGCCAAGTGTAGACGCAAGGACCACAGAAGAGGGTAGGAAGAGGGTAGGAAGGTCAGAGAGGCAGTGCATGCTACAGGGACTGGCGGGAGGGAGCCAGGGTGGTGGAAGGGCAGCCCACCCAGCAAGGCCTAGCCCTGAAATCTGGTTTGCAAAAGCGGAGGGGCTGTACTCTGTGAGTTCTGACAGCTAGCGGGACTTAACATCTGGAATGTTAAAAGTCAACATCTCTGCTCTCAGAGAGCAAGGAGGGAGAGAGGACACTTGGAGGGAGAGTTGTTGAGCCCTGAAGACAGAGCTCAGCTCGGTGGGGGAGCAAAGGCACTGACCAGTGCCACCTCCCTCTCCCACAACCCACCCGAAGTACCAAAGGGAACCAGTTCCCGTCACCAAACTTGCTTGCACTGTGCAAACACCCAATGCTGTGCTTCTGTGCATCCAATCCTCAGAAGGGTCTGCCTCCCTCCTGGTGCTGCAGGGCCCCTCCTGCAGGGGACCACCTAAGGCAAAAAAAGCTAAGCCTGCCCCTCCCACCCCTGTGAACCTTGCAGATCCATCCCAGCTAATATGCCCTTGGCCATATCCCATCAAAGCAGCACCACAAGCCTGGCAGTGTGCAAATAGCCCAGACAGGGGCCACACCACCCCACAGTAAACCCTGCCCCTGGAAGAGGGAAGATAAGGTACACACCAGTCTGTGTCCCCAGCAGTAGGCTGGGGACACACATCGGGTCTGAATACAGCCCTGACCACCAACACAAGTTTCTCTGGACAGCACAGGGGAAGTGCCCTGCAGTTTGGAGCTAGCACAGGGACTACCCAACATGATGAAATGGAAGACTCTCCTCAAAAGAAACTCCAGGAAGTAGCAACAGCTAGTGAATTGATCAAAAACAATTTAAGTAATATAACAGAACAAGAATTTAGAATAATAGTCATAAAATTAATCGCTGGGCTTGAAAAAAGCACAGAAGACAGCAGAGAATCTATTGCTACAAAGATCAAGGGACTAAGAAATAGTCATGAGGAGCTAAAAAATATAAATGAGGTGCAAAATAAAATGGAGGCGACCACAGCTCGGGTTGAAGAGGCAGAGGAGAGAACAGGTGAATTAGAGGATAAAATTATGGAAAAAGAGGAAGCTGAGAAAAAGAGAGATAAAAAAAATCCAGGAGCATGAGGGGAGAATTAAAGAACTAAGTGATGCAATCAAACAGAACAATATCAGTATCATAGGAATTACAGAAGAAGAAGAGAGGCACAAAGGGGCTGAAGGTGTATTTGAACAAATCATAGCTGAGAACTTCCCTGATCTGGGGAAGGAAAAAGGCATTGAAATCCAAGAGGCAAAGAGAACTCCCTTCAGACGTAACTTGAATCGATCTTCTGCACGACATATCATACTGAAACTGGCAAAATAGAAGGATAAAGAAAATTCTGAAAACAGCTAAGGATAAACAGGCTCTAACTTACAAAGGTAGACACATAAGACTAGTGGCAGACCTATCTACTGAAACTTGGCAGGCCAGAAAGGAATGGCAGGAAATCTTCAATGTGATGAACAGAAAAAATATGCAGCTGAGAATCCTTTAACCAGCAAGTCTGTCATTCAGAATAGAAGGAAAGATAAAGGTCTTCTCAAACAAACAAAAACTGAAGGAATTCATCACCACTAAACCAGCCCTACAAGAGATCCTAAG
The DNA here is from genome assembly GCF_046562875.1 of Panthera onca. Lineage (NCBI taxonomy): Eukaryota > Metazoa > Chordata > Mammalia > Carnivora > Felidae > Panthera > Panthera onca. The sequence continues at coordinate 56,229,072 of NC_138339.1, forward strand.
GGGGATTCTGTGAGTGAAATGTTGCAAAGACCACAAAGTACCAGAGACATCACTACAATCTGAAATGTACAGACATCACAATGACTCTACACCCATATCTTTCTATAGTAACACTGAATGTAAATGGACTAAATGCACCAACCAAAAGACATAGGGTATCAGAATGGATAAAAAAACAAGACCCATCTATTTTCTTTCTACAAGAGACTCATTTTAGACCTGAGGATACCTTCAGATTGAAAGTGAGGGGACGGAGAACTATCTATCATGCTACGGGAAGTAAAAAGAAAGCTGGAGTAGCCATACTTATATCAGACAAACTAGACTTTAATTAAAGGCCATAACAAGAGATGAAGAAGGGCATTATATAATAATTACAGGGTCTATCCATCAGGAAAAGCTAACAATTATAAATGTCTATGCACTGAATACAGAAGCCCCAAAATATGTAAAACAATCACAAACATAAGCAATATTCTTGATAAGAATGTGGTAATTGCAGGGGACTTTACTACCCCACTTACAACAGTGGATGGATCATCTAGACACAGGATCAATAAAGAAACAAGGGCCCTGAATGATACATTGGATCAGATGGACTTGAAAGATATATTTAGAACTCTGCATCCCAAAGCAACAGAATATACTTTCTTCTGAAGTGCACATGGAACATTCTCCAAGACAGATCACATACTGGGCCACAAAACATTCCTTAAAAAGTATAAAAAATTTGAGATCATACCATGCACACTTTCAGACCACAATGGTATGACCTTGAAATCAACCACAGGAAAAAGTCTGGAAAACCTCCAAAGGCATGGGGTTAAAGAACACCCTACTAAAGAATGGATGTGTCAACCAGGCAATTAGAAAAGAAATTAAAAAACTATATGGAAACAAACAAAAATGAAAATACAACAATCCAAATGCTTTGGGATGCAGTGAAGGCAGTCCTGAGAGGAAAATACATTGCAATCCAGGCCTATCTCAAGAAACAAGCAAATTCCCAAATACAAAATCTAACAGCACACCTAAAGGAAATGGAAGCAGAACAGCAAAGACACCCGAAACCCAGCAGAAAAAGGGAAATAATAAGATCAGAGCAGAAATACACAATATAGAATCCAAAAAAACTGTAGAGGAGATGAGTGAAACCAAGAGTTAGATTTTTGAAAAAATAAACAAAATTGATAAACCTCTATCCAGGCTTCCCAAAAAGAAAAGGGAGATGACACAGATAAATTCATGAATGAAATTGGAACTATTACCAATCCCTCAGAAATACAAGCAATTATCAAGGAATACTATAAAAAATTATATGCCAACAAACTGGACAACCTGGAAGAAATGGACAAATTCCTAAGCACCCACACACTTACAAAACTTGATCAGACCCATAACCAGCAAAAAATTGAATCACTTATCAAAAATCTCCCAACAAATAAGAGTCCAGGACCAGATGGCTTCCCTGGGGAATTCTACCAGACATTTAAAGCAGAGATAATACCTATCCTTCCTAAGCTGTTACAAAAAAATGAAAGGGAAGGAAAACTTCCAGACTCATTCTATGAAGCCAGCATTACTTTGATTCCTAAACCAGACGGAGACCCAGCAAAAAAAGAGAATTACAGGCCAATATCCCCGGTGAATATGGATGCAAAAATTCTCAACAAGATACTGGCAAATTGAATTCAACAGCATATAAAAAGGATTATTCACCATGATCAAGTGGGATTCATTCCTGGGTTGCAGGGCTGGTTCAACATTCACAAATCAATCAGTGTGATACATCACATTAATAAAAGAAAAGATAAGAATGATATGAACCTGTCAATTGATGCAGAAAAAGCATTTGACAATATTCATTATCCTTTCTTAATAAAAGCCCTCGAGAAAGCTTGGATAGAAGGAACATACTTAAACATCATAAAAGCCATTTATGAAAAGCCCACAGCTAATATCATCCTCAATGGGGAAAAAACTGAGAGCTTTCCCCCTGAGATCAGGTATAGGACAGGGACGTCCACTCTCACGGCTGTTGTTTAACATAGTGCTGGAAGTTCTAGCATCAGCAATCAGACAACAAAAGGAAACCAAAGGCATCAAAATTGGCAAATATGAAGTCAAGCTTTCACTTTTTGCAGATGACATGATATTATACATGGAAAACCCGATAGACTCCACCAAAAGTCTGCTAGAACTGATACATGAATTCAGCGAAGTTGCAGGATACAAAATCAATGTACAGAAATCAGTTGCATTCTTATACACTAATAATGAAGCAACAGAAAGACAAATAAAGAAACTGATCCCATTCACAATTGCACCAAGAAGCATAAAATACCTAGGAATAAACCTAACCAAACATTTAAAAGATCGTATGCTGAAAACAATAGAAAGCTTATGAAGGAAATTGAGAAGATACAACAAAATGGAAAAACATTCCGTGCTCATGAATTAGAAGAATAAATATTGTTAAAATGTCAATACTACCCAAAGCTATCTACACATTCAATGCAATCCCAATCAAAATTGCACCAGCATTCTTCTCGAAGCTAGAACAAGCAATCCTAAAATTTGTGTGGAACCACAAAAGACCCTGAATAGCCAAATTAATATTGAAGAAGATGACCAAAGTGGGAGGCATCACAATCCCAGACTTTAGCCTCTACTACAAAGCTGTCATCATCAAGACAGCATGGTATTGGCACAAAAACAGACACATAGACCAATGGAATAGAATAGAGACTCCAGTATCAGACCTACAAAAGTATGGCCAACTAATCTTTGACAAAGCAGGAAAGAATATCCAAGGGAAAAAAAGACAATCTCTTTAACAAATGGTGCTGGGAAGACTGGACAGCAACAGGCAGAAGAATGAAACTAGACCACTTTCTTACACCATTCACAAAAATAAACTCAAAATAGATGAAGGACCTGAATGTGAGGCAGGAAACCATCAAAACCCTAGAGGAGAAAGCAGGAAAAAACCTCTCTGACCTCAGCCACAGCAATTTCTTACTCGACACATCTCCAAAGGCAAAGGAATTAAAAGCAAAAATGAACTATTGGGACCTCATCAAGATAAAAAGCTTCTGCACTGCAAAGGAAACAACCACAAAACTAAAAAGAAACCAACGGAGTGGGAAAAGATATTTGCGAATGACGTATCTGACAAAAGGCTAGTATCCAAAATCTATAAAGAACTCACCAAACTCCACACCCAAAAAACAAATAATCCGGTGAAGAAATGGGCAGAAGACATGAATAGGCACTTCTCTAAAGAAGACATCCAGATGGCCAACAGGCACATGAAAAGATGCTCAACGTCACTTCTCATCAGGGAAATACAAATCAAAACCACACTCAGATACCACCTCACACCAGTCAGAGTGGCTAAAATGAACAAATCAGGAGAATATAGGTGCTGGCGAGGATGTGGAGAAACGGGAACCCTCTTGCACTGTTGGTGGGAATGCAAACTGGTGCAGCCACTCTGGAAAACAGTGTGGAGGATCCTCAAAAAATTAAAAATACATCTACCCTATGACCCAGCAATAGCACTCCTAGGAATTTACCCAAGGGATACAGGAGTGCTGATGCATAGGGGCACTTGTACCCCAATGTTTATAGTAGCACTTTCAACAATAGCCAAATTATGGAAAGAGCCTAAATGTCCATCAGCTGATGAATGGATAAAGAAATTATGGTTTATATACACAAAGGAATACTACTTGGCAATGAGAAGGAATGAAATCTGGCGTTTTGAAGCAATGTGGATGGAACTGGAGAGTGTTATGCTAAGTGAAATAAGTCATACAGAGAAAGACAGATACCATATGTTTTCACTCTTATGTGGATCCTGAGAAACTTAACAGAAGACCATGGGGGAGGGGAAGGAAAAAAAATGTTAGAGAGGAAGGGAGTCAAACCATAAGAGACTCTTAAAAACTGAGAACAAACTGAGGGTTGATGGGGGGGGGTGGTAGGGAGGGGAATGTGGGTGATGGGCATTGAGGAGGGCACCTGTTGGGATGAGCACTGGGTGCTGTATGGAAACCAATTTGATAATAAATTTCATATTTTAAAAAAAGAAAGAAAAGTAAGTGTAGATGTGATTTTTGCTAGATATTGCAAAATTCTTATTTGTAGAAGTTATGCCATTTACATTCCCATCATCAGTGTATGAGAGTGCTTATTTTCCCACAACTCTGCCCACAGACATTATTGTCAGGTTGTGAGTTTTTGGCAATCTGATGTGAGAGAAATGGTATCTCAGTGTCATTTTAATTTGCATTTATCCTACGCTGAGTGATATTGAATACCTTTTTATGTGTTTAGTGGTCATTTTTACTTCTCTTTTTGTGAATAGTGTGCTCATATATTTTGTCCATTACAATACAGAATTATTGGTCATATAGCCTCAAATTTTAAAAGTTCTTTATAAATTATGAATGTTAACCTTTCATCTGTGATATATATTAGAAATATTTCATTTGTTTTTGAAAAGTTTGTTTTTTTACCATGTTTATTTTTTATTTATATGATAAAATTTATTTGTATTTTTTTTATTGTATATGGATTTTTAGTGATAGTTAGAAAGGCTTACCCTATACCCAGAGTCAAGAGGAATTCATTATACTCCTTGTTGAGGGAATAATTAGATTCCATTTTACATATAGACTGTTCATACATTTAGAACTTATGCATGTATATGGTGTGATAATGGATCCAACTGTATCTTTTATCAAATAGCTATCCAGTTGTCTCAACATAATTTATTAAAAGGCTCTATCTACCTTGCCTTTCTTTGTGTGTGTTTTGAAAAAAATATTATGCCAATCTAATTCTCAAAGATAAGTGATTGTGTATGTATATATTAGCCTTGAGTCCCTGAAGATTTTTCTTTAAGTCTAGTACTCTTACTAGGATATGTCTCAGAATTTATCATTCTGGGTCATATTTCTCTTGCAGTCAATGGGCTCTTTCAATGAGAAGATTAATGTCTTCTCTAATTTCTAAAAATTCTTCTTGAGTTCTAATTTTAAATATTAGTTTAATTCCATGTTTATTTAATCTTTTTTCTTAGGGGCACTGATTATATGCATGTCTGATCTCCTTTTCATGTTTTCCATTTCAATCAATTTTTCTTCATCCCTCTTTATTTTATTGTTTATCTCATTTTCATTATCTTGACCTTTGTGATTCTTTTCAGTGTCTTGTTTTTATTTAATTCTAGTTTCCTTGTGCCCCTTCCAATTATGTATTTATTTCTGATAAGATTTTGTCTTTTTGTTTGCATTTATGTCATTAATTCATGAAACACTAATTTAAATTCTTCTCATTTTATTTTTTCTCATTTCCTCTAATAGAGTATTTGTTTCTTTTGTTTTGTGTTTTGTGTTTCTGAATCCAAGTGTCTATACCACTAAACTGCCTATTTGCGGATATTTAATTAATTTGGGGTTCTATATTTCAGTTTTCTTTATTTGATAGTGATTCTGAGAGGAAATATTTTTATCAGCATAACTTTACTTGCATTCCAGCATTTTAAATAATTTTATATGGATGTGATATATTTTATTCTATTTTTATTTATTTCATGAGTATGTTTCCTCCACATCTTTGATGTGCAATGTCCTGACATTTTTTGTTTTGCTTCCTACTTCTAAGAGCTATTTTAACTCTACTTCATAAGACCTCAGCTCCTTTCTGCTATTTTTCATTCACTCCTTCCAGCTCCCCTTTTCTGCTCATCCCACACAGAGTCGTATGATGGTGGTCAAAGATGGGAGTTGTATGAATTTATTTGTTTTTTTTTCTTCTACTTGAAAATATTTGAAGGTTGCCTCTCTTTGCCTCCTAGTAATGGTGAAGATCGTTCTCCCTGTTGATATTTTTATTATTTTGTGAAAGTGAAGGGGAGTTTCAGAATCATGCTGCTATTCTTTTTTAAAACTCAATTGGTCAATTCTCAATCCCCATTTTATTTGATTTATCAAACATTTTTTGGCAGGATGATAACTTCCTCCTTCTGGATATACTTCCTTCATTTGACTTATAGGACACTATTTTCTTGGTTTTTCTTACATTCTGTCATTGCTCCTTTGTTTCATTTGTTAGTTATTACACTTCTAGTACTCCCAACCCTTGTATCTACCACTTAGATTGCTCTCGGAAATTCTAGAGTTGTATATACAGTTTTTACTCAACATTTGCACTTGTATTTCTAACAGACACCTCAACATGTTCTAAAGTGAACTCCTATGCTAACTTCTTCTAAGTCTCTGCACACATACACACCCCTGAAGACTTCTCTATTCCAGTTGATAGATACTGCATTATTTTTATTGCTAAGACCAAAATCATGGAATTTTTTTTTACCTTTTCTCTGTCTTAAACCTCACAACCAATTCATCAATAAGCCCTGATGGTTTTAATTAAAAAATATTTCATTTGAATGTTTCCCACCACCTCTATTAGTACCACCCTGGTGAGCTGCCATCATTTTGCATCTGGACCACTGGCGTAACCTCTGAAATTCTTCTTCCCTTCCTTCTTACAGTAGCCACATTTTTTAAAACTTAAAGTATATAGTATCATTCCTTTGCTCAAAACTCTCCATTGGCTCTCCATTTTCCTCAGAGTGTAAGCTAAATTCATTATAATGGTCTATAAAATATTACATGGTCTGCCACTCATTACCTCTCTGACATCATCTCTTACTAATCTACCATTTGATAATTCCATTTTAGCTGCACTGGTAACCTGCTCTTCTACAAACAAGATTTTCTCCTGGATTGGGATTTTGCACTAGTAGTTCTCCCTGCTTAGAACAGTCTTCACCCAGCTATCTATATAACTAACGCTCTTGCTTCTTTCAAGTATATGCTGAAACACTACTTTCTCAATTAAGCATACCTTGACCTTCCTATTAATACTATAATTTGGTCTACCCACCCTGTGTCACTGTAAACCCACTTACTTTGGTTTACATTTTAATTTTTGATGAGATTTATCACTATCCAACATAAATAGACTCCACAGAGACTTAGCTCCTTTGTCGTTTGTTATTGGCGCTCAATAAATTATTGTTAAATAAATGTTGACCATTTGAAATAAATTCTGCAATTTTCTAATTTTTAAAGTTTAGACAGATGGATTATTTACATTTACATCTCAGTTCATTAATAGTGAATGTTCATAGTCACCTGTCAGATTTAGAGTTCATGGTTTTTAAGCATTTCTACTAATAAGTTCATGTTTAATAAACTGACATTACCACTGAAGAACGCAGACCAATTAATGGAGATGTCAGTCTGCATCATTTGAGAATGTTTTCCAAATTAAAAATAGTAATAAAATTATACTAAATGTTGAATTTTTTCTGTCATGTTTATGGGAGATGTACTGTTCAAACATGTATAATATATGTCATGTTTATGGGAGGTGTAATAGTCAAACATGTATAATATATAACATATATTATACATGTTTGACTATTACACCTCCCATAAAATATGTTATATAACATATATTATACATGTTTGACTATTACACCTCCCATAAAATATGTTATATAACATATATTATACATGTTTGAATAGTACACCTCCCATAAACATGACAGAAAAAATTCAACATTTAGTATAATTTTATTACTATTTTTAATTTATATAATATATAAATTATATATAAATATATAAATTATTTTTAATTTACATATATATACATATATATGTATATGTATACATATATACATATATATACATTATATATATATATAATATTTTTTCATATTTATGCTTAGAGCATTTTTATCACAATATATTTGCTATACCAGTCATCTTCCTCTTTCTCATCCTCCTCCACCTTCCCCTTCTCCCCTCCTCCTTTTCCTCCTCCTTCCCTCCTCCTCCTCCTTCTTCTTCTTCTTTTCTTCTTGTTCTTCTTTCCTCCTCCTCCTCCCACCTTCCCTCCTCCTCCTCCTCCCCCTCCTCCTCCCCCTCCTCCTCCTTCTTTTTCTACTACTTCTCCTTCCCCTTCTCTTTCCCCTTCTCCTTCCCCTTCTTCTCCTTCCCTCCTCGTCTGCCATCCTCATTGTTGTCGTTATAGTCTTCTTCTTCTTCTTCTTCTTCTTCTTCTTCTTCTTCTTCTTTTCTTCTTGTTCTTCTTTCCTCCTCCCCCCCTCCTCCTCTTCCCCCTCCTCCTCTTTCTTTTTCTACTACTTCTCCTTACCCTTCTCCGCCTTCCCTCCTCCTCCTCCATCATTGTTATTGTCTTCTTCTTCTTCTTTTCCATTAAGGAAAGCATATAAGAGGCACAACACTAACACATTTCATTTACAATTTATTGTTACTAATTACAAAAGAACCAAAATCATATGCTTATAAACAGAAAAAGACCTAGAGAATATATAATAAAACCCCTCAGTTTAACAAATCATTAATTGAGGCAGAAAAATTATTTTATTCACCAATGATCATACACTTAATGAAAAAATGAGGACAAGAATTCAGGTCCCCAAGTTGCTAGATCAAAAGTCCTTTCTACTATCCTATATTGTAATATCATTTTAAAATGCCATAAATGTTTTTGATGGATTACAAGATAGTATTTTGTTTTCTTTTTTCTATTACTTTTCTTTCTTTTTTAAATTTTTATTAATTTTTGAGACTATTAATTCTCATTTTATCATCCATGTCCTATAAGAATTATAGATATTTGAATCTAAACACAACTGTTAAGATGTTATACTCTTCAGTTTCTTTATCCCAAATCTAGAAATTTATCAATAGGTTATCATAGAAAAATGAGCCTATTTCTTTTGGGACATTTTCTTCTCCAGCTAACATAAAAAATCCAACAAGCAGTTACTAAACATAAGATCATTTATATCTCACAAATCAAAAAGTTAATAGAAAGTTTACAGAATTGGTTAGCCATATAGCTCAATAACCATCAAATTTTATCCCACATTTCCATTTGGCATCCTCATCTTGTAAACATGTGCTCTTACACTGTCACTCTGCATAATACAACGACTGTTGAGACTATTCAAGGCATCATATGTGGATGTCAATAACTACATAAAGTGTAAGTTCACTGTTCACCCTACCTATATCATTATATGTGAACTGGGTTTCTTATAGAGTATATATATGGTCTGAATTTTTGTTTCTTAAGTTTATTTATGTATTTTGAGAGATAGTGAGAGTGGGGTAGAGGCAGAGAGAGAGGAGAGAGAGAATTCCAAGCAGGCTCTGTGCTGTCAGCATAGAGCCTCAGGTGGGGCTCGAATCCACAAACTGTAATATCATGACCTGAGCTGAAATCAAGAGTCAGATGCTTAACTGACTGAGCCACCCAGTCACCCCTTATACTTTTTAATCCATGTTGATGATACTTGTCTCTTTTTTTAATGTTTTTATAATGCTATTTATTTTTGAGAGAGAGAGAGCATGAGCAGAGGAGGGGTAGAGAAAGGATACACAGAATCTGAAGCAGGCTCCAGGCTCTGAGTTGTCAGCCAAAGCCCAATTCAGGGCTTGAATCCATGAACTGCAAGATCATGAGCTAAAGTCAGACACTTAACCAACTGAGCCACTCAGGCACTCCTCTTTTGCTGCTTTTAATATTCTCTCTTTATCTCTACTTTTTGCCATCTTAATTACAGTGTGTCTTGATGTGGACCTCCTTGTGTTGATTTTGTTGGGGAAACCTCTATACCTCCTGGGTCTGGATTTCTGTTTTCTTCCTCAGATTCAAGAAGTTTTCAGCTATTATTTCATCAAATAAGTTTTCTGCATCCTTTCTTTTTCTTCTTCTGCAATCCCTATAATACAAATGTTATTATACTTGATGGTGTTGCTGAGTTCCCTAAATCTGTTCTTATTTTGCATAACATTTTTTTCCCCTCTCACCTCTTCAGCTTAATTACTTTCCATTACTCTGTCCTCCAGGTCGCTGATTCATTCTTTATTGTGTTCTTTATCTCTGATTGGTTCTTTTTTTTATCTCATTGTTAAGGGTCTTACTGATGTCCTCCACTCTTTTCTCAAGTCCAGTGAATATCTTCCTATTCATTATTTTAAATTCTCTGTTAGGCATATTACTGATCTTCATTCCATTTAGCTGTGTTACTGTGATTTTGTTCTAGTTTGGGAAATATTCCTCTGTCTCCTCATTTTGTCTAACTCTCTGTATCTGTTTCCATGTGTTAGGAAATACAGCTATGTCTCCTGCACTTGAAAGCAACGGCCTTTTGAAAAAGAGGTTCTGTAGTGCCCTGCTATGCAGTGTTCCCTGTTCACTAGAACCTGGAGCTTCAAATGTGTCTCCTATGTGTGTTGTGTGTGCCTTGCTGTTTTCTTCAGTCCAGTCATCTTCACTGGCTCTCTTTGCCTGTTGTGGATAGTGTTTATTCCCTATGGTGTTAGTGGGTCAGTCTGAGGACACCTTGGCCTTTAGTTGAGTCATACCAAGTGGTTGCCAGAGATGCAGTAGCACCAAATTGCAGGGCATTTTCCATGTGTTGTTCACTGAGAACTTTTCATTGGTGGGCAGGGCCTATAGTCAGACCAGATGTCTTCCTTCAGCACATTGCTGATGGCTTCATTTGTCTGGTGTATTTGGTTATCTTCCCCTCTGTCCAGGACAGGAGTCATTTCGGAGTGGTGCTGGCCACTGTAGGGCCACTGTCAGGTTTGTGGTAACACCCTGTATGGGCTATGGACAAGAGCATATTTAAGGGATAAGATTCACTAAAGAATGAGTGGGGGACAGTGTGACCAGGTGGCAGTGCTAGCAAGCTTTGTGCACCAAAGTCCTCTCTGTGAGGAGCCCTAGAGTGCCAGAACTTAGGCAGACTGCCCAGGGGGATGGATTAGTGGAAGCACAATGCACTGAGGCAGTGAGGCAGTGGGACAGTGGTGCTAGCAAGTTAGATAGGGAGTCCTGCAGGTGGCCCTGTGTTTACACAAGGGGACAGGGGAGGGAAGTGGCCCCTTCATGGAGGGTTCCTCAGTGATTTCTATTCTTACAGGACATACTCCAAAGTTAGTAAATAACTCTCTTCCATTACGACCCAGGCACCTTTCAAACTGCTGCTTCTATGCTGTATTTCCATGGGCTATTTGTTGTGCTGTCTTTTTAAGGGCTGGGGCTCAGTTTCCTCTTGCCTTCCCAGCTGTCCCAGAGCAGATCCTACTGGTATTTCTATTAACAAAAGAAGAAGAAGAAGAAGAAAGAAAAGGTTTTATGTCCCATTGATTGTAAGAACTCATAAAATTTATTCTCTCTGGTTTTCAAAGCCAAATGTTATGGGATTCATCTTCTCCATGCAGGATTCCCAGTATGGGGGTTTGTTTCTCTCCTTTTTCTGTGCTGCAGCATCCTCTCCTCCTGTGGACAGTCCTGGGTGGCTGTTTAGTTCCTGACTGCATGTCTGCTCTTCCTACCCTCCTTGATGTGTCCCCTTCTCTACATTTAGTTGTGGATTTTTGCTCTGCCAGTCTTGGAGTCATTTTCTGGGTTATTTACACTAATGCAAGTGTTTTCTAGTTGTAGCCATGGGACAAGGTGAGCCTAATGTCCTGATACTCTGCCATCTTCCCAGAAGTTCCTCCTGTTTGTTTTTAGTTTTTAACTGTTTTATTTTGATGTCTCTGGTTGTAAACTTTTTTTTTTTTCTTTTAGGTTTCTCCTGCTGTTTGATATATGCTGAGCTTTATGAATCTTTAAAGTTGTTGTTGTTGTTGTTATTTATCAAATACTTTATTCTAATGACACAAAAATTGGACCTTTAATTATTTGTTATTATCCTATAAATTACTGAGATCCTTTTTATTTTTTCCTGTGTGTTTTCTTTTGTTTTCCAGACTGCATAATTTCTATTATTTTAACTTCAAGTTTTTCAACTCTTTCCTTTGTCATCCCTATTCTGGTATCAACCACATTCAGCCCATTTTTGTTATTGAATTTTTCAATTCTAAACTATCCATTTATTTTTGCATTCTTATTTTTTTATTTATTTACTGAGAAGTTTTGTTTTTCTTTTTTTTATTTTTATTAAATTTTTTTTAACGTTTATTTATTTTTGAGACAGAGAGAGACAGAGCATGAACAGGGGAGGGGCAGAGAGAGAGGGAGACACAGAATCTGAAACATGCTCCAGGCTCTGAGCGGTCAGCACAGAGCCCGACTCGGGGCTCGAACTCACTGACTGTGAGATCATGACCTGAGCCGAAGTCGGACGCTTAACCGACCAAACCACCCAGGCACCCCAGAAGTTTTGTTTTTCTATTCGATTTAACAGAGGGCTCATTTACTTGTTGGGCATTTTTATAGTAGGTGGGTTAAGTTTTTGTGATATCTGTTAGGCATCTATTGATTTTTTTATGCAAGATTAGCTTTTTCTGGTTCTTTATATTGAGTAATAATGAAGTATATCCTGAACATTATGAATATTACGTCCTAACACTCAAGTCTTGTTTAAATCTAATGGAGAATATTTATATTCTTGCTATATCAGGTGGTCAATTTAGTTATGTTCGTGTCACAGTTCCATACTGCTTTCTTTGGACTGTGGTTCCAATATCAGTTCATTTTTTTTTTAAGTCTTTGCAGTGACATTCAGATGACAGTGACATTCTGTCCTGTGTATACATCAGCCAGTGGTCAACTGGGGCATGGGAGTTAGTCTGGTTTGGCAGTCAAAGGCTTTCCTTCACTGAATAGCACAAATCCTTGCACGTGGTTTTTGGGTGTAAACTCAGGATCTCATAAACAATTTTATGGGGTTGCTTTTCTAAGCTTCTCCCTCTCCGTAACCTTTCCAATACTTTCCAATTCCCTGGGCTTCGTCTTTTCTGTCTTCTGTTTAGAAATCTGGTGTTAGTTATCCTATTCTGCAATGCGTTTCTACAAGTGTGCCCACATCCATGGTCAAGCAAGGGAAGCCAGAGAGAAAAGTAATGTAACAATAATCCATCTCACTCTCTTGGAACCACAGTTCTACCAACTGGTAAGGAAGATTCCTTACTTTCAGATGTTTAACTCCTACAAACTGCTATTACTACTGGATGCTGCTGCCACAATGGAATTGCTTAAAATTTGGGGCAAAAATAGGGGATTTTTCACATTTCCTATGAGAATTAGATGTTCATTTTCTTACTCCTTTAGCCAGTCATAGAAGTCTTTTTCTATAGCTTCCTTTTTCTGTTCTCCATTACCTGGTTCTGGTTCATTGAGTTTAGGCAAGGAGATAATGGAGAGGAAAAATGCTAACTTCATCACTAGTTCAGTGGTATTTTGAATTCTGGCCTCTTACTCCAATTTGCCTGTTACTTTTTACTTTTCAGAGTCCACTAACATACTTGCTTCATGCATTTGTTCAAGTATTATATTTGTATTCATTGGGAGAAACAGGATGGAGTATACTACAATTTACTCAGAACCAGAATTTTATTCTGGTAATTAGTTAATTTTATGGTAATTAATTGATGGTAATTAATTAATTTAATTCTAATTTCAGCCAGAAAGCCATCATTTTCCTCCTATAAAGTAACTATTTTCATTCTCATCTTATACTCATTTCTATTGTGTTTTCATATTTAAAGGATGCTTTATTTCTCTAATTTGAAGCTATTTTGGATACGTTATTGATTCATATAGGTAACAACTACTGTATTTAGCAAAACTTAATTTTTTCTAATTCTCATTTAATACACTATTGCAATTGTTAATTTACCTATTCTAATAGTTTGCAAACCTCTTAAGGTTACACACTATATAACTGTACTTTTGAACGTAAAATGAAGTGACTTGCATATGTTAATTTAGAAAATATGCATTGAATTGATGGATAGATGGATGATGGTGAGTGAGTAAGGTGATCCTGCAATAAAATAACACACACACACACACACACACACACACACACACACTGTTTTTCTAAAAGGAACTATATTTTGCCCTTTCCCACTAAAGAATAGATGTGTCATGTAGATGAAGGCACTTTTATTTCTTTCCTCAGCCCCACAAAAATCATAAGTCTTATAATTTTTTGAGGGAAAAATGCATTATAAAGATAACGTAGTATCTTTAAAAGAAATTTCTGAGTAATGAATACTAGAAACATTTGTAGTTTGTTTCCTTAGGTCTTTTTTACCTGAAAAATTACTCTTCAGTATACAGAATGAAACACTATTGTAGTACAGTTCCTTATCTGTTCAGGTAACTCACAGGTGGAATAAGTTAGGTACCTAGAAGCCTGAAAATTCATTTGGCTACTAGGAAGCAATTCGGGGCATTAGAGCAGAGTGGGTTTGTGGAAGAAATTCCATTAATTCCTTACTACTTCTAGATAGCATCAGAGCATGCAACATTTTTTTTTCACTGAAATTTTGAGTTTTGGGGAAAGGATAAAATGTAATATTATAGGCACTTATCTTTAAATCCCTCCTACTCTTAGTATATCTCTAAGGAAAAACAAAATTCTACAGTTCAATATGAAAAATGGTTGAGAGTGAAGTTAAGGAATTTAGAGAACTATTTATTGCTTTGAAATACCCAATTATAAATCAACCAAAAGTTTCTCTAGAAACTTTATTGAATTATTGGGTCACCCAAAATACGATTTGTGCCCGTAAGTTTCAGAATCAGGGAAAGCAGGTTCCTGTTTCCTATGTTAATTAAAGAATCAAAGTTTCAATTCTCCTATTTATAAAATAGAAATAATAGTTTCAAAGTTGGGAGGCTGATGTAGAAATTAAATGTCAATATGATAGTAAAATGTTGTATTCATTTTCTATGGCAGCTTTGACAAACCACAAATTTAGTGGCTTAAACAACATTTATTATCTTACATTTCTATAAGAACAAGAGTCTGAAATGGATCTCACTGGGCAAGATCAAAGTTTTGTCAGGGTACTTTCGTTTCTGGAGTCCCTCTGGGAGAATTAATTTCCTTCCCTTCTCCAGCTTCTAGAGACCACATATTTACCTTGACCGAGAGCTTCTTCTTTCATCTTCAAGCCTACACTGGCATCTCTCTAGTTCAGTTTTTTGTTTGTTTTTTTGTTTGTTTGTTTGTTTGTTTGTTTTTCGCTCCTTCTTCTACTCTTAAAAACCCTTGTGATTACATTGGAACCACCTGAATAACCCCAGATGATCTAGCTATTTTAAGGTCATTTGATTAGCAACCTTAATTTCATCTACAGTCTTAATTCCCCTTTGCCACATAAACTAACACATTGATATGTTTGGGGGATCAGGATATATATCTTTGGAGAGCCATTATTTTTCCAGATGCTAATTGTTATTGACAGAGTCTTCAAATCCTATTTTTAATCCCTTTGTGGAGATAACAATAATATCAGCTTAATGGAGTATTTATGACGATTATATGTGGTAACACAAAGCACCAGGAACAGCTTTTCGTAAATAGTACCTATTACCTAATCCTTAGAGTCTAGTTTTGTTTTTTTGTGTGTGTGTTTTTTAACCAATAAAAATTTTTGTAAATGTATTAATACATTTCACAGCATTATGAAAACTAGAAATAATATATATAGAGTTTCTAACACTTTTTGGTTGTATAAAATTGTCTAGTTAGTTAATATCTTTAGTTTTTGTATCATCATCTGTAAATTGGGGTCAACAATTGGATATACCTTAGAGAATTGTTGAAAAGATTAACTGAAAATATATATTAGCACTTAACACAGTACCTGACACCTAGTAAGGGCTTAATAGAAAATTAGTCACTATTATAACTTATAATAGTAATACAAATTATTACTATTTCTATGTAGTCTATGATATATGATACTTTCTAAAATAACTCTCTCTTGAAAGATTTCTCAATTTTCTTGGAGTGATCAATGCTGTATGAGAAAACTGGGAAAATGTTCATCATAGACAGATGGATTCAATCTCTTTAAGCCAAAGCAGATTACTCCCTACCTGCAAAATCCCTCCCTTTTCCAGAGACCTATTGAGGTTTAGTGAAAAGCAAAGATAAATGGGCATTCCTAGGCTGACCATAAGCCAAGAGTAGAGTATTTATGCTTGCCAAATCCACATGTACTAGGTGCACAGCCGGATTGTGCAAGCCATAGGAGTTCTAACAATCTGCATAAGGTCCTAAGAAGCAGCTGGGTATTTGGAGACTTCTGAGACCATTCTTATCCATTAGCCTCCATTGCTGGACTACAATTATTACTTAAGATAATCTCCTTTGGGGCATTTTCCTTATCAGTGAGCATAGCTTTGTCCATGTGTCCATAAATTATCTATTAAAATATAACATAAGTCTAAGCCTTTTAGGATGGGCTAAGATCTGACCCTTCTCTCTTTCATAGTTTTTTTATATTGACTGACAATTTGTGTTCAACAGCTAGAAATATATATTATACATATAATATATATTTATAATATTATATATATATATATATATATATTGTTGAATACATATTACCTTCTTAAGCCTCTGTTTTTACACCTTCTGTTCCTTCTTCAAAGAATGCTCTTAGACTTTTTATCCACCTAAAAAACATCTATTGACCATTAAAAACCTGTATCAGATACTACCTCCCTCTCTAAGTCTCTTCTCCAAATTGTCAACCTATTCATTTTCTAAACAACTTCCAGATCTTGTATTGATCCTTTTATTTCACTTACAACATTGTGTTAATTTATTATTATTTTTTTTTAATTTAGTGTTACTATCTGGCTTGCCAACTACCCAAGAGATCTACCCAACTACCCAGAAGTGTGTCTTTTCTATTTCCATATCCCAGACAGCAGCACAGTGACTCAAAGATTGCTGAAAGCTCAGCAAATTTTGACAAAGGAAGCAATGGATTTAGGAATATTTCAGTTCCAGTAAACAAACACTGATTCAAATCAACTTAAGTGAAAATTAAAATTTATGAAAGGGATATGGGAGCAATTCATAAACCAAGGATTAGAAAGTAGAGCCAAACCTCAGTTCAGCTGTTGTTAGTGATATAGGTGAATCAGTGTCTCACCACTGGAAATTTTCTTTGTCTTTCTGGAAACATTTTCATTTTTTCTCTCTTTAGGTTGGTTTCTCTGCATCTCAAATACAAAAGGGGCAAGGATAGATACCCCAACAGGACCATCTGATTAAATGCCTCTTTCATTCAATTATATTATAAAGAACAACGAGGCTTTTTGAATTCTTTTTTTTTTAAGTTTATTTATTTATTTTGAGAGAGACAGCATGAGCAGGGGAGGGCCAGAGAGAGAGAGAAAGAGAAAGAATCCCAAGCAGGCTCTGCACTGTCAATACAGAGCCCAGTGCAAGGCTCAAACTCACACATCATGATATCATGACCTGAACTGAAACCAAGAGCTGGAGGCTTAACCTACTGAGCAACCCAGGTACCTCTAGGCTTCTTGAATTCTAACAAGTGTTTTGCAAGAGAGAGAAATGATAGACATTCATAAACTAATTAACATTATTTGGGGATTTGGAGACTTCAGGTAGATTACTTCTGAGATGACATTATTGTACTGATAATAGTTGTAGACAAAGAGGGGAGGGTCTACTGGATGGGGCAACACCTGTCTACTATATCTAGATAGGAGAAGTAAGTGAATTCATAACATCTTAAAGGAAATAATTTTGCTTAAGAGAAAAGCCTAAGGTTATGTGAATAGCAGTTAAACACCTTGGTGAAAAGGATCTCTAGATGTTAAAGTCATTGGGAAAAGATGTTCCTTCTAAATTCTACCAGGCTGAGCCTACTTTTATCTACCAACCAGAAGCTTCAGGGACTTTGCTGGTGTCTTTTACATGCAGAGCCACTCTTAGGGGCTGCTGTGTATTTATTAAACACCACCAGCACTCATTATGGATGTGTTAAAAATTCAGATCCTTAGAGAGCACAGTAGATCGAAGTATTGACTCCTGTTTCACTTTCCCCATCTGTCCAAACATCAATAACAACAGTGTATGGGGGTCTGGAAGCAGTGGGCTAATGTACCTTCCTTCGATCATAATTCCAGAGTTCGCCTTAATTAAGATTGATTTTTGCCCCTATGTTGTACATCTCTTAACTAACAGAAAAGTCGCAAGGGCACAGTTTTTAAGCATTAAGAATATGAGGATTGAGAAGAGAGTGGAATCAGATCTTGTACTTATGGAGTCTGGAAACTGCATGGCTGATGTGCTTAAAATAAGTCCTCAAGCAGATTCCTAAGGCATTGATGGAGTCACATAAGGGCACTGGAAAAATGAATTGCTCTTCTGACTCACTTCCCTTCATATGTGCTGCCTGGGTGCATTACTGTTTATGGGAGGAAGGAAAGGTACTTTAGATTAAATAAGCGAAGGCCACAGAGGCCAGAATTGTCTGTTTTTATTCTTAGACATTTTCAGAAACATCACTATCATCAACAAAATTCTACTGAGTGCTCACAATACTCCAGGCTTCTTCAAAATACTTGTGCTCAACAAAGGGAAAGTACAGCCTCTGCCCTCAAGCAAATTACAATCTAGAGTAGAAAGTAGACACGGCATTAAGGAAAAGGGAAGGTGAAATCATAAAATGAATGAAAAAAAAAACACTACACAAAGGGATTTTGATTAGTTGTGATTTTACATCTTCATACAGCTACTGAAAAAGAGACTTACTTGGGGAAGTAACTTTAAGAAAGTGTGGGGTTTTGTTTTGTTTTTGTTTTAAGAATCTAAAATATAGACCATTGGGTAGGGAGAAAGAAAGAGACTGTTTCGAGGACTGTAAATATTTCATGCTAGAATTTTAGCTTTCTATGTATTAAAGCATATCATGAGAATAAAAGGTCATGGAAGTGTGTGTGTGTGTGTGTGTGTGTGTGTGTGTGTGTGTGTGTGTACTATATACAGAATACTTGCTTCTTTACTTCAAAGAAGATATATTCCAAATGTTAGCTTCTTCAACAATGTTACCATGCCATACAAACACAACAATTTTAAAATGATTATTTTATAAATATTTAAATAAACATTGTAGTAATTACATTTACTCTCTGCTTCCTTTTCTTCCATCTTTTGCTTCATATCAGCTCTGGAAAACATATTGTACATTTGTGTGACTTAAATTTTGGATAGGTGTGTGGAACATCTGGAGAACTCTGATAGGGATCATTTGGAGGTCGGGATGAGAAAATCCTCATGCTGGTTATAATAGAAAAGAAAGTTATTGCAAGGATTCACTGTCACAGACTTCATTTGCTCAGGAATCCAGGAAAATACTTAGTCAGGGTCTCTCCAAGGTCATCCAGTCTCTTGTTTCTATTCTCTGTAAACAGTTTTCTGTTCTTCTTTGTGTAGAACAGACTACACAGTTCTCAAGGGAAGAAAGAAGAAAAGTGAATGGAAGAAGACAAAGAGAAAGGAAAATGTGATGTGTATCAAAATAAGCATGTGTTGGGTGTGTCTACATTTATAAAAACTCATATGATATAGCAATTCACTGTGGTACATTTTAAAATATTATAGCTGTGGGAACAAAAGAAACATATATGGACTCCTGCTGGGTAGAAGGCACTGAGATTATGAAGAGAAGGAACATATTAATATTACTTCTTTAATGAACAGTAGATGAAAGCTTATGTCTCACTCACATTACATATTTATTTAAGTTAGTGGAGGTACTCTGATAAAGAACACAGGTGTATAATGTTTCTTCAGTTGGTGGATACACCATCTAGAACACAAAGCCCCCATGATGGCTCCCTTGGCACTGAGGATCACACATCAGCTCTTAAATTATTTAGCATGGCAGTAAAACACATGGCTTTTTCTCTAATCTCATTGAATGGAAGCAGTCATATGAACTCTTATCCCCCTCCCTATATGTGGGTTTTCACTGAGACATAAAGTCACCTGCTATAGGATCTTAGACTAAAAGGACTTATTTGAAAATAACACAATATAGAGTAACTCATAGTGAAAATTCAAGCTGTATGGTCTAGGGCAAGTTTTATCAAAGTATGGCACCTGGACTCAGAGTACCTGGGTGGCTTAGTCAGTTGAGCATCCAACTCCTGATTTTGATCTACTTCAGTCCAATGAGATTGAGCCTTGCATTGGGCTCTGCCCTGAGTATGGAGTTTGCTTGGGATTCTCTCTCTCCCTACCCCCCTCTCTCTCTCTGTCCTTCTCCTCCACATATGCACTCTATTTCTATCTCTCAAAATAAATAAATTAACATTTAAAAAAAAAAGTGTGATACCTGGACCAGTGACATCAGCATCATCTAGCTTCTTGTTAGAAACTCAAAATCTTAGCCCTGCCTCATTCTGGGGTGAGGCTTAGAAATCTGTTTCGACAAGTTCTCCAATGTTTGAATGTGTGCTAGAATTTGAGAAACATTGTTCTAGTCTGTGAGTGCTATAAAGGTATAAAAATATAGAAATATAAATATATAAATAGAATTCAAACCATAAATCTCTCCTTTTTAGTGTATTTGTGATAGCTAGATCTAATAGCAATGATAATAATAGCTTATTATGTTCTATATACTATGCTTACTGTCTGACATGGTACAATTCTCAAAATAATTATATGACATAGATCTTCTTGTTATTTCCATTTTACACAATAACCTACCTAAGCATCAACAGGATAAATCAGAGGATTTATGAGAAAATTAGCTAATATAGAAACCTAAGAAGTATAGTTTCAGAGTAGGGGTTTTAAGGTCAATTTATTTTCCTCAGTAAGACTTAATTCAACCTACATTTGCCATTTTTCTTGTAATGTGTCTACATACAGGGATTGAGTGCCCTCGTCTGTAGAGATACAAGTCTACCCATTGGCCCTATTCTCAAGCTTTGTTCCATTTTCCTTTCCTAATCCCCCACATTTTGCATATTTTATAGACTTAATTACTACATCCTTCTGCTGCTGTTTCCAGGGGCAACCTCTCTGGTTGTACTTTGTCAAAACTGTCCCAATTCTTTAATTCTTGGATTACTACAAGCATGCAGTGAGGAGGTGTAATAATGCAACTTGTAGAAAACTTATTCTTCAGGACTTCCAAGGGTGCTTCTAGGAAGGCAGAACCTACCTTAATCTTTAGCAGTTAAAATTGGTCTTCTTTGCTCTAATATCTCCTCCCTTATGTCTAAATGCTCCCTAAGTGGTTTGTTACAACTACACATCAATAGTATTTACCCTCCTGAAACTAAAAAGGCTATATGTGTTAATTTCCTATTGCTGCTATAACAAATAACCACAAACCTAGTAGCATAAAACAACATAAATGTATTATTTTATAGTTCTAGAAGTCAGAAACATGACATAGGTACCACTGGGCTAAAATCAAGATGTTGGCAGGGCTTTTCTCCTTTCTGAAGACTCCAGGGGAAATCTGTTTCTTGTTCTTTTCAGCTTCTAGAAGCTGCCTGCATTCCTTGGCTCATCACTGTCTTCTGTCTTCAAAGCCAGCAATAGACAATTTTTCAAATCTCATCATTTGGACACTAACTTTTATGCTTCTTTATTCTCTGTGATTACATTGGATATAGTTCATAATCTAGGGTAATCTCTTATTTTAAAATCCAGCTAGTAAGCAATCTTGATTTATCTGCAACCTTAATACTCCCTTTCCATGTAATGTAGCAAAGTCACAGATTCTGGAGATTAAGGTGTTGACATCTTTGGATGGGTTGGGGGATGGTATTCTGCCTACCATACTGACCAACTCAGAATGGTAAATTTCATTATTTTACTGAACACGATGTATGGTTTTACAAAAGCAGACACATTTGTTGTGAGTATAGAATTGCAAGTCACATGAACTTGCTTATTAATTTCTTAATCAAGCTACATCTCTAATGAAAATGGCTGTATGTTCCCAAACATCCCAAAATATCATTTAGTTTTTTCTCTTTCAATCTGTGTAGCACTTCTGGCTCCAAATCTCACATCCTGTGAGATTTCCATGATACCCCACTCCCATCCAGCTGCATTCATTCCACATTTCTCTACCATCAGTATCTTTGGCTAAGTATCCAGGACTCATTTACATACTTCTTTCTGCTTAACAACACCTATTACTAGATTTCTTGTGTGTGTGTGTGTGTGTGTGTGTGTGTGTGTGTGTGTGATATGTGGGCATTTTGCTACTTTATTGTGTGTTTCTTGTCCTTCCCTTACTAATGCTATCCACTTCCCAAGGATAAAGTACAAGCTGTGCCTCTTTAGTTTCTATTAGTCTCTAATGCAGAGTTTTGTTTATTTTTGCCTAAAAGTTTTCTGAAATTCATGTGACACACAAAGTTATACTTTAAAAATGTAGTTCTTGAGAGTACTTTATAATTAATTGAATAATACACAATCCTTTATTCTCATTATTTTTCCATCCTTTCTAAGTGAAGCCTTTGATAGAATCCATTCTTGATCAAAAAAACACAACTCTCAGTAAAGTACCCACAGATTTTTAGGACTTGCTATACTGTGCTTAACACTGTGCTAAAACTTTACATACATTTGTATTATAACAAGAAGTTTCTGAGTTAAATGCTATTCCTACACTGTAATTTTTAATCAGGTAAACTGAGTCACAGAGATTTTGAGTAACTTATTTATGACTACACAGCAAGTAAGGGGCAGAGTGAGGATTGACCTTTCTATCACAAACCCCAAAAGTATGAGCTTTAGTATGAGCTGTAGGTCCTGGACTTCTAGGATATTCACTTCAGTTGCTCAATCAGCTGCCTTGGGAACCACATCAAATCAAACCTATCAGGCTACCAACTGCTTTTTTCAATTCACTTCAATTCAACTCAGTTCAATTCAATTCAATTCAAGAAGTATTTCCTGAATGTATGCTACAAGCCTGGTGTCATTCACCTGTGATTTTGCAGTGTTTATGCTAACTCAGCCTTAGAGCATTATACACTCTTCAGAATATACTGTCTCTCAAATACAGAAATCATTAATGTCAAGGGCATTCTTAAAATTGCTATCAATGCAAAAGCTTTCTGAATACAGCATATAGATGTTAAAAAGAAAAAAAAATGAACTTGATTTGAATAAAAGAAAATTAGCAGCAGTTGTTTTGTCAGTTCATTTCAGAAAGCAGTTATACTTAATGCGGAGCAAAATGTCCCAGGGATGTTTGCATGGAGAGGAAATAGTTGCGATGGAAGTGGCTTGGCTTCTTGGTAATGAAAAGAAAAAATGTAAGAAAGGGGTAGAGAGGAGACGGAGAAGGGCCCAGTGTGGAAAATTATACTAAAAGAGTACTAATTTTTTGTTGGTCCCTCCCACACATGTGCACACTTGTTTTGGAGATCTCATTTCTCGGAGACAATGTTACCTCTGATTTCAGAGGATCATAGCAAATTAACTCAACCCTTTGTTCTCATTACTCTTTAAAAAGCCGCAAAAGGCAGATGGTACAAACTAACTAGTCAGGACTCCTCTAAAACACAGAGCGTAGTAAACTTGTTATGAATTTTGGAGGCAGGTAGGGTTGTTCATCTGACTATGGCCCAGGATTCATCTTTCTTTTTAGGCTTTAAGAGATTCTAGGGGGACAGTCAGATTCTGAAGGCGGAGTACATTTGTCTGTGTGCACTTTTAGGAAAATTTCAAGAATTAGTTTTCACTTGAGAGTTCTATTAATTCCATCCTCTGACTTGTCTCTCTTCATACTGCACAGCATCCTCCAGAAGCTAAAAAAAAAGTCTCTCGAGGTCCTTGAAGTAATGAGAAAGCTGATTTGTTCCCTGTCTAATAATTATACTTTGATTTCTCCATAACAGTCTTTAGTTTATTGCCAGTTGTCACTAAAACTTTTTTGCAGCTTTAACCTCTCTGTGATACATCCTGCCCCTTTCCTGCAGATCCGTCCTCAGTGGGCCACATCTCCTTTGCAATTCCCATCTATGTGAATTTGTCCACTAGGTGGAGATGTAACAATTTAGCTCACAGATCACAGTGTGAGACAGATTAAATTCACTGACCACTGCTCAGTACTCTGGGGAAGCATATTGCTATGGCCCAGAATTGCAAATCAAGTGCAGAGTCAGAAAACAGAACAACAAATCCCATAACAGGAGCACAATTGGAGATAACAAATTCCATGGGACAAATGCACGTTGATTCCACAAGCGAGCCCTGTGTTAGGCCTCCGGAATTGCTTGACTAATTCCTGTTTGGTTTGTAGTAGTGGGGGGGTGGGAAACTCTGCACCAAGTCAGGAAGCTGGGTTCTGAACCCAACTCTGCCACTCACCAGCTGCGGGCTTTATGTTTCTGAAACTCTGTGTTCATATCTATAAAATGAAAGGGTTAGAGCACAGGACTCTGAGGGTCTCTTCCAACTGTAACTCTGGATTTTACTATAAATATTGTAATCAAACTGCAACATTTTTTTTATAAAAACGGGGGAAGGTGTAAGTTTAAATATCTGCTCTTCAAGTCTTCTGAGTTAAAGTCTGTCTCTATCTATATCTATATACAGTTGTAAAATACATATTAGAATATTTTTTCCCACTTTTATTTAATTTAAAAGATAGGACCAAGTAGGAGATTTCCAACTCTAAATTTAAGATGTTGATTTTGTAAATGTAAAGGCAAAACGGTGGCTTTCTTGGAATGAATTTACTCGTAACTGCTCTCCTCCAAACAAGCTTGCCTAGCAAATTTACTTTGTTTGGTTAAGTATCCACACACATACACACACACACACACACACACACACACACACACACACATATATATATATATATATATATATATATATATATATATATGTATATGACCTGCATAACATCTTTTTCTATTGTGGTGAATTAATACTGCTAGATTGCAAATCTGATGCAAAAGTTGCTTTTCACTGAGAAATGTGAATATTTTCTATTTACAGTTTATTGGTGATTCTTTTTTCATGCCTATGTCTCAGTTTTATATCCTTAAA
This sequence comes from Panthera onca, assembly GCF_046562875.1. Classification (NCBI taxonomy): domain Eukaryota; kingdom Metazoa; phylum Chordata; class Mammalia; order Carnivora; family Felidae; genus Panthera; species Panthera onca. Next base: position 56,254,018 of record NC_138339.1, read on the forward strand.
CAAAATTCTTTTATTTTTAGAACATTCAATTTTCTTTTGCTCTAAAATCAGAATGAATACATCTTTTGTCAGAAGATACTAGAAATTGATATCCTGCCTTCCTGTCCTGATCTGTTTGATTCAAATTCTTCTGTTCTAATCTGTTTTTGTAAAACATTAATTGAACACATAGAAGCACAGAAAACCACACACACACACACACACACACACATATATATGTGTGTATATGTGTATATATATGTGTATATATACTGTGGAAAGGCATGAGAGATCTTTCAGTTAAACTCTTTTTATTACACCAATGAGAAATTGAAGACCCAGAGGTTAAGTGGTTTACCCAAGGTTATTCAGCAAATGAGTGAATATTGTTTCAGGAGGAAGCTCAACTTGAACAAAGAAAGGGCTAAATCCATTCTTTATTTTCTCTACCTATATAACCCCAATATTTTGACCCAAGCATAACATGACATCTGCAAGATGGGATCACATATGCTGTGGCTGGCATGTAGAAATAATGCAAAGCAAATTGTAAAGTATACCCGATAGTGTCATAACTGAACTATAACACAAAGAATGGAGTAGAGCAGAGGCTTCCATAATGTTTTCCCTGGTAATTAGTCCAATGAAGTGGACCCACCAAAAGGGCTCTCCATCAAGTAAATTGATGCAGACTCTGTTCTAGAACAATCTTTAGCCACATTTTTTTAAGTCCTTCTCTCAAGTAGGCCTCAACCTTTCTCACCCTCCCAACCACAGAGGTCTATCTTTATTTAACTTACTAGCTCAGTTGTAGCAAAAATACTCCTAAGTCAATTTAGTGATAATTTCCCACCTTTGAGTCTGAACACTGTGGCCTGACTTCAGGAAGAATACTGTAAAGTCAGTTTAGCTAGAATCTCCTGCCCTTGATGTCTCCTCTTCGTATTTTTCCATCCACTGTTCCCTTCCCTCTGTTCCTTGACTCTAAATCCTTAGCTGTCTCTCATTTATTTAGAGTAGAACTCAATCTCTCTCCCCTGTTACAATGCTGTCATTGCAAAAATATTGAATAAATTCTTCCATACCATAACAAGTGTCAGGATACTTTTTTTTCTTTAATAAAATACAAGGAAATACTACATATTCACTTTACATGGGATCCACTAATCATGTAGCAAACTTAAGACTTTAATAAGTTCTACAATAGAGAAAAACGTTTACCACTATTTAACCAATTATTGCTCAATCACTTGGATTTTTTTTCCCTTAAGGATTATATACCAACATCCATGTGATTTAGTTCCAATATAATTGATTTTATGATCAGAACCTATGTTTCCTGTCATTATCGGAAGCCTCTTATTTTCCAGGTATGCATACCTGTGAATGAATCAATGGACACTACAGATAGGAAGATGGGGGTAGGGAGCTCTGGTCAGGACTTCCCTCTGTACTTGTGAGGAAATGCTCTGAGCTGCTTCCATGTTCATATTTAAGAATCCTTCGTGACAGAAAATGAACTTGTAACCAGAGTTCCATGTATGCAAACTAAAGACAGAAACTGTAACTATTGCACTTAATATATTTATATTGTAAATTCTGCATTCCTCTCTAACATTTGTTTTCACGTGAAATTATATTTGTGAAATTATAATTTCACAAGAAATTATATTTCCTTCAAAACTTAGGTGTCATGCCCTTCAAAAAGTGAAGAAAATGTATAATTCATAGAAATATATCATGTTTATCTGGTAACATGGACCTTCATAAATTTGGGGAAATGCAAAGCCGGCAGAGACAAGAGAACAGATTTAATTGGAAATCCGTGATGTGATTTCCTATTCTGCTTCCTTTTTGGTTGTGTGATCTTGTTCTAATCACCTGCCTTATCTGAGGCCTCACACCAGCCAAATGGGGTCCATCAGAGCCGCTCTGCCTACCACACAGTGTCTCTATGATCTCAAAGGTAATAAGTAGCATATGGAGAAACTGTGTATAGTGCTTTACAAACATAAGTCTCTATTATTATTGTATGGGATAGATGACAAAACTGGTATCTGATTACTTATCAAATTTGTTCTCAGGAAGAAACGTTGCCTTGCAATATTTGGTCAGAATAATTATCAATAGTGTAGTGGGGTTAGAAACAATACTTCATTTTAATTGAACCAAAGAAAACAGGGAAGAGGAGGGGTATATATCTCAGACCTGATCCACTAAATTAAAAGAGTTGTATAAAAACACTATATACCCATCTGGTGATATTAGCATCTCATTTTGTGAATGAAAAATTCACATCATATTGTAAGCTATGCTAGGTTAGGAATGTCCTCCAGATGTATTCTCAAAACAACCTTAAAGTTTGCATTAAAAAAATCATAGGATTAAATGGCTTTCTTTTTTCTTGTCAAAGTTAGCAATGCTTTCACTGGGGTTCTTTTTAGCTCTCTGAAGAACAAGAACACTCCCTATTGACTCAGAGGAGAAGAAAGCCTGTAACTAACATTCTGTATGGGTGTGGGTGGGAATGGGTATCAGATCATCTTAATATAATTTCATGGTTACATCAGAGAATGTCATAGATATATCAGAGGACAGCAGCATGTGAAGAAAAAGTGCTAACATGAGAGTCAGGATATTAGAGTATTTTAATTCAGTCAATCCATTTTTATTGAACACTTTCTGTCTACCTGGCTGGCCACTAGGTTAACAATGGGCAGCAAAGAATATGGAGGCCCTGGCCTCCATCAGACAGTAAGGGGTGGGGAAGCCAGGATTAACTGAGATGAACTTAATCCAAGAATGGGAGGATATAATTGCTTGTGGTGGGTCAGGATGTGGATGGAGAATGCTTTGAATAAAATTCCTTAGAGTTCACCCCAAAGTAATGATACAACACAACTGCAATTTGGGCAGAAACCCAAAAATCTTTATTGGTCTAAAACTTCCTAAATTTTATTTTATTTATTTATTTTTTAATTTTTAGAAATGTTTATTTATTTGAGAGAGAGGGAGAGCTGGAGAGGCAGAGAGAAAAGGAGAACAGAATACGAAGTAGCCTCCAGACTCTGAGCTATCAGCAAAGAGCCCTATGGTGGGGCTCGAACTCATGAACTGTGAGATTGTGACCTGGGCTGAAAGTCAGAGGCTTAACCGACTGAGCCACCAGGTGCCCCTTAATTTCCTAAATTTTAAAGTTATTTAAATTTTTTTAATGTTTATTATTTTTTTTTTTTGAGAGAGACAGAGAGCTAGCAGGGGAGGGGCAGAGAGAGAGGGAGGCATAGAATTCGAAGCAGGCTCCAGGCTTTGAGCTGTCAGCACAGAGCCCAATGTGGGGCTTGAACTCACGAACAGAGAGATCATGACCCAAGCAAAAGTCAGACACTTAAGTGACTAAGCTACCCAGGTACCCCTAAAGTTATTTCAGAGAATACTGGAAAGTAGGACTGGAAAGAACATTGAAGGGAGAAACAGAGTCTAGACTCAACTTTGCTCCTGATAAGTTTGTAGTCTTAGAAAAGTCCCTAGACTTTTGTATTTTTTTTAATCAAAGATTGAACTAGACATTCCTAATATCTGATCTATATCTCATCTTCTGTAATTTTATGATTCTAGTTACCACTATAGTTATTCCTGATAGTTTACTCAAATTAAATATTCACATCTTTTTCCACTAGAATTTATTATGAAAAATGATCGACTACTAAAATGTATCAATTGGCAAGATGGATTTAAATAACTGGAGATTTATCTCTGGGAATGAATAAAGTTTTTATTCTTTTTTTTTAAATATAGTATTCCTTATGTTGTAACAGGACACCTCCCACTATTCCTACACATTTCATATAATGCACTGAGGTTAGCACTGTTTAATAGCCTGCAAGTTACAATTAACGAGCAGTGCTGAACAATTGCCTAAAGGGCCATGAGGTCTGCTTTGACATTGCATTTCTCTGCACAGGAACAACATTTGAATTTTTTTTTTCCTTTTTCACGCAAGTAACTCAGTTGCTTGGGGAAAAAATAATTACAAAACACAATATCATCTTAGGCTCAAATAATGAATGACTTGTGTACTGCTTACTGTAACTATTAATATTTCAAACTAAACTTATCATGCACCCTGAACTAAAGCTGAGGTAGACAGGTGTGGGGTATGATCTATTACTATAGAGCAGTAATATCTATTGAAGAAAACCAGCTAGTGGAGAGGAGGTTTGAAGCTACTTGGAGATGCATAGTATTACTGACAACTAGCAAAGACAAAATCTTAGTATTGTGCATGGTTTTGCAATGTATAATGATTACTAGGCACTCCACTAGCAAAGTAATCTTTAATCCATAGATCTCCAAACATCTTAAACACATTGATTTATTAAATGTGGCCTCTGCAACAGTAATGCCTTCAAAATTAAATCACTTAACCTCCCAGTTCAATATTGTTACTGTTGTCTGATGCTATATCTACATGACACTGAAACAAGAAGCCAAGTCAGTCAATTCATTTTAAAAAAAAGTCAAACTTGTTAATTGCATTGTGTCAAATTAGCTAATTGGTATTGTGTCCATCAAATAATGAACTTCCTGGCTGAATTATTATTTTTCAGCTGATTGATTTGGACTGATGTGGAATCCACATGTGAGGGTCTTATAATCTTTGGTTTGTTTGTTTTTTGTAAATTTTCAAACTAGACTTTTTGCTTTTTATTATCTATGTCTTACAATAATTAATAAAAATGATCTTTTGTATATCAGGATGATGATGATTAGTGCTGAAAGAGTTAAGTTTCATAATGCATTGGTTAAAATTCTAAACCTAAGATCTCAAAAGTCTAAATGATAGAGATGATCCTCTTTCAACTTGCATTTCATTTTGTAATTTTACTGAGTTTTACATTTTAATGATGCAAGTAAACTCTCTTCATTGAGTTTTCAGAAGGCACTACAATTTCTCAATAGAGCTAAGAAGATTCTCTTATCAGGTTGTATGAAAATCATTGTATAAAAATTAAGGAAATAGCACACTTCTGACAGTTTTTGATGTTTATTTATTTATTTATTTATTTGGGATGTGGGGCAGAGAGAGAGACAGGGAGAGAGAGAATCCCAAACAGGCTGTGTTCAGTGTGGAGCCCAGTGGGGGGTTCGATCTCATGACAGCAAGATTGCACCCTAAGCTGATATCAAGATTTGGATCCTTCACGGACTGAGCCACCCGGTGCCCCCTGACTTTTTAAGTCACCATTATTCTAAGTATGTAACCTCAATGAATGTATAGTATCTCAATAAAAACAAAAAATAGTCTGTGACACTTAGTTTTTACTAGGTAGAAGGATACCCTCTATGAATAATTTATATTTAGTCAAGTAAAAGCAAAACCAGCATATCCTGGGCTTCTGATGAGGCTCAGTATAGCTAATGTTTACTGAAGGACTTTGATATTGCTACCACCAATGATTCTTATAACAGAAGCCATGCATATATCCATGCATTATGAGCTGACAATCTTCAAAGATTGATCTTGCTAAAACTTGTTAAATAGAACTAAAAGAGACCTCAGGATGTGTGCTAGTGTACATCTTACTTTTTAGATCAGGAAAGTCTATAGTGGTTATTATTTGGGTCTCTGATGTTTATACTCTGATAATCAGATGTTTGTTACTAAAAACCTTCCTACATCTATCAATGATCTCAAGGACTTTACTGTAATAGAAGTATGACAAAAATTACAGATAAATGATCATATAATAATACTGATGCTAATTATAGTGGGATGCTGATGATGGTAATAATTTATATTTATGGATAATCTGTATGCAGTACAGCATAGTAGTTAAAAATATAAGTTCTAGAGTCAGACTATTTTAGTTCAAATTACAGGTTCATTACTGTGACTTAGCTAAGCATCAACTGTTTTACCTAGAAAAAGGGATTAGACAAAATGTATACTTCATTTGATCACTGAGAAGATTAAAGAATGCAATGCATGTAAGGTTTTGGCAAAGTATCTTGTATATAGAACACTCAACAAAACATTAACGGTTATTTTGTGCTAGGGCAATCAATGACTGAACAAAATGATTATTATTCTCATATTACAGTTTAGGAAACTGAGTCTCAGAGACTTTAAGTAATTTGACCCAGGGGAAATAGCTGGTAAATAATAGTGTGATTGTTACCCCAAACAGTAGAAGATGGCAATTATAGAGATTCTTATAACTGCATTTTAAACATCTTTAGTGTAATTACTAATGCTTTGGTGAACAGAGACTGTTTGGAGTCCTTCTAGAAAAAATAGTGAGGGAGTGAGTGAAAGGAATGCATAGGTTGGTCCAACATTCCTATTCTCCTAAGCCTTTGGATTCTTTTCTCTACATTCTAATATAGGCCAACACTGAGTCCATGGTTCAGTCAACCAACTAGGGGAACTGTGAAAAACATGACCAGCTGTTCATGTTAACTCTTCAAATTCAGAATCTCTGGTATATGTACAGTTATTAATGGCTTTAGGCAAATAGGCAAATCCAATGTTATGTTCTTTCTTCCCTAACCTAGCACTCTTAGAATCCATTTGTAGATAGATAGATAGTCTCATATTTCAAAATACTGAAATCCATCTCACGTAATATACTAGCTTTTTGTGTGTAAGTCTGTAATTCTTTCCTGAAATTATTCTGAAATCTGATTCTAGTCAAGGGTCTGGAAGCTGGGTACTGGTATTGGATACTGAAAGAATTAATATCCCTTTGAAAGAATACTGCCTCAAATTAGCTCACTGTAGCCATTCAAACAAAGTACATTGTCTCTTTAGAAGGGGGATTCAGGAGAGCTGCATCTACCAGTAAGGGAGTTCTATGACATTTAGAGAGTTAAGGTACTCATATGCATCTACATCTATCCAAATATCCCCATTTCAATCCTTAGGTCCAACCATTTTCCAAACACTGTCCTAGCTTTCATATGAGACCTTGTGCATCCATAAACTCAATTGATTTTCCTTCCTGAAGAATTAATTGTTAGCTCTATTTTTTTTTCAGATAGATCCATTCTACAGCTATAAACGGATGGATAGACTTTTTAAAAGGGCAATTATAGAAGTTCTATGGCTTTCTGACCATATACTGAAAATACAAAGTGCTGATCTTGACATTGTCTTCCTGAATGCTCTCCAGGACAATCAGAATCAGCCATGCTACTTTACAGTTAATTCTTGAGTGCCTCACACCCTACATAATATTGTATTGTGGAAACTACTTGATTTGCTTCATTAAGTCTTATACAAGTAATAATTTCAATAGCTGTTTGACACTGTATGCTTTGGAACATCACTACCCTATGTTCTGTTTTCCATTTCTAGGGATTCCTTCAACACTAACCATTAAAGATTAGCTATCTTACATCACCACCTTTGAAGCTCTATTTTCTGGAATTACTTCTGGTAACAAATGCTGTATTTGAGATTGATCAAAACAAGACCATATACTCCTCTAATTATTCCTAGAAGGGTGGATAGGATATAATACAAGAAATTGGGTGCTATGGAACCACTGGCAAAAAAGGAGAATCTAAGGTCAGGGAAATTGCTAGTATCTCATATTTGCTACTAAATTTCATTTTCATTTTCATTCAGAGAGTAAAGAGATTGCAGAAGCCAAAGCAATAATCACTATTGCTTGGGGCCTACAATCAGGTGATTTGCTAAAAGGATTCTGCAAATTTTTCAGTATTTGAATCTACTCACCTGCTTATTGTTGCTGGAGTAGCAATAATATCACTAGTGTCTACCTTTCAACTTTCAGTCTAATTTGTATGAATTGCATTGGTAGAAGATAAGCTAGACACCTGCTGCCAAAGTATTCCCAAATGAGTTATAAGTGGGTTATACCACATTACATGTACTCTTTAACTCTTAATATACTGACTGGCGATTGGTTTAAAAAATGCTTACTCCTCACTAGTCGTTGCCATTGTAAATCTTTATCAGTAGTATCACACATAATTAAATATCTCTATAACTGTTATAAGTACATATATCTACTGTAGTACAAAGATTCTCAAAGTATACCACAAATAGATTGGTTAATTAAAGCCCCTTGCTCTTGTAGTAGTGATTTTTAACTTCCCTGAGGCTGAGAATTCTCTAATTTCTCATTCCAATGTAATTCAATATCCCTTTTTAATTTCTGAAGACATAGGAAGGAGAGTCCTTTAAAAATGGTTTTCCAAAGATACAATCATGGAATGCTGGCCACTTTATACACATAATCAATTTAATTTGTCACAACAATATTATGAAGCAGACATTTCAAGTGCCTATCTTTTATAGGTAGATAAATTGTGGACCACTTGAATTGAGTAGGAGGTAAAAACACAGTTATTAAACAGTACAACTGTGGAGTCTGAACTCCCAACTGCTGCTACATGATGTTACTTCTCAGAGTACAGATAGGATTACATCTCCAAACTTGTAGCATCAAATATTGTTTTCTCCTAGAATGTAGAATAAATCTCATTCCCTCTCTCTCCCTTTCTCTCTCTCTGTCACTCTCTCTCTCTCTCTCTCTCTCTCTCTCTCTCTCTCTCTCTTCATCTCTAGTTCTTTCTCTTTCTTTATCTCTACCTTTAACTCTCCACTAAAGAATCCTTTCCTGTTCTCATTCTTAACTTTGTAAAGACTTCCTACCTTCCTTCTGGGCATTCAATTTGTTTTTCCTTCTCTCAGCCATTTTTCAGTTTTTATTAGATTCTTTGTTCATCCCTGTCCTGGCCAAACAGTATGATCACAAAATTATTACGCATTTATTTCCATTTCCTCAAACATAAATATATACAACATAAAGTAATAACAATTAATGCAAATAATAAAGACATTTATCACTTAGGAAAAAATACTGTTTTTTAGGTCTTCTTTGCAAATTATAAAGAAGTAGCTGGAAGTTGCAAGTTAGTCATATATATTCATCAGACAGGACCTGAACTTGAAAGTAATAAGATAGAATTTTTAAACTTTATTTCATAACTCAGCCATGCCCATTAATTTAGACTGACTTTTCCCTAATTAATATAAATTAACTGAATCATACTTAACTCTCCTCATAGGTATGTACACACATGCACACTCACACACACGTATCAACAAACAAATTTTACGCAGATATAATTGCAGTGGTTTCCCATGTCTTAATTTTTCTCTGGCAATATTGCTTTCTTCATCCATTTAAATATAACAAAATTACAACATCAGCTCCCTGTAACTGTGCAATGTTGATTACATTCAATAAATTAACTGAAGAAAGTCACCAACACTAAAGAAAATGGTGCCCAATCACTTATTGAAGTTACTGCTCAAAAGCTGTATTTTTTTTCCGATAAATACACACAGAAATTATTCCCAGAGGATGTAATTCAAATTAGTCAGCTCCAAAGGGTTAACACAAGCACCATCAAGCCACTCCTTTACCTGGCAAATTATATCACTCTTCAGCATATGTCACTTGCACAACTTTTCAACTCTTTCCTTCCTAAGGTAATAGGCCCAGAAGCTGGATGCTGCTGCGCTTTGGCACCTGTCATTTTGACATTTCATGCTTTCTTTAGAAAAGAGAAGTTGGTAGAATGTGAGAAAAGTGGAACTTTGACAGGTTGTCAGAATATCTTGCAGCACAAACCAACCTGCCAGCCAGCCTGTTTTCTGGTATATTTCAAAGTCTCCTAGCAAACGAACTGCAGTTACTGACTGAAGAACTTCTTAAATAGGAAGACTCCTTACTTTTTACAAGATTGAAATTAAATAATTTTCCCTGAATTGGTTTAAATTTTAAGTGGCTTACTTACAGTTGCATATCAAATAAAATATAGCTTGGATAAGCGAGATTTGATAAAAAGTATCTGAACTGCTTCTTTTATTTGACATTAACCTTCTTTGATTGAGGATGGGCATCTATAAATCCGAAGTAATTAATTAAATGACCTTGAGTTTGGAATCAGTGAATAGTTAGTGCCTTGTTCAAAACTAAAAGGTTTTGGCATGCAGGCACCAGCAAGGGAGCAAGGAAAAAATAGGTCAGTAACTGTGACTTTAAGAATACTAGCAACAAATGGAGTAAGAATGTAGGTTAGCTGTGATAAGCTATGGGAAATGGTCATGCAGACAAATGGCCTGTATAAAATATGTTAGTGATGCCAAGATCTTCTACTAACTTCACTTCACTTTTGAATGTTTGCAGATACACAGTTTAGCCCAGGAAGAAAAACAAATACTACAACATTGTGAAGTCAAATTATTGAGGATAAAAGTATTTCATTTTTTTAAATCTGAACTTGATACCAAAAACAAAACAAAACAAAACTAAACTAAACTAAACTAAACTAAAATAAAATAAAATAGAGGAAAGAAGAAAATGTTATATAACTCTCCTAGTATTCCTATTATAAAATTTTCAGATAGGTCTTACTCTTAAAATCACTTTTTTCAGGTTCTCCTCCCCATCACAAGTTAGTAACTATAAATCAGTATGTAGTTCATTCTAGGATGATTTATATGTCTTTCTCTGTATACCTTTGAAACTACTTCTAAAAGAAAAAAGTATTTGGGTTTTGTTTAATTGAGATTTTATGGCATCTAGGGTATAATGCCAACAGTTAATGTTCATCTAACTTCTGTAATAAACCTTTAATCTGTGACTTTTTAAAAATAAGACACTTTGTTAAAATCACTGCATTGTATTTAATACAGTTTCTATCTGTATAACCAAGTGCACCCCCCTAAATGTTATATCCTCTTTTTCTTTCTGACACAAGATTCAACAGATATATGTCAACAGTATATATGTCCCACATATACTGACTTCTAAGGGAATTGTTCTGAAGCACAACTACTGTCTAAATGACTCTGTTTTACATTGTGAGACTTACCCAGCACATTATTTAGCAAAAGGGAGGATCAGTGTGCAAAGGCTAGCCCAAGACCTCCTTTATTAAAAAAAAAAATGATTAGCTCCAAGAGACATTTTTTCTCTCTCTGGAGAATTTGCAAGGTAGAAATGGAGTACTAGAGTATAATCAATGAGAATTCCTTGATTTTGAGTTGGAGCTGGCCAGGCAAACTAAATACCCATATTTTGAAGGACCAGTAATGGCATTGGAGGTAGACTAATCAATGGGTAGCTAATCATTTAGTAGATAGAGTATATGTGCAGATAAAAGCAGAGATGCCATGACCAAAAATGTCTGCTCTCCAGGGTCCTGGCAAATTTTAAGACAAGTCTATTCTTATCATAAGCATATTTTTCCTGAACTTGAGTGGAGCAGTTCCTTAATACCAATAAAACTCTGCTTATAATAGGCCATTCTAAGCAAATGTGAACCTATCCATAAAAATCATTATCCTTTCCATTTAAAGATTATATTTTTAAACATTTTGCTGTTCATTCACATAATGGCAAAATCTGATGCATTTGCTAAAATCCTTTCAATCCTGTTCACATATATTAACCTGTCACCTGGAGAGTCTTTTTTTTTTTTTTTTAATCTTTCTCTTTTAATTTTTAAATTAACTGCCTCTTTTGCAGACTCTTTTCTGTTGGTGGTTAAGCACTGCATTTTCTCTTTCAGGATGATTCACTCCATCTCTTACATCTCTCTATATTTTTTATTCTGTTGCTTGTTTGTCATTTTTTCTATTTCCTTAATGAGGAGTAAATATGCTACAAAGTCCCAGGCTGTGATTCAGGGTATCCAGATTATAATCTTTCTTATAAATAGGGGACCTGGGGAAAATCACTTTACTTTTTGCATGCCAGTTTTCTCATCTAGAAAAGCCTAATAATATTACTGACTCATAATTTGTCATGAAGTTTAAATGGAATTGCACACATGAAATTTCTTAACACAATACCTGGAAATTGGCAGATGTCTAATAACATGTGAGGAATTTAGACCTAGAAGACTTTGTTCAATCTTTTGAGGTATTTCCTCAGGGAATATTGTACTTCCTTTAGTCCACATAAGTACTTCTTATGTGCTAGAGACTTCATTTTCATATATACTCCCAACACCTGTGGTTGTCTCATTATTCTTATTTTACCAATAAGAAAATTGAGGCAACAACAGTTGAAATAGTTGGCCCAAGTATAAGTAAATGGAAGCATCAACATCCAAATAAATTCTGGTGGGTTTGATTTAAGAGTCTGAAATTTGAACCACTCAGGTCCCTGCCAGTTTGCTTTTACACATTTTATCTTTCCATCATTGTCCATACTGTGTCTTACTTTCCAAAGCTTTTTGTTTGTATTTCTAACAACTGTAATCCTATATTTTATATTGTTTGATATTTTATAAGTTTTAGTCATGCCTCCCTAAATAGACTATGTAGAACTTCAGGGAAGAGGTCATGTTTTAAATGTCTGTGTAATTTTACTTTGTCGGTTAACCAATAGCAAGAAGTATGGCATATATCTGATAGACTTTTCTGTAGTATATTGTTCCTAGATGACCAATGTGGAATGTGGTAGGAACATATGAGAAGTCCAATCATGAAGAGTGTTAAAAGACTCTAAAAAAGTCTGTTTTAGTAGAGTTTTAGATGTCCCTACTCTCTGTAAATTGTCTTGTTAGAAAAATAGGCATGGAGGGTGAATGCCTTTTCTTCACTTGCTTGCCATAATTGCTCATCATGTCCTCTATCTGTTGCCCAAAGACTTCCTGTTTATTTGTTTGGTTTTTTTTTTCAGCCAGCTGCATATTTTAGGTTTGCTCAAGATCTTTACAGCCCTGCTCATGCATTTTGTCTGTATATCTTTAGTTAGTTTTCATGTCACAAGTTACTTATACATGTGCATCAATGTGAAGTTCCTACAGCAGAATAAGGAGTAGATCAAACTGAAATGACTATAAAGAAAAATATTAGAAAATAATGTCTGAAAACAGGGAAAATATAGGCAATTGTGATGTCTAGAGGTTCAATCTGGTGGATGGAAGCTGGCAATATGTTTTAGTGATTATCTCTACTTCAGCTAAAAAAGGGTAAGAGACCATGCAGATTGCCTTATCTGGTTCCACTAGTAAAGAATAAGAATGTAACCCAGAGGGACTAAGACCTGGCATGAGTTATATAGGAAAGCAGGGTCTCTAGCTACCAATAGAAGGGGTTTATAGAAGGAGACTGTTTTTGGACAGAGATTTAGAGAAGAGACAGTCTAATCAGGTAGAAGCAAAGAATTACACAGGTCAAGTCATGTGGGCAATAATAATTCTGGAATAATAATATAACCTAAGACCCATTGAATTCAAAATCTAGCAATTGTAGAGTCTAATATAAGCTAGGACTCATTGTTCATTTAGGGCACCCAGGATGGAGGGGATAAGATGTGAGAAAGAGAGGTGTGTGAGGATGTGTCATTGTGCATGATACATGAGTGCATGAGTACAGATACTTAATGTATGTGTAGGAAATCTCCTTTTGGTGGAGCCCAGGTCTGGATTACATGGCAATTTCAAAGTTTCTTAAAATGGTGGGTTTGTGAGACCTTTGATATATGTAATTTTTTGCCTTTGAGAGGGCTGAATAACTCTTCCTTCAGATGGAGTCACTAGTGACTTAGCTCTGAGAATATTAGCTAAAATATATCAGGAGAAATTATCATGGTAGTCCATGTAAAGACATCCAGCATGAATTCTTGGAGCATCTTACAGCCTGTAAAATAGCTTCCTGTCAGAGTGGAGGGAAAGTTGACTTAATTTGCAAATATTTGTTTTTTCATTTTAAAAATTTTCTTAGGTCAAATTGATAAAAATTGTGCATGATTTTTATTAAATATTTCAAGCTAGAAGATGCACATTTAGACCAATACATTTCTTTATTCTTCTATGGAATTCTATCCTACTATATTCTATGCCCATGATTGAATAAGAAAGGGAATCAACTGAATAGTGTATGTGTCATAAAGACTACATAGATACATAGATGATAGGTAGATAGATACAAAATATTGAATTGATAATTATCAAATTCATCTTAATGATTCTATTATCATAGAATGAAAATATTTGAGATCTGATTTGATATCCTCCTCCTGCAAACTACCACACTCTTTTGTCATCCCAAATACAAGTATGTTAGACTCCTTTATCTGTTACTTCATTTCCAAAGTATTTATAACTTCTGCAGTTTCCTTCCCTCCTTTCTTTCAATTCTTTCAGTGGTAAATTTTGGTTTTAAGAGCAACTTAAACCAAATCATACCAAAAAGTTAACTTTCATTTACTTTACATTTCATTTTCACTTGTGTCTGTTTGAATCAGTACCAAAGAAATATTTTTACTCGATGCTTCCAATATTGTGATTTATAAGAAATGTTCATTTGGACATTCAAATAACCAAAATATATTTTCCATATATATTTGGTCTCCTTCTACAATTCCTGGTTCACAGCTCCCAAAACCATTGGGATTTCATATGGGTTAAGATTGATAAAGGTGTCATTTTTTATGTTAATGAGGTGACTTTTGCAAACTATCTAAGGATGGGAGCTGGTAGCCAATGGAGCCATCCATGTGATAAGAGAGTTGGAACTTTTAGTCTCACTCCCTGACCTCATGTGAGGTGAGAGGGGCTGAAAGTAGAATCACTTTCTGATGGCAAATGATTTGATCAGTCATGTCTATGATGTGAAGCCTCCATAAACCCAACAGGACAGGGTTTGGAGAGCGTCTAGCTTGGTGAGTATGTGGAGATTTGGAGAGAATAGCCAGCTCTGAGAAAGAGCACAGAAAAAGTCCCACACTCTTTCTACATACTTTGCCCTATGTATCTCTTCTGTCTGACTGTTTCCAAGTTATATAATTTTATAATAAACCAGTATTCTAGTGGCTAAAGTGTTTCTCAGAGTTCTGTGGGTAAATTAATCAAATCAGAGGATGGGTTTATGGGAACCTCTGCTTTATAACTAGAAGTATAGGTGACAATCTGCCCTTGTGACTTGCATCTGAAGTTGGGGGGGTTGGGGTGGGGGAAATCTTGTAGGACTAAACCTTTAACCTGTGGAATCTGATGCTATCTCTGGGTAGATGGTATCAGAATTGAGTTGAATAGTGTCAGAATTGAGTCAAATTTTCAGACACCGGCAGGGTGTTTAAGGATTGCTTATTGGCATGGGAAAACCACCTGTACAAGCACATATTGGAAATTTGGGCCCCAGGACACGCCAAAAGAATGCTTAATGTGGTGGTTTGCATTCACGTGTGAATCATGAAATTTCCTGAAGATTACAGTTTAAAAAATCGCATGTTTCCTAAATTCTCTCTGGCTTCTTAAGAAAGCATGGTCTTTCTTAGTGATACAATTTTCATCTATGTTCTACCATTATACAGAGATTACTTGTTTCTGTTTCTCTATTTTCATGAGTGAGGAGCAGGGTGATCTTGTGGTATTTTTGAACATGCAGTCCAAAAGAGGTTCTATTTTTTTTTAATAAACAAAATTTCGTACAGCTGCTTCTATGGTAGCTAAAGAGAGACCTAACAAATAAAATTTTATCTCAGAAAACCAGCCCTAAAATCAAATATAACCTTCTAAGACCTCCCAGATGCTTTTACTCTGTATTATAATTATTATATTTTCTGCCCACTCAATTTTGAACTTCTCCACAGTTAGCTATCCAGCCAGATTTTTAAAAATCTCTTGACACAAAATTTAGCACCATGGTAGGCACCTAATAAATCTAATAGTATGGATTAATTGTGTGTTGGCATGTAAGGTTGATTTACTTCTTGTATGACTCTTCATTGCTCATCTAAGGTGATACTGAGATATTCCTGGATGTTGGCCCTACTTTTTTCAAATCTTGCTCCATGAACTCCTGATTTTACGTCTTCACTATACTACATCTCACTCCTTTCTCCTTTATCAGGACAATTCTACTCAGATTCCAAAGGGCAAAAATTGCATATTCTATCAGGATTAATATTTCTCCAAGTCTTTTTGCCTCACACATGCACTTCTTGTTTTGGAACTTAAAACAAAACAAAACAAAACAAAAATGATTTCTTACTTCTTTGGTTTTACTGTCTGGTAATGGAATCCACTTGACTAGTTTCTTAGAGAGGAACAGCTCACTAAGTAACAAGGAATTGGGGGACACGGGGACTGAGGATATA
Source organism: Panthera onca (assembly GCF_046562875.1). Lineage (NCBI taxonomy): Eukaryota > Metazoa > Chordata > Mammalia > Carnivora > Felidae > Panthera > Panthera onca. The sequence continues at coordinate 56,270,154 of NC_138339.1, forward strand.
TACACCATTATATACCATTATATAATATATATGTATGTGTATATATATATATATACACACACACACACACACACACATATATATATATATATATATATATATATACACACACACACTGTTATATTACTATTGAATGGATAAAAAATTTTATAACTTTAACAATAAGAATATATAATATATTGTTGAAAGTTTTATATATACAAAAGGTCTTTTAAAATCCATTAGTTTTTATAGCCAAGTACGTGACCAAGACTTCAGTGTTGAATTGCTAATTGAGACCTACCAGATTCATTGTAGAGTGTGGTAATCTGCAAAAGAAGAAAAAAAAAAAAGGCACAGCAGTCTAATGACTCTCTGGGTGCCATACCCTTCAGCCACTCATGATGTTCCTTTCCACATCTTTCAGTACCTTTAGAGGGGTTATTTTCAGGGCAGGGAGCCCTCAGTTGTAGAACTTCCCTGACTATAGACCTCTCCTAGGAAAGATCAAGCTACCTTTCACCTACAAGCCTCTGTAATGGAGACATCATTAAAAAGTGCAGAAAAGCTACAGTCAACTTTGGAGACACTTACAGTAAGTCAAACGAGTTTTTTGGTTAATAAAGCTCATTCATTCTGAAAGATTCCAAAGACTCAGACAAACTGCATTGAGTTAATAACAGTAAAATATTGGTAACTGAAATCATTCACCCTACCACATTATGAAGGAGGAAATTTAGGCCAAGGACACAGGGGTGGCCCCTACTGTTCTATAGTGCTATGTAGTCTTTAATGTTCACACAGAATTTGCTTTTTAAGGCATTATCTGAAAGACGCACACATTCTAAATTGTGCAACACTCAATTTATCTACCTTGGAAGGATGAATGGTCGAGTGAGTCCTGCTGAGATCTAAGCCTCTCTGTCCAGGGATTCAAAATGTTTGAACCAGCTGCTAAGCCTACTAAGCCAACTCTCCACCCTCCAACAGGATAGCTTCTCTGCAAAGGAGTTTAACTTCATCAGTCATTTCCCCTTCCACCCATATAATTTTCCAGAAACTAAACAGTAGTCAGTTGAAAAAAGAAAAGAAGTTACCTCCTCAGAGTTTTTTATGCATCAGAGTGCTATTAAAATTTGTGTGCTATTTGTGGAAACATGACAGAGATCATGAAAAGCAGCCAAGAATAATTTCATGTCATTAATTCAATCTATACATGAGGGACAGAGGCTCCGGGTGTTCATCTCTAAGTGACCAAATGCAAGTCTTATGCTTCTCCTTCAAAAATGTACACAAATATGTCTACTGCATCTCAACTGCTACCAGAATAATGTAAGCCACAGGTGTCTCCAGTGAACTAAATCTCCTAAACAGATTGCATGACTCTTCTTTTTAAAACATTTTAGAATAAAATCCATAGTCTTTTACATGGCCTCCAAAACCCTGTATATCCTGGCCAGAGACTATTTTTTGACACAGTTTTCTATTGTTCTCTCCATACATTATATTTGAGGCACCATTACTGTCTTCTATTCCTGAGACACACCAAGTTCACTCCCACTGCAGAGCCCAGGCACTAGCTATTTCTTCTGCCTGTAAAACTCAGATCCCGATGTTCAATGACAGGCTTTTTCTTCTCAATTGCTAGTTCAATTCTTACCTTCTCAAAGGACCTTGACTTAGCATTCCAAGCTAATATTGTCACTTCCCCTCCCTTGTTAAATTTATCACACAACCTTGTCTATTTTCCTAGTGCTATTTATACTATCTGGATTTATTTTGTTTACATGTTTAATATCAGTCTCACCCACTAAAAAGATATTTTCATGTAAAGAAGTGCTTTACCTCTCTTGTTCACTGCTATATCCCCAGCACACAGGACAATTCCTGGAACATTCTAAGGTTAACAAATGTATCGGAAAGAAGGGTAAAAAAGATGGGAGGAAGGATTAAGAGTCAGTCTTTGCTGTATAATAAGATGTGCTGCATAAAATTATAATGCATTAAGTAATTTTTCATGATAAATTTCTTGGTGAACAGAAAATGGGTAAAGAAAAACTGTATAGTAACTGCATTGGACACGTGCATGCATATGTTTCTGTTTTATAAAACATCTAGGAAATATACTGAAAGAAAATATACATTGACATTTGACCTCAATTTGCAGTAATTATTTCTGTTCCTGTATTGTCTTAATTTTCATGACAGTAAATATATATTCCTTCTGTTGTAAAAAGTGATTTTAAGTCTATATGCCTTCTGCTTTACCCAAGATTCTGCAAACATAGAAACTCAACTGGATCAAGCAGATCAACGCATATATTGGATTGTGCAACTATTTTGCCCAAAGGTCAAGGGTGACAAGAGCTTTCACCTATTTGGTCTTTTATTTTGTATTTTAACAAAACTTCCTCCAAGAGATGGAGAATATGACTGATAAAAGCTATCAGATTCACATTTTCTACTTGAAATTAAAATCGGGGTTAAATTTAAAATGGAGATACAAAAGGAAATCTCTTTTCTACTAGCTTTCACAAAAACACAAATCTATGGAAATGACTCTCATGGGGCAGGCCTGGATATCCATCTCAGAACAAATTGTTCTTTTGCAAGGATCATGTGCCCATCCCTATTGGAAAGGTGAGAGTTACAGTAGGTTGTGAGAATGTTGATAAACACTAGTCATCAAACGCTTTACACCACTAGTTCAAAATGCCCCCACAACTTTTTTTTTGTAAGTTTATTTATTTATTTTGAGAGAGAGAGAGAGACAGAGAGAGAGAACAAGCGAGCAGAGGAGGGACAGGGAGAGGGAAGGAGAGGAAGATTGCAAAGCAGGCTCTGCACTGACTCTGTGAGCGTCGAGCCTGATGTAGGGCTTGAACTCACAAACTCTGAGATCATGGCCTGAGCTGAAATCAAGAGTCTGTTGCTTGACCAACTGAGCCACCCAGGTGCCTCAGCCCTGCAACTTTTAAGTCACCTTTTATGAAGAGATTCCTGGGGTTGTTTTTGTTTTTAGATAGGGACCTGGAGCTGAGTCATAAAACAATTATGTATAGACTAAGAGGGGAGATGTTCATTGAAATTAGAAAACTCAGTTGTAACTCTTTGAGTAGATATTTTTTTATATAATTTGGAGAGGCCTCCTGAAATCCCTAAAGGTCCTCCATGGATTCCCTAGATGAGATTCTATAAGGTCCATAAGCAGCAACCTCCTTTCACTCTTTAGATCCAGTTTAGACATAGGCATATAATTCAGAGAAATGAAGATCAACATATCAACCTTATTATTTGGTAAGAATGGAAGCCTAATGAACTGGAAGATGTGGCTGATATGTGAAGTCATATGGACTTGATAATTCTCCCCAAATTTAGATATGCCCACACACCCCTTCTTAGATTGCAGTGGACAACTTACCTGCCATGCTACCCATACCAGAGCCTGCCCCACCAAGATTTCTCACGGGGGGGAGACAACAAACAACAATTTGTGTTTTCTGCATCAGACCTAAAAAGCAAACTGGGAATGGGCTGAGCCTTGCATGACTGATCCCTACTCTCAGCTACCAACTGGAAAAGTCCTTTCAAGTTTGAGATGTGTATGGCAGAAAGGAAATCAGAAATTTTACCTTAATGACAGCGTCCCCAAATAGAGATAGAGCCTAGGTTTAAAGGCATTTGCCTTTTTAATGCCCTAGATTTTAATTTCCGGATTAGATTCCCCCTATTATCACTCTTCTGATTTTTTTTTTTTCCCTTATACAATTTTGATGTATATCTTCCATTACACACAGTGGCCCTTCCAGAGCATCCACTGAATTTTGAATCAAAAACTAAAATTGAATCTGTTTGAAATGTTCAAAGCCATCTCCATTGGCATCCTTGTAGCTCCACATAATAAATTGAATACAGGAGCAGTAGCCTTATTAAGCTGATGAAATCATTGCTTTCTTCAGTATGTAGTGGTCACATAAAAAGCTGATATTTTCAACAGATATAATATTAAGTAATTCAGTGCCTTCTCAAATTAACAAAGAGACTTTCAACTTTAAGACCCTTATTGGAAAATGTTTATTGAGAAATAGCTATAAATATAAATATTTTCAAAACATGGTGGCAAAGTATTCTATGCTGCTAGTCATATTAATATCACTAGCTTGACTCCACTGTCTGCCTTTCTTGCATAGAAGGGGTGACAAACATTAATGCACAACCAATAAAAAGATCAAATGCTTTCTTACTTGTTTTGTTTACCTAACTCCAGGGTAGAAATATGCTCAGAATATCCTGCCTTGACCATTGGTTCCCAAATACTGGTTCAAAGTCTTGCTGTACCAAGCCACTTTGAGTTTCCAAAATACAGACACTTAAGTCCAAGGTCAGATATTTGGAATCAGAAAGGAAGACTGGTGTAACTTTAGCAAAAGTTTCAGGCAATTTGGATGGGCAGACAGATTTGGAAAAGATTACAATAAAATTGCGCTCTAGATAAGGCGTTGTTCTGGGCTATTGTTTGTTCTTATCTCTTTTTCTTCCTTTGATATGAATTACATCCTTCCATAGACATAGAAGTCCTGTGCAAGAAAGGTTTTTGAAATGATTTAGTGTAGTCTCATTACTCAGAGGGAAACTGATGTTGAGAGAAATAGAGATTCAGTTGCTGTGTACTCAGTTTACTGCGCACCCTCTCTGCCTCTCTTTTTCTTGAGCCTGTCTTTGGAAATATTCTGGTGAACTCAGTTTCAAGATACAAATGACTGACGGGAAGCCTAGGTGGCTCAGTCAGTGAACATTTGACTTTGGCTCAGGTCATGATCTCACGGTTTGGGAGTTCAAGACCCGCATCGAGAAATATGCTAACAGCTCAGAGCCTGGAGCCTGCTTCGGGTTCTGTGTGTCTCTCTCTTTCTCAGGTTCATGAGTTTGAGCCCTGTGTCAGGGTCTCTGCAGTCAGCATAGAGCCTGCTTCAGATTCTCTGTCTCCCTCCAGCTCTGCCCCTACCTTGCTTGCATGTGTGCACTCTTTCTCTCAAAAGTAAATAAACAGAAAAAAAATAAAAAGATATATATGACTTACAAAATATAAATTTATTTAAACTGTGGTATTTATTATTTTGGCAAAATCAATGACAGTAAGCTAAAGAAAAGAACACAAATTTTGTAAAGATGAGGAGGGAAAGAAGAAGGTAGGAAGGAAAGAAGAATATAGTGAAATAACTCTTAAAACCCAAATTTCATATAGGTTTCAGCCTTCTTTTCGTCCGACTGACTCTATCTGTAGGATTTCAAGAGTTGATCAAAATAGTATCAGATAGAATCTTAAAAACAATACCTTCAACTATTTCGTCCATTCATATTCTTTTTTTCTAATTAAAAATTTTTTAAATATTATTTTATTTTTGAGAGAGAGAGAGAGGCAGAATGAGAGCAAGGGAGGGGCCAAGAAGGAGATACAGAATCCAAAGGCAGGCTCCAGGCTCTGAGCTATTGGCACAGAGCCTGATGCACAGCTTGAACCCATGAACCGTGAGATCATGACTTGAGCCGGTTGTACACTTAACTGACTAAGCCACCCAGGTGCCCCTTAAATTTTTTTAATGTTTATTTATTTTTGAGAAAGAGAGATAGCAAGAGGTAGAGAGAAGGAGAGAGAGAGAATCCCAAGCAGGTTCCACGCTTTCAACACAGAGCCTGAAGTAGGGCTCAGTCTCAATCGTGAGGTCATGACCTGAGCCAAAATCATGAATCAGATGCTCAAATGACTGAGCCACCCAAATGCTCCAATTCATACATTCTTTTGCAAAAATGATATCTTAATCTTCATGCCATTTTGTAATCCCATTTTCTTTCTTACAAAAGTAAATCAACTGCATCTTTTCAGGGTTTTACCACATAATTTTAAATAGCTGTGTCATATACTATTACCATAATATAAAATACCATAATAAATGTGTTTGATCCTTTATTATAGGGTATTTATTTTTCAATAGTTTGCTAGTACAATGTTTAGATAGATATTCTCAGAATCCATTCATATATCCATGAAGATTTTCTTAGAATATATTTCTGAAAGTGGGAATTACTTGAGACATGAATATAGAAAGAATTAAATAATGATAATTTAAAAATTCTAAGTGATTGTTTCTTGGAGAACAATGAATTTCAGAAAATTTGGTTATTTGGAAGGGAAGATAAAGTGTGTGTGTTGACAGTTGCATGTGCAATGAAAATAGACATGTCAATGTTCACAAATGGCTAACATTTTAAAAGTAAAGAATTAATGGCAGCAGATTACGTTAGATAGATAGATTCTATCTATCCATGTATCATCTTTCTAATGTTCTAATTGTCTATTTCTCAAACGAATACTTTAGAAATGGAGTCTGCAGATAAGTGGCAATTTTCAGAAAATAAACCCTCATTTTAGAAAAGGAACCTGTATAAATGCAGACAGTCTTTCTTCATGGGAGAATAAATACCACAGAAAATAGCTCTTTTTAACTGGCTCCTTTAAAAATATTTGTAATGAAATCTTCTGCTTAAGTTTGAGAACAACCCCAATAAAAACAAAAACAACATTACACAAAACCAAACTAAGGGAATAATAAGGAGAAAGGTCAGGAGAAAAAATAAAATACTTAAGTGACATATCTTATTAGAAGGCATAAACTATCCATCATCTCAAAGAATTTGGAAAGTAGACTGGTTTTACTGGGAGAGAAGTTGTGATTCCATATAATGATCCAAGTAATTTAGTGCAAAGGTTTTCTCCAAAGACTATGCCTGTTGAAAATGAGGTGGGGGGTGGGGTGGGAAATAAAGATAATTGGTTAAGCACTTGGGGAGATTGTAATTTCCCCAGAGGTCTGATAATACGGCTGAAACATTCTGCCACAATCAAAGCTTCAGTGTTATATCTTTGGACTTTCAAAAACCTGGACTTTAAAATTAGACACTGAGATATAAGGAGTGTGGTGGAGTTAAAAGGAAATTGGATTGGGAATAAGGAGATTTGGTTTCAGACTTGACTCTGCTGCTCTATTAGCTGTGTGACCTTGGAAAAGTCAATTAATTTTTCAGTGTGCGGAGTTTTATTTCAATGGAAATAGTTAAGGAACATTTGTTTTGTAATTTAAAAATGCACCTTAGTGCTCAGAATACAGTTTGGCACACTGTTGGTGCTCAATGTACCCTTTTCCTGAATCAAAGTGATTTTGGTAAATGTTGTCATTTCATAATATGTAAAGAAGTTTGTTTTCTCATTTATGTATTCTTGAGTTCCTGCCATTTCCCTTTTAATGCTATATTTGCTTAATAATTTATCAGTTTTGCTGGCTGAAATGCAGAACTGACCATGTAAAAATAAAAAGTACCTTTAGAGTGAGCCTGTAGGGTCTAGGAGCCTCACATATGGATCTTTATTGAGACCAAAACCCAGACACGTACAAGATTTGAGTTGGTGTAGAATATTAAGGAAGGAACTGGGAATGGGAGAATCTATACAGAGTTTGTTTGAATGCTAATAAATCATGAAATCACTGCTTCCTGGCTACTGGGATTTGCTGCATAAGAAGCCTGCAGTTCTACAAAGAATGAGGTTCCCTACAGAACTCCTTATTCTGGCTCTAACTAATACACTATAGGAGGAAAAAGGCTGAGTAGGTGTTGGGGAAAAGAAACAGATTTCAGGAACAGAAGCGATTCCTCGTTCCAGAATCTTACATATGTATAATTGTTATTTTAATATTAATCAAGCCTTGGTGGCAGAATTGTGATAGCTGTGCGAACAGGACTCCTATCCACACAGCTGGTTGTTGAGTTAATTTACTTCTTTTAAAGGTCCCCTTGCAGTCATTTGATATTGTTTTCTGTGTGCAGCTTCCCTACTGTGTCTTGAGCTAAGTCAATCTACCTCTCTGAATTTAATGTACTCTGACATGGGCATGTTCAGAAAGGGAGATGATGCACTCAGACACAGGAAGTAAGATCCACATGAGATAGCGCCTTCATTGCTTTCCCCCTGCCTGGAAGCTGTGGGAAAACCTCCCCAGAAAGAACTGATGAAGAGCGAAAGCACACAGGCCACCTGGGCTGAATGTAAGGAGAAGCTGTATTCTTCAGAAACAATTCTTCCTGAGCAAACATCTCTCGCTCTGCCTCCTCCCTGCAAATTCTCACTGTAGAGTGAAACTAATTTAACAAGATATCCCCATTTCCTCTGAACAGTGGTGAAAATATTCCTACAGGACTTTATTAAGACAGACCCCAAAGTACTCATCAGGCCAGTGAAAGGAAAAAAAATCCTGCTGTGGCCTTTCTACCCACAACACTACTGCAATTAAAGAAGAAGCCAATATCAAAGCAGACAGGTAACTTTATAAGCACACCAGGCATCTGCCCATGCCCAAGGCCACATTTTTAGAGGAAAGAGCCATTATTTTTCCAATGGTACAGGAAAGGAGCTGCAGGACATACAGGTTAAATTGAAAAGGGCTCATAAGTACCTTAGGAGGTTAACAGTATCACCTGAAGCCAGGTTCCTATCAGTTATGGATTCAATATTTTGTTGGAATTTGATGAGGTCCAAGGGGATGTTTGCAAAGGGAAAGTGTGATTGGTCCTCTAACTTGGCAGCTGTTTGGCATCCCATACAGAGCTTATAAGAAGTTCTTTATTTTCCATGTGGATCCGGCATTCCTCACACACTGTGCTCCATGCCAATACGATCCCGGATATTAATCACAGCATTTTCATTTCAGTAATCGATTCAGTGGAAAGCTGGCTGTGGAGGGATGATGTAGGGGCTCCGTTATTATAAGGAAACACAAAATATGAATCTGGTTTTCACTTTTCCCTTCGAAAGTGGCATGTTGACGAAAAGTTTTAGATCCAAAAATAAGCCAAGTCTAGCAAATTAGTGCACTGCGCTAATTACGGTCTGAAAAGGTAATTACTTCCACGGTTGCTCTTAGGCTCTCCCACGACCCCCGCAACAGTCCATCAGTCTCCTTTACACCATTTCTGATGGGAAATCTTAATTCACATTTGTGCATTTTATCTGTTAACCCTGAAGAGGGTTTAGGGATTTAAACTCTTGTCTTTCAACTAGGTTAGTTTCCTACAAAGGAAAACAAAAGCAGAGGGAAAGATCACCTACAGTTCCCTCTGATCCTGGGAAGAGTTACGACAAAAATTTTCTCTGTTGCTCAGGGTTCAACTGCACACTTTATACAAGGCTATCTTAGTGCTTTGGGGTTCAACAGATCAATTTAGACTGTGTATTTTTCTGTCTTTGTTTGCATTGTTCTTTTATCCAGCTGCAAGACTGCTTTTCTTTTAACAAAATGTCAAATGGTGGTGAATTTGTTCCATTAGCTTTGCAAATGTGTGTTTGACTTCCTATGGCATTTTTCTCCTCCTTTCTTTGTTGTATATTTCTTACATTTCAAAGGGGAACATCAAATAAATTCTTCTTTTGAAAGAATTAGCATTTTAATTCTTAGGTGATAGTCTGCAGTTGTGTTTCTGATTGTGCTTTTAATTAAAGGACAAATACAGATGCATTTTCCCCATTTGATTCAATTATTTTGGAGGTGAGGAAAATTCTTAAATTCCAATTTCACTGAATTAATATTTTGACATAAGATAACTTTGTTACATAGAGTAGCTCAATCACTGCATTGTGTGTGGCCTACAATCTACAAAACTCTTTTCCCATTTTGTTTGCATAAGCTTTTATAATTTTAGTTATAGAATCTGAAAATACGTAAAAAGAAAAAAAAATAGTTTAAGTATCACAGGGATTGGAAAGTATATTTGTTCTCTAATAAGATAAAATCAACAAAGCAATTTTTTAAATGCTTAGTAGTGATTCCGGGTTCTTATTTAAAAGGAGGGGAAGAGACGCTGGAATGGAGATAAAATAGTAAAATATTTGATAATACACACTCCCTCGTCACTCTTTTTTCTCATTGAGTCCTTTGATATCTGAGTAAGTTTTGCCAGTCACAAACAATAGTTTATTATCCTCATGAATACTTCAGCTTCCTCTTAGTTCTTATATCTAATGCAGGTAAAAAACATTCATCTTTGTCCCTTTTTCTATTTCCCCAAGTAGGAGAGAGGTGGGTACATCATATGAAATACAATTGAAGGTCTTCAAAGGGCCACTTGACTGCTGAAGCTAAGCGCCTCTTATCTGTATCAGGATTCAGTTTCTTTGAAGTTAATTCAGAGATTATATTTCATGCCTTTAAAAAATCTTTAAATAAGAATGTGTATTATACCTTTTCCTAAAATCCTCTGGAACATTAGGTTGAAATGAAGCGCAGTGTTCCACTAGTTTCCATTCCAGTCATGGGGTAGGGGAAGAATTGCAGCTTTTGAGGTTCCTTTTTCTATTAGTTATCAACAGGATAGTGGAACCATCAAAAAACAATGCTTTTGTCTCCTTCCTTTCTTTTTTCTCCCTGTTAGCCTTCAGTTTTGCTCCCCTCAGCTGGAAAAATAGATATATATACTTTTCATCACTGCACTGCATGTAAAGTTGTAAAATACACCTGATGGGCTTTGCTTGCAGTGTGTAGCTAATTGACTACAATCTCCAGGTGTTATAAATAAAGTGTCTGGGAGCGCTTATAATAAAGGTGTTTTCCCCAGCTTCAGAAGGAAGGTGCTGGTCACAAATGAGGAAAGAGACTCGCTGCTGAAGGTAAATTTACTCAAGGTTAGTAGCGTGTTTGGCAACTTTGGTTTAGAAGAACATCGATTTTCTTGTATAAAGCATGGTGCTCCCCAAAGTAGAGGGATTGATGTGCAGAGCAAAAATATTTGATGAGTTAATGCATTGAGCATGCTGGTGTGAGCAAGTTTTATTTGACCTCAGCCGGGGCAGGGGGAGAGGCTGGATATGCCCGAAAGAAATTGGAAGAGGAGATCCTTGTATGTTTCTCTCAAGAGAGCCAATAACCTGTTAAGAAACGTGTGTAAAACTGTTGGTATCTGAGTAATAGGCTCGCCGTGTAAGAGCAGACAAGTAAGATTGCAATCCAGGGGAGTCGGTCATAAGATTTGAGGAAACTTCTTCAATTTAGTGGTAGAATCATATGTTATGTGAAATTACCTACTTTTAAAAGTCATTTAAGTAAAATTGTCAACATAGGGAAAACAAATTCTTTGAATTCTTTATCCTTAATTCAAATATGTTCCTATTTTCAGCTAATACAAGATTGGGGGAATGATGAGACCATAATTTTTCATTGCTTGGGGCCTTTACATTTCTTCAGTCTCCTTGTGCAAGATGTTATTAATCTTTGAGGTGGATATAATAAGGTTTGCCCCTCACAAGAGTTTAAATTTAAGTTCATTGTGTTAAATAAAATAATGACCTAAGAATGAATACCCACTTTTTTTCTTGAAGGATAAACAATGATTAAATTAATTAAAGATTATTAACTGTCAAAAGTCCCACCCAATAGTTTATTAATTTATCAGCTCAAGCCTTCGATGCTGATTTCTTATTTTGTCTATAAGAGCTACAGATGTAATTTTTTTTTTAAACTACTTAGTGACTATCTGGGGCACCTGAGTGGCTCAGTTGGTTAAGCATCTGACTCTTGGTATCAGCTCAGGTCATGATCCCGAGGTCGTGGGATCAAGGCCCATATTGGGCTCTGCACTGGGCATGGAGCCTGTTTGGGTTTCTCTTACTCCATCGCTCTCTACCCTTCCCCCACTTGCACACATGCATTCTCTCAAAAACAATTAGTTAATTAAAAACAACTGCTTAGTGGCTCCTATAATAAACAATCAGCGTAATCTCTTGAAATAGAAAATGCAGGGGTTTTTTTCTTAAATTTTACTTTACATCCTTTTAAATACTTAAGGTAAAGGAATATTGACTTAAAAATCTCGTTTTTTTTCTTTCTTCTTTTTTTTTTTCTATATTAACTGCCATATGTAAACTGAGAATTTCTGCCAGCAATTAAGGGGCAATATCAACCATTTGAACAAATACTGGTATGGTCAAGTCTTAATATGCTATATGTTTACCTCGGTACATATTAGGTCTCATTTAGAAAATTCACTTAATATGTTACTAAGGAAAAGGTACGCAGACAAATATTTGGAAATTTATTCAAATATGTTTATCGAGGTCTTAGTATATTCTAGGTTCTGTTCTAGGTACTGAGAATGTATCAGATAGAAAAGCAGGTAAAGATTACAGTTTTTCCTGAGTATACATTATGGAGATGTGGACATACTGATAAGCAAGGATCATGCAATGGAAAAAAAATAATAGCAGATTGGAGATGCCAGGGCATGGGATGAAGTTGGAAGTAAAGTAATGGTCTAAGGTAAGGGGTGGGGGGGCTCATTGAAAAAGTGAAATCTGGGCAAAGAACAGGAGGGATGTTGGCAAGGATGTGAAGACACAAACCTTGTGCACTGTTGCTGGGAATGAAAATTGGTATAATCATCGTGAAAACCGTATGGAGGCTTCTCAAAAAAATAGAGCTACCATATAATCTGGCAATTCTACTTCTGGGTATTGATCTATAAAAAACAAAAATACTAACTTAAAAAGTTACCTCTACCCCTGTGTTATTACACATGATTTACAATAGCCAAGATGTGGAAACAACCTGATGAATGATGAATGGATAAAGAAATTGTAAGCTATATATCTATAACTGTATCTATATAATACAGACATAAAAATACCTTATGATCTGTTTTATATGTGGAATCTTTAACAACATCAAAAACTGACAGATAAAAAGAACAGTTTGGTACTTGCCAGAGGCAGGGGAATAGAGAAATGGGTGAACTATCTTTCTGTGTGTTTGTTTGTTTAAATATATTGAATAATTTATAATAATTAAAAAATATAATTTGGGAGGGGCGCACAGAACCCTAAGCAGCTTACGTTGTTAAGGTCCAGAAGCCAGGGGATGAGGTGGGAGGAAGACTGTTCAATGGCCGAAGGGTTTGTGGTTGGCCATTCTTGTCCCTTAGAGTTATTGGACAGTCATTCTTTCACTCAGAAACAATTGAGGTCTACCATGTTCCAACTGCAGTTTATTTAGTGGTGACCTCCCAGGACAGCATTGACGGGGATGAGAAAGAGGCAGCTATTTCATAGGCTTTAGAGCTGGAAGGGAGATTGGAAGTCACCTAGTCTAACTCTGAAATACACAAAGGAGACCTGAAAGGGTTAAGTGATTTGCCCAATAAGTCACAGAATATAGCTGAGGTTGGACCCTCCCCACCTCCCCTTGCCACTTTACCTTCCCAAGCCAGTCCTTGTCATTATAAGCTCCTGTGGTCATAAATGGTTGAGCATTAGGGCAAATGCACAGAAGCTTTGAAGAAAACTTAGGGGAAGTGTAGATGTCCTGTAATCTGTGAGAGCAGGTATGCTGGAACCCTGGTTTTAATAAATAGAATTGAAAGTGCTAGAATTTAGAATCCATTGTTTTCCCATTATTAGACTTAATAATCTGGTTTAGACAGCCAAGAATTCTAAAACTTCACTTTTTAAAATATTTTGTCTATCTAAAAAAACAATTTGGGAGTATATAATAACTGGGGAATACAAAAGAAAAAAAAAAACAAAGGAAAGAAAAAAGTCACCTACAACCTTGGAATGAAACAATAACTCCTATTTATATCATGGAATGTTCTGATTGTCTCTGTATCTCTCTCTTACTATAGCTCTGTAAATTGATGGATGGATAGATAAGCTAAAACCTACTGTATAGGTGTGCTGTGAGGATCGGGGATAATGTATGCAAAGTACCTGCCCTAAATTCGCTTGGAACACGGTACATGGAGGTATTAGAATGCCTGTCATTATGCCAGCATATTCACAATGACAAACATGAGAGGAGACCAATCTAAGTAGCAACTTAGCCTGGACAATTCTTTGTTCATGTAGGACAAGTAGAGCCCATTTGTCAACCTAAAGAGGATGGTAAATGAAGGCAGCATTGCTTGGCAGCAGAGATTTTTCATGGCCATCAAAAATGAACAAGGAATACATAGGATGGAGGCAGTAAGCCAAGCAAATAATCTGGGAGAAGACCATTCCAGGGAGAGAAACAGCTGGACGAAAGGCCCTAAAGTGTGTGTGCTTGGCATGTCAAAGGAAAAACAAGAGGCCAATGTGTCCAAGCAGCATGAGCAAGTAGTATAACCACACATGAGGATGTACATATATATAGGTCCAGTGTATAGATACCCTTGGAGACTACTTTACTTCTAAACTGAGAGAAATGGGGTGTTTCTGGTAAGATCAGACTGAAGAGTGAAATGATTTAAGTTTGAAAAGTAACACAAGGCAAATAGGTCAATGAGGGGAGAAATAGTTGGCGGGGAAGGAGGCTGTAGTGTGTCTACACCAGAGAATATGGTGATTCAGAGCAGAGTAGACCTCACAGTGGAGTTGGGAAGAAGTTGTCCAAGTCTGCATATATTTCTTTTTTTATTAATGTTTTTAATGTTTATTTTTGAGACAGAGACAGAGCATGAACGAGGGAGGGTCAGAGAGAGAAGGAGACAAAGAATCCAAAGCAGGCTCCAGGCTCTGAGCTGTCAGCACAGAGCCCGATGTGGGGCTCGAACTCACGGACCGTGAGATCATGACCCGAGCTGAAGTCGGATGCACAACTGACTGAGCCACCCAGACGCCCCTGCATATATTTCAAGTTAGAGCCAATGCTATCCTCTGCTGGATTGGATATACGATATGAGAGACAAAGGCAAGAGAAGGATGGTGGGAGCATCTGAAAAGCTGACCTTTGTATATGCTGAGATAGGGACGCCTATTAACATAATAGGTTTTGGTGTAAGTCACCTTTGGTATGGATACATTAGTGTCTGTGGGCAGACAATGTTGAGCTCTCAAAGAGAGGTCTGAGCCAGAGCTGTAAATCTGAGTCGGCATATTGATGTTTTTTAAAATGGAGAAAATGGATGAGCTCACCAAGAAAGTGAGTTACACCGTTCCAAAGATAGTCCTGTAGTTAAAAGATGGGAGATTAAGAGAAACAGGAAAAGAATGTAGAGGGAGAGGGTGTAGGTTCATAGTGGTGATAGTCTGGGTGATAGTCTTCACATTGTTCTAAGTTGGTTTGTGCAACAACCAGCAAGGTCACCAGTGGAAAGTGAGGGCAGAGGAGGAGATAATAGGGGTTTAAGGAAGAAAGGTAACTAAGAGAGTATGAATGGGCTGAGAAGTTTTCCCTTAATTGCCTTGCAGCAGTAAGGACTCATTTTGAAATTCCTGTATACAAAGTTAAAGTGAAACCAACTAGCGACAACATGAACTTTTCTTTAGGCACTTGCAGCTAGCTTCATGGGTGCAGATGTAGAGTAGGTGGAATGTTGAAGCTTATCAGGATGTGATCTTGTCAAACTTTGTATCAAAGTTGGAGAAGGGCAAGGAACGGAAGGGTGTTTGCAAAGGAGAGATGATGAGGGACCCTGGCTTCTTAGCTGGGAAGGTGGGAAATGAGGAGATCAAGCGGATGAGGGCTTATGAAAAGTTCATAGAATGAAAGGAGTAGGAACCCTCCCCACCCCCACCCCTGGGAAGGGAGAATCAAAGAATTTTGACTACAGCTAAGATCAAATTTACATAGAACATATTGAGCCAACATTTTGTGGCTGCTTACATTGTGTGCTGAGTGGTTTCTAGCATATTTTCACTTGATCCTCACCAATTTTTGTGCAGAAGCACTGCGTGCTGTTCCTCATATGAGACTGTGAAGCAATATAGATTCAAACTTATCCAAAATAGCTATGATATTCAAAAGCTTCAGTTAAATTTCAATTCTTCATCTTTAAGTTTGTGTTACCCTCAACTGTTTTACATAATCAAGTCTTAACGGAGTGTCTCTTTACATAAAAACTTAGTGTGCCCTATGATTTCTACTGATTTTTTTTTTTTTTAACGTTTATTTATTTTTGAGACAGACAGAGCATGAACGGGAGAGGGTCAGAGAGACAGAGGGAGACACAGAATCTGAAACAGGCTCCAGGCTCTGAGCTGTCAGCACAGAGCCCGACCCGGGGCTTGAACTCACGAACCGTGAGATCATGACCTGAGCCGAAGTCGGATGCTTAACTGACTGAGCCACCCAGGTGCCCCTGATTTTTACTGATTTTTAATATTAATTTAAACTTGAGAGATTACTGGGGCACCTGGGTGGCTCAATTGGTTAAGCGTCCAACTTTGGCTTAGGTCATGATCACACAGTTCATGAGTTTGAGCCCCACATCCAGCTGTGTGCTGACAGCTCATAGCCTGGAGCCTGCTTCAGATTTTGTGGCTCTATGTCTCTCTGCCCCACTCCTGCTCATGCACGCTCTCACTCTCTCCCTCTTTTTTTCTCTCTCTCTTAAATATAAGTAAACACTAAAAAATAAAATAAACTTGAGAGATTATTATTTATGTTGTTATATCCTACACAAAGTTTGGTTTTTGGGTTTTTGTTTTCATACCTGAGGAATTTATGAGGATAAAATTAATTAGAAAATTAATGTTGATATGTTTAAGAAATACTATTTACACTGAGGCTGATTGTGGATCTTATATAACATCATATCAGGAAAATAGTGATGTCATTCCACTAGAACTTAGGAAACCCAAAAAGTTTGTCTGAATGGAAACAGTTACTCTAAGGCATTTGGAAACAATTCAAAACTTGTGGAACTTTAGATAATAGTTGTGAATTTTTGGTAATCTCCTTGGATGTGAGAATACATTTTCGTTTAATTTTTAAATCTGAAAAAAATTACACACAAAGTAATAAAGATGAAATAATAAGGTGCTTGAGATATGCTTTCATTAACTGCAGCAAGAAGCAAACAAAAGGTGTGTGTGTGTGTGTGTGTGTGTGTGTGTGTGTGTGTGTGTGTTGGAGACTGAGGTGGGAATGGTGTGTATGGATATATAAAGTAGAAGAGCAGAAAATTGGTAGTGGTTGGAGTTAGGTGATATGTTCATAAGTAATTTAATTATTTTTAGAAATGTTTGATATTTTCATAGTCAAAAGGTATAAACAGGTCATCCTGGGGGATCTCCTAATTTTAAAGATGGTTGCCATAAGAGCTGATGTCAGAGGCTAAATGTGGTTAGAAAATTGGTCAGGTAAAGCTAAATGCTTAAACACCCCCAATTGACCATGAAAGGATAGTCACTTGCTATAAATACAACGATTTTGAAGGCCACAATTTCCTGAATACAGTTGGTTTTTTGTTTTATACTCCTTGAAATACCTGATGTACATCTCTGAGGATCCTCAGTCTGTGGTTTTCTATCACTTTAGTGCTAAGACATTAAAATAGATCAACTTTTTAGGAAGCGAGAAATGGGTATCTTAAAATGGATGCCATCATTTGGACTGCGATTGTTTTTTTTTTTTTTTTTTTTAAGTAGCCATTATCATTCTTGGCACTTCCTTAATTTGATGGTGGATTAATATTGTTTGACCTGATGATAATAGCCATCTATCCAATTTGGTCCCATGACTAAAAGGCTTTCTTATCTGCCATTTGTTGGGGTCAATATGTGACCTGCATAGTCAGATTCAGGTTGTTAAGTTAAACATTGTTTTCAATTAAAAAAAAAAATATATCATTTGCCTTGGGGAAAAAAAAAAGGAGAGGAAAACAGACTTATGAATAAACTTAGGTCAGTGCTCCATGTGTTCAAAGTACGAATTCCACAAGCTTAATAGTCATCAGACTTAAAAGGCTGAGAAAGAAGCTTATTGATTTGGAAATTAAACATCTGCCAATAACTTCAGTGAACTTTATGTAACAAAATGATGAAAATATGCTTTGGTCATTTAACTTGAAATCGCCCATCAAGTTCATATTGTCTCCTGTATAAATTTTAGCCTACTCAAAAAAAATGCACAAAAAATGAGTTATGTATGACATACCATTATATGGCTTTACAAACATTTATTCTTTGTGAGCATGATTTTGAAGGTGAGGGAATATGGCCTGGATAGTACTGCATTTCATAAAGAGAATATGAAATCTGTAACAATAAATTGCTAGAACATTAGTGCCTTTTATAAATCATCACAATATTTAATATTTAATTATTCAATGGTGATGCATTAAAGTTGAGGACATTTTATCCTTGGAGCTAAGGATACTGTGATTAGGGACAAGGTATACTTCCTATAACTAAGAGAGGTACAGTCTAGAGTTTAAAGGTCCCCATAGGAGGAAATGACTGATTAAAAACAGAATGTTGAACCCAGATTTTGACTATTGCTTTTTAATTTTAGGTGATAAAAAATGCTTACAGACTTCATGTGAATCCAACAAAGTTCTGATTCACACAGTCTCAAAGGACCTGAGATTCTATAGTCACTGAGAAAATAATTGTTGGGTGCCTTGAGTTTTTTTTCTCTTTTCTTTCCCATCTCTCTACTATTTGTGTAATTGGAAGTTATCTATGTATAATTACATCTTTAGTGAAAAGTAATTATAATTCTTATCATTGACTTTTTAAATTAGCTTTTTTACTGTAATAAATAGTAGTTTTTACATCTCATCTAGCCACTCTGGGTATACCCAAAAGGAAATACAAGGAAGATTTGAAACTTCAAAACTGGCTAAATGAGAAAAAAAAATCTATAAACACTAAAAAAAGTTAGAAAGAAATATCAAGGTCATTATCTGCATTTGGAAACCAAGAATTCTGAATCTACTTTTATGAAGAGCAGACCACAAAAACGAAATAACCCATTGTTTTAGAATTAACTCCTGTATTTACTATTTCCCATCCACTTTGCCTCACTTTTTTCTCACCCATTTCCTCACCCTCTTCCCTCTGTGACTTGGGACAAGCTCAGTAATCTCTTAGTATCTTTATTACATTTAAAGAATAACTTTGTATCACTGTCTAATGAGATAATAGAAAGGTGTTTTTTTTTTTTTTTTTAGAAAACATTTGCTTTAGAAATCTATTATTCAAATTATTCCTAGTGAAGAATGATTACTTGATACTGTTCAAGATCCTTGAAATAAAAGCATAGAACCATAATTGCATAGATGTATGCATCAGGTAGTTGAACTGCTTGGGAATTATGGAATTAGCATGCACTGCTGATTAACATCCTTCATAACAGAGACCCCACAATTGGCCTTTTATCATGGGGTATAGCAGTATTTAATGGCGGGTAGATATTTAATGACCTCTAAAGGGGAAACAGCATCTCAGCCTCGTGTCCTGGGCCCTCGTTATGCCTTACCATACAGAACCCCATCTTTGGAGGAAATTGTATATATGACCTTGATCTTATAATTCAGGGTAACAGTTAATGAATTACATGAATTGAGGATTGATTTACTCATGGCCAAGATTTGGAGTTGTCCTGAGAAGGCATGGTGGTTCATTTTCTCTCATAAAACAACTATAAAGTTTTCTAGATTGTTTGTCCTGCTAAAATTAGTATATGATGATGGTTAAAAGTTGAGACATACCTGAGAATGAATTAGATTTTCTCCCTAATCATTATATAACCTTGGGCAAAATACTGAGTCTCCTGCAACCTTTGTTCACTCACCTAAGATTGTTCACTCATTATAAGATAATGATTAGAGCCATTTCATTGAGTTACTGTGAAACATAACTGAGACCGGATCTGGGTAGCAGGATTTCTGGTTCATGGAAATGCTGGAAAAATAGGTGTGTTTTGTTTGTTTGTTTGTTTTAAGTTTGTTTATTGAGAGAGTGAAAGAGTGAGTCAGAGCGAGAGAATCCTAAGCAGGCCCTGCACTCTCAGTGTAGAGCCTGACATGGGGCTCACACTCATTAACTGCAAGATCATGACCTGAGGTGAAACCAAGGGTCAGATGCTCAACTGACTGAGCCACACAGGCACCCCAAAATACGTTCGTTTGTTTTTTATGAATGTAACTTATGGTCAGATTGGCTTACATACAACACCAGTGCTTATCCCAACAAGTGCCCTCTTCAATGCCCATCACTCATTTTCCCCTCGCCTCCCCATCAACCTTCAGTTTGTTCTCTGTATTTAATAGTCTCTTATGGTTTGCCTCCCTCCCTCTGTGTTTAAAACTATTTTCCCCTTCCCTTCCCCCATGATCTTCTGTTAAGTTTGTCAAGATCCACATATGAGTGAAAACATCTATCTGTCCTTCTCTGACTGACTGACTTCACTCAGCATAATACTTTCCAGTTCCATCCATGTTGCTGCAAATGGCATGATTTCATTCTTTCTCATTGCCAAGTAGTTGTCCATTGTATATATAAACCACATTTCCTTTATCCACTCATAAGTTGATGGACATGAGTTCCTAGGATCACTGTTAATTTCCCTGTCTCTAAAGAATCATGGAAATGATCATGCTAAATGATTCATAGAAATTTTGGCCTTCTCTTGAGTATTCAGAAGTGTCTGAGATAGCACCCATGTTTCAGTGAGCAGTTCTTGGAAGCTGCTTGAACTCTCTATTCCAGTTTCCTGCACCCCATGTTGCCTTCAAATGTGTTCATGGTCTCTGCTCTTCTCTCCCCAAACGTAGCTAAGACCTAGCTGACTCTAATTGGTACTGATTAACAAATGTGATTTAAGATTGTACACAGAAAGGCAAAATTAACTGGGTATTAGACATCTTTACTTTGGCATATTTCTCAGAGGGAAAGAGGGTAACATCTTCTATTGTTATCGAAGTCCTGTTCCTGCCTCCCAATAACTATGCAGAGATTTAAGGGTTTCTTAACTGATGACTCTGGAATACTTGGTATGAGAATACATCATGGCCTTGGCTCTTCTCAAAAACAATAGATATTATTTGTGTAAATAAAGTGTTCCTTGGGTGATCTTGCTAATTTAAGAACATGAGTTTTATAGGACATAAAACATAGAGGCTATTAAACATTTATCTCTCTTCCTTGTGATCATGATGTTGAATGTAAGGGAAAATGGCCTTTCTAGTTTTGCATTTCATAAATACGTATAATATGTAATCTATACCAATGAATTATTAGAAATCATGA
This sequence comes from Panthera onca, assembly GCF_046562875.1. NCBI lineage: Eukaryota > Metazoa > Chordata > Mammalia > Carnivora > Felidae > Panthera > Panthera onca. Next base: position 56,291,185 of record NC_138339.1, read on the forward strand.
GCGAATTCCTCTTTTCTTCATTACAAACCGCTAACAGTTGAAATGTTTTTTTTTTCCTCTGAAGATTTCTACCTCACTTCAGATCCCACTATTATTAGTGTTAGCAGTAGTAATAGCAGTTGTTTTTTTTTTTTTAATATATAAATTGACTTTTTATATCGAGCAGTTTGTCACGTATTGGTAAAAGAAAGAGAGCTCTGGGGAAAAAATGGCTTCTGTGAATGTACCAATGGCAGGTAGCACTTGTCTTGGAGGTTAGCTAACACCCCCCACCCTCTTTCTACCTCCACCATTCCCCAAATCAAAGCCAAGATGAGGAAAATAACTTTGCAATCTGGGAGAACTAAAGGTTTTGGAGTAACACATTAGTATCAGCTATAGACATTTCAGCAAGAGCAGAAGGCAGCTCTCCAGCAATTCTGGCTTGCCTTACACATAGTGGCCCCCTACTCAAAATTAGAAACTCATCTACCACAGTTGCTTGAATTTCTCTCTTCCGCTCTGTTTTGGATAACTAGACTCCTCTTTTGGAAGAGATAATATTGATGGGATATCTGCCACCATAACTGAGTGTGAAGTAAGGAGAAAAATAGTCAGATCATCTGCCTCAACAGATGATGATTTGCTCTGGGTTGGAAAGGTAGATTGTTTGGGTTGCTTTGGGGGAGACAAAATGTGTGGGCAGTAGAGCAAACAAGGGCAGGAGTGTCTTCTCTTTCACAAACTATAGGACTAGCCTCTGGGAAAATGGCAAAGCAGGTAAGATTTGTTTTGGGGGGACCGTCTCAGCACTTTGCCAGCATTTAACCTTCAGTAGCCTCCTTTACCACATAGCCCTCCTCCAACACTACCTCTTTCTCACTCTTTTCACCAATCTCTTGCCTGACATAATAGTAATATTTAGTACAGTATCCTTAATGGAGCCCTTTCCATAAAATAAATGATCTCATTCCTATGGTCTTGGAGAATTTGGCATTGTTACCAGCATACAAGTTGAAGACAATCTATGCTTTTTCAGTGTCCCCTCCCTTTTTCAGTATTATGTAAGTAAACCTCATTCCTACTGCTGGGTCAGATGTAGTAGTGTACCCCTTGATGGACAGGAAGATCTGAGATCAGGCTTGTCCTAGGCACGCAGGCAGAAATGCTGTCATCAAGCCCTCAGGTTTTTCTTTATGTTCTCATTCCATAACTTTTTTTTTTTTTTTTTTTGTTCCTGCATCAATCTCAGATATATTGGCCAGAAATAGGGCCACTTTAATTTTAGTACCTTGTGAGTCTGTTCTTTCAAACAGAAATTTGCATGACAAAAATTACCACAAGGGGTTTCTTAAAACAAAACTGTAAAGCGTTCAAAATAGAGATGCTGATTCTTTTAAAACAGCAAAGCACACACTAGACACATCCAGTATAATTAAAACAAGTAAAATCTATAGTATCAGGATCTAAGCCAGTCCCCTTGACAAGTCACTAACTTTCATTTAAAGCCTTCTCATTTTAATGTCATTCTTTTAAGAAAGAAAGAAAAGATGTATTAGAAATGTAAAAAAAAAAAAAAAAAAAAAAACCAAAAAAAAAAAAAACACAATCAAGGGCAAAAGCAGTGAAATGATTGAAGATGCGTTCTTCAATCTGTAGGGTTTACTGGGATTACTTAGGCTAGACAAAAATCCATGAAGGTCATAATGACATTTTTATCATTTTAGACTGATGTGTGCCATTTTTTATATTGTCTTTGTAATACACATTAAAATTTTAAAGAGTGAGCTGTTACATTAAAAAGCAATGATTTAAAAATTTATCAGCTCCACCCTTCTGTAGTTTAACAAGGATTTTTACCTCCATCACTTAAAAATCAACCGAGAACTTTTTTTTTTTTAATTGCTAACGTGGTGTCTTCTACAGGTGACAAGTAACTGGCTTGTGCCAATGTATTTTTAGCTTGTAAGAATCTATAGTTAGCAATAAATGAAAAAACTGGTATGTGACATCTGCACACCATAACAAGTAAGCATCCCTCATTTTACAGAAGGTATAAAGGTGTTTGCTTAGGAAAAGATTTGATTAAACCATACAGACAATGATAATAAATTGACCTTTATTGGAGGCTAATGGTGTGTCAGGTACTTACTATGTGCCTGTGCTGGAAGCAGTGCTTCATAGATCTCATTTAAACTTCAGAGCAAGCCCTCTATTCAGTAGCTATTCACACCCAATAGATAGCATTGGAAGGAAGAGAGGACAGAAGGCAGTCAAGCAGGCTGGTCAGGGGGATCTCAAGGAAGGAGTTATCCCCCTTCCACAAATGGGGGAAAGAAGCTTGCAGAGGTCAAAAAACCTGCCCAAAGTGGCAAAACTGGCAAGTGGCAGAGATGGGATTTATCTGCAAACCTTCTGAGGCTTAATCTGTGTTCTTTTTACCAGAAATCTCTGCATCCCATATTACGTGTACTTTAGCACATCCTCAGCAAATAGGCAGCTTTGTGCACGATTCAGCCATGAAAATATCACTATAGTATGTTAAACTCGGGCATTAAAACCATAATATTGACCCATGTGTTAAGAGGACATGTATTTTAGGTGACATTGGGATTACGAAATACCATTCCTACTTGTGATGCCTATTTTAATGTAAGGAGGCCATTTGTAACTCATCACTAATTATAAACACATTGCTTGTTATTAAAGTCAGGGGACAAACCACAGAGGATAGCCATCTAAGAGGGAGGAAAACATTTGCATTTCCATTTTTTGTTTTGCCCTTTAAGTCTCAATCTGCATCAAAAAATCTTTGCAGAGTCACATACAAGAAGAATGCTTGTCCCCTCCCCCTCTCCCCCCCCCCCCCCCCCGCTTTGGGGAAAAATGTATAACAAATCTTTTTTCCCCCAAAAAAGAAACTCAGGAATATAAATTCCTTGAAGTGAAAGAAATTGTTCCTAGCTGGTGTGCATTATTGAAGGGAGAGAGAAGTAGAGAGTCAGAAAAAGCAGAGCTAGGTAGTGGGAGAGAAGAGCACAGGTGGGGGTAATGAGCATGGAGTGGGAAGTCAGAGGAGAGGAAGGACTTAAGGAGGGGACAGGGATAGGGAAGGGAGGAGAGGAGACACAGTGGGTACCTGGGTGGGTGTGGAGAGGAGGTGTTCAGTTTGACCCTTCAACCCTGGTTTTCTTGACCATTACAAGGTCCTTGTAGTCCTCCATAGCCCCAGGGCACTATGAGCAGGACTGGATCTCTAGGGGCCCTCCTGTAGGTGGGACAGTGGCATGTCCATTGTTGCAAGCTCTATGAAAATGGCTCACTTAACCTTCAGTCTCACTAAACCTCTTTGACCCTCCCTCTGCCCTCACCACATAACCCCCTGTCTCCTCTAGGCATTAGCCATACAGTTTTGTAACTGTTTATAAACTTGGCTCTCTCCACTAATAAATTCTAAGCCTCCTGGAAGTCATGGAAAATGTCTGTTGTTTTTTTTCTTGATCCTGACAGGCACCATCCTTATCACAAAATTGGTGTTTAGGAAATATTTACCAAGAAAGAAGTCTAAAAACTAAGAGTAGGGCCCAAACCAGGGCCACTCTCAAGACCTTAATTGTATCCCTTCAATTCATGTCCAGACATTCTGTTCCCTTTGTCAGAAGATAAAGTACAGGTTAATCATGAACTTCTTAGGAGCACCTGGGTGACTTAGTTGGTTAAGCATCTGACTTAGGCTCTGGTCATGATCTCTAGGTTTCTGAGTTGGAGCCAGGCATCTGGCTCTGTGCTGACATCTCAGAGCCTGGAGCCTGCTTCCGATTCTGTGTCTCCCGGTCTCCCTGTCTCCCCGTCTCTCGGCCCCTCCCGTGCTCATGCTCTGTCTCTCTCTCTCTGTCTCTCAATAATAAATAAACGTTAAAAGATTTTTTAAAAAATCATGAACTTCTTAGAGTTCCTAGAATAGGTCTGCATACTCTGTCTAGGCCCCCTGGCTGCACACATTCTGTTCCTGTTTGGAATACTCCCATTCTTCTCCCCTCCCATCTCGTTACCTTCCCCCATCTGCTCACTCTTCACTTCTTCACTTCACTTCACATTCTTCTTCACTTCCAACTGGGGTCCCCCATCACCTATAGAATATCCTTGTAGTTATCAGTGGAACTATCATGGGTTTGCATTTTTTCTCCCCAACCAAGCTGAGTAGTACATTGGGCAGGACTCTAATCTTTCTAGTCCCCAAACTCAGCATAGCTCTAGCACCCCTGTTGAGTATGCTAGAATTGCCTGGTGAATGTTGAATGCAGGGATACTTTTCTCATTCTACTAATATCTTCCTTAGTAGGAAATACTTCGAATATCTGAATCTGCCATCCCTGGAGCAAAAGACCATGGAGATCATTTAGAGATATGTGTTCAACTATATTTGTTCATTTTAATTAATAGCCCTGGGATGCCAGCAAGAGGGCTAGTACATCTGGAAGGGAGGGAGAAGTCAAGGGAGGGTTCAGTCATCTATTTTTAGTAAAATTGGCATGGCAAGGATGGAATTAAAGTCTGGGTGCCTAGAGGCCAGATGTGCTAAAGATTAGTTACAGTCTCTTTTGTTTTTTGTTAAAAGTTCCAAAGGAGGCATGGAATACAGACTGGATCAAACTATTTATTTCATCCTGGAGCTGCAACTTGAAGGATGAACTTCAGTATGAAAAGCAGGAAGGAAACCTACCAAAATGCCATTAGAGACCACTTCTTAGTTATATGCTATTTAATTTTTCCTTTATACATTTCTGTATTTCCAAATTTTTCTAAAATATTTGGGGTTTGTTTTTATTTTATAATTGTAAACATGGTCATGCTTGCTCTCCGTCTCTCTCTCTCTCTCTCTCTCTCTCTCTCTCAAAATAAATATATTTAAAAAATTAAAAATATTTGTTAAAGGAATAAATGGTCAATGGATGATGTACTGATGACCTCTAGGCCATTTAATTAATGCCTTTGTAATACTTGGGCTATGAAAAAATCTTATTATTCTAAGAATATTTGTTTTTTTGTGTGTATGCCTTGGAAAATTAGCTTTAAGTATAAAAATCAGTTTTCAAGAGTTTTTGTTGAGATAAAATTTATGTAACATAAAATTTACCATTTTAAAGTGAACAATTGAGTGGCATTTAGTACATTCACAATGTTTTGCACTCACCTCCACATTTATCTATTTCTAAAACATTTTCAACACCCTAAAATGAAATCCTCTACCCATTAAGCAGCTGTCTCCCATTCCTGCTTACTTTCTGCTTCTGATAACTAAAAACTTATTTTCTGTCTCTATGCTAGATATCAAGGGAATTGTATTATCTGTGACCTGTGGTGTCTGGCTTCTTTCACTTAGCATCACATTTTTGAGATTAATCCACATTAGCATGAATCAGTACTTACTCTTTGTGTGGGTGAATAACATCATAATGCATGTGTATTACACAATTGACCCATTCACCCACTGATGGGCATTTGGGCTATTTCTACCTTTTGAGTGTTGTGAACAGTGCTGCTATGAATGTGTGTGTGTGTGTGTGTGTGTGTGTGTGTGTGTGTACACGTGCATGTGTTTGTGTTTGAGTACCTATTTTCAGTTGTTTGGAATATATTCCCAGAAGTGGATATGCTAGATTCTTTGGTGATCCTATGTTTAACATTTCTTTAGGTTTATTTATTTATTTTTGACAGAGAAAACACAAGAGGGGAAGGGGCAGCAAGAGAGAGAGAGAGAGAGAGAGAGAGAGAGAGAGAGAAGTCAAAGCACTCTCCACACTCTAAGTGCAGAGCCCCATGCGTGGCTCAGTCTCATGAACCATGAGATCATGACCTGAGCCAAAATCAAGAGTCAGATGCTTAATCAACTGAACCACCCAAGTGCCTCCACTATGTTTAACGTTTTGAAGAATTGCCAAACTGTTTCCCACCATGGCTAAGCTATTTTCCTACCCCATCAGTAATGTATGAGGGTTCTAATTTCTCTATATCCTAGCTAACCCTTGTTTTCCTTATTATTACTGTTTTTAAATAGTTATCCTAGAGGGTGTGAAGTAATACCTCACTGTGGTTTTGATTTGCATTTCCCTAATGACTAATGATGATGCAAATATTTTTATATGGTTTTTGGCTATTTCCCTGAGATTCTTCTGAGAGGAAAAAAAGTAATAAAACTCAAATAACAATTCTGTTTTCTCTTGAATGATGTTTAGAGATATTTTAGGAAATGGCATCACTTCAGACCTATTGCTTAAGCCAGAATCTTGGAATCACCCTGGACATTTTCTCCTCCTGAATTTCTATGATCTAAACCATCAGCAAGTTCTGCTACATGTAATGCCAAAGGATCTTGAATAACTATACTTTTCCATATCTCTGCTATTGCCAGCCTAATCCAGTCTAACATCATTTATTTCTCACCTAATCTATTGCTTTAATATTCATTATTTGTCTCATTTAATCCATATTCTATATACATAGCAGCCAGAATTCAAAAAATAAATTTAATAGTAATTTTAATAATAAATAAAATAGTGATGGTCTACTGCTTAAGACCCACAACTTTCTGCCATTTCATGGAGAAGAAAAAAAAAAAAAAGTTCCATGCCACAGCTTAGGAGAATCTGCATTATTTGGCACCGTTTATTGTCCCAACCATGTATAAAATTAGTCTTTCCCATGAACACTGCTTTCCACTTATAGACCATTCCTTATAGCAATTTCAAATGCTATTACATTGGCCTAGAAAATAACTCCCAAATATCACATGGGTAGATCCTTCTGATCTCTCTTAAATACTGCCTTCTCAGATGTTGCTGGCTATGCCATTTCAGGTGTGTTACTCTCTGTTGAAACAAGATATTCCTCATCTTAAGAGTGTTTTCCCCCTTGAAATTATACTTAAGTACTTTTGTATCTATTTGTATTCTGCCTTAATGAATAAGATCATAAGTTGATTTATGGTGAGGAGTATTCCTTTTCGTTGACCATGGTATACCCTAGGCCTAGCACAGAGTTGATGCTAATGTTTAATGAAAGTATAGCTTTGTGCTCTTCATAAACATAAGGAGTTGAATGGTCATCATGTAGAAATGCCTATATTTTCTTGAGAGCAAATTATTGAAAAAAAATAATAGAGTAGTACTATTTTCTGAGTATTATATTTCTATCGAAGAATGCAAGCCTCCTCTCTCCTGTCAGTAACAAAACAATCTTCTTTGAAACTCATGGGTCTTCCTGAGTGGCAGTGATGTGTCAAGTAGACAGGGGAGGATAAAGAGGAGAATAGAACTGGTTAAAAAAGAGGGAAAGCTCATTCTCTCTTATCATGGTCTTTCTATGGCCCATGTCTGGCCATTGAAGAATCAGTATTTTATTTCCATCTCTCTATCTGGTAAGCAGGCTCTAGACCTGTTGACATGAAAATCATCTATAGAACTGTGGAAGAAATGTGATTAAATTGTGTTAGAATAGCTCATCCTCTTTCTGACTAACAGAAAATAAATAGTCTGAAAGCCATCATGGAATGCCTGTAATGGTAGTAGTATTATGGATGTAAGTGGAAAACCATGTTTATGCAATCAAACAGAACTCAGGATTATTTTGTCGGAGTGGATATTTGAACTAGTTGAAATAGACTTTTTTTTCCTGTTAGATTAATGAAAGCATTACCTGAACTACAATCAATTGATTATCATTTTATATTATATGATTATTCTGATATCAGGGGTCATATTCCACTGCTTTTTTTTTTTTTTAATGATGATGTTCCCAGGAAAGAAAGAATGTATTTTTTTTTTATTTTTAGAGTAAGCTTACTAAATTGTCAAGTAGCTTACTCAATCCATACCAACAAATACTAAAATAAACCTCTTTTTACCAAGTACTTTCAAGTTTATTGTCTCAAGTGAAGCTCCCAGAAATAGCTCTATGATACAGAATGGGAAGATTTAAATTGGAAACATAGGATTTTTAGATTTAAATTGTTTCTGTACCATAGGTATCATAAATGCAGTACATGAAGAAACTGAAGGGATCAAAGGACTTAAGTTCATATAGATGAATGTAAATATAGAAGATTAAAACTTAGGTAGAATTCTGATGAAAGAGACTTCAACAAAATGTGTATATATGTATATACACAAATACACATATTGAAGACTTCTGAGAAATAATCATCTTTTTTAAAACCTGAAATTACATGTATTTAGAAATTTGTAGATATAAGGTATTCTAGAATTTGTGTTAAATGGTAGCATCTATATGAATATGGTTGATAGAACAAATTTTATATTTTTAATAACAGCAATTAACGATTTTTGTGCACTTAAATGTCTTTATAATGTGATTTTGATTTTCTTGATGTTGACAGTTTTAGTTGCTTTTAGAAACAACTGAGTTATCCCTATATGCTTCTACCCTGTGCATTATCATAACCTGACCCAGTGATGTGGTTTGACCTTTAATGTGTCATCCTGAAGGACATGCCTTTAGAGACAGGGACACATTTCTTAGGATTTTTAAAAATTTGATGCAGGTGCCTTAGTTTCAGAAGTGACTTAGAAACAAAGAGAAGACCTAGGGGAATACAGGTACATTTTATGACTTGCTCAGTACCCTAAACCAGTAATGGGATAAATATTTTATTTACCTTCTGTTTATGCTTATTGTTTTGTTTCTCTGACATTGCAATCCAACATTTTTTTAATTTTTTTTAAGTTGATTTATTTATTTGAGAAAGAGAGAGAGAAAGAGCTCAAACTGGGGAGGGGCAGGGAGAGAGGGAGAGAGAGAATTCCAAGCAGGCTCCACACTGTCCACGCAGAGCCCAATGTGGGGCTTGATCTTACAAACTGTGAGATCATGACCTGAACTGAAATCAAGAGTCAGATGCTTAACTGACTGAGCCACCCAGGCACTCTTCTTAAGTTACTTTTTTTTAAATGATTTCAGCTTTAGAAAACTGCAAAAATACTATAAAAAGTATGTCCTGTTTACCGTTTACACAAATTGCCACAATTTTAATATTTTATATAACCATTATACAATTAACCATTATACAATTAAATTATCAAAACCGGGAAATGAACATTGACACCATTCTTTTCACTGATATCCAAATCTTAGTGTAATTTCACCAGTTGTTCCACTAATGCTCTTTTCTGGTCTAAGATCAAATTCAGAATCCCATTGTACACTTAGTTCTCTTATATACCTACTCTTCTCCAATTTAGGGTAGTTCCTTGGTCTTTGTCTTTTTGAGCTTTACAATTTTGACCAATATTAGCCACTTATTTTGTGGCCTGTCCCTCAATTTGGGATTTCCTGATGTTTCTTCATTTTTAAAATAGGATAATGTACTTCTTAGCAAGACTATCACAGAAGTGATTTTGTATTACTTGCTTTTTATTGGTTAAATCTTTCCTCCAAAAGTAAGAATCTGGATGATATTGACCACACATTTGATTTGCTCAACTCCCATAAAATAACTTCAGAATTACTAAAGCAATTTGATTGTTGTGAACCCATATCTCTGTGGAAAAGAAATTTACTAACTGGACACAATATTTGTATATAATGGTTCTGGTCTTTGGACTTACTGTATCATATCGACATACAGTTTTCTACAGTAACATAGTTTAGTCCCCTACCACCTTAGCCAAGTCCCCAAGTGTGGCTATGTTTTCCATCTACAATATAGTTAGGGTTGTTTGTTACTCGTACTATTCATGTTGGGGTCTCCCTCACATCCTGGTTGATAATAATTTTTATGTACTGTTTGAGGATGTGAGCTATTATCATGGTTCTAAACATAAGAACTACATTTTAAAAAGTATTTTCAAGAAATGTCACTCCCCTCATCTTTTCTGCCCAATTCCCATTCCTTCATTTTTCCCTCATTCCTACCCACCCTCTGTAGTTTTTGCTTCAGATGTTAAGATGTTCTTAGTTTCTTTCTGTTTTTTGTTTGTTTTTGCTTTGCCCAATTTAGCAGATGCATATGTCTAATCTCTTATCAGCAAACACAAAAGTTAATAATAATCTGGATTTTGTCTTTTGCTTTCTTTAAAATTTAAATATATCTTATAAACTGTTTCATATCAATTGTAAGACCCTCCTCATTTTTTAATTGTTGTATTGAACTTTTTTAAAATTGTCATATTGTACTTTATTTTGTAAATGTATTGTACTCTATTTCTTTATCTTTTAGATTTTTATTTTTGAAAGAGAGAGAGAGAGCAGGAGCAGAGGAGGGGCAGAGAGAGAGGGAGACAGAGGATTTGAAACACGCACTGTGGTGAGAGTGGACAGCCAGATGTGGGGGTCAAGCTCGCAAACCTTGAAATCATGAGGGAAGCTGGAGTCAGACGCTTAACCAACTGAGCCATGCTGGCACACCTACTCTATTTCTTTATTAAGCACTCTCCCATGTATGGACATTAGGGAGATTGTCATATTTTGCAGTTAGAAATAACACTGCACTAACACTGTGCATATTGTCGTCGTCATTGTTGTTGTTGTTTTTGCTATATAGTTTTTTAAATTTTTTTATTGAGGATGTACCATCATGGTATATTCCTGGAGGTGGGACTGCTAGATCAAAAATTAAGAGCATATGTAATTTCACTTGGTATTGTAATGTTCATCTACAAAGAGTATTATGATTTTGATTGTTAACCAGCAGTGTATGAGAATGCCTAATTGTCCACAGTCCTCCCCACAGGATGTATTTTCACATTAACATTAAGAAGAAAGGAAAGAAAGAAAAGAAAGAAAAGAAAGAAAAGATAAAGAAAAGAAAATCTTAACATGCCTAAATAGCCAAGAAATAGTGTATCATTGTGAATCTTTCTCATTATCAGTGGTCTTCAACATTTATTCCTGAGTCTAAAGACCATTTTATAACTTTGTTGTCAATTATGTGTTACTTTTTCTCATTTTTCTCTTGGGTTTTTGGTGCCTTTATCTCAAATTTTAAGAATTCTTTGTATATTAAGGACATTATTACCTTTTTGTCTGGGATATATGTGACAAATGTTTTCTCCCATGTTTTCACTCATTTTTTCACGATGTTTTGTTGCAATGCAAAAATAATACTTCTTATGTAGGCAGATTGATAAATTTGTTTATTGTCTCTGTATTTTGGGTTCATAATTACAAAACCTTTCCTATATCTAGATTAAGAAGGAATCACTCCTGTTTTCTTCTTGGAGTACTTCTAAGGTTTACTTTACTTATATTTTATCTTAAATTTAGATTTCTGATTCACTTAAAATTGATTCTTATATGTGGTGTAAAGTATGAGTCTAGTTTGATTTTTATTAAAGTGACTACCCAGTTGTCCCAACAATAATTATTAAGAAGTTTATCTTTGCCATAGTAATTTGAGATTCTACCTTCATTGCATGTGAACTTTTTTATGTATCTGGGTCTATTTCTGGATTTTTGCATTCCATTTCACTGAACCATTTGTTGATGCACCAGTGACACATTGTTGTAAGAGGTTTTACAGTATATTTTTGCAACTAGTAGAGTTAGTATCTCAAGGCAGTTTTTCTTTTTAATTGTTTCCTGATTGTTTCTGCATGTTTATTTCCATAGGAACTTTCATATCAACATACCTAACTCTATAAAATATTTTTGACATGTTTATTAACATTTCATATAATTATTAAAGTCTATTGCTTTGTCTTTCAGAGTGTATTAAGTAAAAAGAAAAAAAAAGCTTGTTAAGTGTGTGATTATACAATCACGTATAAAATACAGATGGTTTCTTCTTAGCAACTTAATACCTCTATATGATTTCTCAAATATGGAAATAGGGGACATTTTTGCCTTCTTTTCTGATCTTAATGGAAATGTCCTAGTGTTTCTAAACAAAGCAAAATACTGGCATTAGGGCTAACAACTAACATTATAATGTGTTAACAAGTCACTCAGTTTGTATTTCTTCAGTATTTTTTAATCAGGAGTGTTATTTTGTCCACAGCTTTTACAGCATCTATAGGGATAGGCATATGATTTTTAAAATATCTTACTAGATTAATATATATTAATATACGTTCTGTTAAAAGATAAACTAGGGCATATTTAAAAGTTTGAGAGATGGAGTAAAATTAGTCTGAATCTGACAGCATCAATGTAACAGAGAAAAAAGCTCTGAGGAGCTTTCATCTTTCAGGATGAGAACAGTGTAGGAAGAATGGAGTGAGGACAACAAAGTTATATTAGGTAAAAAAAAAAAATGCTAGTTGGTTATTGCAGTCCCTTCCCCATTTGGGACAAGGGGTCTATCAGGTAGATTACCTAACTATCTTGGATCAGGCGATTCCTGATTAACTGACTGAGGATTCTATTACTGGGAAGGCTGAAACTATGTACTGTTGGTTTGGTGATGGGGGGCTTAATGTGATTCAATTTGGGACCCGTTTTCTTGTTTGTACAATTGTGTAATACTAATAGATTTCATTATGTCGGACTAATTTTGTACTTCTGGAGTAAATTCCACTTAGTCATGATATATTATTTCTTAATGTAGTATTAGAGTTGTTGATTGTTTCATGTTCAATTTTTGCATTGATATTTTAAAGTAATATTTATAGTTTTTTTTGTAGGGGAGTATTATCTCCATAAAATTTTGGTGTTCTATTAACTTTATAAAAAGATACTAGAAAATCTGTATTTTTAAGTGTATAGAACAACAAAGCATTGGAACTCTTTAGACATGGAGTTTTGGTAGAGTTCCTCTGAAAAATCATCTGAACCGGGTGCTTGGTTGGCAAAGTAGTTCCTTAATAACACTGTGTCTTCCATGGAAATTGGTCTGTTTAAGCTTTCTGTCTGTAATGGGGTCATTTTTTGTAATCTGATTTTACCTAGAAAATTAATTATGCATTTCATAAAAGTTTTCACTTTTTTCTTTATTTTATTTTTCTTTTTGGTTAGTGGTCTGAAAGTGAGTCTCAAGATTTTTCAGAATGTTGTTTCTTTTAGTATCTTCCTCTTTTCATTTCTTGATGCATATAGGTATAATTTCTCATTTTCTTGAATTAGGTTTACTAGTAATCTATTTTGTTAATTATATTGTAATAAAGGGATTTGGATTTATTTAAATTACTACTTACTGTGATTTGTTACATATTACTGTTTTGTTTTTTTTTTTTTCTATTTCCCCCCTTAATCTTGGCTCTTTATTTCTCTTCTTGTACTGTCTTTGGCTTACTTTGTTGTTTTTTAATATTTTATTATTTTTTAAGCTGAATATTTAATTCATTTATTTTATATTTTATTTTTTAAAAATGTTTATTTGAGAGAGAGCACTCATGAGCACACAGGGGAGCAGCAGAGAGAGAGGAAGAGAGAGCCCCAATTAATGTGGGGCTCCGTCTCAGGACCTTGAGATCATGACCTGAGCCAAAATCAAGAGTCAGACACTTAACCGACTAAACCAAACAGTTGCTCCTAATTCATTTATTTTTATTCCTTAATTTTTCATAACAAAACTGTTAAGTACTATGAATTTTCCTCTCATCACTGCTTTAAATGGAGCACATAGACTCTATTATGTAGCTTTCTTTTGTTAGAAATTTTAGAATTTTGGCTTCCTTTTCTATTGAGGTCTTTTAATAGAGGTTTATTTTGTGTTAATTTTCAACTAAAGAGTTATTTTTAGTATTTTCTAGTTTTAATCATTTTTGTGATGGGGAGAGTTGTCTACATTACTTGTGCCTCATGGAACTTAGAACTTAATGTGACCCTAGAATATGATCAATGGGGAAAGTGTCACTGTTCTTAAGGAGATGTATTCTCTGTTATAAGGGTATAGATTTGAAAATATATTCATAAGATTTATTAATGTCGTTTAGATTTTTCCCTCTCATGTTTATTTATCTAAATTTTTTTCTGCTTTGATCTGTGTGCTGAGAGTAGTATATTAAAATCTCTTATTCTATTATTACTATGTTTCTGCTAACTCTCCTTGGATCTCCTGTAGATTTGCTTCATAATGGCTGCTGAGTTTCATAAGTATGATATCTCCCTTGTGAAATGTAGCTTACTGGGACTAATTCTGTTTTGTCCTGTATAGTAATCAACACCTCTTCTTTTTTGTTGCTTAACAAATCCTTATCAAATGGTTGCTTTGCTATGAAAAGGGCATAGAATATGTATATAACGAAAGTCATGACTTCAATGAATTTCCAGTCTCCATATGTCTCCTAATGGATAGATAGAATACTACCTGATTATAAAATCATAAAAGATACAAAAATAAATGCATCAATAACAAGAACAGCACAGGCTTCTGTTAGTATAACAAGGTAAAAGAACAAAAACCAAATTTCTTAATAATAGTGGACTGGTAATATTTTGGTAGTTGAGAGGAGGAGAATGCTGACTTCCCCAACCTGGCCTATGGAAAAAAGTCCTTGAAAAAAAGGTTGCTAGCTGAAAGAAAACTATAAGTAAATTATTAAACCAACATATAATGGATCTGAATAGAGATGAGTAAATCATGAATTAGAACAGAGAAATAAAAAATCTTAAAGAGCAGAGAAATCTTAAAGAGAATTCCCATTGAATCTCTAAGACTGATTGGACTTTTTGAATATATAAAGAATGACTGTAACATGAAATAGATGAAATTATTCAAGGGGCAATTGGAAATATATGGAGGAGTTCATGATCTGAACATATTAAGATAAAGATATTTCTACACATTTATATTAATATATACATTTTAGTATTTACATTTAATACTTAAATGTAGTTTATAATCTATAGTTACATGTATACTATTCAGGTGCGTACTAGTTATTATGAGTAATAAAGATTTATATATATTTACATATATTATTTATATGGGTCCATGCATATGAGATCACCACAACATTGATGTTAAATGGTAGAAAAACAAAAAAAAAAAAACAGTTAAAGGACATAAGGTCTTTGTAGTGGTTAAGATTCAGAAACTGTTGGATCAGATGAGAAGAATGCCTCTCTAGTCTGGACTTAAAGACTTACCAGTTCAAGGGGCAAGGGTGAGAGCTGGCCATTGCCATTGCTAAGGATATCTGACTCCTCAAGTAAGAGGTTTTCTGGAGAAACTGGTTACATGATAGCTTCCCTCCACCCACCCTTTGTTTTTACAGGTAACTACTACTTAACTTCCCCAGCAAATCCCTGCTTGTGACCTACAAGGATCATCGAACTGTAAGTAAAGAATCCACAAATGCTATCCTCCCTGCTGTGTATGTTTTGGGTCTTTTGGAAAAGCAACTATATAAATGGGGTCCTGTAACATAGTTATTTTTTTCTTAAACATGATAGATAATGTTAGGGAATACATAAACTGAGCATGCTATGGATTGGAACTATAAAATTAACTGATGTTTCAATGAATCCCTGTGTTTTAACATCTTCTAGACTTCAAATTTTAAAAGAAAAAAAATGCCCTATCTTTATTAAATACAATGGAACTACTACTGATATTGCAGCCATTTAAAATAATTTTTAAATGTTCTGAAGTAAATAAAGATTATACCTAAGAGCATATTGTTTTTTTGCATTTAAAAATGTACTATTATAAACAGAGGGTTAAATGTTACGGTTTTGAGGTGAATCTAAAAGATGTCAGCAGTATTTATTGTTAAATATTTATGAGCCCACTCGTAAGGACAAATCATTTTCCTAATCTATTTCCCTAATAGAAATTATTTATAAGTACATCATTAATTATTTACATTTTCCTGGCATTATGTTTGCATTAATAATTTAAAAATATATAATTATCTATTAAATCATCTAAATATGATTTAACTTCATTTATCTTTTGTAACACAAATAGCAAGTTGATCATTAACTAGAGTCATATAAAACAAGGTATTCTCTATAACAAGTTTGAGTGTTTAGGAAAAGTAGTGACAAGAGCCTGCATATCTATCTTTTCACTGAATATTTGTGTGGTATAATTAATTTTCTTAAAGTTTCTGGAGTTTCAGACCTGTAAGTCTTTTGTCCAGTAGTTACTATATACCCTAAGGTCTCTGGCATGTAGAAAGAAAATTTCTTTCTACAAGTTGCCAATTAACTCAGTGCCCTCAGAGCCAAATGCCTTTCTATATACAGCAAGTACAGACTGATTTTGTTCTGGGAATCACTAAACATTCTCACTGAAAACCTCAAGAAGATTTACTGCTGAACAAAATGTATATCGTGGCTGCTTTTTCCTCTGTATTATGATATCCAAGATGGGAGCATCCTATCATGAATACTTCTAGAATTTCATGGTCTTGAAGTTACATCTGTAATTATAATCTAAAGATAGAAAGTATTAAGGCAATATTACTGTCCAGGTATCTTGAGCTGTAAGAGTTTTTGTTTGTTTTTGGGTTTTTTTTTTTGTTTGTTTTTGGAAAGCCTGTTAAAAGTATCTTAACAGGCTCTTTAGCAAGATTCAGTGTTCAGGATACTGAGAAGAAAGGCCAAGTTATCAGCTCATTCATTGTAAATAGAAAAACACTTTATATATATTATGTAGTAATGAACCAAAGTAAGAATAAAAATAATGTGAATTGTAAGTGCAATCATCAATTTAAAAATCTTTGAGCTATAATCTCCAATTATCAGTTTTTACTTAGAGACTATTATAGGCTTAATTAAGTCCTCTCAAAATCATATGTTGATATCCCCAAACCCCAGTACCTCAGAATATGACTGTATTAGAGACAAGGCCTTTTTTTTCCCAATGTTACTTATTTTTGAGAGCAAAATAGTGTGCGAGTGGGGAGGGGCAGAGAGAGAGGGAGACAAAGAATCTGAAGCAGGCTCTTGGCTCTGAACTGTCAGCACAGAGCCGGTCGTGGGACTCAAACCCATGAACCGTGAGATCATGATTTGAGCCGATGTCAGACGCTTAACTGACTGAGCCACCCGGGAACCCCAGAGACAAGGTCTTTAAAGAGGTAATGAAGTTAAAATGAAATTAGGATGGTGGGCCCTAATCCAATGTGATGGGTGTCCTTATTAAAGGAAATATCACACACACACACACACACACACACACACACACACACGACCAAGTGAAGACATATGGAGAAGATGGCCATCTATAAGCCAGGGAGAAAGACTTCAAAAGAAGTCAGCCCTGCTGAGTACCTTAATTTTGGATTTGTATCTACCAGAATTATGAGAAAATAAATTTCTCTTGTTCAAACTACCTAGTCTATTGTTTAAGCTAGTTAGTCTTTGTTAGGGCCACCCTAACAAACCAATAAACAGAACATATATCCTTTTGAGGTCCTCAACACAAATCCCAGTTTGTATTTTGGGTGTACAATTCCAATTGTTTGGATCTAGGGCCCTTTAAAGAGATGCTTGAAGCAAGAATTGTAGACAGTTATATAAACAAGACAGCTTCTTTATAGAGTAGTAGCTGTGGAAATAGGATTCAGATTTTAATTGCTTACCACTTTGGCTTTGAGTAACAATACCATTTTTAATATTTAGTTTAAGGAAGACAGTTTATGCAAATAACCTCCTTGAATACTTTATTAACAGAGTTTTTCTCCAACCTTTCCTGACAGCCCAGATACCATTGGGTATTGAAGTTAATCTGAAGGTTAAACCTCTCTGTAGATTTCTAAAGGGAAGTATTAACATGGCCCCAAACTAGGATTCTTAGTGGGAAACAACAACAACAACAAAAGCTCTTATTTTCCAAACCTTGGTCTGGTGTAAGAGATCTATATATCATTTCTATATTTATATCTATAGGAGTTGCATAAGTAAACATATGGACTACCTCAAAGTACTGTAGCCTCAAGTTTTGTCAATTTCATGATTTGTTCTGGGATAATCTTGACGCCAGTGACTTAAAATTTTTGAATCTGTAATTAAACATACTAAGAATGCAGAGCTGTGTACTGAATTCCAGCGATGCAGTTGCAGGTTACAAATGTTGGAAAAAAACATTAACTGCTTCCGTAGCAAGATGACCCTAGGGGACACTTTAGGACAATAGGAGCTACTGTGCATAAGAAACAGGGATGATGGCAACATGTGTATCTTTTTAATTTGAGGATTATGTTGGAAATGAAACATAATCTCCAAGGTGAACAAGTGCTTTTGCTAGAGTACTTAACCCTAACAGTGAAACTAGCATAAATTACCTGATTGTTATTAACTGGTGTTAAACTTCCCTGCACTTTTGACACTTATTATGTTGGAAACTATGTTTTTTTTGTTTTGTTTTGTTTTGTTTTGTTCATGGGTGATTAAAATGTCCCTTTATATTTAACATTTTAAAATCCTGGGCATTGAGTATCCACCGACATATCAATATAGTCATTAAAAATGTGGGTGAGAAGTCACCTTAGTAGTAATTAGGACCCAATCTAATATTCATAAAAGAAAGTTGCCTAAATTTCAGCCATGAGTTATAGAGAATACATTATTCTGTTCCAAACCACAACAACAAAAATACTTCATAACAATTTTTTAAACTGGATGACAATGCAGAGAATGCAGTAGCAGCAGACGTATTCACAGAAAACCACAGTATTTGGGAAATGTTTTTGTTGTATCAGCAGAAACTTTTTCTCTGAACTTTAATCCAACTTTCAGATAATTAATGATTGAATTCTATTTGATTTGGTTGGGAAAAAATTCTTCATTATAAGGTAACTGGAGCCAAATGTCGTAAAAGAATGAAACTTTTCAGCAATATGAAAAGTTACTTGTAGTTACAAATCTTCAGAACAAAATGTTGTTAAGGTCAGATGATTTCTAAATCTTTGAAAATGTGAGTGCTTAGATAAAACATGAAAAATACAATGAAGTAAGCCCTCTTTCTGAATATATGCATTATAAATTATATAAGTTTAAAAGTCTCAGGAACATGGTTGTAAAGGGGATTTGATCCATGTGATGTAATATCTACTTTTAAATTACTAATAGGGAGAAAAAAAAGCCAGAAATCAATGTTTAAATATGACTCTTTCAACTATAAATGTTGGCAAATAATTAATGGTTTTTAAATATATATGTATCATAATCCTAGTTTTCAAGATACAGTACAAAGCTGTAGTAATCAAAACATTATGGTACTGGCACAAAAATAAACACAAAAATCAATAGAACATAATCAAGAGCCCAGAAATAAACCCATGATTATATGGTCATTTAATCTTTGACAAAGGAGGTCAGAATGTACACTGGGAAAAACTCTCTTCAACAAATGGTGTTGGGAAAATTGTATAGTTACATGCAAAATAATGAAACTGGACCATTTTCTGACAGCGTATACAAAAATAAACTCAGAACTGATTAAGGACCTAACTGTGAGGCTTGAAACCATAAAAATCCTAGAAGAGAGCAGAGGCAGTAATCTCTCTGACCTTGGCCAAAGCAACATTTTTCTAGATATGTCTCCTGAGACAATGGAAACAAAAGCAAAAATAAACTGTAGGGACTAAATCAAAATAAAAATAACAACATAAACTTCTGCATAACAAAGGAAACAATCAACAAAACTAAAAGACATCCTACAGGACAGGAGAAAATATTTCCAAATGATATATCTGATAAAGGGTTAGTATCCAAAATATATAAAGAACTTACATAACTCAATACTAAAAATCATATAATCCAGTTTAAAACAAAAGGACAGAAGCCATGAACACATTTCTCCAAAGAAGATACACACATGGACAACAGATGTGTGAAAAGATCCTCAATATCACTCATCATCAGAGTAATGCAAATTAGAACCTCAGTGAGGTATCCGTTCACACTTGTCAGAATGGCTAAAATCAGAAACACAAAAAAGTGTTAGTGTGAATGTAGAGAAAAAGGAACTGTTCTGCATAGTTGGTGGGAATTGGAAACTGGTGGAATTACTGTGGAAAATAGTATAGAGCTTCCACAAAAAATTTAAAAACATAGAATTACCTTATGTTCCAGTAATTCTCCTACTGGAATTTTACCCAAAGAATTCAAAAGCATTAACTTGAAAAGATACATGCACCTCTATGTTTATTACAGCATTTACAATAGGCAAATTATAGATGCAGCCCAAATACTCATCAATAGATGAAGAGAATGTGGTAGCTGTGTGTGTGTGTGTGTGTGTGATATCATTCTCTTTTATGGCTGAGTAATATTTCATTATATAATATATATAAATTACTCAGCCATAAAAAAGAATGAGATGTTACCATTTGCAGCAATAGGGTTGGATCTAGAGGGTATAATGTTAAGTGAAATAAGTCAATCAGGTAAGACAAATACTATGTGATTGCACTCATATATGGAATTTAAGAAACAAAGGAAACAAAGAAAAAAGAGAAAAACCAAGGAACAGACCCTTAACTATAGGGAATAAAACTGATGGTTACCAGAGGAGAGGGGGTGGAGTGAATAGGTGAAATAGGTGAAGGAAATTAAGAGTACACTTAAGATGATCCCTGAAAAATGTATAGAATTGTTGAATCACTATATTGTACTAAACATAGTAATGTGTGTTAACTATACAGGAGTTAAAATTTTAAGAATGAAACCATCTTCTAAAAGGGTAGAAAATTTAAAATTCTTTAAAAAGATATGTATCAATTTTCTATATCACAGCAAGAACTAACACTGTTCTAGCCAATAAGATATCCATTAGTCAATTCTGGTCTATGGACTGCAAGTTGAAAACCTCTGATTTAGACTAATGTGATACCCTTCCCATGAGGAAGGAATAAAAGATTCCTAATAAGTATTGATTCCTTGCTGCACCTGCCTGTATGTGGTATGTGTGTTGGGGGTGAGAGAGTGGGAGAGTTGCCTTCTAAACTATATGAGATCAAGGTGATTATAATCAGAATTTCAATATCGATATTTCCATCCACAAGCTGGAAAGCGAGGACAGATATAAGGAGTACAAACAACAACAATCCAGTGGTTGAGATATATGTGTATCCATATACATATATCTGTGTGTTTGTGTGTGTATGAAACTAGAAAATTGTGTAGTATACAACCCCAGTATTACAAAATAATTGGAGTCGAGAAAGTAGACTTCAAAGTCGATACTATTTACTACTCAATGACCACTATTCTAATTACTTTCTACTAGTTATATTGAGGTCATGCTTTTAGTCTGTAAATGTTCTCAGTGTTTTACCTGTATTATCAGATTTAATTCTTATGACAACTTAAGAATAGACACTATTTTATCCCATTTTAAGGTTGAGGAAAATAAGGTTTAGCAAGATTGGGTAATTTACTAATAGGGTTTGCAGAACACAAATTACAAAGTCTCTGTTCCTAACCATTTCACTATGTTTTTCTTATGAGCCCATGGGAGCAGTATGTTTCAATTGGCCATAGGGGATTTTTCAGAATTTGTTTTATTTCAGCATCTGTGTAAGCATGCACTTGGAGTATTCCTAGCACTCCCTCTTCTTTCCATCTCCTTGGTTCATACATTGATGCTACCTGACCTCAGACTGTTGTTGTTGCCTCTTTGTAATCTGCCCTAAAAATGTGGCAGATGATCATAGGATATTAAACAGTAAAAGCATCTAGTCTGTACATGGCATATGATAGGTAATAAGTTTTTCTCCCTCTATCCTTAAAAGCAGGATACTTCTAAACCATGTTACTATTTGCATGAAATTGGGGAATATACTTTAACTCTCAGGCCTGCTTTCTGGTAAAATGGAGACTTGGAGAGAGGAAATCCTGTTTGAGTTTTAAAACAATTAAGTTACTCAGTTACCCACTAATATGGTGACACACATCTGGCTTGTTTCTACAATTTATACTTGAATTTAAAGTTTACATAGATTTTATGCTATGATTCTTCCAACTTGATTTTTTTCAATGCTAAATGGCTATGTTTATGAAATGAAATGAAGTTTACATTTATATATCATGCATGTGCAAACATCATAGGTGTTTGGCTTCTGATGGTGCAATCAACAATGGGCACCCACATTTCAAACTTGAGGTATGGAATCTTAAATATCGTTGTGAGTGGGAACTCGTTTGGAGATGTAGGGAAAACAGGCTGGTTTCTCAACTTTTCAATTGCTTTCACACTAGAACAGATAGGCAGAAGAAATAAGGAGATTTTTAGAGAGAAGGGGTAAAGCAGGCATATTAGTTTTTCTTAATTTATTACACAGTGATACAATACCACAGACTTGAGACTTAAAAGAACATTCACATATTACATCACCGTTCTATAGATCAGAAGTCTGTGTGTAGGCCAGTTGGGTTTTATTCAGAGTTTTATCAGGCTACAATGATGGTGCTGATTGGATTTGTATTTCCATCTGAGGCTCAAAGTTTCCTTGAAGTCTTACTGTTTGGCAGAATTCATTTCCTTTCAGTTCCATTAGTTAGGACCCCATTTATTTACTGCTGGTTTTCAACTTCTAGAAGCAGCTTGCTGCCTGTTCTGTGTCACGTGAGACTCCCCAAAACATGTCATTTTACTTGTTTTAGGGCCAAAAGGAGAGCATTGGTTGCAGCGTAAAAACTCTGACTTTTCTCCTTCTCTGACCTCTAGATCATCTTTTAAGTATAGATCATCTTTTGAGTATAGATCACCTATACTCAAAAGAAGATTATACAGGATATCTCCACCAAGCAGCAAAAATTTTGGTGTCCATAGTAGAATTCTGCCTTTATACAGTGGTAGAATTAAGTAGAATCTTGCTATAGGAATCCCAACAATGTTGTTCACGTTTTACTCATTACTTTTACCAAGAGTAAAATGGAAAACTGTATTTGGGTTTGATTGCTTCATGAGACATTCACACTGATTTGAAAATCACTGTTGTGTGATTTATATGTTTTTTTTAATACAAAATAACTTTTTTAACAAAAGAATATATTATAAAACTTTTGCCATGTGCAGGATGTCCTGAATACAGTTTTTCTTTGAATTTTTAATCAATATTTAAATTACATTCGACTTGATACAAGAGAATTTCCTTGCATGGCAGTATACATTCCACATAGGCTAAAAGTTAAGTATTTCATCTTACAAGTTAGTTATATTTTGCATGACACTTTGAATAAGCACTATTGATTGTTGATTACATTAATATCAATATTTATGCTGCCATAAACAATGTTTATAGCACTATAATTGATAAGACCATTAGTGCTACCTACTTGTAGGACCTATAATTATATTGCTATAATCGTAATTTATAGTTATAGTGATAGTATCTAACTTTCATCTTAATGCTTGAATCCATAAAACAGTGTTTTTTTTACATTAAAACTGTTGACCAATACAATTAAAAAAAAGAATTTAATTGGCAAAGATAATAACTGTATTTTTTTACTCTTTAGGCTTTATCAGCTCAATTTTTTTTTATTGTTACCTATTCTCTCCATTATTTGCAAGATTATCCTAGCATTACTTTGTATAAAAGTAAAATAAAACAAAACAAAACTGATGAGATCTTAGTAGTTTCATGACTTCAGTTTTTTCTTTATGTTTTGCCTGGGATATATTTAGTAGATATATAATAAATTATGTTTTAGGATTTTCCCTTGGCTTATTTATAATGTTATGACATAAATTGCCAACTTCTGATCTGATATTCAAAATCTTTTTTCTCTTTTGGTTTGTTTTGTTATTAGAGTACTGAATGCTATTTTCAGAGAATAACTTATTAACAAGGAAAGAAGGAGAAGTTTTTTTTTTGTTATTTGTTTTTTACAATCTGTCCCTCAGTTTATGGGAGTGACCTTATCCTGAAATCAAATCCACAGTATGATTTTGATAAAACAAGCATCTGAATAAGGTGAATTAAACCTCAGATCCATCTCTGTTTTAAATAATCATACTGTCTCATCATATTATTTTTTATGGGAAATTGTGCTTCATCTCATTTCACCCCACCCCATTCCATAAAGGACATACATACATACATACATACATACATACATACATACATACATTCCATGAATTTTATATTTCTAAGAGCTATTTAGAATATTTTTTCCAGTTTATTTTATTTTAAATGTATATTTATGTGGTGAGAGAGAGAGACAGAGAGAGACAGAGAGAGAGAGACAGAGTGAGTAGGGGAGGGACTGAGAGAGAGGGAGAGACAATCCCAAGCAGGCTCTACATGGACAGCATAGAGCCCAATGCGGGGCTGGGTAACAGAAACTGTGAGATCATGACCTGAGCTGAAATCAAGAGTTGGTTGCTTAATAGGTTGGGCCACCCAGGTGCCTCTGGTTGGAATATTCTATGTTGCAACATATTCCAGTAATTATAGGAAGAAAAAATAAATATAAAACAAATAAAAATCATGCTTTCCCCTTTTCTCTTCTGAATAGATATCCGCCAATACTATAACTTTGTATGTGTATAAATCTTGCTATCTTATTCTTGCAGTATTTTCAATGAATTACTTATTCATTATTGATCACATTGAACATAAGATTTTTGCTGATTCAGGATGTAGATTTTCTGATTTCAAAATAAATTTATGTTCATAAAATTATATGTAGTTTAAACAGAAGTTTTGAATCTTTTTATTCATTTTGTTCGTTTAATTTGATAACAAATACTGGGGTGCCTGGCTGTCTCAGTTGGTAGAGTATGCAACTCTTGATCTTGGGGTCGCAAGTTTGAGCCCCACATTGGGCACAGAGCTTACTTTAAAAAAAAAAAAAACTGATAATATCATCAGCGTGGGATTAGATTGAGGATTTTTTTTTTTTTTTAATTCCAGGTCAAGAACAAAACGCAGGAGTAGGATAGTCAGGAAAAGACTATAACCAATAAAACTAGTATAAAAATCACATTTTGCTTTGGTTTTGGTTTAAAATTCTAATTTGTTGAAACTTAGTGGCAAATAACAGGAAGAAAGGGGAATAAAAGTATTGAGAATAGAGTCTGATCTCACCATAAAGGTTACTAGTGATTAGCATAAATGAAATGCACGTGCAAAGAAAATATATGACCTTTGCCAAGTCTGAGTTTTCAGGAATTATTCCATGACGCAAGAAAGATTTCAGGTAAAGATAAGTTAAAGATAAGAAAGTTAATTGTGAATAATGCCCCCCAAAACACTTGCTGACAAGATTGAGGGACACATTAAATAAAAGTTAAACAAAATAAATCTTTCTAAGGGGTATCAAAGAAGTAAGTACCGTTAAGTGCCTAGAACTGTCCGTTACCCAAATTTATGTAGTGAGAGTTCATTAATCTCAAACAAGGGGATTCATACTCTATTTAATAAGATATCACATGGAGTTCCTTTCCATTTACAGTATGTTCCTAAAGGTGAAAACAGCAGGAAAATGAAATTACTTCATTTACTGGAATTACAGCTGCTTTTGTATAAAACTTTAATCATTTTATATATGACAACCTTGTGCTTAATGTTTTTAGAATATTCTTCATAAAACATTATTTAGCAAAAGCATACTCTCCCACTGAGCACATCCCTGCTTTCAATGGCTGTGCTAATCTAGTTTGAATATATGCGGCATTTAATCTTAATTATGATGCTGAAGTCTATACAACGTTAATTATTCATTTCACATGCTCCCTCCACTTTATTGTAGCTCCTAATTTGCTTAACAAAATGTAGCTTTTAATTAGAACTGTAGAACTGTTGGGGCAAGGTGGTGCTTTGAGTGTGTGCGTGTGTATGTCTGTGTGTCTGCATGTCTGCATGTGTACTTTCTGTTGGTTTGGAAATACATGTGGAGAGGGTAGTGTTGGAATCTGAGAAGTCAAAAGATTTTAATTCAAGAGATAAAATGTCCTAGTAGTTACACTTTCCTCCTTCAACTGTTTCTTGGTTTCCTTTAATTTTTTTTTTTTTTTATCGTTGTGTTTTAGTTTTTGAGAGACAGAGACAGAACAAGAGCAGGGGAGGGGCAGAGAGAGGGGGAAACACAGGATCCAATGTGGGCTCGAGCTCTCTGTCTGAGCTGTCAGCCCAGAGCCAAATGTGGGGCTCAAACCCACAAATGCGAGATCATGACCAGAGCCAAAGTTGGATGCTCAACTGACTGAGCCACCAAGGTGCCCCAACTGTTTCTCAGTTTGTCCTAGTTGAAAGACACACAGGTTATGATTTTAATAATGAATGATAGTTTGATTGTAATTAGTGTCAACATATCTCTTTAAATAGAGCTGAGGAACACAGATATACATAAATACACATTCAAAGAAAATTAAACAGGTCATTTTTACCTACATACATTGAATACCCAATGGAAATATTTCATGATAATTGTGTTTTATGAAGCTTTTTTTTAATATTTTAAAATGTTTTATTTATTTTTGAGAGAGAGAGAGAGAGAGAGAGAGAGAGAGAGAGAGAGAGAGAGAGAGATGGTGAACAGGGGAGGGGCAGAGTGAGGGAGACACAGAATCTGTATCAGGCTCCAACTCTGAGCTGTGAGCACAGAGCCCAACCTGGGGCTCAAACCCACACATCTTGAGATCATGACCTTGAGCTGAAGTTGTACAGTCAACCGACTGAACCACCCAGGTGCCCCAAACTCTTGAGCTACAATAGAAAATTACATGATAGAAAATAATGTTTTTAAGAAAACTTGGAAAAGTGACTTATATTTATTTAAAGTTTAAATGCTTGGTATTTTCACTCTCCCTAATTTTCTGTTATTTGTAGATTTTAACAATTGCTTATGTAACAATTTCAATGCACTTTTTAAATAATAAATTTTAAAAATTTAGCCTTTAAAAATTCAAAAATGCTTCAAAATAAAATTTTATATCCTTCCTTTAAAAAGGAAACTTTTACTGGGGACCCACATTGGGATCTGTGCTGACAGCTCATAGCCTGGAGTCTACATCGGATCCTCTGTCTCCCATTCTCTCTGCCCCTTCCTTGCTCATGCTCTTTCTCTCTCTCCCTCTCAAAAATAAACACTTTAAAAAAAAGAAAAGAAACTATTCTTGTGAGATGTAAGTAATGGAAACAATAAAACATGTTTCATGTATCATCTATCAACATATAATCACCAGAGGACCCATTCTATACCTTTTTAAACAATGTGCACACCAACTTAGAACTCTAGGTATGAAGTCAAGTATCTCTTAATTATGCTTTGCTTAAGCTGTTTACAAAGACAAGTGATCTTCAGTGTTTTATATACATTTAATATAAATTTTGAGAAATATCATTTAAAAACCAACAAAAATATCCATAAAATCATAAAGATCTCTATTACTAATTTCTATAATTTTAAATTTTTAAAGTTCTGTATATAAAAATGAGCTTACGGTTGTGACTATGTGGTCATATAATACATTTTAAACTGGTTAATTGTATAATGGAAACTATTGTTTTCCATATATATATATATATATATATATATATATACACACATATATACACACATACATACATTTATATACACATATATATGTATATATATATATATACATCTAGGCTTATGGATACATAAAGATCTATAATATTCTAGTTATTGTTATGATCCTGTTTCATGAAGAATTCAAATAGGTTTGGCAAATGAACTAACAAAAGCAATTAGTTTTGCCCTTAAAAGTAATAGAATTAACATCTGTATTTCTCTAATTTTGGGGTTGTACCAACGCCTGTCGTGGTCCTCAATTTTTTATAATGTATTGTTTTATTCATGTACTAACACTTTGTTTAATCAAGTATAATTACTATCCCTTATTCCATTTATAATATATGTAATGTTAATACTAGCTACAATTTATTGAGTTCTCTAATTTTTAAAACTACCCCATAAGGGAGCTTCTGTGATTATTCCCACTTTATAGACGAAGAAACTAGAAGCTTGAGAGAGATTAGTGACTTATACGAGATGTCCTCAGATGTCAACCCAGATCTCCCTCAAACCCTGGGCTTTCTATCTATCTGCTTTTCTGACCTTGTTCAGTTATAAGTCTCATTTCTGTATCTCAACAATATTCTCTCAATGTCATCAAACCCCATTTCCAACTGTAGTACTCTTTGATCTCATTTTTCTCCCCATGTTCAATCTCCTTGGACCTCATTTATTCTTAGATCAAATCTTCCTTTTGTATCAAAAGAATAACTGCATTAAAATAATGACAACATATGGTTACGGATATTGTTAGTTTGGTAAAAATTTCGACGAGAAAAAATTCATTTGAGAGGAGAGAGTAAATGTTATATCCTACTATAAGTATAGTAAATATATTTACATTTTAAGATTTTATTGTCTGTCTGATCAACAGCAGACAGACTTACTTCCTCTGGCATTTCGTTCCGAACTAAATCAAATAAGACTTGAGTAACTGTATGCTACATGCAGCTAAGCTGTCTGTGTTTAAATCTCATCTCTGCTGCTTACCAGGTGAGTGATTTCAGGAAGCTTATATAACTTGTTATGTGGCTCAATTTATTCATTTATATAATTGGTATAATAGTTCCTACCTTACAGAATTGCTGGGGGATGAAATATTTTAATATATACAAAGCACTATAGACAGTAACTCGAACATTGTGCTTTCTGCTTAAGTGTTTGCTTTTATTTATTTTTTTTATTAAAAAGGTACTCCTCAGACTTATGAAAAACACTATTATTACAAAATACACTATGCTTCATATACCAACTGGTAAGAATAGTCCTCATGTAATATGTATTGTCTGCCTGAAGACTTTGAACTCAAAGACCAAATGTTCATATTCCAAGAAAGAATTGTATTCCTTTCTTTCTTGTATCTGTCTTAAATATCTTAACGGTATTTATCAAAGGGTCAGATAAATCTTGTGCTTTCAAGAAAAAGGCATGGCTAATGCTATTGAGGGGCTATTATAAATATTCAGTTAGGTTTTCTTCTTCATAAATTGTATAAACCCAGCATCACATAGAATTTAAGAATCCTGAAAATACAGCCAAAAAATCATTTTTAAAAAATTTGTATTCCCATCTCCCATGTCCGTGTTGCCAAGTGTTAATCACCTCGTAAACTTTGCTTTTAAAAAAGGAGGAGGGGACCTTTCAAACTCTGTTTATAGTCTTATCATGAGTGTTTCACATAGTACTTGCCTGTAAGCTTTTCTATCTCCTTAATAACTATTTAGTTGTGTTTCTGATTCTCTCACTGTGTCCAGTGTAAAGAGTCAAGGAGGGAGAGAAGTGGACTACCTAACTAATCTTGAGATATTCACTTAGTGCTGAGTCCTTTAAGCCAATTTTCTTTTATTGAACTTTTACACCCTGGGGAATTCCCAAAGATTGTGAAGTTCTATGGAGCTTTCTTGAAACATAAGCCAGCCTGGCCCTTCTGTCCCCTTCTTTGAAATGAAAAGCTCTGCTTTTTAGTCTGAATTTAGTTCTATTCACTACCTCACTATCTCACTAAGCTGCTTCTGAAGTTTGCCCCCCACGCAGTTCTAAGTTCTAAAGCCACGTTGTCCACTTTCTTTTTTGTGCTGCTTTTCATGCTCCTCTTTCGTCTGTCGGCTTTGCCATTCTGTTTAGGTATCACCCAGGATGCCATGTTCTGTCTGATGTTTTCTCAGCTGACCTCCAGGTCTGTGACGGCCTTGCAACATCTTTTTTCTTCTCTTTCCTGTTTTCTTGCCATGGATGATTTGGTAGAGGGTTGCAATTTCATTTCTTTTTCTTTTTTTTTTTTTTTAAATAGAAAACTCTGTTGTTAGGCAGCATTTTAGAGAAAGTCCGGAAAATTCTGTTTTAAAAGTCATAGACTAATATTTTATCTCATGTCATCCTTGTAGTAATCCCTACACTGTCCGCGTTACTTCCCACTTTTATACGTAAACAGAAATATCGTACCTCTAGTCACATACGTGACAGAATCAGGATGTGGATTTCATTTTCTGAAACTTCAAAGCCTGATTTTTCTCTGCAACAAGGTATCGCTTCTTGAATATTAATTCTCCTACTTCATTGGTCCTTCATTTAAAATGAGTTTAGCAGTTTCTGACTATTGCATGCTTCCTGTATGATGTTGGGGTACTTACAGAATCAGGTGTAATGATAACTCAAGTAAAAACATAATCCTAATGAGCTGTTGATGATGATTACATCTAAAAAATAACTATAGCTTTGATCTATAATAGTAGATGCAGCCCTTGATATTTTGGGTCTAGATGATAAGTCATTCATTGACTGTATACATATGGAATGTCTATATTCTTCTAGCAACTGGGTCTAGAGTAATGGTTCAAACAGAAAGTCCCTGTTCTAGATTTTAAGTTCTAGGGAGGGAGGCAGACAAACAGATGAACACACACTCACACACACACACACACAAACACACACACCCACCCCAGCATATCATGTCATGGTAGTGCTTCAACGAACAGTCACGTAGGATATCTGACCTTAGAAACAGTGTTGGAGAAGACCTGTTTTATGCACACTAAGTAGGAGTAAAATGTGTGAAATAATTTGGAAAATAGTACATAAATACATAGAAGCATGATAACAGTATGTACTGGAAAGTCTTGCATGAGATACTGAGGGCTGACGGTGAAGTAGTTAGGAATGTGGGCTTCAGCAGTAGACACTCCTGTTTCATGTCTTCAGTAGCTTTGTGTGCTTGGATACTTCCTTAACTCTATGAGCCTTGTGTCCCTCCCCAAGAAAATGGGGGTGAGGAGCCCCTCCAGGCATGCTGTAAAAATTAGACAAAGATGATTTGTAAAGTCTTTTGGCAAGTTCTTGACACATAGCAAATTCCCTGGGAAGATAGAGGTGTTAGTGGCAAGGGCAGTAGTTGTAGTAGAAATTATTGTCATCAGTGTGGCTTCGGAGAATCACTGAGCATTTCTGGGCTTTATTTTTCATATGTGTTCTCCACCCCCCCCCCCCTTCACAAATGTTGAAAGTGTAAATAATGCACGTGAGGCATTTTTAATGCAGGAAGACAAATTTTTCTCCATTGTTATTCAAGGTGTCAGAAATGAAACCTAATTCCGGAGGTTTTCAAGAGCAGGATTTCCATTTTATGTTCAGTGGGAGTTCTTGCTTAGAGGTGTTTTGCAAAGCTAGACCTAACGGATTTAACTTGCATTTGAATAGCTGCCAGAGACCAACTGAGGAGAGGAGCCACATCTCCCAGCACCCGGCGCCCCAGGCGGTGCTCTCTGCATAACCGGGCAGCGCACAGACCCTGCGCCCAGGTGCCGCTGCCACCACCTGCCACCCAGAGCAGAGATGATATGAACACACACAAATCACCTCCCTCTTGTCTCAACCAAGCAACAGTGGGCAGCTCTCTGCTGTGCTCATCTGGCTCGTGGACATAGGCACCTTTCCCCATGCTGATAGGTTTGCTACAAGCTCTCAGTTGGTTTTTCCGCAGAGTTAGGATGTTTTCTTTCTTATTACCATGGCAAGAACACTTAACATGAGATCTACCCGCTTAACACATTAAGTGCATAATAGTACACCATTGTGGTCTGTCAGCACAGTGTTGTACAGTAGATCTCTATAACT
The DNA here is from genome assembly GCF_046562875.1 of Panthera onca. Classification (NCBI taxonomy): domain Eukaryota; kingdom Metazoa; phylum Chordata; class Mammalia; order Carnivora; family Felidae; genus Panthera; species Panthera onca. The sequence goes on from NC_138339.1 coordinate 56,322,673, forward strand.
TAATCACCTTGCATAGCAAAAACTTTCCTACCCATTGAAAATGCCACTATCTTTACCTCCTCCGAGCTGGGGACCATCTGTTCTGCTGCTGTGTGTTTGACTATCTTAGGTGCCTCATGTAAAGGGGAATCATGCAGTATCTGTTCTTTCATAACTGGCTTATTTCACTGAGCATAGTACCCTCAAGATTCATTCCTGCTGTGGCATATGACAGGACTTGATTTATTTTTTGAAGATGTTAGAAAGCCCCTTAGGTTTAATCACAACCTACCTCATCTTGTTCATTTTCCTCCAAATCTCCATGAAGGAAAATTTTATTTTATTTATTTTTTAACATCACCTGTCTGTGCCTAGTCTAGTGTTCCTTACACACTGTTCATGGTTAACTGACTTGATACTGAATAACTGTTTGCTGCTAACTGACTACAAGTAACTGACTAATTGGAAAACCATTTTAACATTAACTCCTCTCATGATCAGTGAGAACAGTATTATCTTTTATTTTTTTAATTTTTTTTTAACGTGTATTTATTTTTGAGAGAGAGAGACAGAGCGTGAATGGGGGAGGGTCAGAGAGAGGGAGACACAGAATCTGAAACAGGCTCCAGGCTCTGAGCTGTCAGCACAGAGCCCTACGCGGGGCTCGAACTCAAACTGTGAGGTCATGACCTGAGCCTAAGTCAGATGCTTAACCGACTGAGCTACCCAGGCGCCCCAGGAACAATATTATCTTAATTAGACTTTTACCCCACCCCCCCCCAAAAAAAAAACTATGAAATGATTTTCTAATGATAAATATGCCCTTACTCTGCAATTAGAATATATAATGGAAGTTAAACATGTGAAACCACATTAAAATATGTTGAAGTAAGTACAGACATTAGTCCTTAATCAGGTCTCTCTCCCTGTCTCTCTCTTTTGTTCTTCGTCTCTCTCTCTCCCTCCCACTCCATCATAGAAAATTTTTACTTTCACAGTAGATGGCTTTTGGAAAAAGAAATTTAATGTTTACTTAGTTTAGAGAGGGAGACAGAGTGCAAGCAGGAAAAAGGTAGAGAGGGAGGGAGATAGAAAATCTGAAGCAGGCTTCAAGGCTCCAAGCTGTCAGCACAGAGCTGGATGAGGCGCTTGAACCCACAAACTGAGATCGTGACCTGAGCCGAAGTTGGACACTTAACCGACTGAGCCACCCTGAGCCACCCGGCACAGGGGCTTGTGGTTTTAAGATAGAGGTCCAGATATGGTCATCACACTGGATAAAAATAGACACACTGTACAAGTGATACACTTGTTAACTTTGGGGTATGGTATCAAGTCCAAAGAATGGCATGGTGACTAACTAGAAGGAAAAAATGTATCAAGAAACTGCCAAGTTGAAAAGCATTTTTTTGATGTTTACATATCATTGGGAGGAAACCTATGATGGGGGCTAATACTTATTGAATTTGTTGGTAAGAAAACAAATAAAATCGTATATATTTTCACCATGATAAAACACATATCCAAGTATTTTTATTCATATAATAACGTTGGAAAAGGGCATATAACACAAAAGAATGGATGTCCTAATCAATGCTCTTTGGAATTCGTGCCACAGAAACTTACTGCCCCTTGCTGAGACAAAGATGAGGAATTGAGTAAGAAATACAAAGGCAGCTCATAGTGTGGGAGGGGAAGAAAGACACCCCCACCTTAGGAGGAACAGAGACGAGGCTTAGACAGCATTCAGTCTCTAGCACCATGACTCTCAATCTCCTTTAGGATGCATAATCTTCATCTTCACTTGGTCCTTTCTCTGCTGTCTGTATTATACTTCACTGGCAAGAGTCCTCCCCACAGATGCAAAGGAAGTACTTTTTTGTTCATGGGGGTGGGGCAGGTCATTAATACTGAACTTACTTCTCCCAGTCCAATTTCAACTCTGACAGAGCGAATAGGAAGGTCCTACTTGGGCCAGATATTCATCCCCAATCCCTGAGGGTGTTTCCAGGGAGCAGGGTCATGTAGCAAAAATATGGTTACTGTGACAGTGCCCCGCCTTATGGGTGGGACTACAAATCTCACAGAAGGAAGCCTTGTCTGGGGGAAGACTCCAAAGATGCCTACCACAGAAGAGGCAATTCTCACATGAGGCAACGTTGATAGGGAAACTGTGAGTGATGACTTTAATTTTTGAAATAGAGTGAAGACAGGGAAATCTGCTAGATACTGTTACGTTAAAAGAAAATATTTTATATGGCTTCTGTTTAAAATTTAAAGACCCTGTCATTACAAAAGGATTTTCTTTGCAATGACTTATAAATACCTAAAAATCTATAAATGACAAAAAAAAAAAAAAAAACCAAAAAAAAACAAAAAAAAAAAAACCCTGTATGGACATATCTTAGGAGTATAATTCACAAAAGAAAAAATAAAATTCATGTTATCACTATGAAATGTGTTCTAAGATTAATCACGACTTAGGGTTGACTCTTCTTGACTATGCCATTGAGATTTTTCTTTTCACTTATACCTGGAAACTTACTAAAATCTCTTAAACCAAAATGTCCAATTTCTCTTAAAATCATTAGTCAACTCAGATAGATACACAATATATAATGATGAAGATGGCCATTTGTTAATGCAAGTTCTATGCTTATTCTTATAGAAGAAGAATAAGAAAACACTCTCAGAGTTAGGGTGGTTTGAAAGGTAAAAATTTTGGAAATTTAAATTTGCAGTTACTACTGTACAGCTCTTTAGACATGAGTTTCCCAGTTCACTTATTCAATATTATTCATGATTACATGTAATGTTATTTGCTCAGAGTTGCTTATAATTTCTCACTTCAAAAGATTTAAATTGAAATAAATATGTATTACTGATTTCTGAAGTGAATTTTTTAATTTACTATTTAAAAGTCCCAAAGAAATTTCTTCCTAATGAATCAGAATTCACCTTATAAAAAATGACTAAATAATAGCACATACTCTTGGACCCAGACATACTCTCCTCATTTTAACTTTCAAATTGGTATAAATGCCTGGGTGTACCTTTGGCGTAATTGAATAATAGCATACTATGATAGTGAATCAACAGTTGTTGCCAATGACTTTGGGGCCTTCAAGGAACATACATTTAATTATTACCAGTATCGGGTTACCATGTTTTTTGTTCTAGATCTGGCTTCAGACTGCCACAAAAATGGACATTATTAATTGCATAATTTCCATTCATGGAAGTAGTAGATAGTGTGCAGATGGGAGAAGAGTTTAATTTTTCTTTTACAAGTTATCACATACTCTGGAAGAAGATGTTTTCCACAGTTAAAATATTTTTTTAAGATATTCTGGTTAATGCTGAGTTAAATAATTAGGTTTCAAGTTAGTCAAATACTTCCCAAACTCTTAAATTGTCAAAGATTTTTTTAAAAAAATCTTATTCATGCTTATCTAATGGTTATCTTAATTAGAGGGGAAAGAAATTTTAAATTAATGTCATGATCAGGCTGGTGGTTATATGTTAAATAATTCATTTTTTGCAAATATAAGGTCTAAGTGTCCACAAGATCTGCTTCAGATTGACTCTTTCCTTGACAATAGAGAATGGAGCAATGACATTGATAGGCAGATAAAACATAGTTCCTGAAATCTTGAAGGATTTTTTAAGTTTTATATTTTATTTGGAAGCTTTGTAAAGGTGGTTTATTCCAACTTGCATTGAGTGCCTCATTTAGGCACTAAAAATTTAACTGGCGCTTGCCCCAGAAAATATTCTCTTGAAATAAATGTAAAGTACCACAAGTGCTCTTTGTATATGGTAATGGCTCTAAAAGGAAAAAAAAAATAGAAAATCAATACTGATTCTACATATGGTGTTGTGACCAGATTGGTTGTATTATAATTGTTTAGGAAAATTACTATAACTGACTTTGCTTATTCGCAGCAAGATTGTTCTCTTAGATGCATGGACTCTAAGGGGAAGATTATTTTTTATGAAATATAACACTGTTTCAGAAATGGAAATATATAGGTTTATGAAGAGATTATTTCATAACTGATACTCAAAGTTTTGGGAATAAAAGTAGAAAACCAGTAATAGACATTTTTCTGGAAAACACTAATCTCCTTTGCAATGCTTTATCTTGCCAAATGGCTTCCAAAATTGTTAAGCCAAAGAAGATGATCACATTTTGTGATAATGCACCAGTAATTAACCTATTAAAAGTACTTCTAATCGTGCTTTTTAGTTAAGAATAATATAAATGCAAAGACAGTTTAGACATGGTACAGTATGTTGTGATTTTAAATATACCTACGCAAAAAGGTAGGGGAAGAAGAATGTGGTATTAGATTCTTATTCTACACAAAAGGAGCCGGATTCCATTGACTTAGTGTCTTTGCCAAGTATTCTGGATACTAAGTAAAAAAAAAAAAAAATCCAGCCTTCTGATTTATAAGTAACAACATGTTCAATGTAATGTAGACAAAACTTTCAGATGAGTGGCCACATTTTTCAGTTTGCTTCCAGAAATTTGGCATCTTATAGACAAAGCGTCTGACTAAAGAAATTTAAAGAGTGGAACATTTTATTAGAGCTGACATTTCTTATGTAGTGAATTACTGGAATTAATCATTCTATACTGTATAAAGCTAAATATACTATAATATCTATAGTGATATAAAAGGAGAACCTGTGCTCTCACATTTAGGGCCAAACTTAACGTTTATCCTAACATAATAAAGTGTAATATTTCTGTATATGTCTTCTGTTGAATGGCTTACTCCTATTTGAACTGCTTGCTTATTAAGGAGAAGTTAGGAATACAAGTACCAGAGTGCATGTAAGGCAACATAACGGATTTGGCAGTGGTGTAAAATTTGCTTCTTTCTGTAGCTGCAGCAGAACTACAGATTCCACTTAGTAGGTGAGACCGAAATCATAAATGTTTGCTTCTCTTTCCAAAGGAGCATGCAATTAAAATTACATTTAAAGTTCTTGTGTGTGACTGTAATACCCTCTATAAAAAGTTACCTTAAAAATGGGGTTTTTTTTTATACTATACAATTAATTTGTTAATTTCTTCTACCTCATACAAGAGGTTTTATGTAGTTAGTACCTATAGTAGAGATTACCAGCACAAACTTGGTAGTTAGATTGCCTGAGTTTGGATCTCCTTGTCCCTTCATGCTAATTATGGGTTCTCTGTTCCTCACTTTCCTCATCTATAAAACAGATGAAATAATAATACTTACAGGGTAATTATAAGAATTAACTATGCAAAACCCTTAAAATTGTGCCTAGTTAATAATGAGTGTGTTGTTGCTATTATTCTAACTTAAAATGCTTATATGTTAATGGGGACAATCAATCAGGAAGTGTGATAATCTCTAGTTATAAAAAATGCTATCGTCTGAATACCTAGGACTGTGAGAAGCATGTCAGAAGTGATACCACAGGGCTGTGAACAAGCCATCCTTGAGATAGTATACTGAGAATCCTAGGGACTTGTAGATGCAGGGACTAAAAGTAAAAGATCCAGGTAAGGTGAAAAAGTTTCAGAATGTAAAGAAGGACAAACAGTATGATTGAAAAAAGAGTGACATGGTGATGAGACTAGGTTATAGAAGAAGGAAAGAAATCAGTCATGGTTGTACAGGGTTTGAGATTTTATTCTCAGACTTATGGTGTCAAAAGTCATTCTTTGGACAACAGGCTCTGAAATGGAGTTTTGCAGGCAGGAAGCTTGTTGCAGATTGCTTTAGAGCACAACACTTAAAGTGATGAGAATAGGGTTGGGCACTTACAGGAAATGAACTGCAGTGCTTTTGCCTCACATGTTTCCCTCAGCTTTTCCCATAAGGCAATGTGAGACTAAAATTGCTCTTTAAATTGTTTTGCATTTAGGCAAAGCGGCTGGGCTTTTATAACCCTGTGTCAATCAATCATTGCATGCAGGCTGTACGTGGGAAGGCACGGTAGCCATCTGCCAGGGCAGTTCCTGGAGAGAGATACTACTGATAGCTCTTGCGTTGTCTTCAACTAATGGGGTGAGCTCCTCCTTTCTAAAGGAGAGTCTGGAAAGAGTAGCACAGTGTCCATGTGGCAGCCATTGAAGGATTTAAAACAAAATTCAACTCTGAATTCATTTAAGAAATAATCTTTGAACATCTAGTATAAGCCTGATCCTACCCTAAAGGCAAAAACCTAATGTATAAGTAAGGCACAAAACCAACCACTGAGGGAAGAATTCAGTTAGACAAATGAATAAGACAGCCCTGTGTAATGAATATTATAAGCAATGGATGGAGTTTAAGATGTTGTGGGCACAAAAGAGGAGCATTTAACTTAGTGTGACGGGAGGGGATTATGGAAGACACTGGGCAAACCAATGACCTCTGAATCGGAACCTAAAGGATGAGTTGGGAGTTACCCTGGTAAAGGGCCGAGGGATATGCTCCATGGAAAGTTTTAACACTAGCAAAATCCTGAAAGTGAGATAAATATGAATGTAGTTGGCGATGGCTAGAGCAAGGAGTGTGTTCCATGAACCATGCAGGAAATCTCACCTAGCATCTCAGGAAAGAGGAGGAGGATCATAGAATCTGAGACATCATCTGATTCAGTCTCCTTGTTACACAGATGAGAAAACGGAAGCAAATAAACTCCAGATACTGTTCAAACCTTCACACTTAATGAATGGCATATGGGGGATGAGAGTCCAAGCCTGGCATGTAATCTGAGAATCTCCAAGCCTTTACTAGAACCATTTTAATGGCATAAAGCATTACAGATGCAGCCACAACACTTACCATAATGGGACACACACAGCAAGGGTTTAATAAATAATTGATTTGGGATATAGATGGGTTGATATAGCCCATGTTATTTTGTCAATGAATAGGTTGGAGGCAGAGCATGACACCATGAGGTTTATAATCTCAGTATAATGATAGGAAGAACTAAGCCGTGTATTTGTTGGATATGAGAATATACTAATTATATAAATCTATGTCTTCACCATAGTGTATTTTCTTTAGGATTTTTTTTTCCAGAAGGCATCTGGTAAGAGAATTATCATTAGTTACGTTAGTAAAATTACTCACCTGTGGTTGCTGACTGCCTCAATAGAGTATCTAGATGGATGATCATAAAATATCTAAAATGTATTTGAGATAGTTTGATTTTAATTAAAGGACTTTACCGTAATTGAAATTCAAATTGGAGAGTTCCAAAGGGTAGGTCAGCCTGCTCCAGAATAGCCAAAATAGGTATAACTAGAAGCTTATGAGACCTCCATAGGCAACACAAACCATAGTTATTAAGGTGGGAAGGACAAAGGAAAACAGGCTATACGATACAGACCCCAAATTGAAAGTCTCAGGGGCAGGTGTTCTGCATCAAAGATATGTTTTCCTATGGTGCTACTTCACACAGAAACAACCTGAGTGAGTGGATAAGGGTATTTATTTACTTCAGGCTGCTTAATGACCTCACAAGCAGCATGTATAGCAGCAGCAGCAGCAGCAGCAGCACCTATTTATTAGAACCTACCTATTCAATGTCAGGTACGCCAGTAGTCACGTTCCTGATTTGTCACCCTTACGACAGCTTTTCAGGATAGGTCCAGCAATCTTACATTATAGAAGAGGAAATGGAGGTCCAGCGATGTTAAAAAAAAAAAAAAAAACAAAAAAAAACAAAACAAAAAAAAAAAAAAAAACAACCTTTTCAAGGTCAGATAGTATATAAAATGCCTAAAACACAGGTCTGTTTGACTCAGAATCCAAACTTTCACAAGTGTGAGTACATATCTATATATACATCTCTCGCTGTATGCATATGTAATGTGATTTTTGAAGTATGATAATTTGATTATTATATCTATTTGGAAATTTGAACAAATAGCATTTTATAATTATATGTAATTTTTCATGTTTTGCTTTTATGAAAAATGATAAGCTATAAAACTTGATTGATGCAGGTAAGACAATCCGTGTTTCCAAATCCCTCCACTCTTTCCAATGACACATAGGTTATGCAACCTCTGTTTTTAAGAAAAATATGACAATATTAGTTAATGGGACTGTAGGATATATATTTAACTGAGTCACTTGTGTGCAGAACTATCTTCAAGTACAAAGGCTTTGGGATTAAACAAATTTGGGAAGTGATCGGTGAAATTTTACTTCAAAGATTTTCTTTTTCCTAAATAAAAGGGAGTTAAAACTTCTTTAAAAAAATGAAAAGCAGGCTTCCTTTTAATATTTCCCAGTCAAAAGTATTCTTAGTAAACAAGGGAGACCATACATGAATCAGCTCAGTCTCAGTCGGAATTTTCTTTTAACAATAACCTGTATTTAATAAGCTGGTACCCAGAGTGCGTGCCATGCTGCTTCAAAGTGATAGCAAGACCATGAGGAAGATCAAAGAGGAATGGTCATGGGATCTGAACTGCTAGACTGAGAAAGAGAATTGTATCTGCATGCACACAGTTACTTTTTGTTATGCCTGTATAGGAAAAGGATTCACTTCATTTTCTATAAGTGCTTAAAGATTTTAATCCAAACTTCCTTTCAGCAGTTGAGATCAAAAACTCTAGACATTGCTGGGTTATGGAAGTGAGAGACAATGTATCTACTAGAAGAGAGGTAGAATCCTACAGATTGTTCCAGGAAGCTTTAGCAGTGATGGACTTAAAGTGTGATTGGAATAATTCTAAAGCACCCAACTGTGATGAATAGGTGGGGGTTGTCTGCAAATCCAATCATTCCAGTACCATTTGATGTTGACAGTCATTTCTGCATCCTCTAACCCTCCTAATGACTGGGAGCTTCGCAGATGTTTATGGAATACTGCACGCCATGCATAAAATGACTGTGTGGCAAACAGAGAGTTTAATTTATACCATTCTTGCCACAGTCCCATCAAAGTGGCTTCAATCTTGCACATACCTAGAGTAGAAAATCGCATGTCCTGTCTTAGTGGTTGTACTGCTTCTCCAGTGCTCTTACTCTTGTTGGTCTCGGTCTTGCTATTTTTGTTGCTGGTATGAAGTAGGGAAGGTGACTTGCCCATATACCTGTTAATGAATATCTGCTATATGCCTGTAGTTGAAAACCTTAAGGTAGGCCCCATTTCATTTGGTTAGCAAGACCGTATTGAAAAAGAAACAGCTTTAAGAATATGGATGGCTAAACCTTAAGCAGTTTAAAGTCATGCCCATTTTGGTAAACAGTAATTTATTAGGTTGTTATCTAACATAGTCATTTGTTGAAAATATGTCCCTGAGAAATGGAAAACTTGGTTGGTAGGGAATGCATCACTGAGAATAAGAAATAATGGGAACCAGTGACCAATGCTTGACAAGGCAGAAACTGTGTGTGGAATGGAAAGAAAGGGCTCTGTGCTCCTAACAGAAGAGGAAGGGGCAAACATGAAAAATAGAAAGGACTAATGGTAGGTTTAAATTTCTACCTAATCTGAAGTTGTGTTATTGCAAGAAAATGATTCATCACACCTGCCTTTATCTTTCCTTGAAAGTCTTAGTTTTTAGATACAGAGTTAATTTAAGAGACATTGCAGTTAAAATATTCACCAGTTATTTATCATCATTTCTGTCGATGATTGCCTTTATAGTATCATTTCAGGAACGATACAAAAGATCTCTTAATGATTTCTTCAAGAGCTCTTCCATCTTGTCCCTGATGTCTTAAAATTTTTAACACAGCTTTTTATTTTACAACCTGAGATAATACTTAAAATGAGCTTATCCTAAATAAAGAAGGGCACTCATTATGCTAATTCACATGTATTCATGCTAAAGTGTAAATGACTGATAACTCTTCCATTAACAGAAACAATAAAACAGAGGCAGCAGCAGGCAGTGCCAGAAGGCGTGGGAAAATCTAGAGAAAGAACAGTAAGGACCCAGAAGATGTATTTCACTTATTTCACAATTGTGCCTAAGGCAAACTCTACTTTGAGTAGTTCATAATGTTCCTGAGTCATAATAATGGTTATGAAATTTGGAGCGATTCACTGACAGTGCAATTTGGCTCAAAAAATCTGAAAAATAGGCTTTATGTGAAGGGAGAGAGTCATTTGAGTTGTGATATTAATACTCCCTCCCTCTTTTTTCATGAAAGACAAATGCAATTTAGCATAATGAATAATCTCTTCTTACAAATGTATTGTTTCTTTATGAGTCTTCTGCCAATTTGTTGCTTCTTGCCTATGTCTAGAATAATTGTAGACACTGGATATGAGAAGGGGCTATCAGCTTGCATTTCCTTATTTAGGCAACAGACTTCTGATAAGTAAACCCACTTGTGTGAGCAGTAAGGGGGCACTGTGTTTCCCCTGTGGGTGTCTGTTATGAACACAGCTTTAAGATTTTTTTTTTAATCCTCCTGGAAACTGACAAAAAAATAGGAAATGGAAACTCTTGAAAATCTACCTATTAGTTAAGTTCTCTGATTTGGTTGCTTTTGGCTTTTGCCAGAGTTTTCACAATGAATCCTTTTTAAGGCATATTATTCTCTCCACATCAATGATGTGTAGCTTTGTTTCTTTCAGGCAATGCACCCTATCTAAGAGTGAAAAGAATGTGGAATTTTCAGCCCAACAGTTCTGTGTTCAGTATTTGGTTCTGTCCTTCCTAGTTGATTAACCTGGAGGAAGTTATTTTACCTCTGTGATCCTCAGTCTCCTCATGAGTAAAAACAAAGCTAATGAGTCCTATGCAGTGATAATTACAAAGCATTACAGTTAAAATGCAGTGGCTAATGGAAACCAGATGTGCAGAAGGAGTCTTATCCAGGTGAGGGCAAGCCATTATGTCTCACTAAGTGACATTCACCCTAGGAACTAATCTGACCTGCTTTCCTGCTGGCTCAGAATTTTGTTTTCTTGAACTTACTGGTTACCTATGGACTGACTCAAATTATCCGTCTAAACCTACGTGCCAGTAGAGCCTTAACTACATATATATGTCAACATGCCAGTATATTAATCTACAATAGGGAAAACAACTATCAAACCAGATGTTAGTATCAATCTAAATAGCACATTCTCTAAAAAGAAAGCCACATGTTAAAAGTGTATAATCATGTTTGCCCATTAAGTATTAAATCAGAAAAGTAGATGCCATTTATATATTTCAGATGTTTGCCTTTTGGCTCTGATAGCTTGCTTGACTCAAATCTCTGTAACACATATGTATGTCAGGTGGGTAGCAATTCAAGGAGGTCTGTCACTGGCCACCACCTCCCTCATGGTACTGGGGTGGGGCCTGCCAATGTTTCCATGTGTCACTATGTTTGTTGTTCGTTCAAGCTCTGTGGCTGAAGCAGTCTAAATTTTCCTCTGCCTGATCATAACCTTGCTCAGAACAGAGCATACTCTACATGATTCAGTTTTTCAATTGTAATAACATTCCTGTCCTGTATCCTTGAAATTTTTTCCTCAGTTCACTGGTGTCATAGGTAAGAATATTCCTGATTGTTCCATTCATGAATTTGTAAGAAATATCTGTCACATCCATTGTGTATGGATTTTAATAGCTTACTTCCCCAAAGATGATATTATATCCACTATTATTAGTGACCCTCACCATTGTCTCCACACACCAAATTTTTATATGAAGCTAAAATGCTTTGGACAGTAACTGGTAAATAGTACATGTTCGGTGATAATAGTTATCAGAAGAATTGTTATTTTCCTATGGGAGATGATAAAACAGCATTTTAATTCCCTACACTGAAATCACCACATATGGCTGATCTCCTATGCTGTGGGTAAATTGGGCAACAGTTTAACATAATCTGGTATGAAAGGTGACTAGTAATTTATTTATCTAAAACTCACTACTTTCCTGACCTTCCAGCAATACCTAACACCCCCTCCCTTTAAGATGCCCCTTCTAAGCCAAAACCTAAGTCTCAAAGCATCTTTGTGAATAGTAGCACGTTGACCTGTGAGTGTGTTTGCTTAGTGATATTGGCCTCTGAATCAGCACAGTGCTGCAATGAAGGTGATAACAAGCAAGCCTGGGCTAAACCTGTTGAATTACATTACTTCCTGAAAGTTACTTAACCTCTCTGTGCCTTGGTTTTGTTATCTATAAAACAGGGAAAATAAGAGTACCTCCACTAGAGGGTTTTGTGGAAATTAAATATTGCAGAGTGCTTAGTGCATATAGTTTTGGAACATAGAAAATTGTTCAACATATTAACTTCTACTGTACTATTTTTATTAGTAATTATTATTTGCAGTTGTAAAATTCTGGGTATGATTATGAGAAGGTAGGGAATACTAGAAGGGAACTAGATAGGTGTAAAGGGCACTAAAAATGCCCATTGTACAAATCTGGTTAGTGTGTGGCCTGCCCCATGACTTAAGGATAAATGTTATAAAAACTTGATGGTTTTAATAGAAAGAGCAGTTAATTGAGAATTAATCTTTTTGTTTTGTTTTAAGTTTATTTATTTATTTTGAGGGAGGGAGAGCAAGCAGGATCGGGGCAGAGAGAGAGAAGGAGAGAGAATCCAAGCTGGCCCCGCATTGTCAGCGTGGAGCCTGGTGCAGACTCAAGCTCACAAACCCTGAGATCATGGCCTGAGCCGAAACCAAGAGCCAGACACTTAACCGACTGAACCACCCAGGCACCCCTAGAGTTAATCTCTTGACAGTAGAAGATAAAATGGTGCTGTTTTCAAATGATGAAAGGTTAAACAAAGCTAGTCAACTCAGAGCCATATGCCAAGGAAGTTATTATACTCCAGAATCTGATCCTCTTCTTTAAAAAGTCTTAAAAATTGCAAGACAGAACCATGTTAACCAAAAGGCACACTCAAAAGAAATAAGTCTCAGAATGTCATGATATTAATATACTCTGGGATCGACAATCATGAACCGAAATACTTACAACCACTATGATCAGCATTGTGTCTGTGATCAAGCCACATAGGAGGTTAACTCATAGAGGGAAACTGCTGTGTTAATCCTCGAGGGCAAATCACAGTCCGTAACCAGAAACACTGGTAGTCCATTAGACAAGTGCATTCTATCTATTAAGTCATTGACTCGAATCTGATAGAATGTGTATTAGAACCACCTTGGAGCTTTTTGAAAACACATTTATTAACCTCTGGATACACACAACAGTTACAGAGGGATGTAACACCATACTGTAGGTATACTGACATAGGCCATCAAATAGAACAAACTTGACTGATGAGACTTGCACAAAAATAAAGAGAGTTACACAAAAATTAAATGTCATCAGAAAAATGAATTACTTTGTGGTCATCTTGCAGAAAGAAAATCTTGACAAGATGTCTAAAATATTGTAAGACAATGGACTACTAAAACCTAAGAAAGATGCAGGAGATGTTTACCAGTGAATATAGCTGATGGACTGATAGCTGATCAAAGGATTCTTACTTGAAAAAGCTCACCAAATAAACATATGGGAGAAATTAATTGGAGGTGGAAGATGGGAGGAACGGCACTTAGAGGAGGACTATGACCCATATTCATTTTGTACAATTTTATTCTCTTGATCCACCGCCCCCCCACCACAGTAATATAAACAGTACTTTGGAAAACAGTGAACAGAAACTGTGCTAACGACTGGCAGCTGCTCATCTCATGCATGTTTCTGATTGTACATTGTTACTCACCATCACTGTTTACTCTGTTTACTATGAACTACAATTTTCTGATTGGGGGAGAAATTTTCCAGAAACAATACTCTTTTGGGGAGTAAAGTGCATGCTGCTGTTTCCTGTTTTGCAAAGATTGGCTTAAAGTGGTAGGCTCATTTGTGAAGCAAATGTGTAAGTTTTGCTTTGGAGTAGATAGGCCAATCTGGGTAAGAGTAGTCAACATTATAGGCCAAGGTCTAGGTACAGGATATGCCCTTGTCGGCTCAACTGGAAAATAGGTCAACAGGTTTCTCATCTTAGAATTTTCCCCCATATTTCATTATAAAGCAATTTTCTTTGTTATTTTTTTTCCTGTAAATTATATAATAGGACACAGCTGGTTGTATACCCCATATATGCTGATACAGTGTTGTATATAAATTGCTGCATAAAAACATGCCAAATGGGCAAAAAATACAACATGAGCAAAATTATCAGATTAGATTGGCAGATGCTTATATTAAACATGTCTGTTTACATTGTGTATAAAAGGTTTTCATGGGCTTTGATTTTAGATTCAGTAGAGCATCTCTGTTTCTTTTATGAGATCTAAATTACACTAGTTATTACCGGTTTTAGAAAATGTAAGTTAAATTACAGAAATAATCATATGCTTTTGCTATTTATTTTTTCCCATTACAAATCATATCACAAATGTAGTAATAATATATTCCAGGAGCCTGGCTATGACCAGTCACTCTTAACCACAGGTAGCATCACTATGATCCTAGTTGCTTTGCATTTGGGAATAAACAAAAAAAATTAAAAATAAATTTGTAATAATTTGTATCCAAGTATCACAGTTTACAAGTTACTTAAGGACAGAAAATGAAATAAAAGGGCACATTTACACTGAGGGAACATTGTTTGGCTATTAGTGTGCCATAGTTTAGTTAATTACATAGCCTCAAACCAAAATTTTTAAAAACTTTTAGTAATCTGGCATAGTATATTCCAAGAAAATAGGCCTATTCATATATATAAGTAAAGTATAAATATATTTACATAAATATATATAATGCATACATACATATATATGTATATTTATATATGTATATACATATACAGATCATTTTATCTCATGCCCACATATATATACAAATAATATATATACATACAAATATATGTGTGTATATATATACAAATAATTATATCTCAATTTAAAGTAAGTTCAACAATGCAAGATCTAATTAACAAGCATATCAACATGAGGCAATGAGCAAGTATTTCTTGTGGCCTATATGGAAACTAAGAAAGCTTTTGATGCCCATTCTAGAACCACATATTCTTAATAACATCCATTCAAATAGCACCTCTGGAATTGTTCATTTATCAGATTTATAGATTTATCAGATTTATAGGGGCCTAGACAGAACTTACTATTGCAAGACCAAGCTCTCAAAAAGAATCTAGAACCCTGTTTGGTGTATAAAAATATATAGGTGAGAAAGCATGAATAATTACAGGAATATGCTAAAATATTTACATTGACTTCTTGTTTAATCTGTATATACTAAAAGAAAGCTCATATGCAGATGACTAGATATTCAAACCATTCTGTCTTTTGGTAATAAGAAAGAGGAATCCTAACCTGGGGTGCCTGGGTGGCTCAGTCAGATAAGTGTCCAACTCTTGATTTCAGCTCAGGTCTTGATCTCATAGTTTGTGAGATCAAACCCCGTATTGGGCTCTGTGCCGACAGCATGGAGCCTGATGGTGATTCTCCCTCTCTCTCTCTCTCTCTCTCTGATCCTCCCTTACTCTCATGTGGCTCTCTCTGAATGAATGAATGAATGAATGAATGAATAAATAAATCCTGTCTCTAGAGGTTTACCTATATCATTTACACCATTGATTTTTAGGAAAATTGTCTTGAAGTATAAGATACTTACTGAAAAGTTGTATACCATATTTATCAACTCAATGACTTTTTATTTTTTTTTAATTTTTTTTACTGTTTATTTATTTTTGACAGAGAGAGGCAGAGCATGAGTGGGGGAGGGGCAGAGAGAGAGGAAGACACAGAATCCGAAGCAGGCTCCAGGCTCTGAGCTGTCAGCACAGAACCCGATGCGGGGCTCGAACCCACAGACCTCGAGATCATGACCTGAGCCGAAGTCAGACGCTCAACTGACTGGGCCACCCAGGCACCCCTCAATGACTTTTTAAAAAGAGGACACAGGCGCCTGGGTGACTCAGTCAGTTAGGCTTCCAACTTCGGTTCAGGTCATGATCTCTCAGTCTGTGGGTTTGAACCCCACGTCGGGCTCTGTACTGACAGCTCAGAGCCTGGAGCCTGCTTCACATTCTGTGTATTCCTTTCTCTCTGCCCCTTCCCTTCTCACTCTCTGTCTCTCTCAAAAATAAATAAACGTTAAAAAAAAAATGAAAAGAGGACACATCTGTGTAACTTCAGTCCTGATGGAGAAATAGAATATTACCATATGCCCAGAAATCTACCTGTGTTCCCTATCAGTCCTATGAATCTCATCCTGTTAATAACCACTTTCCCGAGTTCTTTCAACATTGGTTTGCTTCATATGCTTTTGAAGATAAAGAAATGATTATAGTGAGTACTCTTTTTTGTTTTTTTTTTTTTTAAATTTACCAGTATGTTTTTGAAATTCATCCAGGTTATAGAGTAAAACAAATTGATTTCATTCCATTTGTTTATAGAATACCATTAGATAAATATGCCATAATTGATTCATTCTATTGTTTAAAAGTATTGTAAATTACACTGCTATGGACATCTTTTCATATGTCTTATGGTGCTCAAATATACACCTTTCTGTTTGGTATATACCTAAGCATGGAATTGTAAGGAGATGGAATTTACAACAATTGATTTTTACCAATTAACATTCACACCAGCAGAGTATTAGGATTCCAGTTAAACCATATTTTTACCCACACTTGATATCGTCAAGCTTATATTTTAGCCATTCCAGCAAATCTGTTGCCATTAAAGTTTTAATTTATCTCTTTCTGATGATTAACTGTACCGAGAGTCTTTTTTTGTTGTTGGCTATATTTCGTTCCTGTCTTTTCACTCTGTTAATAGCTACTTTTCTTTTTTTTCCCCCCAGAAAGAGAGGCATGATGAACTGAAGTTTCTAATGTTAATGAAATACAATTTTTCAGTCTTTCCTTTATGGTCAGTGACTTAGGATCCAGATAAAGAAATACCTTTTCATGCCACAGTTAGAAAGTAGTTACTTTTGTGATCTTCTAAAAAATTTATCATTTTAGATTCATATGCATGTCTAAAAACTATCTGTAATTTACTTTTATGTATAATTTAAAATAAAAAAAGATTCATTTTTATATTTGTTTTTGACTGACCCAGCACAACTGATGGAAAAGACCATCCTTTTCCCATTTTAGTCAGTAGTACTTTTATAAAAGGTCTAAAAAATTACTATTTTTTCCTATTCATTTATAAGAACAACACTTTATTAATTACTGTGGCTTTGTAGTATGGCAAAGCTTGATGTCTGATAGCATAAGCTGTTGAGTTTGTTCATATTCAAAATTATCGTAGCTAATGCTCAATTTGTTTTAATGCTTTAAGTTTTTCATTGGTGTTTTGTAGAAAGTTATGTTGAGGTTTTCCACATCTCTTGCAGATTTTTAAAAAGATGTTTGATGTTTTATGCTCTTAGTGTAAACATTTAAATATATGTATAGATTTATATATATATGTAGAGAAAGAGAGAGAGAGAGAGATTTTTTAAATGTTTATTTATTTTAGAGACAGAAACAGACCATGAACAGAGGAGGGGCAGAGAGAGAGGCGGACACAGAATCTGAAACAGGCTCCAGGCTCTGAGCTGTCAGCACAGAGCCCAATGCGGGACTTGAACCATGAACTGTGAGATCATGACCTGAGCCAAAGTTGGATGCCTAACCGACTGAGCCACCCAGGTGCCCCCAAAATCTTTATATTTTTAGAGAAATTTTAGGTTCATTGCAGAAGTGAGTGGAAGACACAGATTTTTCATATATCCTCTATCCCCACACGTGTATAGTCCTCCACATTATGAACATTTCCAGCAACAGAGTGGTACATTGGTTGTAATTGATCAGCCTACATTGACAGATTATTCTCACCCGAAGGCCATAGTTTATATTATGGTTCACTCTTGAATCTGTACATTCTGCTGGTTTGGGCAAGTGTATAATGACATGTATCCATCACTATAGTATCATACAGAGTATTTTAACTACCCTAAAATTCCTCTGTGCTCTGCCATAAGTGTTAAGTTTTCAGTTTTGGTTGTGTGTTGCTTGTATATGGAAATATATTTGATTTTTGTATCCTGACATTCTCCTTTGCAAACTACCTAAATTTACTTACTAATAATTGTTAGATTCCTTTAGATTTTTTATGCACATAATTATTTTTTCAGAATAATGACAGTATTGTTTCTTTCAAGTCCTTACATTTTCATTTCTCCTTCTTATTATTAAACTGATAATTCCAGTACAATGTTGAATGGAAGTGGTGCATCCAGTATTTTAAAAATTCATTTCTGAAGACAGTGTATAGAAAAAAAAATAGAGGTTCTTGAGTATGATGTTTTCCTCCAGGGAGGACTTAGTTTTCTTCTGGCAGGCAATTAGAGAAAAGGCAATCAGAGTTTGAGATGGTGTAAGTCTGTGCTTCAGTCTTTTGAGGTCTAAACTATTTCCACTTTGCACATATATCTCAAGCACAGCCCTCAGGGCTCTCAACTGAAAGCCTAGAAGGAGGATGTTTGGCAGACTTCCTCCTTTTTGGCATTTTCAAACTCCAGTTTTTGTGGCCACAGGAAAGCGAGAGTACCAAAAGTGCTGTTATGTTTCCTTCCTTCTTAGATGCAGTTTTCTCATTGGATTCTTAATCTCTTCCCCACTGACTTGGAAATTGACAAATAGCTTGAGGGGAAAAATAATGCTAAACTCTGCAATCCTTTATTGCTCTGGGATCTTGGCCCCTCCAGACATGGCCTCCTTGGTAAACTTGAAATGCAGTTTTATACCTGTATCCCTGTCAGATCACAGAAAGTCCTAAAGTGAAGGCACCGTCCCTCATCCCAGACAGCTTAAGGCTCAGCAAATAGCTCAATACAAAAACTGACAACGTTTGCTCATCTTGGAGCTTTTTCTTTTATTCGGAAAATTTGGCTCCTCAAGTCCTGGTTGCCTTGGATGTTCCCATGTTCTCAACAGCTTCTGTTAGCTTTTTTGTTTGGGGTTTGATTGTTGTTGTTTTTTAATTTGATGGAGCTTCTGAGATTGATCTAAGTTGAAAGATTTGGCTGACTGATGCTACTGTACACTATATTAAACATGTGTATGTGTTTAATGATATGCAAATATACAGTATGTGAAAATTAGATAATAAGGAAAATCTAAAATTTAATATGTATATAAGTAATTATAAAATTATAATATATAAATGCCTATTACCATTGATTTCTTCCTTTTTTCCAATATTTTATTCTTTTTATAAATTTTTTTAACGTTTATTTATTTTTGAGACAGAGACAGAGCATGAACAGGGGAGGGTCAGAGAGAGAGGGAGACACAGAATCCGAAACAGGCTCCAGGCTCTGAGCAGTCAGCACAGAGCCCAACGCGGGGCTCGAACTCACAGACCGTGAGATCATGACCTGAGCCGAAGTCGGACACTTAACCTACTGAGCCACCCAGGTGCCCTTCCAATATTTTATTAAGAAGTACTCAGGGGCGCCTGGGTGGCTCAGTCGGTTGAGCGTCCGACTTCAGCTCAGGTCACGATCTCGCGGTCCCTGAGTTCGAGCCCCGCGTAGGGCTCTGGGCTGATGGCTCAGAGCCTGGAGCCTGCTTCCGATTCTGTGTCTCCCTCTCTCTCTCTGCTCCTCCCCCATTCATGCTCTGTCTCCCTCTCTATCTCAAAAAATAAATAAAAACGTTAAAAAAAAAAGAAGTACTCAAACACATAACAAAGTTGGAGAAATTGACAGAATCTGTATGCCCACCTCCCAACTTAATATGATGGAAGTATAGTTGACATACAATATTATATTAGTATCATGTGTACAGCATGTTGATTCAAGATTTATATACGTTATGAAATGATCACTGCTGTAAGTCTACTTATTGCCACCATACAAAGTTACTACAATATTATTAACTATATTTCCTATGTTGTCCTTTACATCCATCGGACTTATTTATTTTATAACTGGAAGTTTGTACCTTTCAATTCCCTTAACCTATCTCGCCCATCCCCTGACCCCATCTCTTCTGGCAACCACCAGTTCTGTGTTTCATTTTGCTTGTTGGTTTGTTTGTTTTTTAAATTCCACACATAAGTGAAATCATACAGTGCTTGTCTTTCTCGGACCTATTTCATACAGCATTATACTTAGGTCCATCTGTGTTGTCACAAATGGCGAGATTTCATTCTTGTGGCAGCCATTCATTTTATGGCTGAGTCACAGACACACACACACACACACACACACACACACCATCTTCTCAAACTTTACCATTAATATTTAACTATAATCTTTAAGAAAAAAACATCAACACATTTGTACCTATGCATCCATATCTCCGTCCCTCTATTAGTTCATCCTATTTTGGGTGAATTTCACACTAAATTTCAGACATCAATACACTATGTACTAAATTGTTCAGCTGGCATATCATTAGAGTCCAAGATTTGTGTGCAATGTGTATTTTTTTAATTAAAATTTACATGCAATGAAACAAGTATTGATGTCTCATAAGTATGGATTCACTGAGTTTTGCTAAGTACAAATTAACTCTGTAACCCAAACCTCTGTCAAAGATTCAATAGAACGTTTGCATCCGTCAGTCTAGAAAGTGTCCTTATGTTTGATTTCTGTCAATTTCCATTTACACCCTCCAGAGACAAATATTGTTCGGGTTTATTTTTTCAATGAAGAACATTTTTTTCTTGTTCTGGAGTTTCATATAAATTGAAGCATGTATTATGTACTTTTATCTCATTTTAAATACATAAAAATGTATAATGTGTGTATATATGAATATCTATATCTAAATGTCCAAGTTGCTTGGTCTGTCTTCTTTTTATTGCCGGATAGTATTCTACTGTATAAATATGCAATAGGTTTCTTATAAACTTTCCAGTTGATGTATATCTAGGACATTTATAATACTTGGCTATCAGGGATCAACTATTTTGGACATTATTATAAAATTCATTTATGTACATACATAACATTTTTATTTGTCTTGGTTAAAACTAGAGATATTATTTAACATCCCTATTAACAAAACACTAGAGTTTTAGTTGTTGCACGTTCATGGCACATTTGTTGTATGTTACCTTTCAGTTTTAGCCATTCTAGTAGGTATGAAGTTTTATCTCTTTGTGATTGATATGTGCATTTCTCTAATGAATAACAACATTGACATTTTTTTTTCCTGTGCCTGTGGGCCATTCCTATATCTCCCTTTCTGAAAGGTCTGTTAAAATTTTTTGCTTATTTTAGGGAAGGAGGTTTCTTTTTTATTATTGTGTTATAAGTGTTTTATATATGTCATGCATGGCATGACATTTATATATATTTACATAATATATATATAATTTCTCCAAGTTTGTAGCTTATTAACTTTATTAACAATGTCTTTAGTGAAAGTGCAGCTTATTTAGTTTGTCTAACTTCTTTCCTATTAAATTTCTTGCCTTCTATAATCCATATAAAAACATTTGCCTACTCCAAATGATGAAGACATTTGTCTATGGTTTCTTGTAAAGGTTTACAGTTTACACTTTGTAATAAGATTGCTGATGAATCCTGAATTATTTTTGTGTACTGTAGGAGATAATGATATTTCTTTATTATGTCAATATTCAGTTTTTCCAGAACTATTTTTTGGAAAGAGTTTCTTTTCTGAAATGGAATGATTTAGTACCTTTCTTTAAAAAAATGACCATTTGTGTGCAACAATTTCTGGACTTTTTTTTTTTCCATTTATCTATTCAGCAGTATTTATTTCAGTATCATACTGTGTTGATTACTGTAGCTTTATTTTTAGTCTTGATGTCAAGTAGTGGAAGTCTTTCCACATTATTCGTTTATTTGAAGATAGTTTTAGATATTTTAGTCATTTGCAATGTCATATGGATTTAAGAATTAGCATGACAAGTTTTATAAAATAGGCTTTTGGGATCATGATTCAGATTGTTCTCATGGGTCAGTTTGGGGAAAAATACATGTCAACAATGTTGAGTTTTAAAACCCATGAATACAGTACACTGTCCCATTCATTTAGATTCTTCTTGATTTTCTCCCAGCAATGCTTTTTAATTTTCTGGGAAGAGATCTGTTAATTTATATTTAACCTAAATGTTTTACAATTTTTGGAAACTATTGTAAGATAAATCTTTAAACTTTGATTTACAAGTTATCTCTTGCTGGCATATTAGAAGACAATTGACTTTTTTAACCTTGGATCCTAAGATATTAATTTTAACAGTTGTTTTGTCAATACTTTAGGATTTTCTTTGTAAATGCTTATTTCATCAGCAAATAAAAACAGCTCGTTTCATTCTTTGGAATCTTGGTAACTTTTATGTTAATGCATTATATTTAGAGCTAAGATATCCAGGACAATGTTGTAAGAACTAGTGAGAGTGGGCATCCTTGCCCTTGACCCTGATTGCAGGGGTGTTGGCTATAGTTCTAAAGAAACAAATAGATGCTCTTTATCACATTGAGGAAGTTTCCTTCTATTAATAGTGGGTTAAGAGGTGTTGGTTGTTGTTGTTGTTAAGCGTAAATGTTGTTGTTAATCATAAATCTGAATTTTATCAATATATTTTATTTACCTATTGTGTTTTTAGTGCTTCATTCTGTTATATGGTAAATTACATTATTTTTCAATATTGAAGCTAGTTTGGCCTTCCTGATAAACTCTACCAGATCTTGCTGTATTACCCTAGTATATATTTATTGGTTTGACTTTCTAATAATGTGAAATAACTTGATCTATATTCATGAAAGACAGAGGGCTGTAATTGTCTTATTTTGTACTATTTTTGACAGATTTCGGTATTAAAATTACACTCTCCTCATAAATATGGTTGGGAAGTGTTCTTTCTCAAGTTTCAATAAGATTTTGTATAAAATAGATTTTATTTTTACCTTAAAATTTGGGCAGAATTCAATTCTGTACCTGGAATTTTCTTTGTGGATCTTTTAAAAAATATATACTGTAACAAATCCCATTTTTTTTACACTAAGTGATCTATCTTTTCCATTTAAATTTGTCTTATTTTTGTAATTTTTAAGGGATTATTTGCACATTATCTAGATTGTCAAATTTGTGGTAATGAAATTGTTCATAATTATTTCATCCATTTGATGTCTTTTGTCTATAATTTTACTAATGATAACATTTCTTTCATTCCTGATACTGATAATTGTGTGTTCTCTCACTCACTTATACTCTTTTATCCCCTTGATTAGTCTGGCTGAACTAATTAGTTGTGTTGTGATTCTTTTCAGAATTCTTTGCAAAAAATTACTTGTGGCATATAAAATTTTCTTTCTTTAGCTTATATCTTTATTATGTCTTTCCTTTGGCTTCTTGTAGTTTGCATTTCTTTGTTTTTTTCTAAATACTTAAAGTAAAACCATAGGTCATCGTTTAAAATATTTCTTATTTTCTAAAGTAAACTTTAAATGCTATAAATTTTCCTCAAAGCACTGCTTTACTGGCATCCTAAATTTTTATATGCTTTTATTATAAACAATAAAATACTTTCAGTTTAAAATACTTTATTTTTCATTATTATTATTTTTTATTATTTGACCCTTGATATTTAAGGAATGTGTTGTTTAGGGACACCCAGGTGGCTCAGTCAGTTAAGTAACTGGCTTTGGCTCAAGTCATGATCTCATAATCCATGGGTTAAAGCCCCATGTCAGGCTCTGTGCTGACAGCTCAGAGCCTGGAGCCTGCTTCACATTCTGCATCTACCTCTCTCTGCCCCAACCCTGCTCATGCGCTGTCTGTCTGTCTCTCTCTCAAAAATAAACATTAAAATTAAAAAAAAAAAAGTGTGTTGCTTAATATCGAAATAGGTGAGCATTCTTAAATATGCTGTTTTTAAAATTTAATTCCTTTGTAGTAGCAACATACTCTATATAGATGCAATTTTTAAAACTTAAATTTCTTGTATGAGACAACAGGTTTGACTATTTAGAGAATACACTACATACAGTTAAGAAATGTATTTTCTGCAGTTGGTGTATTTTATAAGTTGAAAAAAATATTAGCTGAATATGGTTGCTAGTACCGTTGAAATCGTCTCCATTTTTACTGTTTTTTGTTTGTTTTGTTTTTATGTTCTATTTAGTGCTGAGAATTCTGTTTAAATCTCTGGCTATATGTTTGGTATTATCTTTTCCTATTTTTAATTCAGTTAATTTGTATCTCACATATGTTGAATTTCCATCACTAGATGTGCCCATACTTAAAATTATTATATCATCTTCATGAATTAAATCTTTGATCATTTTTAAAAGTCTTTTCTACAGTAATATTTTTTGTCTGGAATTTTTTTTTCCTGCTTTTAATTTAGCCATTTAGTCTACTTGCTTACTCTTTGCATGATGTCTATTACCGTCTATTTGCTTTTAACCTTTTTATTTAAGTTATATTTGTAGATTTGTATTACACATGCATTATTTATAATGTACAACATACATTATATTATTGAGTCTTGTGTGTGTATTTTGACAATTTCTGACTTTTACTGACAGCATTTAGTTCATTAATATTTTATATAATTTTGTCATGATTGTTCTTTACTTTGTCCCTCTGATCTTTGATTGTTCCTCCTTTCTGCTTTTTAAAAGTATTAAAGTATATTTTAAGGAAAAAAATGGCAGCCCTCACACCATGGGGTTTGCTTTGTTTATCCAGAGCTTTAGTGTGGTGGTCTTGGCAGCCAGTCCTGTTGATTCAGTCCACAGTTGTAGTTCCAGTGAGGGTTAAGAAACATTTCACACCTCCTACTTATGAACCCAAATACAAATCAGAAATGGAGTTTATAAAACATGCCCGGAAAGCAGGACTGGTCACTCCTCCAGAATGTTTGGAGCATCCCCTATGCTTGGCCTGTACGGCTGGTATCTTTGACATCGTTGTTCCTCGAGAGAGTGATACTCACTTGTCCTCTCTTTCAAAGGAACGATTGGCACAGAGAAGTGAGAGATTGAAGAAGAGATTGGCATCAAAATTCTCAATATGGAGGATTAGAGAACGTAATCCTACTCCTGAAAAAGCTAGGGATATCTTTACTGAAGCTCACCTTTGTCTAAATAACTCAGACCATGACTGGCTTCATACCTTGGTGACTGAAAAAAAATTTTTTTCCGGACATGGTCTGGGACATCAAATATATGACTATCTGCTGGAGCTTCATAGGATCTTTAGATCCACACCTGGTGGTTCAACTTCACTGTTCAAGTCTATTGCACCAGAGCAACATGTATGGCCAACTCATCATCTGCATGCACACCCAGCATACTCTGGCCATTTATGACCATTTTGGTAGGTTGGTGTATGGACAGGAAGATGTGCTCAGGGATATCCTGGAGTGTGTTGGGTTTGAAAAGCCCCTGGTAAAGCCCTATGGAGCTGGAGAATGCATGGCAAGATCATCCCCCATGGGTACCCCCTAAGCAGCCTGCCCTTAAGGCAGTGATGATCCCTGGGCCTCAGCTAAAACCCTGGGAAGACTAGGAAGTGCCACAAGGAGAGGCCCATAAGCTTCAGCTATCCTGATGGCAAAAATGACTCTAGGGGTGACACATGGACAATGACGCAGCTGGAAGCTGTGGAGTCTGGGAGCTCTGAAGTCAGTCATCTCTCCATGATGTCATAGAAAGATCTACCTTTATCCGGTCCTGTCCTGCTTAGGTGTTTTTAGCTGTCTGCTTGGCAACCACAGCTGATGGCTGGGCCCACATGGGTGGCTGACAGGCACAGCCATGAGCCAATTCTTCTTCTTCCTTTTGAAATTGTATGTCTGACTTCTGAGTCTCAAGCAAAGTATGATGCAGATACTTTTTTTATCCGGCAGCAGAGACTGTTAGGAGAAAACTGGCAGAATTCTCTTTTTAATTAAAAGCCAGGGATAAGGGGTTTACATAAAACACTGTTAGGGTATTGGACAAACTGTGGTGGGCTCTGTACCTTTCCTGGGGTTTAAGTTGGAAGTAGATCAGCCTTCAGATGGCAGAAGTGGAAGATAGACTGAACTGTGAGTGATGTGACTTCCAGGAAATCCCGACTTGGGAAAAATAATTAGTGTTCATTGAAGAGGGTCCTTTCTTGTTTACTGACTCACATAATCAGCATTTATATCTCATAGAATATAAATTCAAGGAAATCCTTTATCTTTCAAAAATATTTAAAAAATAAAATTATTTATTTAAGTATATGTTAAGAATTCTATGTTAGTTAATATTTTGTTATCCATTTTGCATTGTCTCATGTGGTTGCTCTTGGGATTGCAGTGTACCTCCTTTCATAGTCGGTATGGAATTAATATTGTTTCATATAAAATAAGGTAATAGTACAGCTTTATAAGTCTAACTCCATTTCCTCCATGTTACAGTTGTTGTATGTATAGTATCTATATCTATATAAAAAACCATATATATAAATGTTTATTTTGAGAGGGGAGCATGTGCACACAGGCACAAGAGCAGGGGTGGGGCAGAGAGAGGTAGAGGAGTGAGTCAGCACGGAGCCTGATGTGGGGCTCGAACTTATGAACTGTGAGATCATGACCTGAGCCAAAGTCGGGTGCTTAACCAACTGAGCCACCCAGATGCCCCTATACTTTCTTTTAAAGCAATTAATAGGGGGAAGAAAAGTTTGTTTTGTTTTTTAACATTTGCCCAGATATTTACTATCTTTTGATCCTTTGTTCTTTGCTAAGGATCTATGTATCCATCTGTTAACTTTTTTTAAGGGGATTTATTTATTTTGAGAGAAGGAGAGAGAGTAAGAGGGGCAGGGAGGGAGACAGTCAGTGCATAGCCCAATGCAGTACTTGAACCCATGAACCATGAGATCATGACCTGAGCAGAAACCAGGAGTCAGATGCTTAAATGATTGAGCCACCCAGTCACCCCCTATCCATCTGTGTTCAACTTCTGTTAGCCAGAAAAACTGTCTTTGTCTTTCTTGTATTTGATATCTGCTGGCAATGAGTTCTGACAGCTTTTCTATTTTCTAATCTGAAAATGTATTTATTTATTATTCTTGATATGTGTGTTGGCTTAATATAGATGTCTAGATGGACAGATTTTTTCCTTTTAATATTTTAAATTTGTTTGACTGTCTTCTGATATCCACATTTTCTGATGAGAAGTTAGCAAAAATTCAAATTGTGTCCTAAAATTAAGATGTTACTTTTTCTCTAGCTGCTTTTAAGACTTTGTTTCTCTTTGGTTTTCAGCATTTTGATTTTGATGCATTTACAGTTTTTTTTTTTTTTAATTCCCATTTCTGCTTATAGTTTAAGGAGCTTCTCAAATCTATAAATTTATAACTTTCACCGATTAAAATATTTTTTTCTACTCAGTTCTATCCTGTTTTTCTGAGATTCCAATTACACATATTTTAAATGTTTTAAAACTTTTCTTCAGGTCTTAGTTGATTTTTTCCCCAATGATTTTTCTCTCTGTACTTCAAATTGAATAATTACTATCAATCTACACATTCATTGACTTTTCCTTTATTTCCTCTACTAGGCTGTTAAGCACATCCAGTAATGTTTAAATTTCAGTTGTTTCAGAATTTCCATTTTGTTATCTATCAGTTTTATTTCTTTTTTTAATGTTTATTATTGAGAGGGACAGAGTGTGAGTGGGGGAGGGGCAGAGAGAGTTGGAGATAGAGAATCTGAAGCAGGCTCTAGGTCTGACCTGTCAGCACCAGACTCCAGTGCAGGACTCAAACCACAAACCTCAAGATTATAATCTGAGCTCAAGCCTCATCATTTTTGTTTCTTTGCTGAAAATATTCTAACATTCGTTCTTTGCAGACATGTTATTCTTTACATTTTATAGTATAGTTATGGCTCTATTATTTGGAACATTGTCTTATCTCATGTGGCTTTTTGTTTGAGAATTATAAATGTCTTCCTGGTACTTCATATGTCATGCAATTTTGAATTGTACTCTAGAGGGGCTCCTGGGTACTCAGTTGGTTAAGTGTCCGACTCTTGCTTTCAGCTCAGGTCATGATCTCACGGTTTCATGGGTTCAAGCCCCGCATTGGGTTCTGTGCTGGCAGCATGGAGCCTGCTTGGGAATCTCTCTCCTTCTCTTCCTCTTCCCTTCTCTCTCCCTCCCTCCCTCCCTTTCTCATGCTGTCATTGTCTCTATCAAACACAGATAAATAAAACCCCTAAAAATTATATGAATTGTACTCGAGATATTTTCACTGTGATTTTTGATGATTTTGGATTCGTTTTTTTTTTTTTTTTTTAATGTTGATTTTTGTTTGGTTAGTAGGATGTTTTCTGGCCATCCAGAATCAGAATCTCTATTATTAGGTTTTAGTACTTAATTCTATAAGCATAATGTAAACATAAGTATATATGGGCATTTCTAACATACTCTGCTTTGTTAAAAACGTAACTGAATTTCTTATTGACCTGAATTTCTTTAAGAAATAAAAATTAATAAACTTTTGGCTAGATTGCTACTTGGAGCTTATACCCATAATGAAACTAATTCGTAATTTTTTTTTCCTTACTTAGTACTAATTTAACCAGATGATATGAGAAATTATTTTTGTGTCTACTTTTTGAAATGACTTAGTATCACTTAATCATGCATCTGAACATCAGCCAGTGGGACAGCCACATTGTTCAGGGCACTAATGTAAATGTAAGGCTAAATTATGCCTATAAACCTTCCCCAAGGAACCTTAAAGCTAGAGAAAATAAATGAAAGATATAATATATAAACACCTATCATTTCCCATGTTATAATGGCAGGAGAAATAGATACATCAGATGTTAGAAAGGTTAGATAAAAGGAACATCATAATCAAGAAAAGTTTTAGTACATAACATTTCATTAGAATTGAGTCTTGACGAGTATTTACTATTTTACACAAAGTATAGTAATGTTGAATACATTTAAGAAAGAATTGGTGTTGACTGATAGGTAGAGAAACATGTAGAATATTCAAGGAAGAGAAATTAAATATATTTTTTTAGAGCTTAAATTTTGGTATGAAGGTAGTAAATGCTGGAAGTGTCTGTAAAGGACTGAAATTACAGGATCATTGTACACTTGGATAGTCTATATATTAATATCTGTGATTTAGGAATATTGACTAGTCTACAAAATTCCAAGTGATTGGAGCAGCAAGTTGAAAGAAAAAAGAAAAGTTAGGAGGCAGTTGAAATAATTGTAACATTAAGAAACCAAGGTTGAGGGTTTCCACTAGAATACTACTTTGGGAATAAAAAGGAAGGAAGAATGCTGAAGTATACCAGCAGCAGCTAGAGAATTTCATAACTGAATAGGCTGATACATAGGGAACAAGAGGATAATACCGTAAGAAATGCCTTAGTTTGAAAGGAAAAAAAAAAAACAGTATGAGTTGAGTTTAACAAGTGTTGAATATGCAATAATAGGAAAACTTAATGAGTAAATAGTTGAAAATAAAAAAATGGAGCTGAGAATAAGTATCATGGCTGGAGGGTGCCTCGGTGGCTTAGTCACTTAAGCGTCTGACTTCAGCTCAGGTCATGATCTCGCAGTTTGTGGGTTCCAGTGCTGCATTGGGCTCTGGGCTAACAGCTCAGAGCCTGGAGCCTGCTTCAGATTTTGTGCCACCCCCTGTCCCCGGTCTCTCTCTGCCCCTTCCCCACTCATGCTCTGTCTCCATCTCTCTCTCAAAAATGAATAAACATTAAAAAAAAAAAACTTTAAAAGTATCATGGCTGGAAAT
Source organism: Panthera onca (assembly GCF_046562875.1). Classification (NCBI taxonomy): domain Eukaryota; kingdom Metazoa; phylum Chordata; class Mammalia; order Carnivora; family Felidae; genus Panthera; species Panthera onca. The sequence continues at coordinate 56,352,375 of NC_138339.1, forward strand.
ACCTATTTAGAATCACCTGGTTAATTATAATTAATAATAATTAGAGCTAATATAAAAATACTGTAGGCCAGGCGCTCTGCCAAGTGATTTTCCCAAATAACCTCATTTACTCATCAGAAAAATCTATGTATATACTATTTTTTCCCATATTATACATAAAGAGTCTTAGTTTCAGATGAGTTTCTTTTTCCAAGGTCACACAAATAATCAGTGGCAGATCTAAGATTTAATCTCAGGAAGTCCAACTTCTTTTATTAACATCTGTTCTCTATTGAGTCAGAAATCAAACTTGATGTTATGATCCTTTGAAATTGTTGAGGGATGTGGAGTAAGGAAATAAATAAGGAGGACAACAAAGACATGAATTTGGAGAGGCATGTAGCAAGGATTTAAGGAATGGAAATGAGCTGTAAGCAGCAGGATGAGATTTAGCATAATCCAAATCATGGTGGCATGAACCTGCATGGACTTAATTTGAGGGAGGGGCATTATTCTCTGCCCAGGTTTTCCTTAGGCACATATGCTAACTATTTTATCTGCTTCTTCATCCTGGCCTTGTCCTCAAAGTTCTTCACTGTCACCCTACTTTTGATGACCTCTTGGGCTTGTCCTTTCTATGGTCACACCTTCCACTACAACAAAAATGCTGCTCTCCTTCCCAGATCTTTCATGCATCACATACAACATAACCAAGGATAGACTATCACTTTAAATAAAATTTTAGAGAAATAATTAAGAGGAAGGTGCACTTCAGGAACTAGGTTTAGGTCTATGACAGGTTCCCTTATTCCACCAGTTATGAGCCTTGTTTCTGAACTGCTTCTTCATGGCCAGGGACAGCTCTTCCCCACCAATAAAATCTGCCAGGTACCTCTGTTTCTCTGCAACTGGACTGAATTGATTCTCAGCATTAAAGAAAAGTGATGCTTTGGGTTTTTATTGGTTTGGTTTTGGATTTACTTTTTGTTGTTGGTTCACTGTTCACTCAAATGATATGCATCTTTCCTTGTAGAATTCTTAAGCATAGTCCCAGGATTAATTTACTCCACAATAAAGTTTGGATATTTTATCCTTTCTCTTACTGTGAGAATAGAAAACTCTGCAGAAAGAACTAGACACTAACTAAGCAGTTAAATAATCAGGATAATGTACCCCTTCACTTTCTTTCAAATGCTGAACCTATTGAGAAGAGAGAGACTGACAAAAACAGACAAGCACAGACTGTGTTGGTTTAATTCCAAATAAGTGATTAAGCGATAACCAGGGAAGTGCCTAAAACCAACTCTATGGAAGAACCCGTACTGAATTTGAAAAATCATTTTATATTTTACTTTATTTATTTTATTTTATTTTATTTTATTTTATTTTATTTTATTTTATTTTATTTATTATTTTATTTTTAACAAATGTCCTTCTTGTCACTTATTGTATATACTTTACAATAAATCTCAGTTATCAGTGGTACTCATAAAGAAGTGACATAAAGGATGAATTCATTTATGAATGAAGTGATCAAGAAGGACTATCTCCTGACTCTGGCTATCTTCATGACCATGTTTGGTTTTTGCCAAAGTGGTTTCTGACTATCGGTTGCTAAATATATCCATGGAGCTTCAGGAATTTTTGAAAGGAAATGTCAGATAATTAATGCCAAGTCCCGGATATTAACTAGCTAGATCTGAAGAACAGGGACCTTTTCTTATAATAGTCATCAGATACAATAGGTGGCATTTTAAATATTTAATAAAATATGAATAATAAATAACACTGTAAATAAAAGGTCAGGAGCTGGCCTAACACTAGGGAACTCTAGCACTCGAGGGGACCAAACACTGGAGTATTTATTCGAGGCAACTGCCCTCTGTGTTCTCCAAGGGATGGTCTGACTGACCCAAAGGTCTTTTCCATTTTGGGTTAATATAGTTTTATGAAAAATATACTTCTAAGATGTTTGTACTCAGGAAACACTCAAGAGGCCCCCAGTCTTTATTAAATGAGAAAAATATTAAATTGTTTAATCTCCAGGGTCATATTTATGTTTACATTTCAAACTAAAATATACAGGTCTCAAGCTGTGCTGCATCTAGTACTTTGATTTTGTTTGTTGACTGGGTGAAATATTGTATCATTTACATCTTTTCAATAGAGGAGACTGACTTGTTTAGTCCCTCTAGTATTTACTATTCTAGTCTCAGATTGAAGTAACCCTAGATGAAATGGACTCAGGAAAGAAAGGGGTGAGCAGAATTTATATAACACAGTAGCCAAGAAAGCTACTGGAAACATAAATGGCTCTAATGTTGAGGTTGAAAAATTAACACCCATTAACTTGCTGATAATTACCAGAGAGTCCAAATTTAAGAGTTGATTCTGTATTCCTTTTTCCCACAATTGATGTGGTTTTGCGTCCATTGCTTGTTTGGCACAGTTGCCAGTATAAAACAAACCCTAGACTACCAAGGAAAAAATTTTCTTTTTAGCTTTCTGCTCACTTCATGTCGAAATTTCTCATTGTGGGTTCATTTCACCTTTGGGCTTTGCTCACCTATTATGTGCAATAAAATGTATGTAGGTTTTGCTTAACAACTGATTTATTTCTTAAATGTTGGAGCAAGACATGAAGCTGCACTTAGGCTCTGCAAAACAGAATCCTCACTACATTGCACAGACTGTGGAAAATAGTTTACTTAGCACAAGATGGCTAGCAATTAATGCCCAATCAGAGAACTTCTAATGAATTTTACCCACCCATCTTAAACTAAGCTCAATCAAATGCCAAATGTGTTATTAAAACCAGTATCTTCAATAAACCTCATACACTGAATACTCAGGTTTCATGTCAACTTAGTAAAGAATACTGAGAGTTGAGCTGTATACTTGGTGTAAATAAAATATACAACAAAGAAGTTGAAAAACCCAGATATTTTTTTTTCTTTTCTTTGACTTTTATCTATTATTTATTCTGAATTGTATTTTATAGCAAAATGTTTGAGGAATCTGAAGCACAAACAACATATGGGAGACTAAATATTTTGTAGGCTTAATGATGTCTTAGTATTTTGCTTTGTATGAAATTCTAATCACCGGATATGTTTATCACTGCAGATGGGATATGCAGGCTCCTCATACCTCAAGGGATTACAGAATCCAAACATCTGTAACAGGGGAAGAAAAAAAATCCACCACAATGTACAAAATTTAAAAGAATGAATTAATGAGAATAATGAATGGAAATAAAAGTTTATTATTAACACCATCTTGTATTTATAATTACCAATGAGCTCTGTGTGCCTTGGAGACCTTGAGTCTATCCTTTAAATATATAATGAGATATTAAAACACAATCTAGATATAAGGAAATAGGCAATAATCTTCATTCCACTTTTAGTTGGGTGGTTTGGAGCTAAGATGAAGACTTGCCATAATTAATGCAGTCCACATATTAGGCTGTTTATACAATTGAAACACCTGGTTCATAATTTGCTGTTCCACTAAATTCAACCAGATATTTTCTAAACATATTAAAACCCTATTAATTGGAAAACATATAGAAAAGGGTTGTTTAGGTTATGTAAATTTACTGGTTTAACTGAAAGGAGAGATGATGAATCTGAAATGTATATTGACTTTAGAATATATATTGCCATTTAGTTGTTTGGAAAAGACTTTACGTATTACTTCTGTTCTCGTGAGTTGTGTCTTTTTGATAAAGCCAAGTGCAGGGGAATAATAGATTAGCATTTGTTTCTGATGACTGATTTGCTGATTTATTCATCATTTTAATTTTTAAAAAGTCTTCTGAGGGTCTCTGGTAGGAGATGGGGCAAACTGAAAATAATCTGTCAATTGTAGACGGTAGATGCATAAACCATGGTCACTCCCAGATCAGGCTTTGCATTGACATAACATCTAGTATATATGGAATGACTTATAAATGAACTTTATAAAGCTGTAATGGCCTGGCTTAGGCAAATTTTGAGTATTGCCTTTGAAAATAATACCTTCAATGAAAGAGGGCTTAGGAAGAGAAAGCAATGCTTCTTTAATAGCATTGTGAAAAGAGTAGTAAAAGCATGAGTACTGAGGCTGGACTCCGTGAGTTCCAATCCTGAAACTGCCAATTAATAGCTCTGTGAGTTGGAGCAAATCAACACTTAGTGACTTATTTTCAATATCTATAGAATGCATCAAATAATAGAATTGGCCTTAACTATATGGATTTTTATAACTTCTGTATCATAAAGCATGGTCTGACACATCATAAAGGCTATTTAAGTTTTATCTATTTTCAATTATTTTGGTTTTGGAATTATAGGTTGTATAAAGCATAACATATATGAAGTAAATTGTTTAATCATAATAAACTATACAATTTGATAACACTGATGATAATTTCTTTTTGTCAGTATTGTGTATCACAGTCTTTGGTTCCTATAAGTTACAGACAAAAGGGGGAAAGGAGTCCTTGATAGAGAAGAATCTCTTTCTATACTGGTAAATAGAGAAACTGTTTAAAATTGGTAAATAGAAAAACTAGTTAACTGTACCCTAACCAGCAGTAGTCAATGGCTTCTTTGATGGGCAGTCCATATTCTGGAACATTCCAAATGCTAGTTCTATTGTCCAAAAGTCAGTATGTGTTGAATACACACACACACACACACACACACACACAACATCTAATTTTGGAATGGTTACTCTCCCACTGTCCATATTCTGATATCCTCTGACTTAATTGGGTTTCAGTGAAATGTGTATCCTAAATGTGTTAATGGTATAGAGAATTTTATTTTTCATCCCACAAAGATTGTCCTAAGGTTCATTGTAGAAAACCAAAAATACCATAATGGTTCAGATATATGGTCTATCTGGCATAATCTTTTTTCTTTCAGTAACAAGAAGAAATATTCATATAGAAAACTCTGGTTATTTACAGAAATTATTTTAAAGAGTAGATTCACTGATTTTTTTCTGATATCTATTTATAGCCATCCAGTTCAAATGTTCTATTCTTTACCACTAAAACAAAATACTATGAAGAAAATATCAACAGGGCAAGATGTGACAACTCTTTAGAAATATGACATCATTTATATTTTGTAAAAAAAAAAGTTTACATGAATGAATTATAAGGAGACATTTATAAATATTACACATTTTTGGTTGCTCAGCTCCTTTAAATTAACCAATAACATCTAATTACTCTTTCAAAATCATGTGTAGGAAAGGAGAAAAAAAAAGATCTTAAAACACTGAAGAAAGGTAGGAATTGTGGAAGATAGCTATGCTTACCATCATACCACCAAGTCTAAAAGTAGAAATTTTGGAGATCAGATTCACATGGTTTGGAATGGATAAAGAAGGCCTAGCTTTTCTTTTAAAAATCAATTGCATGTCCGTGAATTTAGTCTGCAGTATAGTAAATGGACATGTTAATAAAAATTACATTTAGCATAAAGAGACATATGTAACACTGTATGCACACAAGTCAGTAGTGCTTTCTGTGTATAAGGTGGTAACACCTTAGTGAACTATTTTTTTTTTTTTTTTTATTGTTGACTGGATTGCTCATACTATTGAAAGGGACCAGAGGGCTACAGATGACCAGCCACATTATTTCAACATTTTAAACACACATAGATCATTGTATTACTTATAGCTAGCTAATGACTTGGTACCGTGAGAACTTTCCCAGGTGAAGTCCTTAATTGAGGTATTTCATGAAGGGCAAATAATTATATACAATTGATTGAAGTAAACAATTGTTTTTTTTTTTTTACTTTTATCTCTGAAGTAATTTTTTTTCCATTTTCATCATCATTTTGTTTTACATGTGATTATCATATTATCTTTGGGTTATCTGGGTTTCTAATTTGTAATAATGCTAATATTAGAGAGTTAAAAACCTGCAAATTTGAGAAATACATTTTCATATATTTTCAAAGCAGTTTTTTTCACATAGTTTAAAGTACTACAATGAGAGAGAGAAATAACAGAATCGAATGATTAATAGTGATATTTGGGGTTTGTGTTAAAGAAAACATGCAAATTATATTTAATTTCAAAAGCTCTTAGATTTTGGGGGGGCATTATAGAGGAAGTCCTTTATTTCCATTTCTTGGGGAGAAATATTTTTCTTAAAGAGTGATCCTCGGTATCCAAGTATTTATTAAATTAGAGAGGGGGTCAACAAAAAAAACTCACCCTGCTCACTGTTTCTGTAAATAAAGTTTTATTTGACTGTAGGCATGTCATTCTTTTATCTATTGTCTTTACTGCTTTGATGCTACCGTGACTAAGCTTAGCTGCGACAGAAACAAAAAAAAAATATTTATTCCTGGGCTCTGTATAGAATAACTTTGCTGTCTCCTGAATTGGAGGCTCAAATTCCGTCATAATATGAATCAAGTTTACTAAAACATGACTACTTAACAAAATTTATTTCTATTTAATCATATCTTCTCACAGAACAATACTATTGATTGCCTGAACAGTTTAGATCTCTCTCTGATTTTTAGTTTTGAAATATGGCAATGTTATATAGATACAGAGCAGCAGGGTTGCAAACTTACATAGTAAATCTTAAAAACAGCCACAGGATTTCATGAAGTAGATGAGAGCAATATTGGAAAACTGTCCTAATAACTTGTAAAGCCATTGATTAACATGGGAGCATCTGGCAATTAGAACATTTACCAAACTCAAAAGTTAACTCTTAAGGAAAAATTAACAAGAACAGGGAAATGTTTGGTGCTTCAAACGCATGTAATTTATGATTTCAGCATCAGAGTTGAGAGGTCCTTGGGAAAGTTTCTGAACTCTGAAATATTTTTGGATAAAAACCCATTTAATGGTTTTATAATAGTTTCAAAGTGAGAGATATTGTTTTCTTGGTATAACAGATTTTTGCCAGGAAAATTATGTTCTGAAAACAACTGATCTGAGTATTAACTCCACAAATGAGTAGATGACTATAACTGTAAATATTGCTAAGAAAAACTAACTATTGGGGAGCCTGTGTGGCTCAGTCGGTTAAATGTCTGACTTCGGCTCAGGTCATGATCTCACAGTCTATGAGTTTGAGTCCTGCGTTGAGCTCTGTACTAACAGCTCAGAGCCTGGAGCCTGTTTCAGATTCTGTGTCTCCCTCTTTCTCTGCACCCCTACCCCCAACCCCCTCACCGCTCACACTCTGCCTCTCTCTCTCTCAAAAATAAATATTAAAAAGTTAAAAAAAACCCTAAACTATCATAATTGAGACAATGTTCTCTTTCACTTTTTACTACAGACTAGCAGATTCATTTTAAGTAGGTATATCATGAAGTACCAATTACTCCTAATAAATAAATAAATGAATAAATAAATCAGGGATTTCCTAAATAAATAAATAAATGAATAAATAAGGAAATAAGGAAATCAGGGATTTCCTACAGTCTCACACATGATCTACAATCTGGTATTTGGGAAAGCATACATACACACACACACACACACACACACATACATGTTTTTGTATGAATGTTTCAAAGTTAACCTATTATACAATGCTTCTGAGAAACCCTTTCAAGTAGAAGTCTAAAATTTTTCATATTCCCTCTTGTTCTGAATATAGATTTATTTGGCTGAACCATCAGATTTTCTGATAGATCTAAATCATGGATCTTTTATATGTTATTATAAAAATATGAACGATGAGCAGAGAAAACATAAATACACATGAAAATAACTTTTAATATTTTATAAATAAGAGAAGAAGTAATTGGGTCTTATCTTCCTAGAGAAAAATATCTAAAGGACAACTTATTGCTAAATTTCTAGTAAGTGACTTAAGATGTAGTTAAATTTAAAGCAGGATCTCTTTCTTTCTTTTTTTTCTGTATGTGTGCAGAAAATGATATAGGTATTGGCAACAAACAATTTCCCTCCAAATTATTTTTTCCCTACAATGTTAATTTACTTTTTCTATCCATATACCACCTTTTACCTTTGGAAAGACTACTGCTAACTATATTACATAACTGTATTTTAGTGAATCATGGATACCCCTGAGCAGAGACCATTTGGCTATGGTGAATTGAGGTAGGACAGAGGGTTAGAGTGGTGCTAAAGGTTTATTTAGGCTTATTATTTATTTAGGCTTAAAACTGCTAAGGGATCCAGAACTCTGAAGCTCTCATCGGTTTAAGTTTTATAGGACGGCCAAGAAGTTTGTTTAAATTGATATATGTGCCAATTATTATTTAAACAGCTCAATCCCAGACTTAGTTAAAAAACCATCATCGTAAGGAAAACATACCTGACAGATTTCTCAACTTAATGATAGATAATGTCATAGATGTTCTCTTGTATCAAAGTCAACACATCATTTACTCCGCTTTCTAGTGTTATGAGTGGCATTTAGTTTAAAGTTTTCTGTCTTTTCTAGCATTCCCAAGTGATTTAATTTTCTCATTTTGCAATGAGAGTTGCAATCATGACAGAAAAGGTTATGTCCTTGAGAGACAGATTTCTATGAACAGCAAGGTCTCACTAGGATTCTTATCAGCATTCACTAAAGTATGCTGTTCCACGTCAGATAAATTTATTCATAATCCCCAAGTTAAGTTAAATAATGTAAATTTAAAGTAGGATTCGTTTACATTGTGCTTTATACCTGATAATTGTTGATGAGCTATTGCAGCCACTGCATGAAAAAATGTTAACAAGAAAGGATTCATCATTGTACCAGTGCATTCTTACATCTCCATTCTGTTCATTTTGACTTTTTCAGAGTGTAAGAACAGTGTAAGTTACTGTAGTCAGAGCTATTACTCAGACTTTTTTTTTTAAATCTGACTTATGAATTACATTTTCCCACTAAAAATTTAACTACCTCAGGTGCTCCGAGCTTGACTCAGAATCTGATAACACACATATGACACATACTGTTATTTACCTGGGATGAAGGATCATTTTTGTCAATGAACCATGAAATGTGTTATGGCAATGTGCTTTGCTAAGAACTGATTACATGGAATTTGTGTGGTAATAAAACTGAACAATTGAGTAACTTAAGACATCACTTACTCTTCTAAGCAAGCTAATGCTTCATGTATCTCCTTTGGAGAGCAGAGATCACAGGTCTCTGCTTCTCATGCTTTAGCAGGATTAATGATTTTATAAATGTTGCCAAATAATAGCAATATAATATATCTTCTTTATTCATAAAAGCCGAGTTCATTCTGGTGATTATTTCTGTCATAAAACTGAAGTCTCTTAATGGCAAAGCAGTTGAAAAAGGCTGAAAGACAAATTGAAAAAACTCATTTTGGTTATATGTGTTATGAGAATCTGAGCCAATCACACAAATCTCTCAGTTTCCAACTTCAACCTGGGAGACATACTATAGGGGTTCTTATTCCCAAGAGGATATCAGGTCAGTAAAACTAATGTGATCTACAGTTTTGGCCCCAAATTCTTATCCAGCCTCTTAACACAGAGGATTTAGGCCACAGGTGGATTTATAAGGCCTGCTTTACACCTTTTGTTTAAGATTAAACCTGAAGGATCTGTTAAGAGAGGCAGCACCACTTGATAGTTCAAAGCCTGACCTGAAAATCTGTTCAAGCTTTCAATGAAATTGCGGTCATTTCCATGCTGCTTAAATAACTGTGACCTCTCTGTACTTGAGTCTCTTCCTCTATAAAATACAGAGAGAGAGAGAGAGAGAGAGAGAGAGAGAGAGAGAGAGAGAGAGAAAGAGAAAGAAAGAAAGAAAGAGAAAGAGAAAGAAATAAAGAAGGAAAGAAAGAAAGAGTAGTATCTACTTCATATTGATAAAGGATTTAAATGACTATCCTTCCTTTATTATGAAAATTCCTGAATGTTCAGTCCTGCATCTAACTCCCCCCCTCCCTCATGTTGCTCCAGTCTCCTCCTTACTCCTAAGGTGACAGTCAAATTGATTTTCCTTGTGTCCATGAAGTGATTGGAGTGCAATTCCACTTTGATACGCCTTCGTAATCTCTGACTGTAATACCCTCTCCTACCCTCTTTGCCTGATCTCAACTTTGTGTCTCATCCTACTCATTCTTTCTCAAGGAAGCATTTTCTGAATGCTTCAGCTATACTATGTGCGCCCATTTTCCACTCTGCTGGAACTTTGCTTCTCTTTTGTAGAGCTTACACAATGGTACACACGTTACTTGACTCACTTATGGAATGTGCAATCTATTGACTAAACTAGAAGCTCCTTAAAAGTTATACTATGTCTTTTCCCACACTGTATAAACATTATCAGGTACATTAGAAATATAATAAATATTTTTGAATTAATGAAAACAGTGTTTTCCTTCTATCAAAAGCACACAATCTATAATAATGCTTATTTTGTAAATCATCATCTCAGAACTACTCTACATTTGGTGTGGAGTGAGGTGGGGCCCCAAAGGGAAGAGTCATGGATTGGGGTTATAACCCATTTATGGAATTACGCAACTTCTCTGAGACCCACATTATATCTGCTGCAAAATATGTGACTTTCACTTTAAAATTTTGATGTATATCAGTTCTAAAAGTTGTGTATTGTAATGTTTGTTTATTTTGAGAGGGTGTGTGTGTGCACATGCACCCATGTGTGCGAGCTGGGGAGATGTTGAGAGGGAGAGAGAATCCCAAGCAGGCTTCATGCTGTCAGCACAGAGCCTGACACAGGGCTCCATCCCACCAACCGTGAGATCATGACTTGAGAAGAAATCAGGAGTCAGACGCTTAACCAACTGAGCCACTCAGGCACCCCAGTGATGCCTTTAGTTCTGAACTTTTATTCATGCACTTTGACTCTTTAATCTTCCAGCTAATCTCCTTTACACCAATGATGACCTTCTTTTGCTATAAATTTTCCCTTAAATACTACATTAAGAATAACTGCACTTAAAAAAAAAAAAGAGTGCTTTTTTCAGGTTTGCTTGATAAAATGTACTAAAGCTAAACATATGGAGTTGATAAGTTTAAATCAACTTATATTTTATTTAATTCGGTGTAAGCTATATTTGAAAAATAGTGGCACATAAATGGATGAAGCATAGTCATTAAAGCACGAGGAGCTACTGTGATTAGAAATTTCCCCTTCCTTAAAGCCACTCTGCTCCCACTTCTCATCCTTGTCTCATAAGTTTGTCTCTTACACTTCTCTGCCCCATCAATCCTCACCTCTGCTCCAGCCTGCGCACCCTCCATCTTTCAAGGTAGATTATGTCATTCAATTATCACAGCAATCCAATGAAATTGAATAAGTACTATTACTGTCTTTTCCTTTTATAAATGACAAAGCTGAGGCATAGAGAATTGGTTAAGTTGCCAAAGGTCATAAATGTATTAAGTGGGAACAGAATGGGCTGATGTCTCTATTTAGGTACAGTAGGCACAGTATCTAAGGCTCACGCACACACAAAAATTCTAATTTTAAAATCAGAAGAAAAAATACGGAGATAAAATTGTCTTAACATGTTATTATAGTCTTTTTACACCAACATGGTAATAAAGTACAATTTTACACTTATATATATGAAGGAGGCCCACAAGGCAGAAGTGCCTAGGACCCACTAGAACCTCCTTGAAGGTTGTAATTATATCTTTTCTCCCCACCCCACCCCTTGCTGCATAAATAGTAACAAGTGCATTAGTGGAGTAATAAATAAATCTCTACAGTGCCAAAACAAGTAGCCCTGGGGTCAGAAATTTTAAACACAGCTAGTGTAACTTCAGAGACCTTGTTCTTAACTACTGTTAAATGGTGCTGATTCAGGCCTCAAAGTCATTTATACATAGACACAATTATTAAGGAGTTCCCAGTTAGGTGTGGTCACTGTGTTTTGCCCTCAGACACAATTCACTCAGTATTCCTTTGTGAGGTCTAAAATGATTTCAGTCAATTATCTGGATTATGATATCATTTGTGGGGAAAATAGTAATAACCTATACATCTGTGCACATGTGGCTTAAAATAATTTGTATACATTTCCAAACCCCTTCATACCATACTTCCCAAATTCTGCCCTTGAAGATTTACACATAGTTTTTCTTCCCAAAGACATTTTCTTCCCTAAAGACATTTTGCCACATTTCTGCTCCCTAGTATTCCATTAAATTTTCACAGCTAACCACTAGTATGAATTGATAAAGTGGCTGATTTTTTACTCTGGTTTAGTACTTGAACACATCTTTCAAATTATACCTAAAAATCATTTGTTCTTAAGGGGTTTTATGTAGGTGTCTTTCATAAGATATTGAATGTTGTGCTTTTGTTCCTAAATAAATCAACTGGCTATTCAGACTAGTAGGGAAATGAAAAATCTTTGTTCCCAAGCAACACATGCCTGTTGTTATTCACCTTCCTAAGATCTGTTTCTAAGAGACCATTGCTATTGAGATGGTTAGCAAGTTCTTGAATGACAAATTGTTTCCCGTAATATGATCGTAATACACTGGATGATGGGTTGATGCAATATGGAATTTAATTAATATGAAACATTTTTTTTAAATCCCCTTTTCTCTTAGGAGCTTTACAAAAGTGATGTCTTGAAAGGCACAACTGCCATGTATAACAATGACTTAATTCCACCTTCTGTTATCGCTGTTCGAGGTGATTTCCCCTCTTTTCCCCTGTCTGTTTCTTATCTGTCTACTAATATTATTTGTAGCAGTAGTCATTATAGAATCAGAGACTATATGAGATAAAAGGGACTTTGAGAGGTCACAAATTGGAAGTACTTCATGCACGCTCTCATAAAAGATAGCTATATCCTTAAATTTTACAAAAGTGAGAAGCACATTTGCTCTATTTGTTACTCATTTATATGATTCACAGGGTGAGTTTTATTTTTTGACCTGTTCTATCACCCCTTCCCCAAATCTTTCTCATTTAAGCCTAACGCCTCACATTGTCTCTAGTTACATTCAATCATGTTTGGACACTTTTTGTTAAGTTTCTACAATGCCAAAATATCTAGAAAAACACTACCAAGATGGCCATTGTTAAATGGAAACTAAACTGAATTCCAAGCCGTGTGACCTTGAGTAAGACTTGGCACCACTTATTCCTGTTTTCTTCCTTTTCAGAATAAGGCCTGGTGTTGTTTGTGTTGATAGCTAAAGTCCTATTATTTGTATAAATGAAAAGAAACCACTTGAGGTAATAATAATAAAAATAACACCTCCTGAGATTGTTACAAGAGCTAACAGGTACTATTTATCAAACATACAGACTGATGGCTAGCATTATTGTTTTCTTTATTTGACAACTGTTTGTTATTGGTAAGCTATTTAATTCAGGAGATAGTTTAATGCATTGACAATATGAGAAATATACTTAGCTATATCCCTTCATAATTGCAAAAGGACTTAAGAGATATATACAAAACACCAAGACTCTGTTGTTCAGTAACTGTGTAGGGTACCAGCTTGCCAATGAATTTCTCCCGTCAACACCTAAAATAAGCTTGGTGTAAAATTATTTTACTTCTTGGGTTGTTGTATAGCCTGTTGGTTATATTTTAATTTATTTTTAAACAAAATCCTGTGTGCACTTTGAGGCCTACCCAATGTTAATCCCTTTAAATAATAAAATAAGTATTTTTCTTAGGACTTTTGGGCTATATCTTTGAAAAGATCACATTGATATATATCAATATATTTATATATTAGTATATCTATATCTATTTGTGTTAAACCCGGATGTCAGAACAATTCTTACAAATAAAATAATTATGCAATGATTAAAACAACATATAAATTACACAAATATGTATTTTTCCTGCTACATTAGATATTCATGTGACTTAGATCAGATTTTGCAAGATCTTAGTTTAGCCTGGATTCAGCTCCAATGAAATGAAACAAATTCTCTGAACCCTTTTCCAGAGATTGAGATCAAAATTATTTCCCCCTTTTTATTTTGTCAGCAATACATTAATAAAATTTTGCTCTCAATCCCTTTCTTTTTGTTTATCTTAACAGACTAGCTTGTGTTTTGCCTGAAAATTCATGTACATTTTATATCATCAGTAGTTACTAGAAAAAATATGAGTTTCTCAATCTTAGCTATTAAACTATCATTCTTTTAGAGGATAGAAATGAGAATGAAACAATTTTGGAAGAAAATATTTTTAAGCAAACTGACCATATCCTACCAGTATTTACCTTATTATTTCTAATAAAACTTTGCATGATTATCTAGAATTGACAATGGGGACTCCCAGAATGTCAACTCTACCTCCTTGGCCAGGAATCTGGGGACTGCAGAGAAGAGATAACCTGCTCCAAGGGAACTCTGCTATCAAAAGAAAGATGGTTTTCACCTTAGATTTTCTTGGAAAGGGTATGTGAACATGGAGGATGGGAGCATATACAAGATGAGGGGAGGAAGAGTTAGTGATTGGTGATGGTTCAAGTGTTTATTTTTAGAAATATTCACCAGAGAAGTTAAGAAGATAGTTGTATTTTTGGAAGTACTAAATTAGAACAAGACAGGGAGTTAGTTGAGAGGTAATCATCAGAAACATGAAATAGGTGTGACCGGTAAGTCCAAAAGTTCTAAGAGACCAGTATTCCAGGTCTCTAGCATGAATTAAAAATGACTAGGTTTTGAAAGAAAGAAAGAACGAAAGAATGAACGAAAGAACGAAAGAAAGAAGGAAAGTTCCAGGTGTTTCCAACTTTCCCAGTTAATGATGGAATGTGTCAAGGTTTGCTAATGACTCTAATGTGTAACCTGGGGAAGAATTTCCACTTTTTACTCATTGAATCAGACTGGAATAAATAATTCAGAAAGTGGATTGTAGGGTTCCAATTCTTGCCTAAACAGATAAATAAAATTAGTATTTCCTGATTTTGTCTTTTCTAGGTATTTTCGTTTTGAGTTTTCTGAGTATTTGAGATACAATTAATGCAAAACTCAGAGAAGCCAAAATAAAGATCTCTCTGTAAATGACAGTGCTTTGGGAATTACATTTGCATCCTGTTTTTCTTTGAGTTTTAGTCTTTCACCTTCGTACCATTTCTAATTTATTTCATGTCAGAACAAATCCCTCCTCCAAGTAATAAGAGGATTTTTTGTCTTTATTTTTGTTTTTTGTTTTTGTTCTAGTGAGAAATAGATGAAGATAAATCATGAAAGTATACCTTATCCAATAATTATTTCCCTTTCAAGTAAAATGCCATTTTAAAGAGATGGTCAAAAATTAAAACAAACATATATTTTATTATAGACTTAAATTATTTTATTTTTATTAAAAAAATTGTTTTAACATTTACTCATTTTTGAGAGACAGAGAGAGACAGAGCATGAGTGGGGAAGGGGCAGAGAGAGGGAGACACAGAATCTGAAACAGGCTCCAGGCTCTGAGCTGTCAGCACAGAGCCCGGTGCGGGGCTCAAACTCAAAAACTGAGCCGAAGTCAGACCCTCAACTGACTGAGCCACCGAGGTGCCCCAAGACTTAAATTATTTTAAAAGTGTGGTTTTTAATTCCACATATTAAATGGTTCACTAATAATACTTTATATATTTTCTTGGTGATTTGTGAAAAATTTAAACACTTTAATACTCGTTATTTTCTTTGTTTTTAACAACACACTTGAGTTAGTTGAGGCAAGCATTTCCCCACTTGAAATAAAGAATAATTTATGCTGTTTTTACGGGTTAATTGACAAAAAACAATTTTCAAAGCCTACCATCTGTATAGCACTGCAAATACAAGAATTTTTTTGTGAAGGCAAAAAAGCAGGTAAGTAGTAGATATGTTGATTTCTAATAGAAATATTAAAAATGCTCTTGGGGTGACTGGGTGGCTCAGTGGGTTAAACATCAGACTCTTGATTTCAGTTCAGGTCATGATCTCGCTGTCATCAGATGGAGCCCCACATGGACTCTGTACTGACAGGATGGAGCCCGCTTGGGGTTCTCTCTCTCCCTCTGCCCCTGCCCCACTTGCACATGCATCCTCTCTCTCTCTCTCTCTCTCTCTCTCTCAAATAAATATTTAAAAAATGGCCTTGTACAAGGGCTTATAATAAGGTCTTATGCTGTATAGTTTTTTTTTTTTTTTTCTTCCACAAGTCAAATAGTTTAAAAGGCTTTAACATTAGATGCATATACTCAGAATATGGTTATTAGTTTCCAGTTCCCTGCCTGGCATGTGGTATTTTTCTGTTTCTCCAGTATCAAGTAATTTAGAACTGTATCAGCTTCCTGGAGCTGCCAATACAGTGTATGAAAACTTAGTGGCTTAAATCAGCAGGATTTCTTGTCTCACCCTTCTAAGAGTCTAGAAGTCTGAAACCAAGGTGTCAGCTGGACTGTGTTTTCTCTGATGGCTCTAGGGAAAATCCCTTTCCCTCTTCTAGCTTAACTTAGTTGTAGGCAATTTCTGACATTCCTTTGCACCGCACATACACGGGATCTTCTCCCTATATCTTCACATTATCTTCTTTGTGTGCATGTTGTCTCTGTGTCCAAATTTCACTTTTTGTAACGATAGTAGTCACATTGCATTAGGGCCCACTCTAATGACTTCTTTTAATATACCTCTGTAAAGACCCTGTTTCCAAAAAAGTCACATGTGAGGTATTGAGGGTTAGGATTTCAATACGTCTTTTGGACCCCTCTCCCCCAAAGACATGATTCAGCTCATAAGAAGCTGAACATTTTTGAAAAGAAAGGGTTATCCTAAGAGTTTCTCAGCCCTACTTGCCTTGAGCACTCAGCAGTTAAGCTCTGTTTGCTACATGCCTGAGGTCCTTTGATGCTCTATGGTAGTATTTAGCACATTATGTTTTCCACTGTAGTTCTTTGAGGACATTTTATCTCTTCAGCTAGATTTGATCTTCCCTCAACAAATAATTGTGGCTTGTTCATCTTTGTATCCCCTCAAACCACCTACTTCTAAATCTTCTAAATAGTAGGAAAGCAATAAACCTTGGCTTTAAGCTGATTTTAGAAATAAAGAACTCCACAAAGCCTGTTAGGCCTGTTGACCTTAGGTAGAGAAGTTATGGGGAACACCACCTTCAAATGGCCAGCTTCTCACACATAAACTGAATTGTGAAGAAAGAAAAGGAGAAGTTTGTCATTTATTAATGGTATTTGCTTAGAAAGAATAACGACTAGAATTCTGTAGTAATTATAACCATAGCGATGTCAATAAAAACAATAACTGACATTTTGAGCATATAACAAACTCTGGGCCTAGTGGTTTCCACGCGTCAAGCCATTGAATTGTGGACAACTTTGTGGCGTCAGAACCTTGAGCAGGTAAGGAAAAAAAGGCTTAGAGATTTTAGATTAAATGCCCCACATCACATAGTTAATAAATGTGAAAGAAAAAAATTGAAGCCTGTGCTTTTAACCCTTTCATTGAATTAAGGGTTGAATTCATAATTCATTGAATTATGGATGTTCTGTGAAATGTCAAAGAATCTGTAAGTATGCTCCATTTGCAACATTATTAAATAATATGCAATAGCTTTATGTTAAAGGTAACATAGGTAGGAATATGTTTTCTATCTATCTAAAAGTGATTTTTAGGTAGTTAATTTAAAAATAGCATTTAACTGAGTTGCCTGGGTAGCTGTTAGTAGAGTCTTTAACTCTTGATCTTGGGGTTGTGAGTTTGAGCCTCACATCGGGTGTAGAGATTACTTGAAAAACATAAAAATTAAATAAAAATATCACTTAACAATGAAAGAAAATGAAATCAAAATAAATACTATTTTACTTTAAAAATGTACAAATTGTATTCCAAGCCCTTTTAAAATTGCAAGCTTCTAAAAATGCCAATACATCATTAATAAGGCCAGGAATTAAAACTATACAATTACTTTATGAATCAGTTATGCAATATATAATAAAAACATTGTCCAAATCGTAAAATAATTTACTGGGTTACATAATATCCTTCAAGCATTACTTGTCCTTTATTATTAATTCTTAGCAAGTTTTTTAGAAGATTCTGTGGCAACAACCTCAGCCTAACAACAGAGCATATAGATCTCTGTATTTGGCTGATATATCACTAAATTTCCCTACTATTCTTTAAATGCTAGAAAATAAGATGCCAAAACACTACAAACTCAACATGTAATAGTGCTGAGAGTACACACATTAAATGTTTTTTTTTTTTTTAAGTTTTATGTGATAGGTGTATTTAAGTATGTTTTAAATCATGCTCTGATGTAACTGTGATCATATTTGACCAAAATCACTGAAGTATGAACATGTTAAAAGATACATGATGGGCACCTAGGTGGCTTGGTCAGTTCAGTGTCCGACTTTGGCTCAGGTCATGATCTCACAGTTTGTGAGTTTGACAGCTCAGAGCCTGGAGCCTGCTTCAGATCCTGCGTCTCCCTCTCTCACTGCCCCTCTCCCACTCTCTCTCCCTCAAAAAAAAATAAACATTAAAAAATTATAAAAGATACATGATAACAACAAACCTTAGTATTTATCTAGTACAAAATAGCATGTAAACTACATTTATAAGTGAAGCACTCCCTATTCGTGTCATAGTAGACAATATGAGTTTAGAAAATAAATGCAGAACAATTTCAAAGATTTATCTTTACAGCTTAAAGATAGATCTAAAAAATTTGGTGCAGAAAAATATAAATTAATTGTAAATTAGATAATTGAATGCTTACTCTTTATGTTGTAAGTTTTAGAAAAGATCAACATGCAAATTCTTTCAAAGACAGGCAGCAAAATAAGAAGTTGACAAATTGGATTTGATTTTTAAAAAAAAAAAAAAATTTAAATGTACACCTTCAAAGAAATATCAACAAAGTAAAAAGGGAATACACAGAATGGGTGAAAATATTTGCATATCATATCTTATAAGAGATTAATATCTAGAAGCTAGAACTCCTCAACTCAACCACAATGCAAGCAAAGAACCCAATATTAAAAAAAAAAAAATTAGGCAAAAGACTTGAATAGACATTTTCCCAAAGAGCTGATGGCTATGAGGCACATGAAAGGATGTTCAACATCACTAATAAATAGGGAAATGAAAATCAAAACTACAATAAGGGGCACCTGGTGTCTCAGTTGGTTAAGCATCTAACTCTTGATTTTGGCTCAGGTCATAATCTCATATTTGGTGCATCCGAGCCCTGTGTTGGGCTCTGCACTGACAGTGTGGAGCCTGTTTGGGATTCTCTATCTCCCTCTCTCTGCCTCCCCCTTCTTGCTCATTCTCTCTCTCAAGATAAATAAGTAAACATTTAAAAAAAAAGCAACTACAATAAGATACCACTTTGTACTAATTAAAATGGCTAATATAAAAAAAAAAAAGCATAACACATGTTGGCAAGGATACAGAGGAATTGCAACTCTTGTGTACTGTTGGTGGTGATATAAAACAGGATAGCTGCTATAAAAAGCAATATGGCAGATCTTTATAAAATCATAATTACCATGTGATCTGGTGAAAAATCCTTTTAAATATGTTGTCAGGTCCAGCTGAGACAAACAGTAAATATTTCTGGCAGAATTGAGTAATCATTTGGACATAAGCATTCTTAAAGAGTGCAAAAAATAGTACCCTCTCAAGATCCAGAGACACTCCCAAAGAAAACCATGAGAAAGAAAGAGTCAGAAAATTCCTTTGCAAGTTGGCAACAGTGAGAGGGACCATAGCTGCAAATGGAGTATAATCTACATTTCTGTCCAACCATATCTAGCAGCAAATAGGGTACAATTGACATCTGTTGAACCATATCTTTGGTTCCCTAACCTGACAGTTGCCAAGTCAAGTTCTCATGACAGGCAATAAGGCAATAACTGTCCTGGGAGAGGAGGGATCAATGACCAATGGAGACCCAAAGGCAAAATCATGAGTCAAAATTCAAAGATCTAATACTTAAGTATGTTTTTTGTTCGTTTGTATTTTGTATTTTTTGTTATTTATTTATTTGCCTGATAATCTGAATTTGGAAAGTAAAGGATAACATTAAATTTACCTTGTTCATTTGAACAGACACAACAGAGAGAGACGTGAGAGAGCTGACTTTACTTAGAATTTTCACCCTTTGCTGACTTCTGCCAGTTTTACCAGGATTCCATCTAGGTTCTGTAGTGAATGGGGTGTTCTACAGGGTCTCATCCTGGTCACTAAAACCTGTAGAGAAGAAAAAGATAACTTTCCCTCTACCCTTTATGATGAGTGCTTGGCTGAGACTCCTTTTTTCTCTGGGGCACCTCATAAATGGATAAGCTTGTCTAGATTAAAATTTCTCCACTGTAGCCACTGTAATTCAAGATTATCTTTGGTAAGGCTACCTACCTTTTTAGCCATAAAACAAAATTTTTTCACAAGGCCTTGCACTGGACCCAATCCAGCTTAAGTCAGACCCGGTCTAACTTTGCTAAGTTGGATCCAGTCTGACTTAGATCAGGTCCAGTTTCTAAATTGGATCTAGTCTGACTCCAGCAGGTTTCCAGACCCAGTACAGGAAAAGAAATGCTCAAGTAAAGTTTGAAAGCTCACATGGCAAAAGCTCCAGAACTAGGATCCCAGAGAAACTTACTATGAGGTTAGTAAGAAAGTAGTGAGCTCAAGAGGCTCAATGGGTACGAATGGCTGGTTGCTAATCGTTCCTTGGGGTTGTCCTTTAGGGTCTGCTTTGGTTTCCTTTTCTGACATCAGAATTGAGAAAAGATAAACTGAGGCATGTTAAAGTTCTTAAGACTTTATTTGAGCAAAAATTGATTTGAGTCAAGCAACATCCATCCTAGCAGAATGAAAAGAGCTCTAAGGAGCTGTATACAGTAAAACAGTAAAAGATGTTTTTATAGGCAAAAGGGAGCAGAAATAAGGAAGTTATACTACATAAAAAAGTGGTTTGGATATTGCAAAGTTAGTTTTAGGGGATGGCAGGGGTGTATTTGGCACAGTACCTAACTAGTGTTGATCAGGCAATTGCTGATTGACTGGTTTAAGATTCCATTTTTGGAAAAGTTGAAACTGTTACTAAGTCTTGGTTTGATGTTGTAAGGCTTGCATAAGCAACTCCATTTAGGAGGCATATTTCATCTTGTTTTTAACAAACCCAAGTGTCTACTGATGGATGAAGGAATAAGCAAAATGTGGTATATATGGCTATATGCCATGGAATATTTTTCAGCTTTAAAAAGAAAGGTAAGTTCAATATATGCTATAACAAGATGAGCCTTGAGGACTCCATGTTAAGTGAGACAAGGCTGTCACAAAAACAAACAAACAAACACCAATATGGTATGCCTCCACTCTGATAAGATACCTAGAGTAGTTAAAATCATAGACAGCAAGAATATTGGTTGCCAGAAGCTAGGAGAGAAGGATGAGGTTTTATAGTTTAGTAAGTGTAGAGTTTCAGTTTTGCAAGATGAAAAAAGTCATAGAGATGGATGGTGGTGATGGTTACACACCATTATGAAATGTATTTAATACCACAAAACTGTACACTTAAAATGTTTAAGATGGTGCATTTTATGTTTATTTTACCAAAATTAAAAATAATTTTAAAAGAATAGAAATATATCTCCAAATGCTAAGGAAAAAAATAATGTTTTGAATGATGAGATTGAGGTGGTATGTATGGTCATAAGAGGAAAAGGAAAAAAAAATCAACTAATTTAATCAATAAATGTTTATGGAGTAATTAGTGCTCGTCTGAATTAGACTTGAATGCAATAGGGAGAGGGTTAAAAAGACAAGCAAGATCCCATTTCTCTAGGAAATGACAGTCTAGTGGGGGAGATAGAGAATAATAAAGAAGTCAAATAGATAAGCAATATGCTTATATATTTTGGTAAGTGTTACACAGGAAATCAATACACTGAGTAATAAAATAGAATAACTTGAGATAGAGTGACCAGTAAAAGCTTCTCTGAGGAGATGACATTTGTGCTGATCTAAAGGATAAGAGTGAGCAAGAGAAGAGCTAACAAAAAAAGCATTTTGGGCAAAAGGAACAATTGAAAGGCCCAGAGTTAAAAAAAAAAAAAAAAAAAAAAAAAAAAAAAGCAGTGCAAATTTATTTTCCTTGGATCCGGTTCCTTAATTTATATGACCTGTATCTACTTATGCTTCTTAGCCCTTCACCATTTTGGGTTATACTTGAAAGTGTGGTTAATGGCAGGCAAAGAGAATAGGGAGATTAACTGAAGAGGGTTGAGGGTAGAGACTAGGGGAAAAAACAACAGAATTTTGATAAAGTCAGGCTTACTTGGTTGAAGAGCAAAGACTGGAAAAAAGAAGAAAATTGAAAGGAGTGAAAAAAGAATGAGGATTCTTTGAGAAAAAATGCAGGATAGGCAAATCCTTCAGGAAACTGTAGGCAACCCCATGTGAAAGAACTGGGGTTACATGGAATGTGAACTCTTTAAAGACAGTTGGTAAAGCACATAGAGATCTGGAATAAGAGGGCTGAAGCAAGTTTTGGGCAATGTCATGCAGATATAACTGAAGGCAAGAGGCAGTTTAAGGAAGATTCACACTATTTCATTTGGAATGCCAAGTGAAATAGAAGAATTATTTGCCTCCTACTCAAACTAAGGCAAAATCACAAAAACAAGGTATCATCCAGCAGTGGGGACCTTAAGGAACAGGGAAAAACCTGCCTCTCTTATTCAGTATGTAGTGTAACTCATTCAAGAGGTATAGAGCAACCATTAGGTTATTTTTAAATGTATAGTTAAATGATAAACACAAAGCACTTGTATTTTATTTATTTATTTTTAACGTTTATTTATTTTCGAGACAGAGAGAGAGCATGAATGGGGAGGGTCAGAGAGAGAGGGAGACACAGAATCTTAAACAGGCTCCAGGCTCTGAGAGGTCAGCACAGAGCCCGATGTGGGGCTCGAACTCATGGACTGTGAGATCGTGACCTGAGCCAAAGTCAGCCGCTTAACCGACTGAGCCACCCAGGCGCCCCAAAGCACTTGTATTTTAAATACAATTTTCTTGACACTGTTATACATACACAGTTTTAAGTTTTATATATTAACACTTAGTAATTACAATGGGCAATCTCAGAAATATTATTTGGCTGTGGTATCAAGATACTATGAGTTTTCACAGGGAAAAAAATAGTTTGGCTGAGTAGATTCAGGCTATATTTTCAGGGGTGGTTGTCCAATGTTTGAGAGACAGCTAGACTGTAATTTAAGAGGTAAAAAATGGGTTTATCTTTTAATTTTAACTTGCCTTTATACTTAATTCTCATATAAAAATTATGACTCAAACTTTACAATATTTGCTGCTTTGTTTTGTATAGCTTACAGGTGGATATAGATGGAGGCAAGGAGGCAAGTTAAGAAACTATGGCAATAATCCAGAGGGGAGGTGATGGTGACTCAAATTACCATGACAGCAGGGGAAATGGTTGGAAGTTAACAAATCTGGGGTTTATTTTGAAGGTAGAATGAATAGAAATTGTTAATGGATATGGCTGTGAGAGGGGAAAAAGTGAGTTGAAGTTGAAGACACTGTTTCTGATCTGAGCAATTAAAGGATAGACTTACTGTTAAATGATTCTATGGAATAAATAAGTTTAGAATGAGATTTCCAAAGGAAGGTGGTAAGCAGGTAATTGAATAATCAAGTTTGGGGGGAACTATGGGCTGGAGATATGAATTTGGGAGCTGCCAGGACATAAATTATATTTAAAGTCATAAGACTGCATGAGATCCCAAAGAGAATGATTATAGACAAATAAGAACTGAGCCTAGGAAAATGAGGATAAATAACAAAAGGCAGTGAAAGGAGATGGCGCTTGTGTTTGGAAGAGAGCTAAAGAGTCAGTTCCCCAAAGGCAAAACAAGAAATATTTCAAGGGATGAATAAGCATCATTACAAAATTCCACTCATATATTGAGTAAAAGGAGAACTGAGAACTACCTATTTAATTTAGCAATGTGAATGTCATGACTTTCATAAAATTTGTTTTGCTAGAGTGATAAGATGAAAATTAACGATAAAGTGATTTAAAAAAATCACAGATATCATCACATAGGGTATGCTAATCAGAGTGAAGTAGTAAAGAGGGCAAATCAAATTGTTTAAAAGAAAAGAGAAATTTGTTGGTTTTATGTCCTTGAATCATGATATAAAATTTGGTCTATCACAAATCATAATGCTTAGTGTTCAGTGGAACATAAGGTCAACATCATTGTGTTTGCTCTAGCCTCACTGATTTGTCCTGTGATAGGAGTAGACAAAGGAGAGTATTCAGTTGAACTGGGATTTGGGTATTTCCAGACAAGTATAAGTAGTAGGAAGGAAAGTGGTAGAGTTGAGACTGGAGACATGAACCTCTGGAATGGACCATGGTATTCAAATTGGCTAAGGATGGAAGTTAGCATATTAAAGGATGAAAGACCTTGGAGTGGACTCATTCTAGAATAATGGCTTCAGGTCCTAGGACACAACAGCAACAGTTGAAGCTGGGGAGTTAATAGGAAGACCTTGAAATATAGGAGGTGATGTTTGGAGAGTAGAATGACTGAAATGGTAGTAATGGAGAAAACATTTCTGGTTTAAAAAAACACAAAACTACTGAGTAGTACCACAGTGTGCTATGGGGTAGAGAATACTCATTTTAAGAGAGGTCAAGGAAGTGTGAACCAGGATTTAGAAGGATTATGTATGTGACTATTAAGATCATTCCAAAACTGAGACACAATTATTACTTTCTCAAGGACACCTGTCTAGTTGATGTCAATTCCCAGTTGGATATTGATACCAAGATTAATGCCTTGATTTCTGTTCATACTGACCCTACTTAGTGGTGTGGGATTAGGTCGTATGAGGTTGTTTTAAAGATACAGCCAAATAAATCACATAGACTCTAGGATTTCATTTTGACCTGCTCAGTCTGCTCTGCCATTAGAATAATATTAACACACACTATAACTTGTTCCCATTCTGAAATGAGTATGAGCTAGAAACTTTTATTTTAAAAACTATCTGCTAAACCTGAATGCCTTAAGTAAATAAATTTTTATATTTTTCTGCTTTGGGAGAGGATTATATATTTTTTCAAGATCTGTAAAAGTACTCATGCTGACATTGAGATTTTAAATACACTGACTACCATTTATTTTAATCAAGTAGTGGCCTCCACTGTGTCAATCTTGGCTGTCATGAAACACAAAAAGGAATACTGACTTAACAGACCCTAGAGTAATTCTATAATGGAACTGAATTCAGTAAAAGATGAGAAATAATTATATAACACATAGGTAGAAAAATCCACTTGAAAATAAGCTTAGTATAAATCAATGTGAATATTTAATAGAAATATATTTTTATTTTCTAGTCAAAGCTATTTTTCTATAAAATGTATTTTATTTATGTTTATATCCTATGTGAATAGATAAAATCTGGTTTATGCTATGAAATTAAGGTTAAGAATATTTTCCAAAATTTAAGGAAGGAAAACCAAAAGTAAAACTGACATAGTTTAACAATGAAAAAGGTCCATGTTCTGACATATATGTTGTTTAGAATTCCCAGTACTTGTTGTCAGTTACATGTAAGTATTGAATACACATAGCTGCTGACATCCTTAGTGAAATATATAATTTATCACCAAATGCTTATATACACATACGCACACAAAGAGAAGCTTTTCCAAATTTTAAGCATCAGACAGAAAAATTTCACAGTGATTTTTCTCCACACAAGATTCAAAGCATTTATCATTTGCACCATACATTTAGCAATTTAACTTTATTTTATTTATGTCTCATGTTCTCAACTAAACCATAAGGTCAGGAATTATTCTTAGATATTGTACTCTCCCAGCAATGAGTAGAGTGCCCTGTACATTGACAGCTCTTAATGATTGTTACACATACCTAGCGAGGCAAACCGTTGTCTAATTGGGAAAGGAGGGACTCAGAAGTGATAACTAAAACACTAGGCTACCCCAGAATGATCATTACTCTTGAAATTATTTCCTAATAATAAGTACATAAATTCATATTCAGAGAAAAATAACATTTGATATAGGCTATTGAATAGAACAAAAATTACTTTTTGGTTCTATATAAGAACAAAATCTTGCTGTAAAAATTCCCATTTTGAAATGAATTCTTGAAGGCAAAACACAAAAACAAAAACAAAAGCTGTGCTAGGATGTTTTTTTCAGCTACATTGTCCTAAAGCATGCATGTATGATAAAATATTTTTGTCTTTTATTCTTATTTCTATATGTTCCCTATGTAGACTCATGAGGCGAGTCTTTAAAAAAAAGGCGAGTCTTTAAAAAAAGGCGAGTCTTTAAAAAAATTAAAGAAAAAATGGAAAATAAGTATACAGGGAAAGAGTCCTTGCTGTTTTCTTTGGTGCACTGTTATCAAAAAGCTGAAGGGAAACAGTTGAGGAGAGAGGTCAAGAGCACTGACTGCCTTTGGAGTCAGGCTGACCTGGATGCCAGTTGACCTCTGCCATTTTCTAGCTGACAAGGAAATACTTAGAATGTCATTAGCCCTGCA
This sequence comes from Panthera onca, assembly GCF_046562875.1. Classification (NCBI taxonomy): domain Eukaryota; kingdom Metazoa; phylum Chordata; class Mammalia; order Carnivora; family Felidae; genus Panthera; species Panthera onca. The sequence goes on from NC_138339.1 coordinate 56,378,892, forward strand.
CCGCCCCCCCCCCCCCCAACTAGTAAGCATATCATACAGTCAGGTACTAATATTTTATCATTTCTGACATAATATCCCTTTAGGTTTTTTGATAACTGTTTTCCATCTGAGGATATATTGAGAGGGTTTTCCTTTTTATTGATAACGTGATAGAATTTTATATAACTCTCACAGATTCACTTTGGAAATCACTTCAAATTCAGGAATCACTCCTTTTTCTAAGCTTCTACTCCAGTCCCAACTTCTTCAACTAATGTCACAGCCAGGACTGCATCAGGACAGCTCTGCAGTTCCTGCCATCGGCCATCTGCCATCTAGAACAGCCTTCCAGTACTCTCCATTTCATTAATTCTCCTTAAAACTCAGCTAAAAATATTCTCTTCCTTCCTTCCTTATATATTTTAACTCCTCCCTGCCAGGGATTTTAACTTTGTAACTTAAAGTTCTAATTTATTTGAGCCTACCGTTTTCCTAATATCACTGTCAATAATTCAGTTTTGTTCCTCAGATGATTATATATATTAGCATAATATGCCTTAATTTATGATGGCAATGACTTTTTAAAATGAATGTTAACATCATAAAATAACACAACTTGATCACTGTTTTTAAATTAGCTGAAAATTTTTGTAAAATATAAAACCAAGGCATTTTTGTTAAAGAACAGAGATAGAAAGGAAAATAGAGATGTGGAATTAAGGTAAAATGTAACAAGAATTAAATTAGAAATTAGATCCATGAATGCTAATAAGTTAGTCACTTGCCAACCACTTGCAAGGAATCTGATGTGTTCAAGTCACTGTTAAAAACTAGACAGTTGAAGACTTCAAGATATTTATAATCCAGTAACACACATAAATGGAATATGAGGTTTAAAGTAATTTCCAAGAATAATAAAGTTGAGGTCTCACACATCCTGATTTCAAAACTTACTACAAAGCTGTGGTAATGAAAACAGTGTGGTACTGGCATAAAGACAGACAGATATATAGATCTATAGAATAAAATAGCTTAGTAATAAGCTGTCATCCATAACTGAAATGATTTTTGACCAAGGTGCCAAGAACATTCACTGTGGAAAGGACGTTTTTCTTTGTTTTGTTGTTGTTGTTGTTGTTGTTTTTTCCAACAAATGGTGTTGGGAAAACTGGATATTCACATATAAAATAATGAAGTTGGACCCATACCTTATACCCTTTGCAAAAATAAAGTTAAAATGAATCAAAGATCTAAAAATAAGATTAAAACTATAAATTCTTTGAAGAAAACATAGGGAGAAAGCTTCAAGGCATTGGATTTGGCAACAGTTTTTTTTTTGGATATGGAACCAGAAACACAGGCAACAAAAATAAAATTTAGATAAGTTGGAATTCAAAATAAAACCTTTTTTTTTTTTTTTTTTTTTAATATATGAAATTTACTGTCAAATTGGTTTCCATACAACACCCAGTGCTCATCCCAAAAGGTGCCCTCCTCAATACCCATCACCCACCCTGCCCTCCCTCCCATCCCCCCAATAAAACCTTTTGTGCATTAAAGGACACTATCAAAAATGTGAAACACACACACACACACACACACACACACACACGAGACAGCTTACAGAATTAATATCCAGAATATTTAAAGAACCCCACAACACAACAACAACAAACCAAAACCCAAATTGTAGGATACTCTGCTGGTATCATGGAAAGATGCTTGTTGAAGAAAATCCCCACGTGTCTGGTGTCAGAAGCATTGTGAGTTTGGTAGCAGTGTGAGTAATGGAGAAACACAAGGGTAGTGTAGGTTTTTCCTACTCAGGTACCCAGGATAGTAAAATTTATAGAAACAAAGTAGAAGGGTAATTGTCAGGGGTGGGGAAGGGAGCGGAGTAAGGATGGAGAGTCCTTGTTGATAGGCTCTGAGGTTTCCATTTGGGAAATTAAAAAAATTGCAGAGGCAAGTAGTGGTGATGATTGCCAACAGTGCAAATGTACTCAATGCCCTCAAATGTACACTTAAAATGCAAAATGGTAAATTTTATGTATGCTTTAAAACAGTAAAAAACATAGATACATAGAATAGATAGAACAGGATAGATGCAATTGAGAAATATTCATATAAAATACACATATGTAATCTTAAAACTAATCAGAAAAATGCAAATTAAAACAATGAGATTTTTATTTACTCATCAGATTAGGAAAACACAAAAAATACAGATTGATGAAATTAAGTACCAATAAGCTTGTTGAATGCAAATTGTCCTTTTGCTCAAGAGAGTGCTGCCTGTGGAAGGAAAACACTCATTAACTCTTAATACGGAAACTGCTGATAACCCAACAATGGAAGTCTTGGTATTTTGCCTGGAAAGGCAAAATTTATTTATTATAATTCGTTCATAAGAAGTCATAAACAAAGACTTTGATTATAGTTTTGTTTTGCAAGATGAGTTAAAAACATTCTAGTGTTCATAACCATTTTACTGAATGAATAGTACTAAATCTGTACTGTGGAATATTTATGTTGTGGTTAAGTAAAATCTATATACACATACACATATGTGTCTATAGGAAATAGAGATATTTTCTAGATATATTGTTAAGTGATAAAATATGCGGCATAAAGTAATTTCCAAGAATAATAAAATTGGGGTCTCATACATCCTGCTAAATGAATCTGTCCAGCTACTATGAACAAAAATAATAAAATATGTATTTGAAGAAAACAAACCAAATCCAAAACACATCTCACTAAAACTAGTATTTCCCATGTTGATTATAAATTTATATTGAGTTTATTTACAGTTGTTAGTAGAAAATCAGCATTATACCAACTGTTGGAAATACGATAAGGAGTTAAATTTTAAGTTAAACTAAATTTTCCAATCTATCATACTTTAAAAGTAAATAATTTTTACTTATCATCTTTGTCCATATATTACAAAATTATACATATAAATGTAAAATTATGTAATGTTAGTGTGTATAGTATTAATCATTTCATTTTACTTCATTAAATAGATGTTTCTTAAAATGATTTTTATTTTTAACATTTATATTTCTGCTTTTGACACACTTTGAAATACTAGAATAAACATGTTAGTAAATATAATCATTTATATTTTGAAATATTTTTACAACACTCTGAGGGGTAGGAATATTGGTCAAAAGCTATAAATGTTTTGCCGGTTAACTCTCCAAAAGTACTCCAGCAATTTATATTTCCAGAGGTAGAATATGAACACATTACCTATTATTTTCAAACTAATTTAGCAAACATTGGATATAATTATTAACTTTCTTATTTTCTTTTTCTGATGTGGAAATTTATAAATGACATCTATTGGTATTTAATTCACAGTCCTTTTTAATTTCAAAGTGGAGAATATCCAATATTGTGGTGTTCAAACATATTTCTTCTGAGATTTTTTTTTTCTTATTTGAGGAAGTCTTAGTATCATAGTTATCAATTTGTTGAATGTAATAGAAATATTACTGATTTAATTGTTATAATGTCTTAGTTTTCAATTGTATCTGCTTTTTCATTAAAAATTATTACTATTACATATTGCTATATTATATATATAATTGCTATTTTATATTTATATAAAGCCATTATTATATAGCAATATTAATGTCATTATTAACACTTTTAGAATTACTTTTCTCTTTATCCCCCATTATTTAATAAAGCATACATACAGAGACAGCACGAATCATAGTAACAACACACCTTGATGTATTTTCACAAAACAAAGATTTCTGTGTAACTTGGAACCAAATAAAGAAGCCAACTGGGGCACCTAGGTGGCTCAGTTGGTTGAGCGTCCGCCTTCAGCTCAGGTCATGATCTCATAGTTTGTGAGTTTGAGCCCCGCATCAGGAGCTGTGCTGACAGCTCAGAGGCTGAAGCCTGCTTCAGATTCTGTGTCTCCCTCTCTCTCTGCCCCTCCCTTGCTCACGTTCTCTCTGTCTCTCTCAAAAATAAATAAACATTAAAAAAATTAAAAACAAAAAAAAAAGAACCCAACTAGTACCAAACCTGAAGCCTCCTGTTTCCATTTTAATTAGTTATTGTTATTTATTACAATTTTATACATACACTTATGTTGATGTTTAGTTTGTTTGAATTACCTTTTCTAAGCTCAAATTATAGAAAGGCTTAGTGCCCTCAAATATCAGACAAATACTCTGAGTTTCTTTCTACTGGATTTTCAGTGTTTGCTTTTGGGTGTTAGGCAATTGAATATGTAAATTCTTGGGGATGTAGTTAAAGTAGTCAAATCTCTACTTAAAATATTAAATGGATATGCACATGGCAAATTATACATTAAAATAACATTACCAAAAATAACTAACATATTGGGAAATACTGTAGTGTTTTCCTTCCTCATTTTAAGTAATGGTTCAAAAAACCTTACCTGTATCCTTTTTTTGGGGGGGTGGGGGGGAGAGAGTACAAGTAGGGTGAAGGTCAGAAGTAGAGAAGAGACTCTTAAACAGGCTCCACGCTCTGTGTGAAGCCCAACATGGAGCTCAATCCCTCGATCCTGAGATCGTGACCGGAGGCTAAATCAAGAGTCAGAAGCTCAACCTACTGAGCCACCCAGGCGCCCCTACTTGTGTCTTTTCTACCACTGTCTTTTATTGTCACTAATTTCTGCCCTCTGAGTCATTTCCTGAACACCTCATTTACACTGCTGCCCAAGTTCTTTAAGATAGATCTCCTTTTTAATTTGCACATGTTGCTGTTCCTAGCGTTTTATTATGATGCATAAATATCCATTTAAAAAATGTATGGATTGGTGTTAGTTCATTTACCTGTTTCTGTGCTTGCTTCTCTTGTCCTGTAGGTTTATTTCCATGATCCTTAAGTAGTTATATCAAGCCTCTAAAAGGATTAATGACAGTATCTAGACGTCTAATTGTGGTCACTTCCCTATTAAAAAATGCCAACTCTACATATATTTGGTTCTTTCTTTTAATTATATCAGGTGACATAAAAATGTATCAAAAGTTTTCACTTATTGACTTTATTTTAGGCCAAATGTATTAGCTGGGAAATGTGTTTTGTTCAAAATATAATAATTGTGATTATGCTCTATAATACACGGCATTTTGGAAAAACGCTAGATGATTCTAATTTCAGGGACAGTTTTGGGGTAACCACTTTACAATATGTCCTGGAATATTTGCTTAACTCGCCTGTGTCTTAACGAGATGGAAAGTCCTTGGTGTAAATTTATTTAAAGTACCCTCTGTTCGGGGTAGTTTGACTTTTCTCCATTACAGAAGGCTTTGTATATTCTATGATAAGTCACTTCAAATCAGCCTATGATAAGTGCCTGTTAGATGTTCATACATAGCTGGACTTGTTATCTCAACTCAAATCCACCCTTACACCCATGCCACAGTTCCTGTTTCTCCAAGAGATTCAAAGATAGAGACCCAAAGAGCTCCTTCAGATTCTTGGCTCTTTCCTGATGTTATAGTGAAAACTTGGCTGTTTTGTTTCCTACGTCACCTTCTCTATTTTTTCTTCTTTAGCACCTATTCATTTTTAATGACCTAATAATTACCATGAATAGTTTTAAATCCACCTAAAATTAATTTTATTATTTGGTATGAGATACAGATTTAATTCCTCCAACAATGAATAAATTCTTCCAAACCAGTTGTGTATAATCCTTGTTTCTTCTCCTTTCTGATTATTTCTATATTTTAAAACTTCTACTAGAGATAAAATTCTGACTTCTTATTCGACTTTGCAGATAGAAGTGTCAATATCTGTGCTAGTCCTTCATAGCTTTGATTATTAGATGACAAAGTGGGTTTTCAATACTCTTCTACATTAAAATTTTTGATAACCTTGTCTTGTTATTATTGAAGGGGCATCTTAAAATATGTTTGTTACCTTGCTATAAAATACCTTTTGGGGTCTTTGGCTGGAACGTGTTACCTGTTTTTGAGGAGAATATTTCATTTGCTTTATACACAATGCCTGCCTTGCTCTAGGTGGATTAAATTTCTGACTTATTTTCAATGTTTATCACCACTATATAATTTTGAAAATTTATAAGAATCTTCATCAGACTCATCAAAGAGACTACCTGTGCCTGAGTGAATTTGGAGAATTCTGTTAACCAGAACAAGAAGGAAGATATATAATATGGTGCCCACTTTTATTTATAGTTCAATTTTTTTTTTATTGGAATCACTAAGGAAACTGCTAATTTACAAAGAAACAGCATTCACAAGTGAAATGCATGTTTTCCCTCTGAGAGCTATGCCATTTTAACTGCTAAGCCATACCTGGGGGATTGCTTTCAAAAGAAATCACAAACAAAAAACCCAAAGTGACTTAATGAAGGAGGATACCATTGCTTAAGGACGTTTCAGAACTTAAGATTCCTCTTGAGTAAATATTATTAGCTTTATAGTGAACTTCAAATTAAGCAAAATAATTTGGGGCTTGATACTTATCTCAGGCATAGAAAGCACAGGGTAGAGAATAATAAGAAAAAGGGAGCTCTTCTCTAGCTGGCTGGAAAATGTAGGTTATTTCTAGTCCTCATCTTGACCACGTAAGGAATGGAGATGATGATTACAACTGTGACCAATCTGCATTTGAGGTATTGAGCAAATTAACCTGAATTTGAACTCTATCAACTGAAGTAATGGTAGCAAAATGGCTCATCCTATCATTGTATTTATATTCTCCCATACTAGCATAGGTTTTACTTAAAAAAAAAAATCTGTGCCATCCAGCTGGCTTAATTAAGTATTAGGTTTTAGGAAAATATCTCACAGAGCTGCAAAATACATGAAACCATAGGGGTAAGTGATTATTCTTACCTTCTGGGATGCACATTGATGAAACTAAGGTCTTTTTAAAGCATAAGAATTGTTTCTAGGCAGCAGTTACATTGTCCATAGCATAAGACACACTTTAAATTAAAGCAACAACAACTTTTCAAGATATCTTTACTCTCTTCCGCTTAAAAATGGATTTCAAGTTTCCTGTTAGATGTGCCAATCTGGAAACCTAGAATGAAAGAGAAAGGGAAAGAAGAGTTCAACTCTAAAGTTGGTAATACATTAGCTAATTCTTTTATGGAACATTTTGAAGCATAGGATATTAAATCACCTTTTCCTGTTCAGTTAGCTTTTGAGTCTGATAAGCATCAAAGCCCAGATGGAAAAGCAAAGTCCAAAGAGACTGACATATAAGCACAGTTTAAAAATTTAGAAAAAGAAGTATACCTTAAGATCTTTCTTGGAGTTATTCTGAGACTGTAGCTAGTTTCTATAATATTGTAATAAAAACTGAAAGAAAACAAAAAACAAAAGAGACAAAAAAGAAAACCAGGCTGGAATCAAGTTTCGCTAAGTAACTTCAGTGGCTTTCTGAGGGCGTTAAAACATCTGCAGAAAATGTCCTTCTTTTTGCCTATTGATAGCAGTTGCAAATTACAGGCTCATTTCTATACCATTATTCAGTGCTTGTCAATGATGACCTCCACTCTTTGCCCTATATTTAAATATATGTTCTTTCTAATTCCCAAATGGGGTTGGTAACCAATGGAGGAGGGTTTGGGAAAAGACCTGCCTCCATTTCATGAAGTGTGTTCATGAGCCAATAGCTCATGACTGGATCTTAGTTGAACTGCTGACCCCGCAGTTGATGGAGCTTTCAAAAGTGTTTAACTTGGTAGCAAGGAGTAGCTTACCCTCTGGTGAAATCAGGATCAATACTTATTAAATACTTCATGAACTCTATTCATTTCTAAAACCGCCACTTGTCTGCCCTTCCTGTCATGTTCTGAATTAATTTGATATGTAATACAATTCTTACATTTTATATTAGGTTACTTGTATGCTGGAAAAGAAAGGCAAATCTTGGATGATGGCGGAGAGGGTCTGTTACTGTTTTACAATTAACTATTTGTTCTTTTTCTAAGATATCGAGTATAACACCCTCCTAGAAAATATTTTTTCATTACTTTCACTCTTCCTTCTTTATCACTGATAGGCCAAAAGTTATAAGCAAAACATTAAACATTGGTTATGTACTTTCCTCTTAGCTCTCTGAACAAAAGTGAAATGATATCTATAAACACAATCATTTCCCCCAAATACTCTAAGGATTGTCTGAAGTGAATGAAGCAAAATATAGGATGTTGGAGTAATTATAAATGTATCTGTTAAAATTATTTTGAGGAGCTTGTGTTTATTTTCATTTTTTCCTATAGAAGGGAATCAGTAAGACAAATTGTATAATCTACAAAATAAAGCCCTATATTTATATTAACATATTTGCACATTTAATTATTATTTAATTAATAATATGCCTCTGTATAATTTTCTTTTTCTTAATACATATTGACTATGCAATCATTTACCTGGCTGTATGGCATTTCATTGTATGTATGGGGAAATTTTTAACACATTTTCACCTGGCTGACATTGGAATAATTTCTAAATTATTGATTATTTTAAACAGTACTGCTCCATATATTCTAGAACATCTATGTGTATGTCTATATTTTTGAGCATTTCCTTGGTGAAATTCATAGACTTATAATCCTAGTTTTATAGGGGCACCTGGGTGGCTCAGTTGATTACGTGTCTGACTTGGGCTCAGATCATAATCTGACAGCTCGTGAGTTCGAGCTCCGCATCAGGATCTGTGCTGACAGCTCAGAGCCTGGAACCTACTTCAGATTCTGTGTGTGTGTGTGTCTGTCTGTCTGTCTCTCTCTCTCTCTCTCTCTCTCTGCCCCTCCCCTGCTTGTACTCTCCCTCTCTCAAAAATAAATAAACATTTAAAAAAAAAGAATGCTGGTTTTATAATATATATGCTTTTTAAAGACCATATCAATTTAGACTTCATCTACACTATATAAAAGTGCCCATTTCCCCTATTCTGTACAAATGGCATGCGATACTAGGAATCTCTGAAATCTCTGACACTTGTACAGTGCCCATTACTATGCAATGACACATAGTAAAATGATTTTACTGTTGATTATAATGCATATAAGTTTGTATAATAGATACAAATATAAAATTTGGTGCCTAATCAACTCTAATCTAACTACTATAGCCTTTCCTCCTATATCTTTCTAGAGGTTTATGTTGATTTATAAATAACTAGAATTTAGCAAATATTTTAAATGTTATCTTGATTTTGTAGCATTCCAGTTTACTTTTATGTTTCAAGCTAAGCATATTTTCATTAAATATTTTAAGTGAAATTATATAAATATGTGAAAAATAAACAACACAATTTCTCTGAGTAGAAAATAACCACTAAAGAACAAACTTGGTTCTTTTTTTTTTTTTTTTCTGGCTACCTTGTTTGTAAAAAAAAAATTGAAGACTTAAGTGCTACTTTTGAAGTATTCTTTTAGTTTTGTTATTCAGAGGGCATTGTACTTGTTCTCTATGCAAGCTTTCTACTTCTCAATATTTCATGCCTAGAAAATAGCAGAATTATCTCTAAGTTTATCCTAATCTACATAAGATGTGACAGATCTCACACCACAAAATATAATATAGTTTTGCATAAGTGATGCAATACCATATGGTATCTAAAATTTAAACTAAAAATCTTAATTTTGGAATCTGATAATGGCAATCAATTTTGATAGTAAGATAATTTAATAAAGCAGATTAACAAAGGAAAATATAAAGTTTTGATAATTGTATCTAGATATTTAAAACTTTCCAGTCAATAATATTCAAAATTATTATTTTCACAATTACTTTAAACGAGTTTTTAGATGTACTTAATGTGATCACATTCTACTTTTTATTTTTTCCACCTTGAAAATATTTGGTTTAAGCATTGAAATAAACAAAAATATTGAGGCAATTGTTTCTCCTTTATTTGTAAGAAGAACAGTGTGTCAGTATTACCTAATAAGATGAGCTTTCTATAAGGATATGATTTTGGTTGGCTTAGCTATCCATTTAAAAAATATTTCAACATTTTTTGACTGATACACAAATTGAAAGATTTTTCCTAAAGAGTATTTACAAAGCAATAACATTAAGAATATTAAAATAGTAATAATTTTGTTTCATATTTTTTAGTAATTTTATGGGTTTGATCTATTTATTGCCTGTTATCTTCACTGCTATTTGCAAATAAAGGAGGCATTATTTTTAATTTTTCTAAAATTGAGAAAACTGATACTCAAAGAGAATAAATGACTGCCCAAGATTTCAAAGCGAATCCCCAATGGAAAACCAGAGTTTTCCTAATTGTTGAATCATGAGAAATTGTGTGTGTGTGTGTGTTTAGGCTAAGATAGACATTTGGAATACTTGGAATGACCAAATATAAAAATGCATTTCTTTAAAGAGAAGGGGATAAAGGTAGAGTTGTAGAAAAATGGAATGTTCTGGAGATTCAATAGAATTAAAGCAATGTGAATATGTGGATACAGTGGAACATAGAAGTAGACAACTCAGAGTTTTGAATGGGGAGTGAATATAATTTGAATGCCAAATAAAATTGATAACTTTAGTAAAAATAATTTGTTTCATCATACGTGAAAATGGTTGAGTTAAAATGCTACTAGGTAGGAAATCATTGGAATGTTGACCTTCCCTCTATTCATGGATGTCTGTCTTTGATATCTATTTACCAAGCTAACATCAAGATTTAGTACACATTCATTCCTCCCTTTCAAATATATCTGCCATGACTCTATCACATTCTAAATTACTTTGTTCATTCACAGTTTTATAATTTCACTCTATTTTCCCCAGACCCGATACATCCTCTCTCCTCTTCAATTATTAAATAAAATATTTCCAGTGCTCTGAATGCAAAAGATCATTTTTTTCTGTGAAGGTCTTTAGTCAATGCCATCTCCAAATAACCTGCTTCCTATGAATTACCACGTTATGATAACAACTCTTATTTTTTGAGTGTTTACTGTGTGGCTGATTGTGTTTAAGTGTTGTGCTTGTGATATCTGCTTAATTTCTCAGGAAAAGTCTAGAAGATAGGTAATATTTTGATCTTCATTTTAAAGATGGGTGGATTGAGGCCAGAGACTAAGTAAATTTCTGAAGGTTGCATATCTATTACTTGGGTAAGCCTGTGTTGTTTGGCTTGTAACTAGTTATTATTACCACTTTTCATCTTCATTGACACTTAACGAACATTTTGCCTTACCAAAGAGGTGTACTTTCCTTAAAACCAACCACATGGATATTTTTACATTGGTCATAACACTTAACAGAGCAGCAACACACAGTAGGAGCTTAATAAAAGCTCAGGGAAAATAATGAATAAGCCTTCAATATTAAGAACTCTGGTAAGTTTTATTGCAGAGTTAAAAAGAAAAATTAGAATACAAGCCCATGGTGATGTGGAACATTTGAATCTAATTTAATTATGATCTTTATATGAAGGAAGAAAAAATGCATGTGACAGCTGTGATAGCCATAAAAACTTTGTTTAAAAAATGTTTTCTTATGTCTCAATTTATCTGTTTACACTCAGTCTTTTTGTTTGTTTCTTTTCATGATTTTTTTTAATTTCAGAAAAGCTATTTTCACCCAAGTTTGCTTTGCTGATATGGTTTTAGTAGTTCCTATCTGAAATCATCCTCAGGAAATATATATATATTTTTCTTTTTGGCTATTTCAAAAATGAAAAAAAAATACTTAATATCAGTATGAATAACACATGTGCTCATTGCAGCATAATGTTGGTGCAATCTGTGCTTGATACAGTTATAAATAAGTCTTTGAAAGCATTTTCCTGTATTTTAAATAAAGGCTATAGAAAGCCACAAGAAGGATCTAGTCTTGTTAATATCACAAGCTGTTTCCCCACCTGCACTCAGAGCAGCTTTAGTACAGCAGCTGTTTGGGTTCGTGTTGGCACATCACTGTCTGCACAGGAACCCCATGGTTTACACAGAAAATGAATAGGCCACAGTTCCAATGGGGGTCTTTAATAATCCTTTCTCTAATGCTACCATGTGCGAGCATTGGGCTTTGAAGGGGTGTGAGGTGTGAAGTTTCAGGAGGATTATATAAAGCCACTCAATTTTGAAAGGTAGAAAAGAGCATTAGAAAAACCTGAGAGTGCCTTTGCATTCCTCCTGCATGTTGATCAAATGCAGTTTATATTGATATTACAGCTTCATGTCCAGCATGTGATAGCAAGTAAAGGGATTGGTATAATTATGCAATTCACTCCGTCCGGTCTCCTTTAACATTGACAAACAAAACCCAGCACAGATGTTTCATTGATTTTATTTACCAAATATTAGCTGTGAAAATATTAACCTTATGGGAACAAATATCTATCTAGTAGTACCTATGGAGATTAAATCCAGGGAGGAAGAAATTTATATATTGAACTTATCTATGTATAGTTGGGTGGCTATTGGACATTCAGGAATAAAGCACCTTCCTTCCTTCCTTCTTTTTTCTTTTCTGTTCTGTTCTTTTCTTTTCTTTTCTCGTCTCTTCTTTTCTTTTCTCTTCTTTTTCTTTCTTTCCTTCTTTCCTTCTCTTTCCTTCTTTCTTTCTTCTTACCTTTCCCTTCCCTTCCCTTCCTTCCTTCCTTCCTTCCTTCCTTCCTTCCTTTCCTTCTTTTTCCCTTCCCTTTCCTTTTCCTTTTTTTTCTTTCTCTTTCTCAATGCCACATGAACTGCTAAAAACAACATCTATGCTAGCCAATTAATTATGGTCTAGTAAGCCACATGCATACTTGACAAATTATTTATTGAATGGCAAGAATTCAGTTAAAAATGAGGACTAGAATCTGGTAACTCTTGTAAAGTACTTTAAAGAACTCAGAATGCCGTTTTGAGATAATTTTGAGCATTTTACCCGGGTGGGGGGGAGGCGGGCAGGCTATGGTATGATAAAGGTGAGTTAATATAGTCAGTCACTTAGAGACATACTGTGTGAAATTGCAGAATCAAAGTACTAGGGCCTCATGAGCCAACAACCGCCTCAACTTTGAATTTAGGTGCAAAAGATCTTCAAGGATTGGTGACTGCCAGTATTAAGAAATTCTTATTTCCAGTAGTACATGAGAAAGAAAGTAAAAAAAATCTGTATGCTCAGCCCAGCATGCATTTACTGTATAAATCAGGTACTGTGCTAGGTGTTTAAGGATCAAATGATATATGGGATTTCTACTGAAAGACACGTTCCAGGAGGGATGATAGGTAAATAGATCAGTGACTAACACCCAGGTATAGATGCGTCTTTGAGGTGAGAATGATTAATTCCTTCATGAAGTAAAATAGGGAAGGCCTCTGAGAAGGTAACAGCTTTCAGCAGGACTTAGAAGAATAGAACTTTTCTAGGTGGATTAAAAGGCAGAATGAACCATATATACAAAGTGTGACTGTAGATTAAATGAAGTTTCATAGTGCTGGGGCTCAAAATAAACTGGAAGAAGGTATGGACACTCAAAAGATGAGTCTGCAAAAGAATCAAAAGCCAGATAATGAAGATTTCATCTTTCCTTAAGGCTCTCAGGGTATAAACACTATTGGTGTGAAATTAGTCAAAAGTTGGATGTTTTTAAAAATTTTATTTATTTTATTTTTTGTCGGGAGGAGAGTGTGAGTGCTCCTGCATGTGTGGAGGAGGGGCAGAGAGAGAGAGAGAATCTTAAGCAGGCTCCACACCCAGCATAGTGCTCATGAGATCCCATGACCATGGGATCATGACCTGAGCCGAAATCAAGAGTTACATGCTTGACCGATTGAGCCGCCCGGGTACCCTTGCATGATCATATTTATGTTTGGAAAGGTGCTTCCAGCAGAATACAGAGTGGACTGAAGAGAGGCCTATGTAGGGGTGACTATTAGGGGGAATTTCACTGCACTGTTACTTTAGGTAATGGAGGAAATGGCAGAAAACCTGTAATAAGAGACACAAACAAAGAGATGTTCAGGAGATGGGTTTGTCAGTGTTTAGTGAACTGATAGAATGAAGAAGTAACTCATATACCTTCAAATTAGTAAATCTTCTAAATTCTTTTTCCTACGTTTCACAAAACATCATCCCTTCTCACGTTATGTCAGATGACAGTGACTTTTCTGTCCCCTGCTCTGAATTTTTCTAACCGCTAAACATTTCCCTGATACTATGCAATAGAATATGGATCATTTTGTAGAACAACCAATGGCTGCTTCCAGTAGAGCTTGCTGAATATTCTGGGCCTCTCATGGCTTGATGACACAGTTTTAAGCCACACACTAAAGATGACTGTAGCTATCACTGCCCTCCTTAAAGTTAAAACAGCTTCCAATATTTTGCCCTAATATTGTCAAGAATCACACTTTTTTTTCCCAGAAAACTTCTCTAATTGGATTCGGTGGACCTTGACTGGCTTGTCACAGCTATATTCAGGGTGAAGGTGAAATCTTTGAGGAGTTTGTTCCTGAAAACAAGAGCCGAACATTTCTGATGAAGTCATATTAAGAGTGTATATCTTTATGGAATTTTTTTCATAGTACTTTTCCATCATTTGAGTTTCATTACATATGACAATTATTTAGAAAAAAAGATTAAAAAGTTTGCAAAGGATATGTTAATACTCCAAATCTTGTGTGTGTGTGTGTGTGTGTGTGTGTGTGTGTGTGTGTGTACTTATATTTTTGGAAGTTTATCAAGTAAATGAATAGAAAACTTGAAAACTTTTTGTTTCTGTATCAAAAAGATCTCAATTTTAAATTTGCAACAGGTGGGAAGTTGCTTCTAAAGCTGCACTGTTGATGAGGAATCAGGCACGTGTCCTGAGGAATCACGTCAATTAGAGAGGAATCTCAGTAACTTGGTAAGGTAGGTGTCTTAGGCTTTTAAAATCTAGACAATGTAAGAAGCCATCATTTAAAATAATTACAGTTGATATTTTCTTGATAAGTTGGAGTAAAGTTAATTCACATTTCTCACTCAAATGTCCTTAATTCATATTTTGGTGATGGGGCCATTACCACTTTTATGAGATTTTATATAAAACACACACATGCATACACACATATATACATATATAATACATGTTATGTAATGTGTGAATATACACACATATTAAATATAGAAAAGCTTTATCAAATGACTACTAGGCTAACAAGTAGAAAATGTGATCATTTTTGAATGATATGAATATGCTTAATGTTTCAACATCTTGATGTCCCAAATAGAATCATGATATTCCACCATATACAAATAGGAAATTGTGTGAGGCATTTTGATTCTTTTAATTAAAAGAGAGACTCTTTTGGCCTTGGCCTATTTCCTACGAAGCCACAATGATGTTTTAATAAGTAATGGGATACAGTGTGTCTTTTCATTCATTTACCTAGAAGAAGAAATGTGGCAGGGAGAAACTTAGAAGTAGGACTAAAAGTGTGACAGGTACCGGGCATGAGAAGCAAAGCTCCCTAAAGAGAAAGTAAATGTTACAAGAGAGAACGCTATTGGAAGGTGAGCCAATCAGAGCTGGATGTGCTAAATGAAGAGGCTAAAAGAGAGGCGCTTCTGACTTCTCGACTTCATATTAAAAAATTCTCCTCACCTTTTACGCACCTGATTCCCTAACAAGCACGTTGACATTAAGTCCTTCATTCTTTAGAAATTTTAATATTTGGATAGTATATAGAGTATGTCACCTGAAAATATAAAAAGCAATTGTCAAGATATGGCACTCTATTCCATTTTGGTCAGGATATAATTCTGTTCTTTTTAATGAGTAGTTTGATTATCACTATGGAACTGAGAGAATACCTGAATTCTGAGGTGCTATACAGAAATATGAAAAAGCAAGCGATGATCTTCAAGTAGATCAGCTTCTGAAAGTGGCATTATTTTCACTCATCACTGGCATTAACTTGTTTATTCGTCTTTTATTGAAACGGAGGATGTGAAGGAACTAGACTTTTGTAAAACTTCTATGATTATAAATGCTAACTATTACATCTAAAAGTAAGGGCATGTTTATGACATTTTACTCTGTTTTGTCTACACTCTGAAAAACTCTTATTCAAGAATGAATTATAATTATGCACTCAGTGGGCTCTGTGTCGGGTTGAATAAGTGCTGCCCTGTTGAAAGAGACCAGACTTTTTGAGAAAGTATTACACTGCATTGATAAGAAAACTTTTGTCTCTCTAAACTGAGCCTCATAAAGAGCCTCTTTTAACTGATCTTCCTTCTGGTTCCACGATGGGTGGGTAGGAATGAGGCAGGGGAACTTTTCTACTTCTTTCAAACCTTAAAAATTTTCAGATCTTTTTCTTATAATTTTTGATTAATAGCACCCTTGATTTTGATTTATATTACCCTATTATTCATTATATGGGAGAAAGAGAAGTCACTTTTTTTCCAATTTAATTTTAAAAATTAGGGCTAGCAGTGATGGAATTTAAAATCAAATTATCCTGTCAGAGTGACAGATAAATCTCAAGAGATTCTAATGAGATTTTCCCCTGGCAGGATTCTGAATTTCCCCCTTTCCCAGATTCCTTCATTCCAGATTTTGACTGTGAGTGACAGTGAGCATCTGTGGTTTGAAATAGGTTGTTATTTGTGTCATTTGATTCTCACTTAGAAATTGAGTTGGCTTCATCACTTATTTGCTCTAGGTTAAAGGGGGAGAATGTATATGCAGATGTCGAGTGAGTTCATCTTTCCCTATGGAAAGTTGTGAGTGACTACTATATACCCAAATTTGATAAAGAAGAATGGATTCACCAAATTCTACCCTTGCCTTTACCCATTACCATACTTAAGGAATTTCTATTATAGAGGTGGTGTCAATATGACAGAATTTTCTTACTATACTGCTCTTTGTGGGTTTTTCCCCCCTTTTTTTCATTATCCTCAACTAAATCTCCGGTGCTTTTGCAGTAATGGGTAGACCTTTAGAGTTGTGTATTCACTTAACAATTTGTTTTACGTCATCATGGATTCAGAGATTCTCCATTTCTGATAGCTAAAAAGAAACTAATATTTTCTGTCTTTAAAATATGTATCAAATAACAACTCTTAAATGAGATCATGGATGTGCACTTTATTTCTCTGCAAAAGAACATCTAAGATAAGCAAGCAGTATATCAAATGACATTAAATAGCTGAATTATCAATTGATAGTTTAACATGCTTGCAGAAAAGAAAAGTAGTTGTTATTAAGGGAGCCTCTGCACTAAGATATTGTTGTAGAGTAGAAGGGGCATTGCAATAGGAGGTTGACTCTAGACTGAGCCTGTTCCCTAACTCTGAACAGGGAGTTCATGCAACAGCTGTAAGTTTTAGCTTCTGCAGATCAGAAGCTAATCAAAAGCTACAGCTACAATGAAGAACTTTGCTTCTTCATCCTATTTCCGTCTTGCGTGTTGTAGCAATCCCTAAGATAGAGGATATTAACAACTGAGTGTCCCCTGAGAAGCCTGCTCTGGTTACTCAATTATTATCCCAAAATGAGGAATGGTGAGGCTATTAGGTAATAACTCAAAGAACAGATTATGCTCGAAAGGAACTGTGGCAAGTCACCTATGTGTGGGCCCTGAAGAGCTGCATATACTGTACATTAGTTAAGAGTCTTAATAAAAGAACAGAAGGAAGGGAAAATAACACAAAATGAAGAATGAATTACTTAAGATTAAATAGTTTCTATTACAGAAATAGGCTACATGTAGAGCTAATGGCAGGCATTTTCTACAGACAGATGGAATACTCTCATCCCCCAATCGTATTGATATGAAATGAAGTCTCTGTTAAGAATCATTTTTCCTGAAACATTTGCATATAAATATAAACATCATTACTAGGGGCTAATTGCCCTGTAGGAAGTAAAATGTGGGAATTAGCATCTTTAGTCGTTTTTATTATTATTTTTTAAAGTATCTCTAACACGCATCATATTTGGTACTGCATGGCTGCAACAGATAATTACCACCATTAAGAATCTCAAACGCAAAATCAAAACCATTTGGAATGGCTTCCAGGGCAACCCAGCACAGTGAGTAGCCACCAAAATGAGTATATGAGGCTTATATTCATGCATATTCATAAGGGTACTTAATTCGACATTCATAGTAGGGGGCTTTTGAAAGCTTGTCAAAAGAGCAGCCCCAAAACAAGACCAAACATCAAAGGTAAGAAGATGCAGTACATCTCGCGCCCACACACACACAAATATTGCTTGCAGGAGGCAGTGAATAACACTAAAGGAATTATTTATTTTAACTACTCAGAGGAGATGGCAACTTCTACGAAGATGTAAACCACAAGCCTTTGCCTTTATCGTTCATCTTATTGATCAGAAAGGTCAGGAGTATAAGTTATTCAAAGGATGGATCATAGGCAACAATTCGGGACAAATGGGCATGCAGACTTGTGTGATTAATGCCCCGTGCTTGCACAGAATATGAGTGAAAGTGTGAGGGCATGTCTTAAAGACTGAAAAAAATAAAGGTGTTTGAAAGAATACAACTATGGCTGTGACACTGACTGTATCTGAAACATTGCCCGTTTTGTGGGTACGTCTGTGTATTTCAGTGTACAGGTGCTGCCTTGTTCAACTGTTGTGTTCAGCGGCGATCTTGCTGACATTATACTTTTCAAAACCATTTCCATGACATTCAGCAAATGTTTATTCTGGTGGAACAAATCTGTTAAATTATAGATTAGAAACAGTACAAAGAAACCTTTACAAATGTTTCAGTTTCAGTTTTGCACAAAGCAAACAGCATTATATTTAAATGAAGCACTCCTTGTTAGAATAAAACATCTACATAACATGATACTATGCCTGGTTTTTTTAATTCTTCTCCCTTCCCTGGACAGGCATAGATGTCTCAAGTTGTGAAAGACACAAAAAGTGTTGGGGATGATATGTCTTCAGTTCCTTTCAAACGTCCACCTCTACAGTTCACTCCTGCTCACCTGTCATTTTCCCATCTCTTCTAGACCCCTTTCCTTAGTTTTGTGCCCCACCCTTACCTTTCCCCTCTTGATTCTCCTCTGCTCCTAGGAATGGTCTAAATATAAAGCAATGACTCTTTTCCCATCATAGGGGGTCCCATGTCATTTAAGTAGCATTGGCACTGGGCTCTGTTCATTCACTCCTTAACACCTATAAGTAATCATTGTATTGGAAAAATATTGGAGAATTACATGTTAGTGTTTTTAAAAACATTGTTGCATGAATGACAGAGTGCTGCTAGGCTCACCATGGGTTTCAAGTGACCTATTTATGGTCCTATTTTAAATCCGTAAGTCAAACTTTAAGTTGTTTTAGGTTAATGGATAGGAAAGTTTAATGTAGTGATTCTTTGTTGAAGAAAGGTTTATTTTTAGGGCTGTATGCTATTTTATAATGACATGAATCATTATTGTTTTAAATTGCCTAAAGAAGCTTTAAAAATTGTTTATGATCCTTTGTGTTAATTAAATATGTAGATGACTCAGTTGAGAAAATTACAAAAAAAGAGAAAACTATCTAAAATGCTGATGCTCTTCAAAATCAGACACTAAAACATGTCAACATGGCATAAAAGATGAATAGAACTTAGGTGACTCTAAACATACTTTAAAATGTATTTTTAAATGCATTTAAAATACATTGAAACATTTCATAAATTTTGGAACATATTAGAAGGACACAATACATTAAACAGCCGTATTCACAAAAATATCCAGACAGATAAATAAGAATGAAGAGAACCATCAGAAACATATGTGTAATTGCATGCATATAAATTCAATGCATAGAATTAAGAAAATACCACAATCCTCCGCAAAAGAAGGATTACTTAATAGAGTTGAACATATCGAGTATTTTTAGGAGGGGACAATAATTTATATCCTTATTTCACATCATACACCAAAATAAATTCAAGAGGGAAACATAGAAGCTAAAATCATAGATTAATGGAAAGTCATGTAGGGTAAATTTAAAGCTAAAACCTTATAACGTAATGACAATTTGGATAATTACTTTTTGTGATCTGTGGACTTCTAAGCATAAACAAACTTTTAAAGTATGAAAGCAACAGAGACAATCACCAAGGGAAAGATGAATATACTTGAATTAAGATTTACAAACGTTTATACATGAAAAAGTCATTATTAGTAAAATAAAAATAATAAATAAAAAAACTGGGGAAGTACTTTTCAAAGGTACAGAAGTTAAAGAATTTTTAAAACACTCAGGTCTTTTTTTTTTAATGGTCAATAGTGGTAAGGAAATTTCAAAGTGTAAGAACTACAAAAGAAAAATAAGCATATGAAAATAGTTGAACTTCAGTTATAAGGGAATAAATTTTTTAAAAAAACATAAAAGAGCCCTTATTTTTGGTATGGTTTCTTTTTCTTTTTTTGCTTTTTGCTGTCTAACATAACCAACATTCTAAAAAGATGAAAATTATCTCTGTGTGTTTTGGGAGACATAAGCAGTCTCACAGACAACCAGTGTGTATGTGTAAATTAGCATCAACTTTCTGAAAAACAGGTTTTATTACCATGGAATGAGAGCTTGACAATCTTCTAGAAAAAACACTACTAGTTAAAAAAAATCCTGTATAAATGATTAGAAATTCAGAGAATTGCATAGAAGAAAGTACTGCTGTAACCAAGAAAAACTTCAATTATTTTTACCCTTTGCATTTTTAAAATGTTGCTGTTAATCAAGTAGCATAAACAATGTTTTCTCTCCATATTTACACTGACTGGAAGTGGCTTGTCCCCACCCTTGATTTATAATCTGCCTTCAGATTCGCAAGGTCTATGTAAGTGTCACAGTGATTTCTTATGAAAAATGCCCACGTCCTCCATATTAGTCAATATAGAGAAAGACGGGGGAGCAATCAGGCTTTTGTGCAGGGAAGAGGGTGGTGTAGATGGCAGAGGAGTTCCAGCTCAAAATCACCTTGGGGCATTACAACCTTAGCAATACAGGAGAAAGGCATTTAGCAGCTGATGACTGTGTATGTCTGTCAGCTGGTAGCATTTATTCATGCCCTATTAATAGCATAGTGAGGTGCTTGGCTACCAACAGAGTATCATTAAGCAATAAGTCAAACATAGGCCATATGTATGGAAACCAAGAATGTAGAATAGGAGAGGGGTGTGTGTGTGTGTGTGTGTGTGTGTGTGTGTGAGAGAGAGAGAGAGAGAGAGAGAGAGAGAGAGAGAGAGAGAGAGAGCAAAAGGCACAGGGGTAGGAGACATGTTTATTCAGTCTACTGTTTTGCTGCAAACATGTGACACACATAGTGGCTAAGCATTACATAGTTTTGAATGAATGAATACTTCTTTTATGGACTAAATTGACTTATGTATGCATAGGATTTGAACATAGAGAAAGGGAATAAAAGGAAAAAAAAGCAAAGAAATGATAAGGAACAACATGAACAGAGATAGAGAGAAGGCATTTGTGCTTAAAGTTTTTGAAGGAAAAGAGAGAGCTGATCTAGCAAAATAAATTGTACAAGGAGCAATCTGTAAAAGGTGCAGTGACCTATTTTAATGAAGAGATTACTGGGCCTTATAGTATGAGTATCTTTAAATTTTTAAAATCATATCCAATTATTTTTCAAAGTGATGGCATCAGTTTTCATTCTCATTTACAATATGTATATGAGCTCAGGTTGACCCACAGCCTAACCAGTCATATTTCTTATTTTTTGCCAATCTAATAAGTAAAAAACAAATGGCAAATGTTCTTCTCAGGACATTTATGTCCTTCTAGTCACTGTACATAGTTGTTCATTTTTGGTGTTATTCCTTATGGCAAAAAGTTGCTTCTGAAATATCAGAATTATAAATCTCATTGATGTCTATTTGTTAAAAGCTCTTATTAGATTCTCTACTTTTTAAAAAAACCACTGTCTTTCATTCCCCACCACTTTTAGTCTCCTATGTATCAATTTTATCTCCAGTTACAATAATGTTTCTCTAGAGCTGCACTGTCTGATAGGGTAACCACTAGCCTCCCATGGCTATCTAACCACTTTAAATGAAGCTTAGTTTAAACTTACATATAAAGTTAGTATAAAAAACATATTGCATTTTTTTAACAGTTTGTACCAAAAAAGGTAAAACGTTTATTAATAATTTTTATATTGATGACATATTAAAATAATAATATTTTGGATATATTAAGCTAAATAAGATACTAATAAAAACTATTTTACCTATTTCTTTTTATTTTTATTCATGTGATGAATATAAAATTGAAACTTACAGTTGTGACTTGCGTTATATTTTTATTGGAGAATGCTGCTCTATAAGATTATCAGTAGATACCTTTCCAAATCCAACATTTATTCTCAATTCATTTGTTTCTTCTCTCCTTCTTTCCTTCTGTCATTCTTTCCTTCTTTACTTTCTTCCCTGCTGCCTACCTTCTTTGCTTCCTTCCTTTCATTTTACTTCAGTCGAGAAGGGAATTTGTGATAACATTGTGTACCCTCTACATGAAAATCTGTCTAAATAAACTTGCATCTTAGAGCTTTTACAGCCTTCTATACTCTATCATTCAATTCAGGTCTGCTCTTTATTATTATGTTTTTAAATTTGTATTCATTTTTATCCACAAGTAATTAAATGTCAAGCCTAACTCAGAATGAGGTTTTATAAAACTATCCTAAACTCAAAAATAGTTTCTCAAAGTTTTCTTCTTTCATTGCCAGCATGTTTTCAGTATAACATAGAAGAAAGAGTGGCAAAGGGCATTGGAGACATTTAGCAAAACCAAGGGGTGAAATGGGCAAGACATTGGACTACAGGCTTGAATGATAAAATATAGGACACGCAGTTAAATGAGAATTTCAGATAAACAATGAGTAATTTCTATTTTATTATTTTAATGTTGTTGTTTCATTTCCATTTACAACAAAAATGTAAGGCATGGGACACACTTATGATAATTTTACACAATCTTGTATTTGTTACTTACCTGAAATGAAAAGTTTAGCATCCTGAAGTTTTATTTATTAAATCTGTTAATCCTGTTGGAATGAAGACAATCACCATCATTAGTCTCCTTGTGGGTGGGACAGGGAAATGATGGGATTTCAGGTGCAGAGAATTGAGGTATTGAGTTCTTTGCATGCATTTGTTCACTGTTTTGTGTAAGGTCCCCTTTCTTTCTCTCTTTCCTTTCCTTTCCTTTCCTTTCCTTTCCTTTCCTTTCCTTTCCTTTCCTTTCCTTTCTTTTCCTTTCTTTTCTTTTCTTTTTCTTTCCCATTCATTCATTCATTCATTCAGTTTTTAGAGATGCCTCAGTCCCCATCTTCCTTCTAAGCTTTTTGAAATGTACCTGTTTTTAGCCATGTGATTCACTTTTTAAGTAACACTCTGCTTCCTTCAGTCCTTGGTCCTATTGTTCAAGTCACCCGTCAGTAAGGCCCAGTCAAATAACACATACGTTACCTTTTATGATATATAGCCTTGCTTGGGGACAGGGAGTATATGATAGGTGAGATATCCTAATGTTTCAGGATCAAAATAATGTTTTTTTTTAAATAAAGAAATTCTAAATTTTTTAACTGACTAGGCATATTATTAGTTATTTAAAAACATTCTATGTTATGATGAGTATCAGCACTGAAATGCAGTGGAAGGACAGTTTAAAAATTTTCTGCCCCTTCCAATATACTATTAATCCATTTTTAAATATGAGATTTCTCTCTGGATATGTGAGTTATAACTTATATATTAGAATAATAACACTATCCCCTCTCAACTAAATAAGTCAGTATGCTCCATATACTATTTTTTTAAGTCCATACTGCTTATTTTATCACTCAGTTTTATGCTTAATCATATACTGCCTTATATCATTAAATTCTTTTCAAATAACTACATTTGATTAAAGGACAATAACTTGAACCTGTCACTCCTTTCTATTTGTGATAGCTCACTATATCTTATGAAACACTGATTAGTCATAAAGACTTAATTTAATTTACCTACCTGGTTATTAACTAAAACAAAGTTAGACAGCTTAGATTTTAGAGCCAGATAGATTTGAATTTTAATCACAACTCTTTTGATGAAAATCATGAGACCATAGACAAATTGCCCAATTTACTTCAGTTTTTGTTTTATTTTTTATAAATGTTTCTCTCAATAAGAGCAGATACCTCACTGGGTCATTGTAAGGATTGAATGTAACTATATTATACATTTAAAGGTCTTAACACAAGCCCTGATATATCATAAGCCCTTAAATTTTAGTCTTATTACCAATGATAATATAATTTTTATCTCTTTTAAATTCGTAGACTTACTAAAGAAGACAGGACTAAACACTTTGCATCTCACATATCTTTTTTTTTCTTTCTTTCTCAAGGGTAATTCTTTTTCTGTGGCCAACATAAGTAGTGAATTACGGGTTTTACCAATATGTTAATCACATTTTTAGAACATTACTGAATGTGACGTCATATTGACTTTCCTCAGCGGGATTTCACCGGTTCAGTATGGTTAAACAACAAGGCCTCGTGATTCTCCTTGTTTCATGAAACTTAGCAATATTTGAGTCTGTGATTATAACTGATCCTCTAGTAATAGGGAGGATGACTCTATAGCTCTGTATATTTAAATGAAAAGGTGTAATATTAAAAAAGAAAGGGGTGGAGATTGTCCATATGCATGTATAAGTAGAGAAATATATCAGATGAATAAGCAAACTGCACAAGTGCAAAGGTATTTAAGACAATGTGTGAATTGTTTTATTCAGCTTTTCTAAAATCTCTACTTGCCAAGTTTACTCTATGTGAGACAAATAACTGAAACTTTTGGCACCATTTATCAAAGAATGTGCATTGGAATGCTTTCATCACTGTTGACTGTAAGAATTATATGTGTTTCTAGTCTTATTTGGAGACCTTTTTGTAACGAATAATTTGAATACATATCAATATTCCACGTTTCTGCTGAAATGAAACAAAATTCCCTAGTGTATGTGTTTAGTTTCATTCCCATAGGATGGTGAATATGCATTGCATATATTTATAAAGTAAATGATATGCTTAAAGATATAATAGCCCTTGCTTTTAGGCAGTTGTTTTCTCTAAGGAGTTCAGCACATTTCGCATTGACTTGGAAAAAAAGAAAAACAAGTCCTCATTCTTGACTCACCATACTACTCCAGGAATATTTCATTATTTTCAATGATTTTTTTCTTTCAAAAGCATATAAAAGATTGTAAGAGGTTTAAGGTGGGACAGAGAGAAAAAAAAGATGCTTCGTGCATCTAATACAAAGGTTAATTCTTTAGATCAAAATCTTTAAGCTCTACAATCACCAAATAAGCATCTAAACCTTGGTAGAATGCTGATCTTCTAGATCACAGCTATCTCTAATAAGATATAATGTTAATTACATTTTAAATGTATTTAAGGAAATTATATTTTCAAAAGATCAATATTTTCTATTTGGATAAATATGAGATTTAAAAACTATGTCATGGCTCAGTTCTTTGGGCTCTTAATTTTTATGTACCATTCTTATTGGGAAGGGTGCATTTCAAATAGGTAATCTGGTAAAAATGACTTTTATTAGTAAGTCCATTTGTACACTCCTCCCTTGTAACTGAGGACATGCCTTTGCAAGATCCCCACAAAACTAACTGCTCCATGTGGCCATTAAATACATGACATTTGTAACCATGGAAATGTCATCCTGAAATATTGAGATACTCTAAATTAGTATTTTCCACACACTGAGGAGAAACCAAGGATCAGAAAGATGAAATTATTTGCAAAAAAAGTGTGTATTATCATGGTTAAGAGTATTCACTGATCTGTTGTCATGTTTTAAACCTGAGCTCCGGCACTTACTGTGTAATCTTGGGCAAGTGGACTAACCATCTTGAAGCTTACTTTCTTTATATGTAAAATAGAGCTAATAATAGTATTTAGAAGCTTATTTTATACTAAAGATTACAGTGGAAGAAGAATACCGTGTCAAGGAATTTTAACAGAAATGTGTATGTTTGAGGGTTGTCATAAACCTCTGTTTTCCCATTTGGAACTAGTGTGGAGTTGTTCTATCTTATGGGCCACTTGTGGTTCCATTTCTGCCTTCTGCTTAATCTTTGATCAACTGAAACTGTGCTGTGAAAAGTGCTATAGCATAGCGGTTAAGCACTCAGACTCTAGACTAGTCTGCAGAGGCCTGAATTTTAGTTCAGCCATGTGGCGTAGGGTAGTTACCCTGTGACTCAGTGTCTTTACCTAAACATAAATGTAATCCTGAAGTCTGCATCCTAGCATTAAGTGAATTAATGTATGTAAGGCACTAAGAACAGTGGCACACAGCAAGTGATGTGTGAGTGTCAGTAGTTAGTTGTTGACATACTAAGAAAAAATGTGTGAATTGTTTTATTCAGCTTTTCTAAAATTCCCATTTACCAATTTTACTATATGTGACATAAATAACTAGAACATTCTTTCCCCCAAAAATTATGAATCATGTTCTGTTTTGTTTATTTTTAACAAATACATACGCATCAATTTTAGTTTTGAAGTAATGTATAAAAATGACTCCATTACTTTATCTCATTTTGATAAAATAATCTAAGAAAAATAATTCTTATTACATGTTTTGTTAAAGTTTTCCAATTACTACTCAAGATAGTAATCACAATATTCCCATTACTCCATCAAGAATAAATGACCCAATCAAATATGCAATTACTCTTATAAAGACCTGGGTAAATATTGTTGCAAATACTCAGATTCTCTGAGTGAAGTCTGTGAGAATAATAAGTGTATTTATGTCCATAAAGTTACTTTATTAAATCCTTCCATTTTAAGCCAAATATGGTTTAGTTGTTAAGGAAGCAGATTATGCATTTCTGTATACTTTAATCAAAATTAACTATATTCATCTTATACAGATATAATTTTGCTAAGATAGAAATTCAACCCACATGTTTCGTCACCAAGTGTTTTGGTTGACTTCTGTACGGCAAGGAAGAAAACAAATTTTTTTGTGTCGTGGTAAATGAATAAATAGTCTTTCTATTTATTAGAGTGGACATAATAGAATAATTATGTATTCATGGTGGTCAGTTTTCTATAAATATTGGAATGCAATAATTACTATAAAACTGCCTGTTATTTACTCATTTGGAAGACTTATAGGAGCATAAATATGCATGAACAACTTCTCCAAGTCAAATAATATACTGTTTATTCGTCTTGCTCTTTGGGTTGCTTTAGGAATATTTTGTGCTTTTAAAAATATATCTGCTACCTTCATCACCTTGCCCTAGGTGGTGATTAAAGTGTAGTTTTGATACAGGTACAATTCATTTATGATAGTTCTTCTCTTCTAGACAGTATGATCAGACATTTCCTTTCTCTTGTCTTCCTTTCCTTTCTCCTGTCTTCCTTTCCTTTCTCCTTCCTTCTAACCTTCAGGATGGAAACAACAAAAATTTGCCAACCCTTTATCTCTCACTGTTCTCTCTTTTCCAGTATTATCACTAGCTAATCTGACAACAAAAAATATATAGAAGTATTACTGAAATAAATCCCCCTGTCTCCCACCCATGTTGTTCCAGGTCCTGGGTCACAATATGTTAAATGGATTTCTAGAGATAAACCTCAGTTGTCTTCTCCCTCCACTTGATCCTCCAGGTTTGGCAAGGAGGATCCCATATTAAAAATGCAGATTTCTGTGAGGAAAATATTTCATATAGAACAGGAGCCATCTGTTAGCCCTCATATTTACCCAGGTTGGTGTCTACTTGCTTTGTTTGCTTAAAAGACAGGCTTTGGTTTCAGAAGAGTTGAATTTTCATTTTAGAAATCTAAGGAGTCTTTTCTGAACTTACATCCTACTTAGCATCACATTAATTTACAAAGCATTTCTAGAAATAAATTGCTATGGAATTCAGAAGTACATAAGAGTAATACTATAATTACAGAAAGCTAAAGATGTAATACAGTTTACCCAACAATTTGCTGAATATAATGATGGAAATGCTCACAGTTAAAAAAAAATAGTGCTTGGCTCATTCAGCTAGTCTTATTTGTATATATGTTAGTGTTGAGTCAGATCCTCCAAGTTCAAGAGCTACATTAGTTTTTTTTTTCTCCCTTCTGTTTGGATGCAGGATCACTCTTCCTCAATGTTTCCCACAAAGCCTCTGATACTTGAGTGACATAGAACAAACCACCAACCTACAAGTGCACATAGTCCTTCTACAGCAAGGATTCCCAGGAATCTGGAGTAGAAGGAGAGGACATGACTTTTTCCTCTATTGCACCTCTCTGCCTCTTAAGGATTTCTACTTCCTCTCCTCCTACTCCTCCTCCTCCCTC
This sequence comes from Panthera onca, assembly GCF_046562875.1. NCBI lineage: Eukaryota > Metazoa > Chordata > Mammalia > Carnivora > Felidae > Panthera > Panthera onca. Next base: position 56,407,213 of record NC_138339.1, read on the forward strand.
TTGTCTCTCTCCTCCTCTTCTTCCTCCTCCTTCTCTCTCCCTTTCTCTTCTTCTTCTCTTTCTCTTTCTCCTTCTCCTTCTCTGTGGTAGAAACATTTAACATGACAGCTATCATCAACACATTTTTTAAACTTTATTTATTTATTTAGAGAGAGTGTGTGTGTGTGCATGCACAAGTGGGGATGAGTCAGAGAGAGAGAGAGGGGGAGAGAGAGAATCCTAAGCAGGCTCTGACCTGTCAGCACAGAGTCTTAATCCCAGGAACCATGAGATCATGATTTGAGCCGAAATCGGGAGTCAGATGCTTAACTGACTGAGCCACCCAGACACCCCTATCCTCAACTAATTCTTAAGTGCACAATATGGTTTTGTTATCTGTCAAAACAATGCTGAATGGCACATCTCTGTTCATCATGCATAACTGCAAATACACTTTGAACAGCACATCCTCAATCCTGTCTCCTCCCATTTCCTGGCAAACACCATGTCTACTCTTTCTTTCTATGAGTTTGATTACTTTTTATTTCTCATGTGAGTGGAATCATGAAGTATTTGTCTTGTGACTGGCTTGTTTCACTTTACATAATATGCTGCAGATTCTATGTTGTCACATATAACAGAAACTTGCTTTGGATTTTTAAGGTTGAATCAGATTTCATTGTATGTATATAGTACATTTTCTTTTTTTATTTACCCATCCATGAAATTTACATTGTTTTCATGTCTTGCCTACTGTGGATAATGCTGTAGTGTACAGGGGAGTGTAGCTATATCTTTAAAATCCTGATATCAATTCTGTTGAATATATACCCAGAAATAAGATTGGTGGAACTTAAGGTATTTGTGTTTTTAATTTTTTGAGGGAGCTCCATACTTTTTTTTTTTTTTTACCACACATTTTTCGTTTCTAACAAGAGTGTACAAGGGTTTCAATTTCTCCACATCATCACCAATAGATGTTGTCTTTTTTTTTTTTTTTTCCTGTAATAGTAGCCATCCTAACAGGTGTGAGGTGATATATCATTGTGGTTATTTTTTGCATTTTTTGATGATTAGTGATGTCTTCATATCTTTTCATATACAATAATGTCATTTGTATGTCTTTTTTGGAGAAATATCTCTTCAAGCCTGTATTAAAATTAGGTTATTTGGGTTTTTTTTAATGAGTTTTAGGAGTTCCTTTTATATTTTAGATATTAACCTTTTTGGATGTATGGTTTGCAAATATTTTTCTCCCATTTTATAGTTTTCATTTTTACTTTATTGGTTGTTTCCTTTGCCATGACAGTTGTAACTAGCTTTGAGACGAATTGCTAGAGAGCTCTAACAATAGGGACTAACATATAGTAAATGGATAAACAGTTTCCTTACTAAATGATCACTTTAAAAGTAGGGAAAAGAATGATCACCATGTGGCTCAGTCGATTGAGTGTCCGACTTCAGCTCATTCATGATCTCACCTTTTGTGAGTTTGACCCCCATGTCACGCTCTTTGCTGTGACAGCTTGGAGCCTGCTTTTGAATCTGTTTCCCTCTCTCTTTCTCTCTCTCTGGCCCTCACCTGCTTGTACTCTCTCTTTCTCTCTCTCTCAAAAAAAAAATATGATCACCATGAACGCAATAATATTGGATGTTCCATCTTGCTTTTTATTAACCAGTATTCTCTGAATGCTGTCTGTGAAGTAGATGAAAAAAAAAAAACAAAAAAAAACAAAAAAAAAAAAACTGAGACTACAGCCCCTATAAAAACTAAAGGTAACTTTAAAAATGCCCATACACCATGCTTCTGGAATGCCTGTTTGGAATGGGAACTTTGGTAGAAAATAAAGAAATAATTCTCACTTCCTGCTCTGAAGATGGCAAACAATAATGATGATGATACTGATAGTGGAATCCTAATCATTCTCTTCTAAAAGGATCTGGCATTTTTTAGCATGTTGTCATTTCATATGTAATATAGCATCTTCCTGTACAGTTATAATGAATGCATATAGTACTCAGAAAGCAAAAAACTGAAATTGTATTAAGCTTCCTAAAATTTACCAATATAATCTATCAAACACACTCATGATTTTTTAAAAAAGTATATGTAGCCATTTCCTATATTCTGACTGAATGCTGTATTATCTTTTCACATAACAAAGCTTTTGTAATTTTTTTTTCTATAGGAGTAACAAACAGGTAATTAATTTTATTCTCCTAATGTGGGTGATTTTCTTTTAAAAAGCTAATTTCAGCATCACAACTTGCTGTAGGCAATGCCATGTAAATATTTAGAGTGTTATCAAATATGATAAAACCTTTCATATTTAAGATGCAAGATTTGGAAAAAAAAATTCCACAGATTGGCTTCTGGCTTTTTATATTTCGAACCTTGTTCCTTTGCCACCATCCATAGAGTTTTGGTGCCAGATTTTGCAGGACATGTTCATTTCAGCATATAACATTTAGTCCTTTACTTTCAAGTCATAATGGCATAGTACTCTTCAGGGTTATTACAGGAAACCATTTCTTCACAGGGACAGGTAGGAATAACCACTATCATGGAAGTGACAACAAACCAATAAATAAATTTTTCTAAACCAAAACTAAATATATCCTCAATACAGCCTCTCCTTTGGTACATTCCCAAGATTCATTTGGTCACTCTAATCTATGCCTATAACTTTAAGAGATGGGAAATCAGAGTGAAAATAGTTATAGAAGAAAACAGAAGAGAAGAGATGCTTCTGCGAAGAATTATGGATGGAACGTCATGAGGTTATATTGTAAGAGGAGCAGATCTGGTAAGTCAGAGGAAATTTCTCCCAGTGGTACTTGAAGCTGCAACTTGAATGATGAACTCATTGTTAGTGACCCAGTGATGGTGGAAGAGAGAGATGAAGAAGGTCCCAGGCATTAAGGATGAAGATGGACAAAGACTTTGAAGCAGGAAAGTACTAGAGTGAATTGAGAAACTGTAAGGGGATTTGGTATGGCTGGATCTCAGAAAGTGAGGAGTAAAAGGGTATCATGTTTGGTCTGAGTAGGTCACATCAAGGTTGTTTTGTCGTTGTTGTTGTTGTTTCTGAAGAAAAGGGGGAGCCATTTGGAGTTGACATTACAAGATTTTCATCAATATCAGAAAACTGTGAATACAGTATGGAAAATGGATCGGAGAGGGGAGGCACAAATTGATGCAGAATGTCCACTAGAAAGCTATTGCGCTCAATTAGGGAGAAGTTAGCCCAGGGTCAATAGTAGTAGAGGTAAAAATAATTGTTACTTTTATTCATTATTAGCAATACTGAATTGAACTAGGTTTTGCATCTATTATTTTTCCTTTCTAGTTTTGATAGGCATTGGTTTCTAATTGATAGAATGTTAGTAAACATTACTGAAATACTTGAAGTTTGTATTTTTTAACTATTAAAATCTTATTTTAGGATTTTGGACTATAATTTAGGGTCAAACTATTTAATTTTATGAAAGATTTAGCATTTAGGTAACTAATCAAGAGCCATTGATTTTTCCAGATTTATACTGAGAGGATACAGTATAAATATTTCTGTTTGCTATGATACACAAGAATGAGATGGATCTTTGGAATGGGAACAGTCAAAATTTATGGAATACATGATTTGTAAATATTTGGTACTCACCTTGCTGGAAGGGTGCTTGGTCTAGAATGTAATAAAAATACAGATATCAGTTGCTGTAATTAATTAGGCTTCTTCATGCTAAATTCATCTATTTCTATCTTCCCTTCTTTCCCTTTACACTTACCTATTAAAGTGTTAATTTCATTATAATTTATTTTCTCACATGTAATCTCAAAAGAGAGGTGAATCCTTTCAATTCAGGCAAAAAGAAAACATTTTCTATAACTAAATGAAACTACATTCGAAACCTCTTTGAGGCTCATAAATGTCATTTTTCACTTGTTCTATTTCTACTATCTCTGCATGAAGCTCTATAATACCAGTTTGTAAATGGCATTAATGTATACACATTTTCACCGAATTCTTAGTTTCCAATCCAATATCAGTTCCCCAAATTAAGAACGATGTTCAAGACTCCTTGTTCATATGTATCTCCACTGATGTTGAAATTTCTCTTCAAGAAGGTCTTAACATTCAGTAATTAGAATGTCCTGGGATGGAGTAGGGCTGGGCTACATGGCAACATGCACAACATTTAATTTTGTTTATGTCAGGGGGACTTACCCTCTCCTTCTATCTCTGTCTCAACATTACATTTTTCTTCTCTTCTGAAAAAGTCTGTCAGAAAATACAATGAAATTCAAGAAATGGATTGACCTTCTAAATCATGAAAGGTCACGGAAGATGTGAAGATACCAGGATTATCACAGAGCAGTTATATCTCCCCCTTAGTGAGATCCTTTATAAGATCTCTGTTGTGTTGGCCACAGTAAATATGATAATATGAAAAAGATGTTAATTCTTAACTACAATACCAATGAAAACGTGTGTTAAGCATTATAGATATATTATCTTGACAAAACCTCGGAAATATATACAACCATTGTCTCCATTTTAAGGTGGAAACTGAGGTCTTGAAAAGCAATGCAAGGTCTGCTGATGACTAGGTCACAATAAAGGGTGCTGAGGGAAATGACGTGATGAGCAGCAGCATCACAAAATTGTCCTCTTCCATCTACCACCCTGAAGGCCCATTCATTCTCCCAGTCACTTTTCTCTTACTTTGACTCATCTTAATTTCATTTAAATTTATTTTTATAATATCTACATCACATTTAATTTTAAAAATTCTCTTTAATAGACATGCCTTGCCAAGCTTATCATTATCAAATTTAAAAAAGCCAATTAGTTGATGGACATTTGGGTGATTTCCACTTCTTGCCTATTTTGAATAATACTACCCTGAACATTCACATACAAGTTTTTGTATGAACATATGTCCTCAGTAATCTTAAGTGAATACCTAGGAGTGCTTTTGATGAGTTATATGGTAACTCTCTTTAGCTTTCTGAGAAGCTGCTAAGCTGTTTATCAAAGCAGGTACACCATTTTATATTGTCACCAACAATACATAAGGGTATAGTTTTTGCCTCATCTTTGTCTATACTTGTTATTCTCTTATCTTTTTGATTATGTCCATCAATTGATGAATAGGTAGACAACATGTGGTATGTTCATACAATGGAAGACATTCAGCTATACAGAGGATGAAATGTTGATCCATGCCATATCAGGGATGATCCTTGAAATATATGCTAAGTAAAGGAAGTCAGATACTATTGGTGACATATTTAAGGACTCCATTTATATGTATTTCCAGAATATGTGCATGTGTGGTTCGCAGAAGCTGGGCCAGGGAGGAATGGGGAGTGACTTCTAATGGGCATGGGGCGTTTACAGAATGATGAAAATTCTGTGAAGTAGATAGTGATGATTGGCTCCACAGTCTTATAAGTATACTAAAACCACTGACACATAAACTTTAAAAGGTAAATTATATGTTATAATGAAATACATCTCTGCAAAAAAGCCACTTAGGCTTCTAATTCTAAAATGATAATGATCATAATGATAATCATAATAACAACAGTAATTGTGGAGGTTGGGTAAAGAAGACAGAAGACAGGGAAAAGGGAAATAAAATGAACATTTATGCTTTTTTTAATATGTTTTCTTAACGAATCTGTTTCCTTTTCTGGTAAATGATTCTGCCATCCACTTAGTTACTCAAATTAGAAATCTCAAAATGATTGGTCCTTCTTTCACTCAACACACTACATATTTTTACAGAATTTAGTGTCTTTGGTTTCAGAGGTTTTGGTTTTTGTTTGTTTTGTTTTGTTTTTGTTTTGTTCTTATTCACCGTTCTCATTTCTACCTTCACTTTCATTACCATTTAGAGTAACTCTGGGCACCTGGGTGGCTCAGTGGGTTAAGCAACTAACTCTTGATTTCTGTTCAGGTCGTGATCTCACCAACCATGAGATAAAGCTCTGCCTTGGCCCTCTGCACTAACAGCACAGATTCTCTCTCTCCCTCTCTCTCTGACCCTCCCCCGCTTCCATGAGGATGTGTGCACACTCTGTCTCTCTCTAAATAAATAAACTTTAAAGAAACTCATCTATTAATCATGGCAGCATTTTCCTACTGATGACCTTCTCCTCTATTTCCACGCTCTCCTATATTCAAATCTATTCTACAAGCTGCCTTTATCCATTATTCTGCTACCATAGAAGTCTGGCCATATCATTCTTCCAATGATGGCATTAATGATAACTGATATGATACAGTGAACCCCTCACAAATTTGCTGAAATCTTCCTATGTAGGCTCATTTTTAAGCCACTTCACTCCTGCTCTTCCTACCCTTGCACACCTATTTATACAGTACCCTGCACATCATATCCTCTTTTGTACTGCTTTACTTTTGATCATGTTTGTGTCTTTTGATAACTATTCTCTTATTATTTGTATAAACCAGTACACTTAGAGATGCCAGGGAGAGAAACATATCTCAGAATTATTTAAGAAAAATAAGTATTTTGGGGAAAGGCAAGTATAAAGAGGATTTTAGACAGACTTATATGCAGGGACCCAAACAGTACCTTTCCTAGTTTCTCATTTCTGCTTCTGATGGAAGATGTGTATGATATGTAAGAAGGTAGGTAAGTAAATATGTAGATGAACTATATTTACAAATAGACAATATCAAGATCTCAAGAGAAATTGAAGAGGAAGAGGAGACATTAGTCAGTTTGAGCCTCATACTCCTCAGTGAACACATCTCTTTGGAATGATGGATGGGGTTCTGAGAGGTTAGTCCAGATCATGTGCCCACCTCTTAAACATTGTACTCAGGTATCATGAATGACCAAGTGGTCGGCCTACTAAGACAAAATGGAGTGAGAGGGAAGCAGTTTTTTAACAGCAAAGTTTAAGTGTATGTACTCCTATTCTTAGCTTTTATATAAAATTAGGCTTATGACCCACTGTAAGTTAGTTTTTATTAAGGGTGTATAGAAAGCTTTGAGGATTTTTTTTTTTAAATGAATATCCAAATGTCTCAGTAACTTTTGGTAAAAGCACTTGCCATTTTTTTTAATTGTGTGTGGGTTATTTTTTCTTCCTAGACTTTATTTAAATTCAATTTAGTTAATTTGTAGTGTAGTATTGGTTTCAAGAGTAGAATTTAGTGATTCAACACTTACATATAATACCCAGTGCTCATCACAAGTGCTCTCCTTAATGCCCATCACCCATTTAGTCCATCCCTCCAACCATCTCCCCTCCAGTAACCCTTAGTTTGTTCTCTATAGTTAAGAGTCTCTCATGGTTTGCCTTCCTCTCTGTTTCTATCTTATTTTATTTTTTCTTCCCTCATTTATTTTATTTCTTAAATTCCACATATGAGTGTGATCATATGGTATTTCTTTCTCTGAGTGACTTATTTCGCTGACCATAATACACTCTAGTTCCATCCATACTGTTGTAAATGGCAAGATTTCATTATTTTTGAGCACTAACATTACATTGTAGCTTTTCTTGATTGGATTGTTCTGTCCTCAGTATCAAAAATCAGATAAGAACATACATGTAGGGGCTCTATACTGTTCCACTGACCTATTTATCATTTCTTAATTGTTTAATTGTTAATGTCTTGTAATAAGTTTTACAGGCAGGTAGTTCAATTCCTTTTACTTCTACTTAACGTTTAATATTGCTTCAGACATTCTAGCTACTTTGAATGTCATGTGAATTTTATAAGTAATTTGTCAAAATAGCTAACTTGTCAGAATAGTAATTGCTGCAAAATAGCTTATTGTGGTTATGATTGAAATTGAATCTATAGAATTATTTAGGGATAATTGACATCCAAACATTATTAACTCTCCTTATAAGCATGGTATACCTCTTCATTAAGTCTTAAAATTTCTCTCTTGGATGTTTTTGAATTTTCACTATCACAGTCTTGCATATATATTTGAAACTTATCCCTATTCATTTGTTTCTTGATGCTAATGTAAATAGAATATCTTTTGAATTTTATTTTCTAATAGTATGCCGTTCATATATAAAAATATTTTAATCATTATATTAAACCAACATACTGTGATTTTGCTAAATTCACTTATTCTAGGAGGTGTGTTATAGATTCCTTAAGATTTTTTATGTAAACAATCATTTTATGTGTGTATTGAGAGAAATTTACATCTTTATACTGTTTGCTTATTTTCATTGTTATAATAGCTAGATATTCCAGTACAAAGTTGAATGGAGAATATGAGACCGGGTATGCTAGTTTGTTTAAATCTTAGGATGAAAGTATTCAACATTTAACCATTAAATATGTAATCTAGAGGATTTATGAAGGTGCTCTTCTTAAGGCTGTGGGAGTTTATTTTTCTAGTTTGCATCTTGTTTTTAAATCATGAATTCAGTTGAATATTTGTAACTCCCTGCATGTATTGAAATGAATCTACAGATTTTTTCAATTGTTTTATTAACATGGTTAATTACACTGATGAATTTTTAAATGTTAAATTAACTTTGTGCTCCTTGGATGAATGACAGGGGGAAATGATGTGTCATACTTATTCTATATTGCTAGATTTGATATGATGATGTTTTGTTTATAAGACAGTCTCTAAATTCTTTCATTTAAAAGAAATTGGTATCAAGTTTTGATAATTGGATTAGGATATACTTGAAAAATGAATAAAAAATGTTTCCTGTTCTAGTTTTCAAAAGCGTTTTTATAAAACATGTAATTATTTTTTTTTATTAAATATTTGGTTAAATTCAACAGTAAAATTATCTGGACTTGGATTTTTCTTTGTAGGAATTTTTTTTAAAAATAAAATTTATTTAATAGGTAGAGGGCATTCAGAATTCTCTGCTATATCTTGTTTGTTTTAGTAAGTTGTGTGTTTTTTTAAGGTGTATGTTTTATGTAAATTGCCAAACTTCTTGGCATAAAATTGCTTATTATCCTTTTAATGTCGGCAATCTCTAACGATGCTCCGCTTTCATTTTCACCGCTGGTAATTTGTGTTCTCTCACTTTCTCATTCTTGCTAGGTGTTAGTCAAATCCATTAGTCTTTTCAGTGAACCAACTTTCGAATGTAAAAATTTTCTCATTTGCTTGCTGTATTTTTTTTATTGATTTGTGTTCTTTTTACTCTCTTTTACATACTTTGGCCTTAGATTATTCTTGTATTTCAATGTTATCAAGAGCTAACCTTAGATTTTGATTTTAGACTTTCTTTTAGTTTCCAACATTAGCATCTTAATGCTATAAATTTCCCTCCAAATACTGCTTTAGCTGCATCACATATAATTGGATATATTTTTTATAATCAATAAGATTTATTTTCTCATTAACCCATGTGATTTATTATTTGATCAGTAGCTTATTTAAAAATATGTTCTTTAATTTCCACATATTTGGGTTTTATTTTCTAAGACATCTTATTATTTATTTCTAATTGAATTTTACTATTGCCAGAGAACATACATTGTATGATTTCAATCCTATTAAATTTATTGAGTATATTTTATCACCCCAAATATGATCTGTCTTCATTGATGTTTCTGTTGCAGTTGAAAAGGATGTGTGTTCTGCTATTTATGTAAGAAGTATTCTATCAATGTTTATTAGGTCTAGTAGTTTGATAGCATTATTCAAATCTTCTAGATATCTTCTGCCTTCTTCTTTAATTGTTCTTTTAATTTTTGAGAAAGGATTGTAAAAACCTGTGAAATGATCTATTTCTTTAATTTTGTCAATTTTTGCTTTATATATTATGAAGGTCTGTTATTAGTCAAATAAAAATTTAAATTGTTATATCTTCCTGAATAATTGACTATTTGTCATTTTATAATGTCCATATATATATCTTGGGTCATACTAGTTTGCTTCAAATAATAGCAATATTTATATAGGCCTATAACTTTCTTATGCCTACCATCTGTATTTCATATATATTTTTCCCCATCTAGTAAGGTTCAATATATCTAATTATATATATATCAATTTTCCCTTTGGCATACAGCATGTTCTTAGACCTTGGCTTTTTCCATTAGTATATGTTATTTTTATATAGGTGAGATTTTTATATTTCTATTTTACATCTTAAAAAAATCTTAATTTGTTTTGTACTCTTTTTATATTTTAAAATTTATTTTACATTTTTTGATTCTCCTTTATCCTTGTTTCTCTGTTTACCTTTACCTGCATTATTTTTTTATTAACTAAACATTTTTCTTTTGAATTTTATATTGATATGTCCATTTGTCGTTGCATTCAATTTTTAGTTTCTCTAAAGATTACGGTATATTTCCTTCACACTTTGTAGTTTACTTAACATTAATAATGTATCAGTATATATAAAATGTAGAAAAGTTTCAAATATGTAGGAATATTTATTCTGTTTCTAATATGTAGAATTAGGGGCGCCTGGGTGGCGCAGTCGGTTAAGCGTCCGACTTCAGCCAGGTCACGATCTCGAGGTCCGTGAGTTCGAGCCACGCGTCAGGCTCTGGGCTGATGGCTCGGAGCCTGGAGCCTGTTTCCGATTCTGTGTCTCCCTCTCTCTCTGCCCCTCCCCCGTTCATGCTCTGTCTCTCTCTGTCCCAAAAATAAATAAAAAACGTTGAAAAAAAAAATTAATATGTAGAATTATATATGCATCATATCAACAGACATTATAAAACTAATATAATATCAAATTTGTTATTTTAAATAATTTTATGTAATTTATAGAAACTTCAGATGAAGACATAGTGTTTTAAAAAATTTACCTATATCCATCATTTCTGATTCTCTTTTTTACCTACATTCTAAAATGTCATGTGATACACCTCTTCAGTCTGAAAAAGTTTCTATAGCTTTGTTGCAGAGAAAGTCTTTGGGGCACAAACTATATTAGTTTATTTTAATGGAATATGGCTTTGTTTTAATTTTTTTCATATATTACTATTGCTCCATATGCAATTTTGGGTTGACATTTTTTTTCCTTCCAATATTATATAGATGTTATTTCATTGTCTTCTGTCTTCAAAGCCTCTAATGAGTTCGTAGCCAATTTGATTCATTCATTTATGTAATTTTTCATTTTTTTTCTAGTTGATTTCAGGATTTTTTCTTTGTTTTAATTTCACTAATTTGACTTTGGTGGGCCTAAATATGAATACTTTTGTATTTTTTCTCTTTGAGGTTGCCTGAACTTTTTGAATTTGTAAATTTATATCTCTATCTATGGAGATATATATCTATTTCTATACTTATCTACATTGGAGGAATTTTCAGCCATACTTCTTCAATAAATTATATGCTACATTTTCTCTCCCCTCTCTGGGACTCCAAATGTTAGACATTTTAATATTGTTCAGCAGTTCATGAAGCTGTTTATATTTTTCTGTCTCGTTATGTTTTTAATAAAGATTGAATCATTTATTTATGTTCATCAATAACAAGTTTACAAATTCTTCTTTCAACATGAATCTGATATTAATCTGATCTATTATATCAAAAGATAGATATTTCATGTTTTAGTTACAAAATTCTATTTTCTTCTTTATTTCATTTCTAATTCTTGATTGGGTGTTTCTACCCTGTCATCCATTTCAAACATATTTTCATTCAGCATAATTGAAAAAAAAAACCTACCTTAAAATTTTGTTTATTATTTCTCACATATCATTTGGGGGATGGTCTCCTCTCCTGATGATTTATCGCACATTTCTTTGGGTGCTCTTTAATTTTTGGATTATATGCTGGACACTGCATAATGAATTGTAAAGATTCTGAATTTTGTTTATCTGAAAACTACACATGTTAAAAATATGCAATTAGCTTGGCTGAGCTCAAACTTCAAAGACTATCTCCACCAAGGCAGACACCAACTGAAATTTCTTCAGTCCTTCAGTCTGCACTATACTTCTTTGATTGTGCCTCATGCATATCAGGTTAATTGCTCAGTCAGTGGTTTGGGCAGAAATTTTCCACGTTATATGGGTTTTTGAATGGTGACACTGTCCCTCTTGGTTTTCCTCTTTCACTTTCCAACTAGTGTGGTTTCCCCCAATTCTCTCCTCCATTTCTTTAAGCATTTCCATCCCCACACGAAACACTCCACATGGCCAAAACTGGAACCTATCCTCAGAGTACAAACTGCAAAATAGGTGAAGCTAAAATAAGGCCATTTATTTCTTCCTAGTGTCAATACCCCATTAGTATGTGTCTGCTTTTGTTCACTCTCCAGTACCTTGAGTTAGGTTTCATGTAATGTCCAGTATATATTTGTTATCTGTGGAAGGAATATCACCATAAATGTTACTTATAACTCTCCACTGTGCCTTTATTATTTTTTGTAAAGCATTGACATATTTTTCATAGTTACTGAAGTATAGCTGGCATACGATGTTGTATTAGTTTCAGGTGTACAACATAGTGATTTAAAATTTCTGTACATTATTCAATGCTCACTGCAATAAGTGTGGTCACCTGTCAGCATACATTATTACAATATTCTTGACTATATTCCTTTTGCTGTACTTTTTATCTCCATGACTTATTTATTTTATGACTGGAAGTTTATACCTCTTAATTTTAAGGATAATATGCTTTGTAAAATCTATAAAAGCATTAATCTCTATTTTTTAAATTAATGTTTATTTATTTTATTTATTTATTTTTTTTTTTTTGAGAGAGAGAGAGAGTGAGTGGCAGAGAGGGAGAGAGAGAGAGGGAGATATGGAATGTGAGCTCCAGGCTCCGAGCTGTCAGCCCAGAGCCAACCTGGGGCTCAAACCCACGAACTGCAAGATCATGACCTGAGCTGCAGTAGGATGCTCAACCAACTGAGCCGCCCAGGTGCCCCAATATTAATCTCTATTAAAACAAAGTCCTACTAAGATATATATCCACATAAGTGAAACCACACACACATATACATAGAGGTACACCGCCACCTTCACTGAGATTAACTATTAAAATATTCGTTTATATAGTTCTAGAATTATATCTGTGCTCACGTTTTACTTTACAAAATAATATGTTTGTGTTTGTGTGTGTTTGCAAACACTGACATTATGCTAAATCTTATTCTGACATTATTTCTTTATCATTATTTTTTGACTTCTATCCACATCATTCTGACCTTCATTATCATCTTCTTCACCACAAAGCCTAACATTTATTTTGTGTTTACTATATTCCATTTTTACTCATGCTAGTACATGTACACATTTTTACTATACATTATATATGGTGTCTATAATTTAGGCATATATTGCTTCCTTAAACTTTTTGTTGAGAAAATTTGTCTTGATTGATACTAAGCATCTAAAATAGAGTGCTTAAAGCTCACAACCTATAGGGGCGCCTGGGTGGCTCAGTCGGTTAAGCGGCCGACTTCGGCTCAGGTCACGATCTCGCGGTCCGTGAGTTCGAGCCCCGCATAGGGCTCTGTGCTGACAGCTCAGAGCCTGGAGCCTGTTTCAGATTCTGTGTCTCCCTCTCTCTCTGCCCCTCCCCTGTTCATGCTCTGTCTCTCTCTGTCTCAAAAATAAATAAACGTTAAAAAAAAAAAAAAAAAAAAAGCTCACAACCTATAAATAATAGACTTACGTATATATAGAATGCCTATTTTTGTCACAGGTTCAAAAGTGTAATACAACACAACTTATTCAGGTAATTATTCAGGTATTCACTTATTGCAGCATTAATGTTAAATCTTACACAAATTATATTGTCAAATCACTGCATGTATATAAAACATTAAAATAATCAATTAGGTGGGTAAGATTAGGTCAGATTAAGAACCGTGAATGCACTGCTAGAGACTGTAAATTATGCATAAGCAGCAGAAAACTAAGAAAAATCCCCAGCAGTGGAACAATAAGGTTACAATTACTTGATTAGCAGTTTGAATGTCAGTCATAAGTTGTAGGATGTTATGACAAGAATAATAATGATCAAACCCTTGCAAAAGTTTCAGGAAGATGGTATGTACTGGAATCAGGAACTAGAAGAAAATTATAAGAAGGGTATGGATGCTAGAGATTACATATATAAAGAAGTAAATCACTGTAACAAATTAACATCTTGGTGTTAAAGCACACAAAAAAATGTGCAAATAAATGCCAAATGAGGTCTAGATATTAAACAATAGTAAAAATGAATCAGAGCAAAGCAATTGTTACTTAAGTATCTAAGGATAACAACTCTTGAGACTTACAATCTTCCTTTTGCTTCTCTTGTCAGAAATAGTTTATGTTTATTTTCAAAGAATTGCAGCCTTTTATTTGGAAATACAGCATTGTGGGAAGTGCTCAAACATACATACTACTATTTAAACACAGAGAAGAAGGTTAGCTAAATTGCTCAGAACTGATAAATTACAGATGTAGGTGCAATAGTTACATTTCAATCAGCAGGTTGTTTAAGTTATTTCACTTACTGTGTTGAATAAATTATGCGAAACATATCATCAATTATGTAATTACAAGGGCCAAAATGAAGGGGACTTGTGTTTTACGCTTGTGCACGTTTAACAGACTGTTAATGCTCTCTTCAGTAATGCCTAAATCTATAGAAGTTATGCAGAGGAGTTGAATGTTTTACATATGTTCCTCTCAGATAATGATATATATAATTTCTGTAATGAAATGTTCTAAAACATGCTTCACATCCTTTTTGATTAAAAAGATCTAATTTTAAATCCATGATTAATACAGAAGACTACAACTTGAAGCCTGTTGAACATTTTAAACTGAAGACATTCTCATTTTTGACAACTTTTTCTGTTTAATTTTCACAGGCATTACCTTTACTTTTGTTACATGTAAATGTAATAAAACTTTCTCCACTTGCCACTGCTGACTGGAAAAATATGTGTCTAGGTATTTCTTCTTTCATGACATATCTACTTCCATTTCCTTATTTATATTAAATCTTAGGAGTTTTTTTGTAAGTTATTGAACTGGAAGTTCAAACAAGTGATTCACTGTCAAAGAATAGGTTACTTGTTTATTAATATTTTAACATTTTCCTTGGGCAAATATTAAAGCAATTTCCATTAAATGAACTATTTAGGAATAAATTGCACCTGATAACAGACATAATTGTTGTCTAGGACAATAGCATTACTTTGAAAGGTTTTTAGCCAAAGCATTTATTACTTACCCTATTAGAACTGTTTTCAAACAGGAATCATAGATGATCAACCTGTCTTTAAGATGGATATATTTCATTTGAAATTAAAACATTTTGTGTATTTATTGAAAAGTCATATCTATATAAAGAACATTCCTCGATTCCTTGTAGTGATTTTGTGGACTACAGAAAGTTTGAATTTTGAAAGTTTGCATTAAATGAAAGTAAAATAAGATTCTCTTAAAATGAGGCAGTGTCTGTTATGAACATTATTCTTAGAGTTGATTGCATGATTTAAAGTAATTATACAAAAGAGTTGAATATTGTGCATATATCACTGATATTAACCACATAAGTGGTACACATCAAATAAAACCTTTCCCTGCCATAAAGATAATAGATCATTTGGGACACCTGGGTGGCTCAGTTGGTTGAGCTTTTGACTTTGGCTCAGGTCATGATCTCACGGCTCCTGAATTCAAGCCCCGTATCAGGCTTTGTGCTGACAGCTAGGATCCTGGACCCTGCTTCGGATTCTGTCTGTCTGTCTCTCTCTCTCTGCCCCCCCCCCCCACTTACTCTCTCTCTCTCTCTCTCTCTCTCTCTCTTTCTCTCTCTCTCTCAAAAACAAATAAACATTAAAAAAATTAAAAATCATAAATCACTTAACTACATTAACTGTGCTTAAGCATATTAAGTCTTAAGTAATTGTATTCTTTTTTAATGCCATACATAAAAGTGATTTTCTCTTAGGGGGGAAATAGTTACTTTAATTTTATTCTGTGTGCTTTGCTGGTCTCTGATACTTTGACAGAAGGAGGTATTAAGAAAGAGAAAAAGAATGGGAGAGGGAAAGAGAGAGAGAAAGGGAGAACCAGACAAGTGATTGAAAACAGATTATCAACTATGAATGGAGAATGGGAGGAGCAGCCTTGAAGTGCTGCTTACAGTTTACTTCTATCTTAGTACTCCATTTTACTTCTAGCTTTGCCTACACAATTATTTGTGTGACTTGGCCAGGTTATTTCCTCCCCTTGTACTTTTGCTTTCCTATCTGCAAAATGAAGCTGTAAGTAGTACTTCTATAAGGAGGATATTTATCGGGATTTAATGAGACAGTATCTGTAATGCACTTAGCTTTATGATTACCACGTTATCACACAGAAGACACTAAAGAGAAATTGTCTCAGAACGATTTTTTTTTCCTATATGATTTCACTTCTTAAAGAGATTGTTCAATTTCACTGAAAAACTCTGAAGGGAAAAATAAGGAGGATTTTATAGTAGGGAGATTTTATTCTTTATTCGCAAAATAAACTGTTTCATGCCTTGCATTTTAAGGAATGGTTTCTTTTATAGGTCAATTCTATGAAATGTTTGAAATTGGTCAAGGATATTAATTCTTAAAGTCATCCTTGGTATTTTTTACTCTTGATTATTACTAATGCTTTATTAAAATATTTTAAACCAGAAAAGCCAATTTCTAGAGTAAAAGCCTGCTAGTACAATTAAAACATATTAATTCAACACATATTTGTTGGGTGTTTACTCCATACTTGGTAGAATGCTAGCCATGAGTGGTACACAGAAGAGTAAGTCAGCCAGAATGAAATTTCAAACAAAGTCCAGCAGAGGGTTCTTTCAGCCTGAAAGCCACCCCCTTCAGGGAAATCTGGGATACATATTAAACCTAAGAGTTGTCTCTATCTGAATAAAGGGAGTTAGGTCCTTCTAATCCTCTAGGCCACAGTCATTGACTAACAGCTTGCCCAAAGGAAAGAGGTTCCCAAGAAGTTCTAACTCTATGCCCTGAACGCAAAGTGGTTCCAATAGCTTGAAGGCTGACTGCAATAGAAAAGTCACAGGTGAAGGTTGTTGAAGGCAATTCAACATTTGAAGTGGTGAAAAGGGGTGTACATAAACTGTGAAAAAGGTACAAGATGATCTGAAGAAGCACTAGACATTTCCTCCACATATGTTCAACATAAATTTTATGATGACTGAATAAAATAAACACATGTAACATTTACAGAGTCCCTGGAACAGTCAGAACTGAATAAGTAGTAAGGGTAAATGAAAAATTTTCAAGAATTTACAGGTGGGCATCAAGCCTAGCTTTGGTGGGGGGCATGACCCTTGAAAGGATAGTAGGAAAAACTAAAGGAGTTCAGTGTCTGTGCTCTCTCAAGGCGTGGTTAAATGAGAAGACTTATTTTACAGAAATATAGGGATGAACAAAGAGTGTGAAAGGCAGAGAGAGCAGCAGGTGTAAAAGTCCCAGACAAGGAAGAAAAGTCATTAGAGAATTGACCCTGAGAGAGAGAGAGTTTAGAGGTCAGTGAGTCATGTTAAGGATACATTACTTTGGGATTCATTCACTCATCCATTCATTCACTCAAGTAATGTTTACTGAGGGTTGTTTTTTGTTTGTTTTCACATATGAGACACTATTTTAAAAAGTGAATAAAACATGCATCATTGATCTAAATAAAGATCACTGTACTTGTGGCTTATAATAAAGAAGTCCAGACAATAAGAAACAAAATACATAAATAAAATATGTAGTATGTTAGGTGGTGACAAATGCTTCAGAATAAAGAAAAAAATAGCATGAGGATGTCAGAAAGTGCTAGGAGGTTATATTTCCAAAGAGGGTGGGTAGAGTAGGTCTCATTGGGAAGATGACGTCTGAGTAAAGACTTGAAGGAATTGTACTGAGCAACTGACATGACTAATATATTAATGGAAGAGTGAGGAAGTTAGTCTTGTGGAGAAGAGTAAATACAGAAGAGAGAAAATCAGTACATGATATCAAAGGGATAACAGGATCAAGATCATATAGACCTTATAGGCCATTGAAGGCAATTTATCTCTTGCTCTGAATGAAAAGAGGAGTGACTGCATGGTTTGAGTAGGGGAGGGTGATGATCTGAGTGGTATTAAAAGATTACCCTATTGAAAAGATATTTGCAAATGACACATCGGACAAAGGGCTAGTATCCAAAATCTATAAAGAGCTCATCAAACTCCACACCCGAAAAACAAATAACCCAGTGAAGAAATGGGCAGAAAACATGAATAGACACTTCTCTAAAGAAGACATCCGGATGGCCAACAGGCACATGAAAAGATGTTCAACGTCGCTCCTTATCAGGGAAATACAAATCAAAACCACACTCAGATACCACCTCACGCCAGTCAGAGTGGCCAAAATGAAGAAATCAGGAGACTATAGATGCTGGAGAGGATGTGGAGCAACAGGAACCCTCTTGCACTGTTGGTGGGAATGCAAATTGGTGCAGCCGCTCTGGAAAGCAGTGTGGAGGTTCCTCAGAAAATTAAAAATAGACCTACCCTATGACCCAGCAATAGCACTGCTAGGAATTTATCCAAGGGATACAGGAGTACTGATGCATAGGGGCACCTGTACCCCAATGTTTATAGCGGCACTCTCAACAATAGCCAAATTATGGAAAGAGCCTAAATGTCCATCAACTGATGAATGGATAAAGAAATTGTGGTTTATATACACAATGGAATACTACGTGGCAATGAGAAAAAATGAAATATGGCCTTTTGTAGCAACATGGATGGAACTGGAGAGTGTGATGCTAAGTGTTTTCTCTCTTCTAATGCTTCCCTGTAAAGACCTTCACGCCTTCTCTTCTAGACATGCTACCTCTTCCTTCAATTCCCAAACTCCTCCTATTTCTAACTTCTCTCATTTTACTTCACCTTTTTTTTCTTTTTTTTTAATCAATGTAGCTTAATAGTTATAACCAGAGATTTTGGAGCCAGATAAAATGTGTATTTTTTCTGGCTCCAACACTTAACAGATATTTAGATATTTTTAGCTTTAGGCAATTTACTTAATCTTTCTTAGCCTCAAATTCCTAATCTATGTAAAGGGGTAACAATACCTTTGGCATAAGACTGTAGTTACAATGAAATGAAATGACAAGGGTAAATAGAGCACAGCCTGATATGTGGTAGGTAGTCCATAAATGGTAGCTACTATGAAGATGATGACGATAATATAGAAAACAATGATGGCACTCAGGAAAAGGAGCTCTTTTCTACTCCCAGTACAATTTTTCAACTTGTAAAAGATAAAAGATTAGAAAGTAAAGCTACATATACTAAAATAGTAAATGTGTGCTTAATGTGGTCAATATCTTGATCAAAGTGAGAAACTAAATATGTACATATTCATTGACTATATACATTTAAGATTAGTGTGCTTTTTACACTTTATATGTGTTGCATCTCAATCAACATGTTAAAAAATAAAATACATTCTTGATATTATCTCCAAATGAAGCTCTGGGTACAATCAGAAATATCCTGATATTTGTGAATGAGAGAAAATGTTTACAAAAGCCATAAACTTGTCTGTGTCCTGAGCTTTTCTTCACCTCTAAAAAGTCCTATCTCTCAGTTGAAGTGATCAACTGATATTAGTTGATTAACTTAGAAAAGCATGTTTTCACTACCGTATGTCCATTTTGAGTTCAATTTATGTCCCCTTCCAGTCTTCTTCCAAGTCTCTAAAGCATTCATATAATTTGCTTATATATATTGTCTATTATCTCTAGAGAATCCTAGAAGTTGTATTTTGATTCCTTGGAGAATGCTTGAGTAGAAATAAAGTGAGACATTTGTTTTGTATCCTTTGTCTATGGGAGGTAGTTTTTGTGGTGGTTAACAGCATAACCTTTGGATTTCAGTAGAAATAGTAATAAATAGAAAATTCTTCGATAAAGCCAACTATGTGCCAAACACTGGTTTAGCACTTTATTAAATACAGATATGATTCTATCCTTATGACAATCCTGTAAGAGTTGCAAATAGCATCCTCAGGATGCTGTTAGCACCTTTATTTATTTGCTGTTTGCAAATTTATGAAGTGAGCGTGGGCATGTTCCTTAACTTCTCAGGGCCACAGTTTGTTCTGCCAAATCCACGTCATTTCAAGTGGCAGTTTGATTAGTGAAGCAGACATCTCAGAGAATAACTAATTAATAGGAATTAGATCTTATAGTTATGAGAGTAGTCTCTATTAGAATATTACCTCCAGTTTGGGATCTGAAATCAGCTGGACAGGCAATCAGGATTGAAAATTGAGATGAAATAGGGGAGAATGAAGACGAACTGGGACCCGTGTGAGCAAACTGGAATATACACGGTCAGTTGATACCCACGTTGACCTCACACTAGCCCCAGCCTTGATGATGTGGTTGACTTGCTGGATAAATTGGTGCCTGTCAGCATATCACTGCACACACCTGACTGAGGATTCAGAGAAGCTGAAAGAGATTGGCAGGACGTGGACTAGCTGTGCATCTGTGGATACTGACCCGCCTCAGCTGGATTTGCCAGCTGATCAGTGACAAAGTACATGGGCTAAAACGCTACTACCCCACACAGAACTCTGGAGTGTCAAAATGGCTTCCTATCCATTTTCACCTTTTAAATGTGTGTGTGTGTGTGTGTGTGTGTGTGTGTGTGCGTGCGTGGCCAACCCTAGCTGAGCCCATACAGAGATTTCAGATGTGATAATATTAATGTCTTGTAAGGTGTTTTTGTGAGGATAGTGAAAATTAGTGAATGTAGAGTCCTTAGTACAATGATTCCCTCTCCCAAATTTGCCGTGGGCAAAAAGGAGTTTACTCACCCAGGCATACTTCCCTTCAGGAAGAATCCTGTATCCAGTAGCTGATTGGTGTAAATGAATTACAAAAGCCTATTCCTTTTGTCTCATTTTAAATTAACTGTTAAAAACCACACCAGATCAAAGGTTTCCTGTGGAATTTGCTACAGCTCCTGTGTTCAGCTTTCCATCTAATCTTACTGCCTTCACTCCCCAGTAGGGGTATATCCCATGGGCAGTTCCCGGGGCTCTTCCGGCTCCTGTCTCTGCCGCTGAGACTTTCTCTGGAAACCTGATGTAAGACAGGAATCATACCACAGGTGACCATAGAAAACCAGAGGAGATGAGAACCCCATCACAGAGGCAATCACCATCCTCAACAGTGTCAGTAACATTGCACTCTCATTCGGGAACCAGCTTAATCTTGCTTGTATTAACGAAGCCCAAACCTTTTTCTATGACCAGGGCCTGATCACTGCTGACAAAACTATGAATTCAGGATGTATTTTGTAAATCATTTAATAACTGAATATTATTATGAAAAATAAAAATAATTTGAATATTAATAATTAACTATAAGTATAAATATTTATTTATTTATTTATTTATTTATTTATTTTCTTTCTTTATTTATTTAAAGGGTCATGTCCTCACTTTCCACCTTCTTTCTTGCTTACTGGAAAGACTGAGGTCTGAAGGAACTAGGGAAGCTGTGTATGGAGGATCATGTCAAAGCTATTGCACGTGACTGTAGCCCTAAACGACTTTGTGGAGCATCGTCTCCTACATGAAATATAAATAAACCATTATCTCACTGGGAACACTGAATTTTTTAATCTCATTGCAGCAACCTATCATTTAGCCCCTGCTAATACCCAAAGCAATGAAGTAGTTGAATCAGTTTTATTTAATGCAAAAAAAAAAAAATCATAAACACACTCCATACTACATACTACCTCCCCAGTGTTTGCAAACCAGGTAGAGAAACTCTCTGGATGAGATCTACCTCTCCTGACTTAGGACTGATAGAAATAAGAAACAGGGTAGCAAAGACAGTTTAAACTTCTAGACAGCTTAGCCTATGAACAGGTAGGGCGTATAGATGCAGTAGGCAATGCTCTTCTTATTTTAACTTTTTTATAGCCAGAATCAAAAAATGAAAATAGAATTCAGATGACCAACTGTGAGTCTCTTGGCCACTGTGTCCTTGTATCTCGATAGGCATGCAGTGTTTTATATTATTCCACAGTGAGGATCTCTGCAATGCAAACATCTTTTCCCAGTAATGTGAGACACAGAGGAAGATGCATTAATATTGGTAGTTTCTTAGAGAACTATGGAGAGTTCTGTATAGATAACTTACTCCCAGGAAGTGACATCAACACAGACCAACTAGAACCTTGAATATGGCTTCATACATATAAGCAGGGCAATCAGACTCTGAACACAGTAGGGTCATCGTTTTAATATCCTGACTTGAAATTTGTCTTTTTTCTTTATTATTTAAAAGAAAATGATATTTGAGACAAAAATGAAAAGTGATTACCTTAAAGAACAAATAATGCGTGCAGTGGGAACAGAGTAGACAAGTATAAAGACATATTTAAGCGAAGCCTGACTAATGCCAATACCAAAGACCTTCCAGTAAAAGGAAAGATTATGAAGAGTTTCGATTTAAGGCTTACTTCTCATTTACTTTAAAACAAGGTTTTCTAACGTTTGCCTTCTCCTGTACCCGAAGTTTTAAGCATTTCTAATAAGGTGCATATTCTATTTCTTATAGAGACAGTCTATATAAGCTGAAATTTGAAGGTAACTGGCAACATATTTTTAGTCCCTTCTCAGTTCAAAGGATACTTCCTCGTTGTGTATAGAAGTTAGAATTCTTCTCTAGGGTGAAATTAGGAAGAAGAGAAAGTCTGTTAACAGTATATATAAGAAATCAAGGATTTTTGTATTTTGTACAAATTTGAAGGTTAAAATATACTTTTAAATTAAAACACGGAATCTATAGATATTTTGACATGTTTCATACCAATTACCCATCAACTGCTGTGTTGACTTTCTTCATCCTCTTAAGAATCTTAGAGGAGTTTACCAAGTACAGCCACTTCCAAATACCATATTGCTTAATAATGATTAATACACAGAACCATTGTGTCACATTTCACTCTTCAAAAAATAAAGTATTTTAAGTCAAATAGTTCATCTTATTTTGATTTCTTAAAAAGCATATCTTTATTTATTGAAATATCCACTTTATTATTTCAGGCAATAGAATCATTTCCATGATGGAGTACCTTTCCTGCCAATATATCCAGGCTTCCTAATACACATGTTCAGTCTTTTTCGCATACCCTGTCTCTTTCTCTCTGTCAGGAAGAAATATATGTATTGTTTATTTCTATGATTTGTTAGTGAGGTGTAATTATCAGCAACTGAAATGATAACATTGGATATATATATTACCTGTTGCGGAAAGAATTTTATCCCGAGGCCATTTACTCAAAAGAAACTAGTTTTATTCTTTTTGTTTAGATTTTATTGAAGATATTCTCCTTCAATATAATAAAAAGAGTTTACTGCTAATAAAAAGAAAGCATTTGCATGCCTGGGATAAGTCATACATCATACATTAGAATATAGAATGTTCATGGAAATACAGTATTTGTATAGCTATCTTTGGTGAGATCTTGGAAATAGATGGTTCTTTATTTTGTAAGAGCATACCATTATGAATATTGAGCTATTATGCTTATGGTGTATTTTGCCATAAAGCTGAAGCAAAAGCCTCAATTTAGACTTATGTAAAACTATGAAATCATTTTTAAATGAAACAAGGCAATTAACTGTTTTTCAATTGTTTTGCATCACGTCAACAAAATTTGTTTTCATAAACTATTTACTTCAGTCCACAATATCCCTAACACTCTCCCTGGTGCTCGAGAGAAGACCCTGCTTAGGTATTTCTACTGCCATGTGCCACTCAACTCTCATTCTTATCGCAGTTGCCATTTTGCATTTATTTTGATGTTTACTTAATACTAGTGTCCTTCCCTAGACTCTTTTAAGTTCTGTAAGGGCAGAGATACTGTTGTTTTTCTTTTTTTAGATCATGATTTAGTCCTGTGTTTCTAATAAAACGTGGAACATATAACAGAAATAAATAGTTATTCAGTTAATGTCCCAGTGATCTTTTAATGTATGTTTTCTTTTTTTTTTTTTTGACATTTTATGTCTTCTTTTTTTTATGTTTACTCATTTTTGAAAGGGAGAGTGTGACTGGGTGAGGGGCAGAGAGAAGGAGGGGACAGAGGATCCAAAGCCAGCTTCATGCTGATAGAAGCGATCCCAAAATAGGGCCAAACTCTTGAACAGCAAGATCATGACCTGATCTGAAGTTGGATTTCAACAGACTGAGCACCCCAACACTTTATGTCCTCTTAAAAGCAGCATCAAAATACTTGTATCAAGGTGGGTGTCGCAAACTCAAATCTATGAGTATTTAAGAAAATAAGTTAACCTATTTGATGAGTGGGAGGTCAGTGCCCTGGAGCCCTGAGGAGACAGTGAAAGAACAAACTGCCTTCTATAGTTTAGTTTCACTAGTAGGGCCTCATTCCCTTTGGCAAGTCATAATGATACATTGGACCTTTGTTTTTTCAGTTTAACCCAGGGAGGTTGGAAGGGATTGTTAAACTTCTAGCTGAGCTCCCAAGATTTTTCTCAGTGGTCCCACAGAAACCAAGTTACTGAGGGGGCAGGGCTCTGTCCCCTTCCCTTAAGCCAGAATAATTACATCCTTTGTGATTTGGCTCTCAAATATTCTGACCATATAGAAATATCTGTGGATGCTATTTTCTATACTTTGAAAATGGATTAAGATGGTCTTGCGTCCACCCCTATTCCTCAAGTGTCAAATGTGATAAACATGGCAGAGTAGGATTTTATTCCTTTCTGTGACTTCTGATCTAACAACAATAATTAAACACTCACAATGAAAACATGCACGTAGAATGTGTTTTGATATTATGTGGGCTAATACTAAACTGTAAAACCCATTCTGAAAATAATATTAAAACCATATTTTTAAAATGGTGTGGGGAATGTTGAACTATATAACTGCTGGGGAAGGGAAAGGGCAAAAGACAGCTTATTCCTCCCAGCCTTATTCATTTAACACCTATTCTAAAAGGAATATAAAGGTTAACAAGTGATTATATATCATTTATATATAATCTGGACATACATATTCATGCCTTGTTCTTAATATTCGGCATTTCTTGGTAGTATCCCTTAAGGACATCAAAGGATCAGCGTTTAAAGTCATTTCGATATCTAAAAATAAGCCGTTTTTGCCTCAGTTATGCATATAGGAAGCTGTGTTTTCCCTCACATAGGTAAAAGAGGATGTAGTGCCCAGGCTTTGCTATGCCTATGGGAGGTACATGATGCTGTTGGTGAAGAGGAAAGTGGTCAAGAAACAACATATTACAGTTCCCACATTTCAGACAGTCAATTATCTGGGCTATTTTAGTTGCCAGTGGAAAGACACATGGATGCATATATATCGAAGGAAAAACAACAAGCAAACGAAAACATTTAATTCCCTTCTCTCCCTTCCCCTGGTGTTATTTCAAACTACCTTCACGTGTACAATTTGTACAAACAAAACATCTTATTACTACATTCATTTGAGCAGAGAGAAGATATATTTATTGAAAAGAATCTGTCACGTAGCACTAATATCAACTGGAGATAAATAATGCCAATGAAGATGGAATCTAAGGATGCTGGCATCTCTATCTGATATTATGTTTGGGTTTTGACAGTATCAACACTCATAACATTTGTAGGTAGGGTAAGAGAGAAACACATAATGTATAGTTCATTAGTGGATAATTGTACAAGAATGTAGGAGTCCTATTTTCTTTCACTCAAAAATGAATTAAATGGTGTCTAAGGTTAATGAAATATAGCTAACAAAACAACGAGACCAGGTCCAGCAAGTAATAGGAAGTAAGTTCACTTGGGCACTTGTGGGATCAAAAGTCAAGAAACTGAGGTTGAAACTGAACTCGAGAATAAAGCCTTGCATTTTTAAATTCAAGCTAAGTTTTCATCTTATCGGTTATCTACTAGGTGTGTGATTATGGCAACATGTTTAATCTCATGGAGTTGATTTCATCAGTTGTGAATAGGAACATAGCAACACAATATCTACTTCTCCTGGTTGGCAGAAAGTCACATAAGTCAATGAGCCAAATATGCTTCCAGGAACTTACGTTAATTCATTGGTACATAAAACATTTATGCTACTCATCTCTGCAGTAGGTGCTATGGATATAATGGTAAGATAACACAAAGTCCCATTTTTAAATTCTAATAGGGAGACAGATATTAAATAACAATAACAAAGGGTGTGTGTGTGTGTGTGTGTGTGTGTGTGTGTAAAATGGCAGGTATCATTTACATAGGATATTTATAGAAAAGTCCTGAGGAAGATTATAGATTATTTATGACAGGATATATTTGATATTTTACTGCTATGAAAAGAAGATACAAAGTTCTGGGAAAGTGATAAGGAGGGCATTTGAATTAATAAAAACAGAACAGAAGTGGAATGATGAGGAAAGATCTACTGAGATGGCACTGCATTGAGATCTGAAGAATGAGCAAGGTTTACCTTGAAAAAGTGGCAAAATATGGGTAGAAAAGTAGCCTAAGCCCCATTGGACAAGAAGATAGAGAATAGAAGCCTGTGGTTAGGTTCAGGGGCAGGAAAAGGCTAGGTGCCTTTGTTAGACTGTAAGAAAGACAGTGTGATTAGGGTATGAGGAGAGAATGTACAGAGAATGAAGGAAACTGAGGTTGTAGGTAAAGCCCTATAGCTCATTCTAGAAAATTAATGTTTATTGCAATGATAATAGCAGGTTTTCTTCAGACCAGTTGTGTTGTCCATACCTATTTAGAAAAAAATTGTCAGGAATGCTAGGAAGGAGAGTCTAAAAGATGTGGAGACTTGATAGGGTCAAGTTATAGGAGTTCCCTCTGAGGGATGGTGGTACCTGAACTGGTGAGAGGAGACCAGAGAAGAGAGAAGTTGCTAACTAGGTAAATGTCTTATAGCTCTAACTTAGTGATGTAGAAAGGATCCCAATGAGTAAAGGAGACTCCCGCTTTTCCATATCCCATACTACACAAATTCTGGTGGCTATAAATCTGACATTTATTTAATAGGGTCTTCTCTGGGGAAATACCTCATAAAGGTGTAGCATTGTGTGAATTGATTTTGCCATATTATATCCTTAGTTTAAGAACTTTGGTTACATTGGAATGAAAGTGGTAGCAAAATTTGGAAATGAGACATTAATTTCAGTGAAATGACCAAATTTTCCTCAGAGTTTACCTACAGTTAATTATGCTTAGGGGTGACATGAAGAAACAAGCTTGCTAATTATGGAGTAGATACTTAAATGATACCATGTGAAGTTAAATATGAAATACGGTAGTTTACAGAAAAAAGTGAATTAAGTGGCATAAACTTTATTAAACACTTTTTAAGCTTGAAATAAGAATAGTAAGTGATATTTTATATTATTTATTTATATTGCATTATTCTGGATACTATAATAAATATTTTATGGACATAATTTCATTAATTCTGACAATAACTCAGTGGGTTAAAGATCTTGTATTATATTTTACAGATAAGAAAACAGGATTTCAGAGTTAGGGATGAATCCAAGAAAATTAGTTATTGCCAAATGTAAACAGGGCTTCAATCCAGGTCATTGGAATTCAGAGTATGCTTTTATGCCACACTACCTACTTGTTTTAATGTAAGTGTGCTGTAACAAATGTACCCTTTTATATATCTTGGGTGACCAGGTAAAGTGACTTAGTCTGGCTTTCCATTGCCTTTTTTTACCATAACTTTAAATTCTTTCTTCTTCCTTCTTTACTGTCTCCCTTGCTCTATTTTATCCCCTCCTCCCCAATTTTTCTTTGCTCATTGAGCCTGGTAAATTTAAAGCCTTTATTTCTCCTGCTTTCTATGACTTTTGCACCTAATCTTATCTGTCTCCCTTGATTGATCTCTTCCTTTTTCTGATTACATACCCATCATCTCAGTTTGGTTTTGTAAGCTATAAGCTTCAATCATAGGACTTCCCCACTGATGATCATCTACAGGAAACTCTTTATGGCCATTGGTATTTACAAGCTCCAAATTTATTCCTTACTTTGTCTGCATCCGTATTATTAAATCTGGTCACCTTCTTGGATATCCTTGACAGTATAGGCCAGAAATGAAAACTGAGCCCCAAGTTCCAAAAATAGTTTTTAAGTATTAATTGTGTAAAATGGAAAATACCAGTCTCCAATGCCTTGTTTTGATTAGTCCCAGTGAAATGAGCTTAGTACAGTTTTCTTCTTCATGTCAAAAACTTAAAGTAGAATCAAAATAGTATTTTCTTAATTACAGAGAGAGACTTGTATGCAAACTGGAGAAATGCCATACTGTGGAACTAGAAGAATATCATAACTGGTCAATACTGACATATATTGTCTTTTTTTCTCATGAAATGTGTGGTATGAAGTGGTATTACCAAAGTAGCTTCAAAAGCACCCAGCTAATTTATTCTGAGTGTAAAGTAAAATCATTTTTCAAGTACTCTACTTGTCAAACTGTTACAGTCTATTTCCCTCCCAGTCAAGATGGAGGCAGGTGATTCCAAGAAAGAAATTATAATATATAAATGAGCCAAAAGTTTTAGGAATAATTAAATAAAAAAGCCTCTCCTCTTCCCTGTCCCCCAGTGAAATTTGGTGCCACACTCATTTGACAACTTCATAATTTTGAGTACAAAAGCAGTACCGACAGGAAGGATTATGAAATGAACCCCAAACTGAGAGTTCAAGTATGGCTTGGCAATGTATGTGTAATAAATATTTATCAGCACCACAAGGATTCCAAAAGTGTATGTTAAGATGAGAAGGCTGTTGGTTATCTTCTATATCATCAACAAAATGTCCTACTACATTTATTTGTTTTGTTTTTAGACATTGTTCCATGTTGATACTTTTCTTTATAGAAACAAAAATAATAAAAAGAGACTTAGAAAAAATACCTAATCCTGATACTGTAGTTGAGGTTCGTGTTAGAAGAAAATATAAGAAAGAGAGAATAGGGTTAAGGTAAAGAAATGGGAGAACACTCGATGGTTGAGAAGACAGGGAAAGAATAAAGGAAGCTAATAGAACTCTATCAAATAGCTCTGCTATAGGTGCATTGAAATAGGACTTGATCCATAGTCATGATGTAGAGAACCTCTCCTTGACTCCCATACCACACCAGCTCCTTCATTTTGTTTATGACAGCCATTGTCTCCCTCAGGGCTTTGCATGGCTCTTTTCATCTGGGATACTATTCTCCTTGAATCCTTATCCACTTCTTCACTGTTTTCAGGTCTTGACTTAAATATCACCTTCTCAGTGTGTTCTACCATGTTCATCCAATTAAAAACTGTAACTGTATACCCACCTCTGAAAATGTCAGACTTCTCTTTACCCTGTGTTATTTTTCATAGTACCTTCTGCCTTCTCTATCATTTACCTGTATATTATGTAAGAGGTTAAAAAATGTTCAAAAAGAAATGAAAGAATAAGGTAAATATCATTCAAGCATGCTTTCTTCAATGTGTGAAAAAAAGGGACGAGAGGAAAGGATGCAGTGATTTATTTCATTTTGTTATTTAAAAAATAGAAAAAAAGGAACAACAAAAAACAGGAAACAAAAATGTATGGTGCTAGGTTAATTTTTTTTTTTTGAGATTATGAAGAAGGGCTATTTAAAAGAAAACTTGCTATTGCCTCCCAATAAACCAGAGAATAGACATGCATGCACATTATATGAGAAGAGGGAGTGTTTTATTAAGTTTCTGAAAATTTGGAGAGCATCCACGTTGGCATCTCCCACAATCATTATGTTTAATTCACAACAATTTAATGTAGTTCAGAAGTTTTGAACAAGTGACTTCTGGCTGAATCACACTACCAGCTGTTTCATTCGGTGACCATGGTGGGTTAAAATGGATAGAATGTGGAAGACTTGAGCTGACCTCGCAGCTCTTCTCATACTTGTAACTGTCCTCTGCCTGACCTTCTGTTCATGCTTATTACCTTCAGGACCCCTCTGTGCCTTTGAATAGGTCACCCCACCTCTACCTGTTGAGTCACCATAGGCTATTCCTTCCTTGCTTTGGACTGACATTTTGAATAAAAAGGGAGTCGAAATCCCGAATGATGTTGTTAATTTCTGTTTTACTCAATCAGGTAAAAAATGGCGCCAATAGGCTGTTTTTGATTATTGGATCTGTAAGAGTCCAGGGGAGATTCTGCAGTTTACAAATGGATTAAATACATTTATAAAAGCAAGATAATTACCTGAGAATATACAAGCAAGCGTGTACCCAGACCTTCTTTCAAACAAATTCATAATGAGGTTGTGATTCTCCAACAAAATCTGGCAGACCATTTAAGTTTAGGATCTTATGGAAATCCTATTCTTCTATCTTGAAAGAGCTATTTGGAGGGAAAGATGTATTGGAGGCAATCCAGCATATTTTCAACTTTTCCCAAATTAAGCACTATGATTCAATTTCTCTATTAACATTGTGGCAGATGAGAATATTTACAACAATTTTTCATGTTCTCACAATCTTTTATAAATGGGCATCCAATCTAAATCTCACGTCCAAATCTATATGCTGCTGCTAATTTCCCCTTCCTATTTCACCACAAACATTCAGTACCCACGTGTCTAAGACAAGATGTTACCAGATAGCAGCATTTGATTGCATTTGGTCTTTTCAGGGCCAGGCTGGGAACTTTTCCTGGCTTTCAGTGAGAATTCATAATTGTTTCAAAACAGGCATTTCTACTATTTTTATAACTTATTCTAAAATGACCGTACCCACCTCACTGTATAACCCCAAATGAAGTGTAACCCTGTGTCTGAGGGGAAAAAAAATTACCTTCCTTTGGTTGAAAAAACATCACCCTTTATACTTGTAAATAAATGGACTTCAGAGGGAGAGTGGAGGTACGGTTAGGGGACTTCGGCAAGGATGACACAGGTAAAGAAAAGACCTAAGAGACAGCTGAAAGTTTACATTTTGACAGAAGTTAAATTAGTCATTGAAAATGTCATTTTATAGAATGTCACTGAGAATGAATAAACAAGTTAATTAGGTTGGTTTTCTTTGTTTTCTTCTTTTGCTAAACTGAGCCAAACGAACTGTGATTCCAAAAGCAGCAATAAAGAAAAGAAAAAGCTGTTTATCCCCCCTAATCCTAAATTTCCTGATTTGGGGTCTTTCAGTTCTGATGCTTCGGGTAACGTGTTCATTCAAACATAAACGCGATCAGCATCAAAGGCTTAACATTCAGATTAACCACTTTTTGGCATCTTACCTCTTTTTAGTTTGAACTTGGAATCTCCTCCATGTACAGACCACTAATGAGAAAATCCTTGCTTATGAATTCAGTTCAGAATGGGAGCAGTTTTCCCCTCTCTCCTTTTGCATAATGTCGGCTTTGAAGTCAGGCAGTCCAAGAAAGTGATTGATCTCACCCAAGTTCATAACTTTTTCAAAGTACTGCCGATATCATTAAATTTTAATTAACCCTTTGAGCTCCTTCTATGATGTAAAGATGAGGGAACATCAAAGGCTCGTGTGTTGGAGCAACAGTGGCATCTTTTGTGCTCACATTGCTTCTTAGAAGATATCTAAGATGCAAATGTTTCAACGGGGTCTTCAGCTTTTTGTGTGTGTGACATTGTTATGCTGTTGCTGGGGTAGAGCTAAAATCTATTGTTAGTCTTTCAAAGCTGCTTATTTAAGCATTGCTGTGTTAAGGGCTTAGAAGTAGTATATCTTTCCACCTTTTCTACATAAAGCATTAGAATCAAGGAGTCTGTTTAAAATGTCACTCAGTTTGCAGCTTCTTGTGGTATTGTCCTTCACCGACTCTCATTCATAATTAATCTTAGTTCCATTTTATGATTTAACGTGTAATATTCTGCATGTGGTCTTGGAAAGTCACAGAGCTACATTCAAATCTACTGGATGAAGAAACTCAGGTATCAAGGATAGTATATACTGCCAGAGGTCATGGGATTTTAGACTGTACATGCATCGTGGAAAAGAAGAGCTTTTCTTGAAGCACTGGCAAGTATTTCTTGGGTGTGAACAGTGTCTGCCAGGCATTGCTGAAGTGTATAGTCATTGCCCTGATTAAATGAACATTGCAGTGAAGCAGAATTTGCAAACGTGGGCGTTCATGTTCTGTGTCTCTTAGTAGTTCCAACAGTTACTGTCAAAAGGTGTGTGAATGCCTCCTAGTCCACTGGTACTTATTAGGCCACTGGACGGTGTTAGCAAATACAGGAAACCCATGATCCTAACATCCTGCACAAATCATTTGGAACAGACAGGGTCTTGTGTCATCCTTAGAAACTGAGAAACTTGTGTGATCGGATATAAGTAAATCTTGTTTTTGTTTTGGATTCTCCGTACTTTTACCTGACTTCTTCCTTCTCGCAGGGTTAAATGACGTAATTATACATATGTGTTTTGAAATACTGAAATACTAATACTGTCTTACAGCATTAAGCTTCATGGCTTTCTATTTAGATACAGTAAAAGTTAGCTAGAATGTATTTCTTTCTTTTGGTGGTCTTTATTTTCTGTCTTTTCTGTTTTAATATAAATATCCACTATCCACAATGTTCTCTCTAAAGATCCGTGGGAGGGAGAAGAAGTGATAAAACTCTTGATTGCTTCACTTCTTCAGAAGTAATGATAAGCTCATTTCCAAAGCCCAAAAGCACATTTGCCCCTTTAGGGTCACTTTAATCAAGGCATTATCACAGATGATGCGTGTCTACCAAAATGAGATTTTGTGACCTACTGAAATGAACATGATCTGGGCTTCCATTTGGGGTGCCTGACTTAGTGACCTTCATGTTTATGAGATTTAAATTAAACCTGCATATATTATTAGGGGAAAATTTAATAATTTTAGCAATAATTAAAAAAAAATTGTTGATTTTCTCTTTCCTCTTAAATAGAATTTGAGTCAATTTTCATGGAGATAATTTAAATACTGGACTGTTAAATGCCTTAATGATTCCAGAATTCCTGGAAAGGACAAATCCATATTTTAAAAATAAAGTAGGATTTAAAACAATGTAACTATTGTTTGGAGCTCAAGACGCAGATGAATCTATGTGACAGATGTCTAGAATATAAACAATGTATTCTAACTACAGCACACAGTTTGTTTTGTTTTGTTTTTTTTCTTTTCTCCATATTTGAAGAAGACATGAGATAAATTAGTTTGAGAGGTATATGTATGTTCTTGAAATGAATGAAAATGAAGGAAAATTCAAATTTAAGTTGGTTTTGTGACAGATGAGATTTCACATAAAGGCTCTTTCTTACCCACATTTCATAGTGTTGAAAAATAGCCAACTCTTAGGTCACAGTGCCAGTTAATGTTTCGAATTTCTCTTGAATGTTACCTGCATTTTTTTCAAACTGTTAATTATTTGCAGATTCTTATATATGTGTTCACCATGACATATAAAAATAGTAATCATGGAAAACCAGTCCAGGTTGCTTGAAAATAATATTTCAAAAGCCATTAATAAGAAATGTAAAAAAATAAAACAAAATAAGCAAACTAGACTTAGAATAGTAAAAGGTTACAAGCTCTACTCTCAAAAGGGTTTGTTAAAAACTAAATTTCTGGGGTCGTCATAAAGATATATAAGGTGGAAATAATTTGGGGGCCCATGTGCAAAAATGAGCTTAAAATAGGCTTTACATATATGATGAACATATGGTGATCTATGAATGCAGTGGCAAATGGGATTCACTAAATAATATGCTCATTCCTCTTTTTCTCTCCAATTTCTCTGTTGAGCAGAAGCCAGAAGAGATTATAATTAAAGTTATTCCGAGGAAAAACAAGATTCTGAATTGTGAATTGTAAACCTCCTTTCGGTCTCTTTCCTCTGACTTCCCAAACTCTACTTTGGGAGTCTTTGCTACTTGAGGGCAAAATGACATCAGTGTTTATTCAGGGTAACCTACTAAGTAGAGCGGTGTCATAGTAGCAGAAGAGAAAAGTCACAGTTACTGTCTGTAACAGGAGTGGGGAGTTGATTTCTTAACTAGTGATTACATTCAGTGTCTGTTTTCTCAAAACCCTTCTGATTTTGATCATTATCATACTACTACTACTGTTGACAAACTTTTACTAATGTTGCTGAATAGGAAATTTCAGAAATTGCACCAGAAGCTTTAGATGTATTATTTGACTGTCAGAATGATTCTGGAAGATACATGATATTACCTCCATTTCACAGATCAAGTAACTGAGGCTCTAAACAGTTCAATATCTTGAGGGACTGGCCATAGTCTGACTCCAAAGTCCTTATTCTGTTCTATTGACCCAAGGTGCCAATAGAGTTCCAAGTGCTGTGGGAACTCAAAGGAAAGAGAAAGAGATTTAGAATTTAGCAGGAGGCAGTTTTAGAAATGAATGTCAAGGGATTCCTCAGATTTTTTTTTAAATTTCCTTTAATGCTTTTTATTTATTTTGAGACAGAGAGAGACAGAGCATGAGCAGGGGAGGGGCAGAGAGAGAGGGAGACAGAGAATCCGAAGCAGGCTCCAGGCTCTGAGCTGTCAGCACAGAGCCCGACGCGGGGCTCGAACCCACAGACTGTGAGATCATGACCTGAGCTGAATTCAGACACTTAACCGACTGAGCTACGCAGGCGCCCCAGGATTCCTCAGATTTTAACAAAAAGTGATGCAAAGAATGGAGACATTTGTTTGTTTTCAGAAAGCCTATGATCTTATGGGTTACCCTATCCCAAAAAAGCACATTTATGCCTCTAAATCAAGAATCTTATTTGAAAAATTAGAATTATTTCATTTTTAGTTTTTAAGCTGTCTTTGAGAAATCTTTATTTCCAAATCTACCACATTAGAGAGAGGAGTATGGGAAAATGTCAATTAAAAATCTGAATTATGCATTGGACTTGGGAGTAAAAGCTTATGGGCTAAATTCCAGACTAGATCTGTGGGCATGAAGAAGCGATTCACGTTTCTTTTCCTTTATCTATTTCTTTGCAAAATAGTTGTGAAGATCCAATATGAGAAGACATGCTCAATTGTTTAGCAAAGTTTCTATTATATAATGAGAGCCTAAGAATCATAAGGTATTATTATTATTACTGTTCATAAAGTGACAACGGTTTGGGGAAATAGAATGTTTTTATTTTGTTTGTTTTGGGTTTTTTGTGTTTTTTTTTTTTGTTTGTTTGTTTGTTTGTTTTGTTTTCCTGCTTGTAATCAGAGAAACATACCTCAGGAACTAAAAAAGCAGAGCTCTATTTTGCACATTTAAAGAAGATCATAACTCTGGGGGGGCTGGGTGCCTCAGTCAGTTAAGCGTCTGACTTCGGCTCAGGTCACGACCTCAAGGTTTGTGAGTTCGAGCCCCGCATAGGACTTTGTGCTGACAGTTCAGAGCCTGGAGCCTGCTTCAGATTCTCTATCTCCCTCTCTCTCTGTCCCTCCCCTGCTTGTGCTCTCTCTTAAAAATAAACAGTAAAAAATAATAAAAATTTAAAAAGTCATAACTGTGAAGTTAGAATAGAGGTAGTATCCGGTGCTATAGATGTAAAAAGTGAGGCTCAAAAATATGTACATGATTTATCCATATCATTCAATTTTCTTTTGGTTTTACAATTAGATAACCTCAGTCACTATTTTTCCACCTTCTAATATTTACCGAGTTTCATTGCCACCTACCATCTGGCTGTAAAGCCCATACCAAATTTTATTTTATTTATATCTTTCTTTGTTATTTATAACAATCTTTTTGATTCCAATTTTTGTATCAGTTATTTTTAAGCAAGGTTATGCTGAAGTGGCAAAAACCTCCAAATTTTCAGTTGCCTACAACCAGGATGGTCGATTTCTTGCCCATGATATATGCTGCACATCTGCTATGGTTCTTCTCCATGAGTCCTGTTTATTGCCAGACCCATGCTGAAAAAGCAGCTTGTTAGCTGGGTTATACTGGCCTTGTGATAGGAGGAAAAGAAATACAGAAAACGCACGGGGGCTTTCAAAGCTTCTTTTATCAAGTAGCAATAAGTTACTTCATGTTATGGTTCCTTGGTCAAAATTAGTGACATGACCAAGCCTAATGGTAATAGCCTATAGAAGTGTAAATCTATCATGAGGTTAGTAAATGACAGCTGTAATGCTTGTTTTACGGACAAGATCCCTGGGTGTTAGTATTTATTACAGATGGAATTCTAAAATGGCCCTCTCTCATCCCCAACCCCATAAATAATCCCAGGGACAGTGAGTATGATCTATTTTACTCCCATAATTAAATTATATCACAGAGCACAGTTGATTTTAAGACCAGAAAATTATCCAAGACAACCCGACCTAGTCACATAACCCCTTAAAACTTGGGTCTAGAGATAGAGGGAGAGATTAGAAGTGCAAGGAGGATTTAATGAGAAATGTTCTCAGTTGCTGGCTTGAAGACAGAGAGGGTCAGATGGCAAGAAATGCCGGTGGTTTCTAAGAGCTGGAAGAGGTTATAGGATGACAACCAGCAAGGGAATGGGACCTGAGTTCTACAAGCACAAGTAACTGAATTTGGTCAAGGGCACTTCAAAGCATGTTCCTCTCCAGAGCCTACAGAGAGGAATGTAGCCCTACTAACACCTTGATTTAGCCTTCTCAGACTCTAAACCCAGTTGCTTTGTACCCAGACTCTTGAGATCCAGAACTGTAAGCTAATAAATAGATGCTGTTTTAAGCTATTACATTTATGGTAATTTGTTACATAATAGAAACCTAGGGCAATAATGCCCTACTACTTACACTACTTACTAGCTCTAGGACTGTAAGCCAATGCCATGGGTTCTCAAAGCCTGAATTTTCTTATATTTTCAAATAAAATCTCTAACTCCATATATTCCATATTGTTATGATAATCAAATAAGACAGAATATAAAAAATTAATTGTGAA
This sequence comes from Panthera onca, assembly GCF_046562875.1. Lineage (NCBI taxonomy): Eukaryota > Metazoa > Chordata > Mammalia > Carnivora > Felidae > Panthera > Panthera onca. Next base: position 56,444,138 of record NC_138339.1, read on the forward strand.
CAAAGTGCTACAAATCTGTAATGAATTAACATTATATATCAAATAAAATAGTTGCTTCATTTCAATTTATACAACATTAAACAAGAGAAATTATTTATTTTACTATAATGACTCAACAAATTCAGAGAAAAAAGCCATGGAGCCATTAAGTCATGGGTAAATAGATAATCATTGGAACCAGGGGTTCATTTCAAGCCCTTCCACAGAAAGCTACAGGAATTTGCAAAATATACTTAATCTCATTGAGCCACAGTTGTGTTAAGTACATAACACATTTGACATCCAAGAAGGCTTTGTTTTTCAAAGAGATCCTACATATACATTATTCCCAGTGCAGGTGCATACAATGCACCTTAAATTAATTCATATAATTTATAATAAAATAATCAACACTTGCTATAAAGTATCACAAATATCTAGAGTATATTTCTATGCCATTTTTTTTTTTCGGCCTTGTCCTAGACCAGGTCAAATTATCTATTGAGGTACAAGTTCAAAATGAAATCTAGCAAACTGTCATACTGGCCATATGGGCTTCAAGCTTAATCAGGATGGGAACATTCCCCACTCATCATATCCTCAGCTTTCAATTATGGGTTTTACATTAAAGTTCAGTGAGCATCACAGATAAGCTTTCTTGATTAAGATCATTAAAGAATTCTTTATCTTTAGTTCAATGGCATCTTGCCTACAGATTTATTAGACTGCTTTTTTGGTACACTGCCTATTTCAGGGAGAAAATATTCCGCTACTACATACGGGCAGGATAAAGATTAAGCACAATTGCCAATTGCACATAAGGAGTCTGATGCATTCCTATTACCAAAAGGAATCTGTAGAGTCTGATATCCAGGAATAGGAAGGAACTTGAGACTATCCTCAAGCTCAGACTCCTGAACTGAGTCAGGTCAGGTGGTAGTATCTGGTGCACACATTAAGGCACTACAGATTTGGGTGCTGTCTAGTACCTTATAACTGGAATGTGGTCTACCTCCCAGGGCCTGTGTTCTTCCTGTTTTCTCACAAGACTCATAATGCTTTTCTCCAGGGGAGGCCTCTCCCACTCACATTCTCTTGATGGATAATAAGAAACTTTATTCTCTTGATATGTCTTTACAAAGTGGATAATTTACCAGTGAATCAAATATTTATTGAACACCTACAGTGGGTGAACGATGTTGAAAAGGCACTAAAAAGAAGCTAAGATTTCTAAGATACAATTCTTGTCATAATAAAAATGACAGTTTGGTTGAGCCAAGAAAATTTCTCATAAAATTATAATTAGGACTCTAAGGAAACATATAAACATATAAACAGGACTCTAAGGAAATATGTAAATGTCCCTTAAAGTGTGTTCCTCTGACCACTGGTATCAAAATCAAAGTGATTCTTGGGGTGCCCGGGTGGCTCAGTCAGTTGTGTCTGACTTCAGGTCATGATCTCACAATTCATGGGTTCAAGCCCCGCATTGGGCTCTGTGCTGACAGCTCAGAGCCTGGAGCCTGCTTCATATTCTGTGTCTCCTTCTCTCTCTGCCCCTCCCCCCTGCTACTTGCAGTGTGTCTGTCTCTCAAAAAGAAAATAAAAACATTTTTAAAAAATCAAGATGATTCTTTTATATATGGTCCATATTGAAAATTATTCTAATACATGATAAATATCACTTATATGATATTTATATATATGGTCCATATTGAAAATTATTCCAATACGTGATAAATATCACTTATATGATAGAAACAAATGCTATACAGAAACAAAATGTAGGATATTAATATGGACAAGTGCTCAATAAAGATGAACAAAAAGTGAATGAATATATGAAGCAGAGATTTAGAATGAATATATATCAAAATTAGTAGAAGTGATGAGGAAAGGTAATGATAGAAATACAAATAAGTTATTAACTAGATTCATGACCAAGAGAAGAACTGGAATAGAGATTCTATGACATTAATAATAATGTTATTATAGATGGGCATTTTTTATTTCCTTTTGTTGCCAAAATTATGACCAAACTGGAGAGCTCGAAAGCATGGGTCATTTTTGTAAAACCTTTCATGGCTGTAATCTTACATTTTTTGAGGATACATTAAAGAAATAGTGAAGGCTAAAAGATGACATGAAGTTACATTAAAATATGTTTCTAAAAACCAAGTGGAAAGAAACGTGATGTGTTAAATGGCATTACAGGTTAATGATGTAGTTATTTCCTTGGGGTGAAAGGTAAATATATGTAATTCCCAGCAATACAGTTCCTTTAACACTGATATATTAGGAATCTATTTTTAAAAAATAGATACTTCTACAGGACTCTTTCCCCTTATTCTATGACTTTTTTTTTAATTTTTAATTTTTAATTTTAAAATATCTCACCCAACACTTGTAACTGAAGCACCAATAGCTGAACACGTCCTTCAAACATTAAATTAAGAATGTGTGAATTAGTTTTTTTGGTTTTTTGTTTTGTTTTCTATGTTTGAGTTTTACATTTTGTCAGAATAGAATGGTACATTATGCTTGAAAAATAACACATTATCTGTGAGCTTATGGTATTTGGATTTTATATTTATTTTTATAGTTGCATTATATCTTGTTTATAAAAATTACATAATCAAGTAAAAGTAATAAACTTGATTTCACCATAATCCCACAAATCCAGATGTAATCACTGTTATTTTATGTAGCAACATCTCTCTCTAGATATTCATTAAAGTGGGATATCATATGTGTTCAACCACTGCTCTTTTTTCATATTTGCTAATATATATTGGATAGCTTTCTAGAAATATTTTGTCCTTTAGCAAGAACAGAGACTTGGAAAAGCATATAAAGTGAAGAAAGTCATTACTCTAGTATGAATTACACCTAACTCATATGGGCCAGGAAACAAATGGCTAGTTTACATGCAGTTGCTGTTGTGAATCCCAATGCTAGCTGGCTGCATTAGTGAATTTGGTACTACTCCTGTGAAATCCATATAGAGTTCCAAATAACCAGCCATTCTAAATCACTTTAATGTTATTCATCATATTATTATAAACTTCAGGTTTTAAGAGTTATTAATAGCCATATTACAATAATCGTTCTAATAAAATGGCACGTTCCAGTGTCATTACTGTAACAGCCAACACCAGTAAGCACCTTATTCTGCAGTGTTCTAGTGTGGAAACCATTTAAAGGCTTATAGTATGTCAACATTACCTTGCCCCTCTGAATGAAATTTTCCATGTGAAATAAATTTTTCCCACGTATAGATAAAATTTCGCTTGGTGGTGTGGCGTAGTCATTAAAGTCTTTAATGACTCATTTAAAAATGACTCATTTAAAAATGTTACCAAAACTAAAAGCGTTTTTGTGTTCAGTGCATTATTGAAAGTATTAGATAAGGAAGAAAAATTAACACTTGTGTGTTTTCTTATGATTTATGATGTGTTTTTGTATGATTTTCTCATTTAATGAAGAAGATGTGGAAAAACAGAAACAAGATGTCAGCATAATATTATAATATTCTAGACCCTGTCCTACAATGATTAATCCAGGGATTCTTAATCTAGGTGGTACATTACAGTAATGTGAAGAGCTTAAAAAATATGATGGTCAGGCCACAGCACACACCAATTACATTAAATTCTCTGAGGTCGGAACTCCAGCCACTGATGATTTATTCAAGTTTTCAGGCTATTCCATTGTGTAGCCAAATTTAGAACCAATAGTTTCCAATTGAAAAGTTTGATATAAAGATAAAAATAATTTAATTGGAAGTTAAATGATATATTCAAACATAAAAAATAGGCTGGAGTCATTATATTACAAAGTAAAATGTATTTTTTGTTATAACTAAAGTGTAGCATCATATCTCACTTGCTAAAAGCCACAAGATTCTCTTTGCAGTGCTGTTGATATCAAGAAAAGTAATGGATGAGATAGATAAAGTTCCCCAGTATAGGTAAACTGCCTCAATATCTGTCTGCTTCTTTGTAAACAAAAAAAGAAACAAAATCTAAATACAAAACAGGAAATGATATAGATCATTACTGTATGTTTTCTTAAAAGGGCACCTCAAAGGCTTATAGTGCATATCACAAAGAACCAGTACTCACTCTTTCCCTCAATCTCCCCCTCATAAACAACAACAACAACAACAACAACAACAACAACAGAACATTGCTCAAAACTTTCCCTTTTCCCAAAGAATAGTCTCACCACCATATCCATCCATCCCCATCCAGACCTTTCTCTGAGCCATCTTGCACTCCCTATCACCTTCATGAAGTATCTGTCATCATACAGCTCCAGAAATCTAAGTTATTTTCTTGTCTTCCTGGTTTTTTATTATGCAAGTTTATCCCTTTGGAATTTTGGCATACTGAATGATTAATTTAGGGAACAGCTGAGTGATTAGTTCGATGATGATGGCCAGAGAGATTGATAGAAACGAGTGAGAAGGGAAGAAGGAAGGGAGAATGATGAAGGAACAGATGGAGGGGAAATTAAATGAAATCATAGTCTCTGCTCAAAACCAACATTCTCCCTTGAATCAGAATAAAATCCAACCTCTACATTGTGGCCCACAAAAACTTTAGGCACCAGTGTGGCTCTACCTACATCTATTTTCTTTCCACTTCGTGTTCTTACTCTCCCCTCCTTTGCCTCCTTTCTTGAACAAACCAAGCTCATTATCGCCCCCAAGGGCTTTTGTTTACTCTTTCCTCTATTTAGACCTGTGCTTTTCAACTTGGGGTATTTTTGCCACTTTGGCAATATTTGCAGATATTTTTGGCTGTCACAACAAGGGAGATGCTATTGGCATTAGTGGGGAGAGGCCAGGATTACTGTCAAAAGTCTTAAAATGCCTGGAATAGTCCCTTACAACAAGGATTTTCCATCCCCATCATCAATAGCAGTGGGGTTGAAAAATTCTAGTCTAGACAGAGATCTTTCCCCAGATCTCTTATTTCTTTCCTCTTTTCTTCAGGGCTCTCCTGAAATGTCACCTGCTTAGTGAGACATTTCCAGATTACCTTATCTAAAATAATAGCTCTCACCACTTCATCTCTACCTCCTTAAATTACTTATTTTTTTAATGACACTTGTCAATTTAATTTGTTGTAATGATAAAATAGATGTATGAAGCAAAAAAAAAAGTATGTTTACAATAAATATCCAGTAGTTGTAAAATGAATTACACTTTCACTAATGTTAAAATGTCAGGGAAAACATAAAATACAATTTACAATTGAGGAAATACGTCATTATCCATACTGTACAGAAAGGAAAACTGAGGCTTCAAGAGGTTAAGGAACTTGCCCAAGATCATATTGTTATTGAGTGGCAGATGTAGACCTCTCGTGGTTAGATTTGCTCTTTAAAGCCTTTTTGACAAGTTGGGTTGGGGCTGGCAATAGGATGTTAAAGAAAGTTTCAGGGGTAGGGGAAAAAAAGCAGCAAAGGAAATGGAGAGAGAACATACATTCCAAATAGAAGTGTTCTTAAACAGCAAACAATTTCCTACACTCTAGGGCATTGCATTTAGCTCATCTGTAAGAGGCACAAACGACTAGTATTACTCAAGATGTAAAATAGCAAGGTCACTTGACACAAACTACACTAATGCAATCATAATACTTTAACTGTAAAATGCTCTGCTGTAAAACACAGCCAACATTCGACCATGTAGCTAAGTATCCTCCCTGGACTAATTATTTTTAAAAGTTAGACAGAAAACCGTTATAGTTTTAGGCACTCTTATCGACATAGGAGTGAATAAAGCACATTTCTGCCAACCAGGGGGTGAGGTTTAAGGAGCCTGGCATTCTTTTGCTTCCTCCCCCTCCCCGTCATCTTGATACTGTTTTGATCACACTACCAAGCAAGAGCTCAAAGCAAAGTTAACATGGTGGTACTAAATGAATTACATGTACCATAATGAATGATACTGTAGATACTAAACAACATGCAAATGCCCTCTCATATCCAAAGTTGCAAAAAAAGGGACAGGTTAACCATTCTTACGCTATAGCTGAGAAGTAAAAAACTCAACTTTTGGATGTTGATATTGAGCCCTTTTAGTTATACAACTATGGGTGTACCAAACAGTATAACTGGCAGAAATTCTGGAATAAATTTCAATTTGAGGTTTAAAAGGTTCCTGGATTTTTTTTTCTTTTGGATATTAAGAGGTTTTAAAGGAGCAAGCCCCAGTAAGAAGAATAAACACATCAGTAGATGTTGCAGAAATAGCACAGAGGGGTTTTCAGGGTGTGCTCAAATTCAGAAGATAGGAACTCTGAATTCACACTCTACCACTTGCTAATTGCAAACTTGGGCTGTTTCCTCAACTTCTGTGTGCCTCTGTTCTCTGAACAGTAAAGTGGGGATATTAGAAACACTGGCCTCAAAGGTCATGATGAGCATTCGACACATTTAAGGCACATTAGAACAGTGTTAGCACTCATCGAACAATGAACGGGAAGGTGTTTGCTACTAATGGCTTCAGCCCACTGCCTTATGCACACCTGAAGTGACAAAACACAGTCCAGGGACTTCGTAGCCCGTGCTTGTTGATTTTCTCCTATTTTGTTGTTGTTAAAATAGTTATTTAAACTATGGCACTGGGCAGAGCATAATCCATTTAAACCAATATGTTTTGTAAATTAACCCATAGGGCAAATTCCTTCATTTGTCCATAATAGGGCATCATTCTTCTTGAGAGTTTGTTATACATTTAGGTTGAGAACAGGAAATCTTTCTTTACAAATAGTGTTTTTTCCCCCATACACACTCTTCATTCTCCCCTCCCCACACACAAAAGAAAGACCTCAAAAATACACAACGGCTTTTTCTTTTCCTCTGTCAGATGTAAGTTTTGAAGACTTCACAATTTATTGGTGGTCAGGTGGGAAAACAGAGTTTTCTAAAATGCAAACGTTTCTAAAAAGACCAGTGTCTCCTCTGGCAGCACCAGCTTCAAATGATCTGCCCACTGAGAGCATCTCAGTTTGATACATTCTGTTTCATAAAAGCTGATTCAGGCTTTAGACTCCTACAGGGTCTTCATAAAGTGGATATAAAATAATAATAAAAAAATAAGGCTAAAGCTTAAAGATTTAATCTAAAGAACATTTATTTTTTATCTCTCAGCTCTCATTTTAGAAGAAACATGTTGATTTTTTTTTCCAAAATATTTTTGGTTTACTTCAGTAGATTTCCTTCTGGTAGGATCCAAAGAAGAAATGACTTGTGCTTAGTTTTGTATTTATAATTATACATCTTTTTTTCAGCAAATTAAAACGTTTCCAACTGAACTCCCAGACAAAGGGTCAAGGTATTTTATTTTGCTTGGACTCACAGCCAGCAGTTACTCTCAAATGGATTCTGACTCAGGTAGCCATAACAATAGTAATGTTCTGCAACAATGAAGCTTTCTTTTTTCATAAAGAGAAAGAAAGAAAGAAAGAAAGAAAGAAAGAAAGAAAGAAAGAAAGAAAGAGGTATTTGTTTATGTTACGTATCAGTGAAACGAATTAAGTGGAAATTTTTGAAAATGGTCATCATCTGACCTAGAATGTATTATATTAAGCAGTTAACTTTTGTAAACCCTACATTTAAATGGATTGAGCACAAATCCTGGATCTTTCCTAAAAGAGGAGGCTTAAGAATCCAGTCACACACAAGATTTACAGTTACAGAAGCTTGGTATGTAACATGACATGACCAAAAAAAACCAAAACTTTTATGAGGGCCCCAGGTTTGTCTTCACCATGCACAAATATGTTTCCTCTATCCCATTATAATATCAGAGTCAGAATTGTATAGTTGCAGAATAAGCTCTCTATTCCCCTAATCTAAAACACAAACAAACAAACAAATACTAGTTTATTGTTTCCCTTTGTATTTACACCTAATTGGTCTTGCAGAGTCACTAGCATTGTTTTCCACTCCACACAGTTGAGGATTTTTGTGTGGTGAAATGTTTACCTTATCTTTGATAGCCTTCCCTGGTTTAGTTTTATAGATAAAACTGGACATTTTTTTTTTCTGATGTTCTATGATTTCTTGTTTTCATATTTATGTTGGTATACCTGAGATTTTCATGCAACAAATAAATAGGGATTCATATTCATTATATTCCAAATATTTAGCATTTAAAGCAGTAGTATTTATTTTATTTTTTTTTTTTAAATCCACCATTCCCTCAATTGAAACTGCTATACTCATTGTTGGCTAAATACTCAGATATTTAGTTATAATATATTTTCTCCTACAGTATGAAATGATCTTCTTTGTGCCCCTCCTGCCCCAGTACAAACTTGCCATTTTAACTATTGTAGCCTCTTCAGGCATTTAATCCCTGTGAGGATTATCTTCCCTACCTGCCACTTATGTTTCTTTCTATTTTTAATTTTATTAAAAAAAATAGTATTTCTGGATAATCTTAATTTTTAAATTAAAATGCATTATAATATTTTGTCATGTTACTATAAATTCCAGTCGATATTTTAATTAGAGTATTAATTTAATATAAACACTTTTATAATGTGCCTATGCAATATTAAATCTTTCTATCAAGAAATAAGATATTTTTTTCTGTTTATCTGTCTTCTCTCATGTCCTTAGTTGAATTTTAACATTTCTTTCATGTGAGCAATATATTTTCATATAGTTTTCTTGAAAATGTAATTACATGTGATAATTCCATGGGACTTATTTTTTTTAATCTATAGAAATTTATGAGAATATCTTTTGACCTTGCAATTACACAGCTAGGAATTTACCTTGTAGAAATATTTCCCAAAGTACATGAAGTTATTTGTACAAGTATGTTGACTGAAGCATTGTTCATAATATTAAAAAATTGGAAGCAATTTAAATGCATATCAGTGAGGGGCTGTCTAAATACAATATGGTCCATAATTCCATATAATAGAATGCTTGCATCTGTAAAAAAAAAAAAAAAAAAAAAAAAAGATTAAGGTAGACTTTATCCACTGATATGGAATGCTTTCCAAGCTATAGTATTAAATAAAAATATATAAAGGGCAGACCAATGTATATAGTAGGTTGACATCTGTATAAATTTTGTGTAAATTTTAAAAGGATAATTATACTACAATATCAATAATCATTTTACAGAAGGACATACAAAAATATTTTAGTAGAATATTTAATAATAACGTATTTCTTAAGCATGAAACATGTTTTAGACATTGTTCTAAATGCTTTTTATAGAACTCATTCAATCTTCCATAGTTCCTTTTTTTTTCCTTTTCAAGTTTTTATTTAAATTCTAGTTAGTTAACATATATGGTAATATTTGTTTCAGGAGTAAATTTCAGTGATTGATCACTTACATACAACACCCAGTGCTCATCACAAGTGCCCTTAGTACCCATCACTCATCTAGCCCATCCCCCACTCTCCCTCCCTCCATCAATCCTCAGTTTGTTCTGTAGAGTTAAGAGCCTCTTAGAGTTTCTTTCCCTCTCACTTTTTTTCCTTACCCTATGTTTATCTGTTTTGTTTCTTAAATTCCACATGAGTGAAATCATATGGCATTTGACTTTCTCTCGTTTCACTAGTACACTCTAGCTCCATACACATTTTTGCAAATGGCAAGATTTCATTATTTTTGATGGCGGAGTAATATCCCATGATGATAGATGATAGATAGGTAGGTAGGTAGGTAGGTAGGTAGATAGATACCACATCTTCTTTATCCATTCATCAGTCAATGGGCATTTGGGCTCTTTCCATAGTTTGGTTGTTGTTAATGCTGCAATAAATATCAGGGTGTACGTGCCCCTTTAATCTGTATTTTTGTATCCTTTGTGTAAATTCCTAGTAGTGCAATTGCCCTGTTGTAGGGTAATTCTACTTTTAACTTTTTGAGGAACCTCCATACTGTTTTCCAGAGTGGCTGCGCCAGTTTGCTTTCTCACCAAGAGTGTGAGAGGGTTCCCCTTTTTCCACATCCTCACCAACATCTGTTGTTTCCTCTGTTGTTAATTTTAGCCATTCTGATAGGTGCGAGGTGATATCCCCTGGTGGTTTTGGCTTGTACATTCTGATGATGAGTTATGAGCATACCTCATGAGCACTTCTAAATGGAAATACATGCTAAATGGAAATACATAATTAGTTTAAAAGTGCTCATCTTTGGGAAAAAAGGCCTAAGAAATGGGGTAAAGATCATTTTAATTTGCTTTTGTAACTTTTTGTTCTAATATTTACCTATGACTGTAATACTTTTTATCTAAATTTAAGTTATCAGGTTTCAACCAAGTAACGGATGTGGATCTTTTGGTTCTGTTCTTATAATTTATAAAGTGATACAAAACCTGATGCTATATTTAAACAAAATTAGCAGTAGCAGGATAATGCAGATGCCCACATGAGGGGAGATATCTTAGAGAAAATGCATCTTCCTCTGTGCATGGCGAATATTGGGAGTAAAAAGTGGTAAGGAGAGGAACACTGCACCAAAAGGTAGTTGGAAGTATAAGAGACAGTCTTTCTGAGACTGAGTATTTCCATGACCTTCTGACTTGAATATATTTAATCTGCCTTTGAAATGATGAAAGTTATTAGCAACACATGACAAAGCAGCATGATATGTAAATTATTCTAAATCAATCTACATTAGAGTATTTGACTATTGAACAAGATTACTCTTCTTACAGATGATTCATAACATTGTTACTACTTTTAATTTATTACCCCTTTCTATAGGAGAAGTGATCTAATAATATTATAGAATTATATGAGATGTGTGATAGAAATATGATGTGATGGAACAACTGGGTCTTTGCACTAAAATAAATTTTATGAGTTACATAGTATTTAATAGTTTCTGGCTGGTGTTAAATAATGCGGTAATTGGGATTTATCCAAGCAGGGTTAGTATCAGTGGTGTGGATTTACTTCCAAAGAATTAGTTGCTTTCTTAGGCAAGTTATTTATGTATGATTTACCAGGTTGGGTCTCTCACATGTTCCTTCTAGAGACTGTGATGTGTATGCACCTGTGCAAGAATGTACAGCTGCATGTATAACAATGTGGTAATAAATGTAACACTATTGAAAATGAAAACTAGAATGTTATTGCAAATTGTAGGCTAAGATTGAAAAGCTTTGGAAAATAAGTAGCAAGATGCCTGCAGCCCAGCTCTAAATGTAGGTAAGGTAGCAAGACTTCCTAAAAGATGGATGGGGGTGTAGCAAATGTGGAAAAGGGATGGAAGGGTGATTCCTAAAGAATCATGGGAAAGTAGGAAAATAGACAGCTCCTGTTCTACTTGACTCGCTTCCTTAGTGTGCTTCCTCACAACACTACCCAGACTGAAGTCAGAGGAAGAGAATATGAAATAGAACTAGAGTCTGACTACCTGAAAATTACAGTGTCTTAGAACTGTACATGACTGTAAATTATCAGTTATTGTAGGTAATGGGGAAGAGAAATGTGATGGTTAATTTTATGTGTCAACTTGGCTGAGCCACATGCCCCAATATGTGTCAAACATTATTCTGGGTATTTCTGTGGGAGTGTTTTTGGATGAGATTAGCATTTTGATCAGTGGACTTGGAGTAAAGCCAATGTCTTCCATGAGGTGGTGGGCCTCATCCAATTAGTTGAAGGTCAGCCTTAGAATAAAAAGACTTGACCTCCCTGAGCAAGAGTGAATTCTGCAACAGACAGCCTTTGGACTTGAACAATAATGGCTTGTCTCTGGGTCTGCAGCCTACTGGCTCACCCTACAGTTTTGGGCTTGACAGTCTCTTTCATTACCTGAGCCAATTCCTTAAAATAAACTTCTCTATATATATTTACACATCCTATTGGTTTTCTTTCTCTGGAGAACTCTGACTAATACAGGGAACAAGAGAGCATGTTTGAAGCAGTGGTGGGAGAGAAAATAAAGCTGTCTTCTGCTTATGCCCTAAGAAATCTAGCCCATTCAATAAACTGGTTACAGACTAGACAATGTTTCCACTTACACTGAAGACTGGAGAAAGACTCAGAGAAAGAGAAGAAAACACAGCAAATTTTTTCTCTTGCCCCTCTCTGCTGGTATAACTCACATCTCTTTCCTTTCATCCTTCTCCAATGTAATTGGTTCTATCATGTAAAAAGGTTGAAATTAGTCTCTTGCTGTTACAGAATTTGTCATATTATTACCCAGAAATTCATTTACATCAGATAGAAGCATCTAAACTGGTATGAAATCATTGATAGATATGTAACACCTCACAAGTAAGTGTCATTTCCCCTTTTAACTGAATCTTGCAACTAAATAGGGGATTTTTAAATGGCACAATTATGAATCCACTTTGAGTAGAGTTACAATCCACTGTGCTGCATATTCCATTACTGACTCACACTCATTTACAATGTGATACAAACTATGAAAATAAATCACCTTGGATCCCAAATACCAAGGTCTCACGCCAATATATCTTATATTTCAATGCCTTTGTTCTAATAACATGAATGCCTTAGATATGCAGATTTAGAGCAGTTTATATACATTTGATGATGGCTTAAAAATAGCTTGATTCTCTTTCTCCTCTTTTTTTTTTTTTAATATCCTTGTTGCCTAAAGTGAAGCAAGGAATTATAATTGGGTATACTTTAAAAGAAACAGATCTGGTAGTTGATTTACTCTCTTAGGTGACGGTTGTTTTTTCTACATCTTGCAGACTAATTTCTAAATCCCTTCCATGATTTGACTAGAAACTGCTTTTTTGGTCTTTTCTACTAAATATCTGTTCTTTACATGAATGCACCATAGTATAAAATGCTGTACTTATTAATATATTGGGACCTCCTTTTATCCTCAGCATGCTGGTAGCCAACATCAGCCAGCCTCTTGACTGTCGAAAGGAGAAACACCTTTTAGTGCAATCCCAAGGGAAGTGGGTAAAAATGGTAAAACTACCTCCAGATTTGACCTCTGTAAGTTCTCACACGATCATTCTTACAATATTATATCTTTGCTTACAAACTAATCTAGTTGCATGTAGAAAATCCAAGGACAGATCCTAAGGCTCGTGAATGGTGACATGTCGAATTAGCACATGGCACATGTGGTAAAGGACTGGGTGGAAGAGAAATCCTGTGGTGAGCCACCTTAGACTGTGACATGAAAAATAAAGAGTTTGGTTGTTGACTACTACAACTAGCAGTCCTTACTATTAAAAATATAGATATGAAATCTTTAGCCACAGTAAATTATTTTCATACTTTGTCCATGTTCTCCCGAATCCTGACATGTCCTATGTCCTCTAACACCTAACTCTATGTACTAATCTCTTTTGTTTATTTAAGTTCTGATTCAAATTCTCCTCTCTCTCCCATATTCATGGCAGGACTTTACAATCACCACCGAACTTATTACATGTCTTATATCCCTCTTTATGTCATAATACATTTAATTTTCTATAGCAGCCAACATATTCTTATATATCCCTTATCAATTAGTCTAATACTTGGAATACGTAGGTGTATAAAGCAAAATACTGATGCCCCACCAGGCTCATATCCATTCAGAAATCTATTAATATGTTTTGTATTCTCTAGCTGTATGCTAAATACAGCTAGAGAAGTATTTAGAGAGGAAGTATTTAGAAGGAAGTATTTAGAGAGTCCTGCAGAAACATAAACTTGTTGTTACAAGTCCTCTCATTTTTAAAATAAAACCCATTTGAACATTCCTGAGATGACTGAAATCAACATCTGAAAATGAGTAGTTGTATATCTAGCTGCAAAACATTTTTGTCTTAGTATACTTAAATCAAAATAATTAACAAGAAAGTTGAAAGTTACATTTGTTAGAAAAGAAAAAAAAATGTAAGTAACATCCATTATACAAGTAGCTGTTGTGACACACTTTGCAGGTGAATCTTCAGTGAAGAGTTAAGAATTCTTCACATTTTAGAAACCATTAACATTTTGAAGTTACAGAATCCTGAGGTCAGCAGTAAGCAGACTAAATGGTACCCATGAGGACGTCAGCATATGTCCCCAAAAGTAAATTTCTTATCCCCTTATCACAAGAAGCAGCCTATTAAGTAGTTATGGTAGTAAATTTTAAATTCCCCTGAAGAAAAGGTTGACAAAATTGAATTATGAAGAAGAGCAAAGAAGATTAAATTACCAGAAGAAGAGCAAAGTCTTGGGAGTAACTTCATAGCAACCTTCAGGCCCATGAAGTTTTATTAAGTAGAGAGTAGGAAGGACACAATAAGATAACATTGCTGAATTTGCAAATGTTTGGATTATCTACATGTAATGTCTGAAGGGTGTAAACACGGCATGGGAGGATAAAGGGAATTTGAAAAAATTTCGCATTAGGGAGCTTTCAGGCCAACATATTCCTCATTCTAGAATCAAATGGCTATCAAGTCTACCCCTCTCATGTCTAAGTTGAGCAAACTGAATCTTAGAGGTTAAACAGAGTTGGTACATTACTTCAGATCTCAGAATTTGGAAGTATTTAGAGAGTCCTGCAGAAACATAAACTTGTTGTTACAAGTCCTCTCATTTTTAAAATAAAACCCATTTGAACATTCCTGAGATGACTGAAATCAACATCTGAAAATGAGGAATATACGTTGGATTAATTCCGTCTTTGCTGTTTCTCCTACTTTGAGTCAGGTAAGATCAGACTGCAGCTACTTCTGCAAATTCTTTTGGTTGAGTTGTAAATGCTTTAGAAACATCAGCATACTCACTGACCAAGTTTACTGAACTATTTATATACTGAACCTATTTATATAGGTCATAGTATGGCCACTTTTGGTATGTCTCTCCATGATTAAAGGATTCTTTTGTTCGGGTTCCTAACCTGAATAAAGTCGACCCAGAGAAGGAAGGTAACTGTTATATGGGAGTCTCATGTCATTGCCTTTTCTGCATATATTACATTTCATTCTATAAATATTGATTAAGCTTGCATGTAGTTAAAAGTCATCAAAAAATTGCTCTTCCCAAGGGACTCACAACTGAGTCCCTGAATCATTCATTTAGGAATGATTCATGGGGCAGTTTTTCCACGTTGGAAATTCTTGTAGTGAAATATCATTACTGTCATCAGAAAAACTAAATATTATACAATGAAAATTTTGTACACATTTTCTTATATGACGGGGAGAAGAAGTGAATTTTGCTGTGGTTAATATGGCAGTACTCACACAGTATGATTATTTTATATTTTGCAACTCAGTACCATCTAAATAGACCAAGCCACACTAAGCTAAAAGGAGCCTTATGGAGCCATATAGCTTTTGTTGGCGAATCTAAGAATGAATGAGCCCAATCATTACATTTATTGATTTATATGACATGGGCGCCTGGGTGGCTTATTTGGTTGAGCATCTTACTCTTGATTTTGGCTCAGGTCATGACCTCACAGTTGGTAGGATGGAGTCCTGTGTTGTGCTGTCAGTGCAGAGCCTGCTTGAGTTCTTTCCCTCCTCTCTCTCTGCCCTTCCACTGTTCTCTTTCTTTCTCTCTCTCTCTCTCTCTCTTTCTCTCTCTAAATAAACAAACAAACATTTAAAAAAGAGAACAAATTTATACAACAGAATAATGTGGGTGGTGATAATTATTGTGGAGAGTAATAAGGTAGGGAGGGGAGACAGAGAATTCTGGAGTGTAAGAGGTACAATTTTTCAAAGGACAGAATACAAGAGTGATGCTTAGAAATCGCATCTGAGCGACAAACCAGATGAGTAGAGTAAGTGAACCATGTAGGAAATCTGGGCAAGAGTTTTAGGAAAGGGGATATGTTCTGGGAATGTTCTGAACTGAGGAGCTGCAAGAAGACCAGGGGTGAATTAGTTGAAAATAAAGTTAGAGACATATTGTAGAACTGGATTATATAGGGTTTGTGCACGATTATGAATATTTCAGTTTTCCTGAAAGTGAGTTCAGAAGATACCTGTTTTAAATAAAACAATTCAATGAAATGTCTTCTATCTTACCACGATAGCTCTGGCTGTTTTCCTAAAACTATAGGAGAATAGACATAGTAAGGTGAATGTAGGGGCAGAAAAACCAGTGGAAAGACTATTAAATAACATAAGAGAGAATGGTGTCTTGGAACAGAGTATTTAGCATGGGAAGTCTGAAAAGGCATACATTTTGAAGGTAAAAAACAATAAGACTTACTAAGGATTAAATGTCAGTCATGAAAAAGATAGGAATCAAGAATGACTCCAATACTTTTGTTCTGAAACCTAGAAAGTTGAATTGTCATTTAAAGAGATGAGAATAATGTGGGAAGAATAGGTCTAGGGGGAAAGACCAGAAGGTAAATTTCAGATATACTACATTTGAATGACAACTAAATTCATGGGAGATATGTCAGGTGGACAGTTAGGTATGTGATTCTGAAGTTCAGGGGACAGGTTCCAGTTAGAATTATAGATGTAGAAGATATTATTGTGCAGAATACTTAAATTCATGACACTGAATGAGTATGCTAAGGGAATAAATGCATAGATCAAAAAGAGATGAGGTTCAAGGTCTGAACAAGGATCATGGAATTTGGGGACTGAGGACTGGGAAAGAATGGTAAAGTGGATCAAAGAGAAGCCAGTTATGGAATAAATTCAGAAACAGGTAGTATCCTGGAAAGTAGTGTGATTGTTGGAATTTCTAGTGCTTTTTTTTTTTTTTTTTTTTTTTTTTTTACGTTACATCATCTTAAAACTTTAAACCCTTACTCCCAAGTGATTCTCATCATGGTTTTATGAAGAATCCCTATCATATTAGGGCTTGCAAAAGTAGGAAGTCAAATATCCTGTCAAGTATTTGGTAACCTTTATCTCAAATTTAGATTTTAGTAGTAATTTCATTAATTAAATCAATGAACTTCCTAGGTACCTAGCAGAGTTATCATTGACTTCTTAAACTTCATTGGAAAGTTATTCCAGATACAGAAATTCAGGCACAATCTAAATCACACATGGAGAAGAAAAATACAACTTTAAAAGTTTTGATAAGGCCAAGTCTCATCAGTTCTCCTATTTTAATGCCTAATGAATTAGGGTAATTGAAATATTCATGTTAATAGTGGGTGTTGAGCAAATTAAAAAAAAAAAAAAAGATGAAAATAAATTACCAGCCCTTACCTTCACCCCTCTCACACAATTAATACAAGGGTGAAAAGTAAAGAGATGAATCTCTCTTTAACCTCTTACCCAGTCAATCACCCACTTCTACTTAGTTTTTCTAGCTCACCCGTAAACTCATCCTTAGAGATACTGCTCATGTATAGGTGTCAAAAATCACTTCTCTCAGAGTTTGAAATAGCTTCCTACTTGCTTGCTCTGCCTTTGCTTTCTCTCTATTTTTGCCTATCATAAATATAGCTATTGAAATTGTCACATTGAAATACACTGGATTCCTATTTATAGTTTTTTCATATCTCTCGTTTTATTTATTCTTTCTAGTTTTCTCTCTTTCCTGCTCAGACATCATTATAATGTGGTTAGTCTTTTAGGAGAATTTTGGTTTTGTGGATCAACTCTGTTTCCTTGAATTTATATTTCAATAAATTGTGCTTTCATCTTCATTGACTCATTTCCCTCCTTCTCTTTTGTTTTTTTTTTTTTTTTTCTTCTCAGCCTCTTGAGTTATGAGCGTTAATTTTTAAATTTCAAGGTTTTGTCCAATGTATACATGTTGAGCCCCACGTTTATTTCCAAATGCTGCTCTGGTGGCATCTCATAGTGTACTTTTATTTGTAACTCTTCTAAACTGTAGTGATTTTTTTTTCCTATTGTAATCAAGAGTTATTTAAATGAATGTTTCCAAGCAAAAACATTTATTTTCCGCTGTTATGTTCAAGGTCTTGTATTGTTCCTTTCTATTATTATTGCCTTGTCTTCTATAGCCTTTATGATCTCTCCTTTTTGAGATTTCTTGAAATTTTCCTCAGTGGTTTGTATAATATATAATAGTCATTTGTGTGAAAGTTCCATACGTACTTAAAACAAATTACTTTGACAATTTTAAACACAGAGACCCACTTTAGACAAATCTGGTTAATAACAGTAAGCCAATAATCTATTAAATACTGAATAAATATTTATATTTGTAATGTGCCAAGCACTGTACAAGGCAGTAAAGATATTGCAATGAAAATAAAATTTCTGTTCTCATTGGGTCTAATCAGAAAACAGAAAGTAAACAAGGAAGTAAACCTATTATGTATCAATACCTGATAAATTGAGTAGAGATACTAAAGTAGTGCTCAGTGGATGGAGAATACCAGGAAGGGAAACCAGAATGCCGTTATTTTATAAAGGTCAGACAGGGCTTTCCTTGATGAGATGACATTTGAGGCAGGACCTCAAAGAAGTAAGGAACAACCTTGTGAATATCTGGGAAGCCATTGTTCTACATAAGGGAGTGTTAATAGAAACAGCCCAAGGCAACAACATTCCTGGTGTATTCCAGTAACAGCAAGGAGGTCAAAGTGGATGGAGAACTTTAAGTAAGGGAAAAGTATTGGTCAGATGGGGGTGGTGTGCAGATCACACAGTACTTGAGAGCCATGCAAGCAACATCAGCTTTTATTCTGAATGAAATGGGAAACCTTTGGTGGGCTTTGAACATAGAAACACTGTGATCTGACGGGAAATTTTGTTAAAAGAATCCCTCTGTGTTGCTGGGTTGAGAATAAGCTTGGATGTGGGGAAGAAATGAGCAAGGACAACTGGAGGCCAATTAGGATTTAGGGGAGATTTAAAGGTGGCATCGAGCAGGGTGTAGCACTTAACATAGTGAAAAGTGGTTGGATTCATGGTGTGTTTTGAAGGTAGAGTCAGGATTTAAAAACAGACTGGGAAAGTAGTATGAAAGAAAGAGAGGACCCAAGGATGATGTTAAAGTTTTTGGAGTGAGCAGTGGGAGGATGGAATTTACCACTTAGAGACAAGAAAATCTGTGGATGGAGTGGGTTTGTATGTTTATTTTTAGACATTTTACATTTGAGTTGCTAATGATACAGAGAGGAGGCTGAATAGCAGTTGGATTAAAAAAAAAAGTCTTTAGATCAGGGGAATTATTTGGACTCTGTAGACATTTGAGATTTTTTGGAGAGATTAAAAAAGCCATGGGCCTACATGAGATATCCTAAAGACTGGATATTAAAAATGTTAGATATAAGACTGAGGAGTGAAACCATTTGGGCACTTCTGTGTTTAATTGTAGAGGAAATGAAAATAAACCATTCAAAGAGTCTGAGAAGGAGTGTTTGGTAAGGAAGTAGAAGGATCAAGATACTGTGATTTCACAGGAGCCAAAAATGGCAATAGGCAGGGAGCAATCGGTTCTGTCAGATATACTAGGTCAAGAAGGATGAAGACTGGAAAGTTTACACTGAATTTAGCAATGTTGATGTCATTAGTGACACGGACAAGGGCTGATGATGTCCCTTGGTAGGGATGAATGCCTGATGGAGTCAGTTCAAGAGAGACCAATGTGTACATACCATTGTTTTCAAGGAATTCCTATAAACTTGACATGAGACAAGGTCCAGAATGGAAAAATTGAAAGATAAAATTCTTGAATTTTTGTCTTTGAGTAAACCAAAGGGGTTTAGATCCAGTCCAAAAATGGAGAAAGGTACTAAAAGAGAAGACTTTTACTTGATTTATGTCTCTGTGTATTTCACAAGGGGCAATGTACCCATCTTATTATGGTTGGAGAAGCATTGCCCGTTTTCTGCCAAAAGTCCTTGCAATCAGGGTGCGTGGGTGGCTCAGTCAGTTAAGCATCTGACTTCAGCCCAGGTCATGATCTCACAGTTTGTGAGTTCAAGTCCCACATTGAGCTCTGTGCTGAGAGCTCAGAGCCTGGAGCCTGCTTCAGATTCTATGTCTCCCTCTCTCTGCCCACCCCCCCCCCCTCTCTCTCTCAAAAATAAACAAACATTTAAAAAAAAGTTGTTTAAAAAAAAAAAAAAGGAAGTCCTTGCAATCATGTGTCTTCCTTGCACTCCTATCTCTCACATACAGAATAGGAAAGGTCAAAGAACTTAAAATTTTGCCTCTCTCTTACCCGTTTGATAAGCCCAACTTGAAGATATATGTCTACTAATGAGGTAGTATTTTTCTCTTTTTAAAAATTTAAACCTTCTTAATTCCCTCTGATTATATCAATTATACTCATTACAATTAACATAATTTTGGGTAGTGATCTTTCCATATGAATTTTACCATAGCTCTATTTCATGGTGTTTATTTTCCTTAAATATTTGGGGATCATTGGTTTCCCATTCATGTCTGTGTTTGAGAACTCCTGCTTTTATCAGAGCCATGCTCGAATGAGAGCTGCTAGAGGAGATCTGTTAGTGTTTGCAGGGTGATGTGGGATCCCTTCCCCTCCTGGGTTTGTTATTATTCAGAACACTGATTGGCCTCTCCTATCGCAGGGCTGATTCTCATTATTCCTCTCTTGGTACACACTTCCTACACTTTTGCTTGGGAGATAGGGGCTACATTCCAAAAATTCTGATGGTAGCTGTCTGATTGGTCACCCTGACATTTGCTTAATGGTCGCCTTTGCCTGGGTATTTACTCCTGGAGCTTGGTTCTCCTCTACATTCACTCTGGCTCTTAAAAAAAAAAAAAAAAAGAAAACAACTTTTTTTTTTTTTTTTTTTTTTTTGGTGTATTTTTGGTAATGGTTGTCTCTGGTCACTTTCCTGTACATAGGACCAATTCTGCCCTCTTTCAGAAGATCCCCCAAATTTCTCACTTACTAATTCTATAACTTATTTTACAATTCTGGTATTTTTCACTGATAAATTCTTCTCTGCATTTATGTGAGATTTGGTACAGGGGTAATTTAGAAGAGTATTGATAAGTGTCAATATTCATTCAGTCACCATTTTAACTGATCTTTAGGTTTCTAACTTACTTGAAAACCTGTCATAGGTCTCCATTTTTTTTGTATTTTTTTAATAACAAGAAAAACATGCTTATGTTAGAAAATATTTTAAAAAGTGTTTATCATAAAAATAATTTATCTTTTAATTTCACTCTAATCCTACTCACTTCTTATCTTCTGAGGGGTAATTTCCTTTGGTAGTTTTTCATATAGATATGTATGCAGGTATATAAATAAATATTTTCTATTTTATTTTCACATAAATAAAAATTATATTGCACATATTACTATTTCAAAAGTATTATATTGGAAACTTTTCATGTCTATACATATAATCCTTTGTGTGTTTTATTATCTCCATTTTATATAGAGATAATGAAGTACAAAATTATTAGCTAAAGTCAATAACATAACATAAAGTAACATAAAGGTGACTGACTCGCAAAGAATATAATAGCCATAGTTAAAGGTTGGGATTTTGAGGGCTCACCTGTGAACTTGGAAATTTTCCCTCAGCTGTAAAATGGTGAGGATAATAATGATAATAAATCTTATAAAATTATTGTAATATATGAAAAAAATGCACAGAAAATGCTGTGATGCCTGGGATATAGTAAGTGCTCTATAATGTCAATTGTGTTATTAAAAGAAATAAAATAAACTACCAGGTTATGGCAAACAACAAATAAACCATAAATATTCCCAGATATCTTGGTATCTGAAGAATAGTATCCCAAAACAGTTCTTTAAATTCAGAGAACATAGGACATCAGTATGAGGGTAGAATAAAGTACACCTCAAAGATATTCTCACCTCTGGATACTTTTTCTTTTACCTACCATTTTAGTTTTCCCTATAATGATTGTACTTCAGAGATTGGGGGGAGGGGAGTTATTACTGATTTTTTTTTTTTTTTTTTGTCTTTATGAGCTCACTGGCCAAAGTATTTACTCAACTAGGTAAACACTATAAAAATGGAAACCAAAATGCTACCTCTAACAGAACTGTTGTTCCAAGATTGGAAAGACTCCCCCACACATATTTACTTACATCAGGCATGTTCATATATGAGGGATGCTCTTTTTGTCTTTCTGCAAGGCAAGGCTTAGGTAAAGGATGCAAAAGAATTGTTCCTAAGAGTGCTGATGTTAGAAGTTTATCAACATCTTCATTAAGAGTATGCCCTGGAAAGTTCACCACTCAGAAAACTGGACTGCCTTAGAGCTCAAAAGCAGGTTGAAACCACATACTTACAACTCATTAATTTTACAGAGTTTTCTTTTTTTTTTTTTTAAGTTTATTCATCTATTTTGAGAAAAAAAAGAGACAGCACGAGTTGAGGAGGATCAGAGAGAGAGGAGACAGAGAATCCAAGACAGGATCTGTGCTGCCAGCACAGAGCTTGACATGGGGCTTGAACTTATGAAACCATGAGATCATGACCTGAGCTGAACCCAGGAGTCAGCTGCTTAATCAACTGAACCACCCAGGTGCCCTTAATTTTAGAGTTTCCTAAAAAGGACCAAAGCTTTTAAAGATGTGCTACACTATTTTTATTATTTCCTTGGCTCAATATAAGTGGTTGACTGAATTCATGAATCAATTCATGATTTAAAAGTATAAACATAGTGCAGTAAACCCTTGGTTTGCAAGCATAATTTGTTCTGGAAACATGCTTGTAAGACAAAGCACTTGTATATCGAACCAAACTTCCCCATAAGAAATAATGGAAACTCAGATGATTTGTTCCACAACCCCAAAATATTCATATACAAAATCACAATACTGTAATGTAATACAAAATAATAAAGAAAATACAAAATATAAAGAAAAATAAACAACCCACACTTACCTTTGAAAACCTTAGTGGCTGTTGTGAGGGAGACAAGAGAGAGGAGCATTATTGTATGGGATGCCTTTCACTATCACTAACAGAATCACTGTGATCTATTGGCTTA
The DNA here is from genome assembly GCF_046562875.1 of Panthera onca. Lineage (NCBI taxonomy): Eukaryota > Metazoa > Chordata > Mammalia > Carnivora > Felidae > Panthera > Panthera onca. Next base: position 56,466,997 of record NC_138339.1, read on the forward strand.
ATGGAATCTGTTCTGCATGGGGGTCATTGTATATGCTCTCATGGATGTTGACTACAGTACAGTATTAATGAACTCTTGTCATATACTGTATTTAATGTAACTGACAATAAGGCAGTAGAGGGAAGGGTCTGTATCTACAGGCAGCCTGACCTAGAATGAAGTAAAGCATTCCTAAGCTTACTCTTGTAGAAGAGCAAAGGACTGTCCATAGGTGCTTTTAAGTGGCAAAAAATACACTAGTGCCAGTTGAGGGCACCTTCCAACATTCTGAGAAATCCCTGATTTCTACCAAACAGCATGGCCTGAGACGGAGCATTCAAGCATGGGAGATGACCACCCACAATCCCGCAGTGAGAGAGAGAGATATATATATATAGAGAGAGAGAGAAGAACCTTGACTCAGTTGTTAGATGTGATGTTCTGCGTTTCGTACTACTTGTATTGTAAGACATCGCTCATTTATCAAGTTAAAATTTATTAGAAATGTTTTCTTGTCTTGCAGAACACTTGCAGAGCAAGTTACTACAAATGCAAGGTTTTAATGTACATACCACAATAGAATACTATATATCAATAAAAATAAACTACCGTTACTTTCAGTAAATTATATAAATCTTAGCATTATCATACTGTTTTATAACAGTAACTTTAAAAAGATTATATAGAGTGTGTGCCTTTTTATAAAGTTAAAAACATCTAAAATGATGTGTGTTTTTAGGGCATACACTGTATTAAGGAACTCTGCACACATATACCACCAAGAGCGTGATCATTCAGGATGATTATTACTTTGGGTTGGGGAAGGAAGAGAAAAGAATAGAAGACCACGTGAGCTCATTTAAGTTACCATCAGGGCTCTACTTTTCATAATTGATGCAGGTTCACTATGTTATTTAAAATAAGCAAACAAGTGCTCGCTTCGGCAGCACATATACTAAAATTGGAACGATACAGAGAAGATTAGCATGGCCCCTGCGCAAGGATGACACGCAAATTCGTGAGGCGTTCCATATTTTGAATAAACTTCATATATTGAAAAAAATAAAATAAAATAAAATAAGCAAACAACTAAATAGAATGAACCATTTGTGTCTTGAAACAAGAATTGTAATTAATCTAGGTCCTAAGAAAATAAATAGTTAAAAAAAAAAAACATAAAACTTTGCAAAGAGAACTTATAATTTTTCCCCTCTCTCCCTCTCCATCAGGGGTCAATTGAAATACTAAACATATTTCTGCTTCTTCCAATTCTAAGATTCTCTGGCTTTTTTTCAAATGTCAGCAGTCACACAACTCAAGGAGAAACTTTTGATATTCACATTTATTGTAATACAGAATATAAATGCATTTTGATTCTTCTTCTTGAACTTAAAAAGCTTGTATGGTTAAAAATGCAAACCCAGGAAGTGAGGGATCATTATTTCAATCACAAACTGAGATTATTTTATACAAGGAAATATCAGTGGCTACTGTAAGCAATGGGTTATAGAGGGGGGGCTGGAGAGAACAAAATAAAGATGTTAAAGTGGCATGTTAAGGAGGAGCCAAAGCAAGGATAGCTGATTTTATTTTATTTTATTTTATTTTATTTTATTTTATTTTATTTTATTTTATTTTATTATTTTATTTTATTTTATTTTATTTTTTATACATACATACATTTATTTTTATACATACATACATTTATTTTTATACATACATATGTACAATGTATGTATGTACATTTATTCACACAATTATACACATTCAATTATACACACAAGGCCTGCGTACATTCAGGTGTTTTATGTTTAAATGACTGAGTGATTATTGGAAACCCAGCCTTTAGGGGCAGAAAAATGTTGAAGGTCATCCAAGATTCACTTAATCCATTTCATTTGTCTTCACATTATTCTAGTAATTCCCTTACCTTGCAGATGGATTAGATTGAATAAACAATATGCTTTCTCTGATTTTATCAATGTTCTTTAAAAACAAAACAAAAATTGAATTTGAAACCAGACCAAGAGTCTATTTCAAGTACTCATGATGTACCAGAGGGAGGCCTCACACTCCAAAGATTCAATTATGTAGGTTTAGAGCCATTTACTACAAGCTTTAGGGACAATCTACGTGTTTTGGTTGAATTCAAATACTACTTTTAAGATTTGGAAATCATTTGGATGTAATAGTCACAGAAAGTATTCTCCCTTGCTAAAAGAATTGTAAATATATTGAATATGTTCATCAAGTCATTATTAAGTCTAGCTATTCATCATATACCGGTTACACTTTAACTACATCAGTCATGGCAAGGAAGCTTCTTAGAATTTATATGTCTCCGTCCTGTTTCTTTAGGTCCAGATAGGTGTACAGTAAAGGCTTGAGACATAGGTTTTTGGACAATCCAAATGCAGGTTTTATCTTTACTATTTTAGAGTCAGTAAACCAGAGGCAAGCTACGCCAGGCTATGCCTGGGCATCTCAGACTTACACCTTTGTCACCATTTACAGTTTAGGCAGAAGAACGCATTCAGCCTTCCCATTGCTACATTTCAGGATTTCATTAGTGTGTGAGGCTTCCCAAATGAGTATTTCAAGTGACAGATGATTTTGTTGTGCCCCTTCTCCACAGCATCAATATCCACTATTCTATGGAGGATTAACTAGAGTAAGCACCCTGCAGTCACTGCTTATGAATTGTAAATGTGTGACAATTATGGCTCTTGAGGTACAAAACACATTTTTTATAGTGATTTGTGGGGCCCATTTTTATTGGGAACGAGCTTAAAACTGCCAGATTCATTAGCTACTTGAGCTACACTGGTCATATCCTTTGTGTGTTTGCGCATTAGGCTTTCTTAATCAGAGAAATAAGCTTACATAATTTCTTTTAAATTACACATAGTCGGGAAGGAGGTATTCAACACAGGAAGGATTGTGAGAAAAACTATAAAATAGAAATGCCAAGAGTGGATTCACATTAAAAAATATTTAATGAGCAATAAAATGCCTCTGTAGCGATTCCAAGGGATGCACAGCGTGGTCCAGGGAAGAAACAGTGTGCTCCAGTAATTTCTCTTGAGAATGGTACAATTTAGAGAGTCCAATTATTTTCCGCTGCTCGGGTCCCCTTGTCTGATTGTCTGTCTTATTTTTTCCCCCCTGTTTGGAGTTATTAACAGTAAACTGATGTTGAGAGATTTACAGCAAAGATGATTTCAGTGGTTGAATGTCACCTCACCTTCTGCAAAAAGACCACAAGGAGGATCTCATTGTGTGACAGACTCAAAGATATTTTCCCTATAAAAGGAGTATCATAAACATAAAAACAGAAAAAGCATAAAGTATAAGCACAGTTTTGTCAGGACATCCACAAACTAATAAAAGTATATGAGGGTATGTGTTTATACGCACACATGTATACACATATATAAATATATATTTATGTATAATTTGTATATTTATTACATATAATTGGTCTATATAATTTATGTAAATGCAATGATGTTTATACTAATTTAATGTCATTGGCATTGATTCAGTAAATATCCATTGTACCAGGTACTCTGCTAGGTTTGGGCATGCGATAATAGAATCAGCTTTCATCTCATGGAACTTACATCCTCATTGGGTTATGAGAAAGTTGTTAATCAAATACACAAATTGATGTATAATTAATAATTGTGCTTTCTCGCTCTCCGGTTCTCATGTAAACCTAATCATTTGGACCTTTCGACTTCTGCCTGGACTTCTGAATTGATCAGTGAGCCAGCCTAGTATCTCAGAAGTGCTAAGCCACTAGTACAATATTGTTTTTCACCTCATGTATCGTCAGGTACTCTTAAGACCCTCCTGCATAGGAGAAAAAAATAAAAATAAAAAGTTGAGGCATATAACCAAACGATAGGCTGTTCCAGAATCCTTGTGAGTGGTCTCCTCCAGCTTAGGCCACGGCTTATTCCACCATTCCAAAATCCCCTTCTTCTGATGGTTAATTCATGTAATAGCTTGGCTAGGCTCTGGTGCCCTGTTGTTTGGCCAAATATCAATTTAGATGTTGCTGTGATGGTCTCTTCTAGATGTGCTTGAACATTTACAATCATTTGACTTTAAGCAAAGTAGATTATACTCCATAATGTGGGTGGGCCTCATCAATCAGTTGAAGGTCTTAAGGCTCAAACTCCATTTCATGGGGAAGAAAGAATTCTCCCTCAAGACTGTAACATAGAAATTCTGCCTCAGTTTTCAGCCTGTTGGCCTGTCATACGGATTTCAGACTCAAGGCTGCATAATGAACCCTGACTTGAATTTCCAGCCTGCCAGGCTGCCCTATAGATTTTATACTTTCCAAGCCCTACAATCTTGTGAGCCAATTCATTAAAATACATTTTACTCTCTCTATATAAATGTCCTATCACTTCTGCTTCCCTTGAGAATCCTGTCTGATACACTATTAACTACTACAAAATAGATTAAATAGATTATCTGCAGTTGGTTTCCTTAGAAGCAAACTCTGAACTGAAACTTCGTGTGTAAATGATTGAGCAAAGAGGTACTTCCAGTAAGAAGCTAGAAAAGGAGTGGAGGGAAAAGGAGAGGGAAAGGATGTGTTCCATCCGTAGTATAATTTCAGGCAAGGTTTTAGCCCTACCCTGGTTTTATGGGGAGCGAATTGTATCTGAGAGTTGGTCCTACCTTGAGGAAAGAAGCTCAAATTTCATACCCGGCAGAAGTTAATCATTGGATAGGGATTAGTATGGCCTCTAACTCTACATACTTCTGGCTTTCTGTACTGCTGGTGCCATTTGTTAGAAGCAGAGCACACAGACACACAGACACTACTACTGACACACAGACACTACTACTGAGCTTGATTTGCAGTAATGGGAGTGAAGCATGGACAATCACGCTACATAGAGAGTTGACAAATTTGGTTGATTTAGCCTAAGCCATTCCGTATGCCAGTTACTCTGATAATGTACAGAGGCAAAGAATACAATGATGGGTTAAACGTAGAATTTAATATAGTGGCATCTCTCTTGCACAGGAAAGAAATATCCCTCCTTTTCCTGCTGCCCAAGAACAGGAAAGAAATTGTAGGGCAAATCCCATCACAGTAAATCGATTGATATCTGACACCCTACTATGTTTCCAGCCCTGCACTGGGTATGCTGAGGAAGAAACACAAAAGTCCAAGCCCAGTTTTCTCCTCTCCAGAACTTGACAAATAGAGTTTGGAAAATCATATATGTGGATTTTTATTATCTAAGTGAACCTCTTATTTATCTTACTTGAACCTCTTCATTTATAATGCAGGGATGATAATGATATGTCTTTCATTTGCTATGAACAATAAATACATTCATGAGGAATAGTTAGCAGAGAGAAAACCGTAAATGAAAGCAACTTATACTTTTTATTCTTTTGCTGGACTTTCATGAAGTCATGAGCCTTGTTTTCCTCACCATTTTTTTGCCCATATCCTAACATGGTTCCTGACTCCTAACAGACATCTTATATGTCTCAAGAATGAACAGAAGACATTAAGAAAACAATTAATCTTTTCCTCTTGCCTTTTTGCCTAACATTGTAACTTTTTTTTTTAAACATAGGATTCTCAAGGGCAAAGAGTTTATGCTAGTTGTAAGTTGCATACAGCTGGCAGTTAATGTTAAGTAATAATATTTGAGTCAATTATATATATATATGTTGTTCTTCAGGGATGTATCTATTGTTTATTAGCCTTTAGGGAAATGTCTTAAGTGTGAGGGGAAAATAGAAGACATATGTGGCACAGGTATTTGCTGAGCTGTTCAGTGAACTACATTGTTGAAATGTTGCCAAGCTCTAAAGTTCTATTCAGAATTCTTAATCAGTCTGCATACACTCTTTTCATCTGCAAACTTATCAGCTACATACCGTCATCCGTGTCTTCTGATTGCTCTAATTGTAGTCTATTAAATAGCCTCCATCTACCTGAAATGTGTTCCTCTCTTGACAAGTGAAGGCTGCACCCAGGAAAGGGGACTGCATGTCTCTTCAGTCACTTACTCATTCTTCATGGAATGTGCATATCCCCATTGTGCTAGCACCATTATAACTTGGAAATAAAAAAGATGAATAAAATGTCTCCTCTCTGGTGATTAAAACACTAGTAGGGCAACACATATTTAAAAAATTTTGCTCTTGTATGATGCCCCTGGGTAGCTCCGTCGATTGAGCACCCGACTCTTGATTTCAACTCACATCATGATCCCAGGGTCATAGGATTGAGCCCCGCGTCAGGCTCTGTGCTGGGCCTGAAGCCTCTTGAGATTCTCTCTCTCCTTCATTTTTATGCTCTCTCTAAATCAAAAATCTTTAAAAATTTTGCTCTTGTGGTATGCAATAAATAACAATAGATTTGCTAAATTAATCTTAAATTTACAACTTTAATTTTTACTTATTCATACATCCATGTAATCACCATCTATAACAAGAAAAATAAGGTATTTCAGAAAGCTTGTTTATGTCCTTCCCCAGTCACTAAGTCCCTATCTAGAGAGAACAGTTACTCTGACTTCTAGCCTCCCAGATTAGATTTACTTGTAAAGAGACATTTGAAGAGAAAACTTTGATACTCTTTGAAAGTACTAGACACAGATGGGTCTAAGAAGATGCAGATGATAATGAAGCAAAAAAGACCTAAGAAGTATAAGAAAATAAATCTTTATAGAGGTGGTGACACTTCAGTTCTATCTAGAAAAATGATACAAGTCAATGAAAACATGGAGAAAGAGGGACTTCCATGCAGAAAGAAATGGCAAGCACAGGGAGCATTCTGTGTTTAGCAGGTGGTAAGTAGATCATTTTGCCAGACAGTAAGTTCAGTGATAAGAGGAGTATGAGGAATAAGAAAGAAACATTTGCATCAGACATCAAACTTTTCATAGTACGTTAGGAGTTTAAATATTACACTATGAGCAACAGAAGGCCAAGAATACTCTAATTTGGGATTGGGGAAGAAATTTGGGAAGGGGTAATGTGAGGATAGGTTACACAGCACTGAGGCAACATTTCCCACCAAATATGCAAATATCAGAGTCATGATGTCCAAATGCCAACCCTACGGTCTCTTTCTGATGAGTATTTTCCCAGGTCCTTTCTAAAACTCAAATTTCACAGTGTGCCATGGGAGGTATCAGAGACTTTATAAGAGAAAAGTGTCACATGTTTAAATGACTTGGGCAGTACAGGGTTAAACATAGGAGATTTCTTTCATAAATAACTTCATAGTACCTTTAATATGTGCATTAGGAATATTCAGAGAAGAAAATATATTTTCTCTTACATTTATATTTGGCTGAAAAATTTAAAAAAAAAATTAGAGTAACTTATGGTATGGATAGTGTTCCATAGTACTCAGGGAAATGTTGTTACAAGATAGAAACATCAAAAATGGCCCATTAGAAAATTCATCTCTGTCTTGCAGATTTCTAAACTGAGAAGCTCAAGCTGTATCCACATCATTTAAAAATGTTTGATCATTGCCATAATTTTAATCAAATAATTTATCCACCCAGATGTTTTCATCCTGAGACCTAAATTCCCAGAAATCTTCAAAGGTAGTACCTGAGGGTTGCTAGTGATGGAAGATAGGGAACCCCCTACTCTAATGAAAATATCTAGGAGGGTGTGAATAACATTTATCCTCAAAATTGAAATCCTGCTCTTGAAAGTAAGAGGTTAAAGGAAGGGAGGCCTTTGTGAAGGAGAACCCCTCTTAAATAACAAGCTCCTAGATGCTAACTGAGGAGCAAGCTTGAGTGACGGCTCGGTGGCCCTGAGATAGAAAGCTACACATATATGATATGTTGTGAGGATGTGCTTGCAGAAAGTTTGTTCTGAATGGATGGGTTCACAGCCACAGTTCTGGGTTTGAATTTAAGGGCAAACTGGGTGTGAGTCTGCCTGCATGTATTGACTGAGACAAATGATGAACTCTCCACTTGAAAAAACAATGAAGTAAATATCTGTAATGGCCCTTCCTCCTGCAGGCCCTTAGAAATAGTTATAAATTAAGAGTTTAAGGCAGAGTATCTCTATTTGCCTGGTTCAGTTTCATTTTTCTGTTCTCAATGGAGCATTCCCCTCCTGATGTTCAAAGCCTACAGATACTCACAAGAAGGGAGAATAGTACATACTTAACAATTTTGAGATACAAATGTCTGATTTCTTTTATATCTTGATCATTAGAATAATCCAGGATGAATGTATATCCCATTGTTGTTTGCCTATAATTATTACATGACTATTAAAAGTGCTTGGAAAAAATTAAAATATTCTCAGCAACGATACACAAAGCATCACTTCTGTTTTTCATTTAAGATAATAACTCAGAATAAATTTTCTATGTCTGTGCACATCACTATGGCTGTAGTTTAGAAATAAAATTTAGAAAACTTTTGCTATCCCTTTTCTTGGTTTTCTCTGTATTATTATTTTATTTTTTATTGTTTTGTCTATAAAATTTATAGAATTGGCTTGGTTCCAACCATGTAACTCCAAAAGTATGCTGTTTCTAACAATCTTATCTTTACGGCAAAGGAAAATCTTCGTGCCACAAATGTCTAATTAATGTCACACTAAAGATAAAAATACTTCAAAATTAGAAGAACTAAATTCATCTATCCTAAATAGTTACCTGGAACTTTGAAAATTTGCTATCAACTTAATATTTCTATGGCCATTTGCTAATAATCAACTTAACTATAATGATTGTCTATCTTCATTTATCATTTATAGTGCCTTATAGTAGAAAAAGCACATTCACACCATTTAATTCATAGAATTTTTACAACATACCCATATGAATAGTCAGAATTAATATACTCCTTTTCTAGGAAAAGAAATCAAAGCTTAGAAAAGATGCCCTATGTCATCTGGTAGCCAGAATTCTAACCTGATTTCATGAACAAACTGTGAACTATATGTAGAACCTAATAGTTTAGAGAAATAATTAAATCTGTATGTTTTAATGCTAGAAGGAGGTCCAAATATCATCTGATCTGATCAGATGAAATGTGATGATAAAAGCTGAGACATGTCTAGTCATTCTTCAGCATTACCCCACCCCCCCATCCCCACCATCTTAACCTCTTAGAAACAGCCTTAACATTCTAGTTCCAGATTTGTGACCCATGGGTTATGAGCTTTTCCTATTTTCTTAGGATTTACTGCCTTAATTTTGCAGTTTTCTTTCTTTTTTTCTTTTGCTTGTCTCGTCTTTTCTGTCCACATTGACCAGCCATTTTACTATCATAGGGTTTTAAATTATTTAGAAGAGTAAAGAATGCTGTTGGCCACCAAATCCAATCTAACGTCTTCAATCCTGGATAAGAGAACAAAACCCAGTGTGGTCATATAAGTTTCCCAGTATGGCCCAGCCATATCGTAATATGTATAGCAAATTCTCTTTGTGATGATCTTAGCTGCCTAACTTATTTGCAAATATAAACTCCAATTTTATAAGGGTCAGTTAAAGCATCTCTCTTGCTCCATTTCAGTTATACTGGATTAATAGCCAGCAAATACTGTTTGTGGCAGGTATTTTCAGAATCAGGAGAGAAATAAATGGTACTGAGTGATAAAATTGTCATTATTGCAGTAGATCCTAAAACTGTTAATATGACTATTAGCACACGATAGAAGGGTAGTTCGTGATATTCATTATTGTTGTCTTGGAAGAGCTAGAATAAGAAGATGGATTTCAACATGAACACCAGTCTTAAGATAAATATTTCCATATTAAATATATTGAACATTTTATATACCATATAAGACGTGCAAAATAGAATCTGTGAAAATGTACAATTTCATGTATATAGTAACACACATTCATGTGTACATTGTGTGTGTGTGTGTGTGTGTGTGTGTGTGTGTGTGTGTGTTTAGTGTTTAGTTCCTATCTATATACTATAGTATGGTTCAAAAGTACCTTTTCTGTTAAAACTACTGAAGCTTGATTCCCAACACCTTGCTATCTTATCTTCTTTCCCTTCAATCTCTCAGTTAATAGGATTTCTATAAACCTCTACGACAGTGGGCTTGGTAGCTCAGCAGATTAGTCTGTGGGCTTTCATCCTTGGAACCTGGTTCAAATTCAGTCCCGACCAAGATGTCCAATAATCCTCCATGGGCGGATTGCTCTCAAAGAGCATGAAGCCTAGTTTCTCTTTGAACCAGACTTGGAGCTGTTTTTATATCCATCTTAGACTTGAGGTTTCATTCATGAAACTGAGAAAAAAATATGAAACATGGGCATTTGATTTTGGGTTCTGACTAGTTTCCCTTCTGAGGGAAAACAAAAACAAAAACAAAAAAACTCAGTACACTGTCTCATGGGATGAAAAAAAAAGAAGTATTCCTATTTCTCTCCATAATCATCACTGTGCTACAAATAGCTAAAAGTAAAGCAATATTGTTTTTGCGTGTCTTTACAACCCCTTTTTACAAGGGTCTGACAGTAGTTTCCACTGTCCCCTAATACCATGTTCTAACTGTATTATTACTCACCAAAAGACTAATTTTAGAGAGATTTCACCATGTTACTCCATTAATTAAAAACCTGTAATGATGCTTCTTTGTTGTCTGTTCTGCAATAGATTCAAATATTCCTGAATTGCAAGTTGCAACTTACAAAACTTTCGTATTTATTTTTCTTTTCTACAGTTAGCAACTTTCTAATTAGTCAGGAAAACTTGCCATACAGCATACTTTTTAAATACCTGAGCATTTAATTCTGTTACCTCTGCCCACCCCATTCCTTTCCACCTGCTGGATTATGCCGTCAGTCTTCTTTTTCAGTACTACTTCTCCTTTATGGGCTGACTGACTTCATCTCCTCCCATAAGCTATGTTTCTGCCTATCACTCAACAAAAGATCAAACTCCTATAAGGTATATCAGAAAGAGTACTAAATTAGAAATTGGGAAACAGCTTTCTATTCATTTCTATTTCAGTGATTAGCTGTATACCTAGAGCAAGATATTTATGATGTTGGTGATAATATAATAAAAATTATAGTTATTTCCTGAGTGCCTGCTAGATTCTAGGTAGGGTTCTGGGTATTCTTTCTAAGCCTTATTTCAACATGACACTATGAATATATAACCCTAATATTCAACCCTAAAAATAGCTTATATGTAAGACTCACTAGCCCTTTTAATAGAAAAAAGTAGAGAACTTTAGGCAACTTGCCAGGTAGCAATACAGCCTAGATTTCAACCCGGTTTTGTTTGATCGCTTTATCTCATTTTTAAATAGTGAAGCTGCCATTTCTCTTCTCTGAATCTGAGTTTCACCTATCAAATGAGAAAGATGATCGTGAGGTCCTTCCAGCTCAAGAATTGGAATGGTTGTATACATTCTTATTTCCACAGTGTCACAAAACATTTTTCTTTAACTATTTATTACAGGTTAGATTTCTCCTCTTTGATGAACATATATATATGTGTGTGTGTGTGTGTGTGTGTGTGTGTGTGTACACACACATGTACATATATATGTATATGTATAAGACAATCAATCCTGGGTATTCAGTTAAGGTATTTTTCACCCGTCAGTGAACAAAAATTTTAAAAATATATAGCTTACAACATTTTATTTGCACTAAAACCAGAAATAAAACACTGCAGAACCACTTAATTGAAAGATTTACTCAACAAGGGCCTGAATCTTCCCTACTTGGAAAAACATTTTATTTTAAGCAAGTGGGACATAGTGTTGAGCAGTTTCTATAAACTAAAACTTAAGAGATTTGAATATTCTTAATGTCTTTTTTTTTTACACAATCCCAATAGTATGAACTTTCAAACCCTTTAAAATGGGAAAAGATTAAGAATGGCATATAATTTTGAAAGAAACTATTGCCTATTATTAGTAATTATAATAGATTTATTCAGAATGAATAATATCTAGAAAATGTTCATGACCTTTTATTTCCAAAAAAATGGTGCAGAAGCTGGATGGCTAGAAAATTTTTCATTAGAAATCAACTGAGTCTTCAAATCTATTCTCACAAATATTTGTCAAAATACAAACTGAATGTTAAGAAAAATGTTAATCTTCTAATAAATTTCTTTCTTTTATGCAGACACCCTAAGTTAATAGATATCATGTTGAAATGATGAGAATATACATTTCCATTCGCAAATTATAATACTGAAATTTGTTCTTTCATGTTTCTGTTTATTTTATTCACTCATTACTTGCATAATGGAGAACAGTAGTTAAATTTTTAGCAACTTCCTAGTTACTTATGCTTACATTTTATTGGTGCCAAATTAGATGTGAACAGCCAGTTTGATTTGCTGGAGTTGTCATTAGTGTATCAAACCAGAAAACATTTAGTTGTTGGTCAGTCTGCCTAGAGTCTTTCAAGTCCCTACCTTAGCCTCAAGAAAACTAGGATATTTTCTTCCTTAAGAAAAGCATTTCTCAACTTATCAATATCATCACCACTATTTAATCAACAATTTAAATGAAATACTGTGACACAATCATTTTGGAATCACTCAAAATTAGATTTCGAATCTTGGTGTCACTAGGTATTGGTCACTACAATAATCCCTTCATAACTCTCTATTTCCTTATTCTAGAATATAAACAGTAAAAGCAATATTTCTATGGTGTTAATGTAAGGATTGAAGGAAGTCCTACATTCTGAGTTTGTCAGAATGCTTTGCACATAATACATGTTCAATTAATGTTTGGCAAATTAGGCATAGTTAATGCGATCTCGATGGCATGGTTGAGGAAAATTTCAATAGTTTTCAAGAAGAAAGACATAGTTGGGTGAGTGGAGATAATGAGCTATTTAAGAACATACTAGTTTTGTACCTTCTCGTTGCATGTGTTTCAATCTATATTTAAAAAATAGTCTGGAATGAATGTATTCTAGGATTCAGGGTATTGTATACTATTCTTTTTCATCCTATACAGTTCATGCATTTATTCATATCTCTTCTATAGAAATAGAAGAAATAGGGTAATAAAAAGTTTATATAAAGATGCATCTAGACATAATGGCTAAGACTCACCCATAATATGGGGGGGGGCTATAATCTGGAATTTGGTGATATTCTAAATAGTTTATCAGCCTGCAGTAGAGGAACTTAACCAACACCCACTTTTGTGCTGACTGATCTTAGCATACCTCACTCATTTATTTTTTTTAAGAAAAATTTCATTACCATGTACCAAAAACTGTCTTATACTGATATACTGAAAGGTATATCATCATAAATGAAAAATGCATCTTACATCTGTGGATTTAATAGTCTAGAGAAGTGGTTGGAAAACTGTAGGCCACAGATTACATCTGTGTAGCCCATTACCTAGTTTTGGACCACAGCCACAATAATTATTTAAAATATTGTCATGACAGCTTTTGCCCTGGAAAGGGAGACTTCAGTAGTTCCCACAGAGACCTGGGTGCTGCGAAACCTAAAATATTTTCTGTCTGTCCCTTTGCCAAAAGTATTTGCTAACCCCTGGTCTACAGGTAGAAATAGACATTGAATAAAGAAATGGATGCACATTTAATTTTAATGAAATCATGGCAAGTGCTAGTAAAGAAAATAATATGGCAGACCTAATTTGAGTGGTGTTGTTAGGCTTCCATTACAATAACATGGATAAAACCCCCAATCTCAGTGTCCTAACACAATAGAAGTTTGTTTTTTGTTCACATAAAACCAGCTGTCCTCCAGCCAACTCCTTAGGGCATCTGTCCTTGTGGTACTTCAGTGATCCCTAGGTCCTCTGGCTCCACTGTTTCAACAAGTTCACTGTTAAAAAGGAAGAAAGTCTGAAAGAATCATGTAATAGGTTTTCACTGACCCAGCCTAGAAGTGACATTTGTCATTTGTTCACATGTCATTGGCCAGTACTTGTCATATGGTTGTGTTTAACTTCAGAGAACTGGGAAGTATCTCCCAGGTGAGTCAGAAGGAATGGAAGTCCAGAAATTGTTGAGGACTGATAATATTCGCTCCATCAGAGAAGTATTTCTGAGAAAGTTATATTTAATCTGAAACGTGAAGATAGAGAATGAGGCAGGCAAGTAATGAGGAAACAGGATCTGACAGAGGAAGCAGGATTTGAGAAGATGAAAAAAACAAAAAAGTAAAGCTTTGATGTGTTCCAAGAATCAAAGAAGACCAATAAGTTATAGGAAAAGTAGAGTAAGATGCGATTAAGGCAGAATTCAGGAGAAAGATCAGGCAGGGACTTCTAAGCTCTGTGTATGTTTGAATATTATTCAATTGGCAGTCAGTGAAAGGTTTGAAACACAGGACATCGTTTCATTTATGTTGTAAAAGAACCACATTACCTTCTGAGCAGAGAATAGGTTGGAGAATTTGTCTATGTCAGGTAAGCCCAGATGAAATTCTTTCTTTTTTTATTATGAATTTCTTTGCCATCTCATTTATGGGTATGGAAAAAAATAATTAATTATTTTGCCACTGAAGGTCATAAAACAGTTATAAGAATTAATAAAAAGAGAATTATTCTATTAAAGAGATTAAGCCATACACATAAGCCGAAAAGTTATTTCCTTGAGAAATTCAACCTAATACTTGCCACAAATCCCCCAGACCCATCCCTGTTCATATAGATTATGCACTAGCAAGGAGACAGAGATTAATGATGAAGAACTGTATCAGGAGCCTCTTTTGTTTTCCTTGCTATAAAATTTAGCTTATGGAACCATTCTGTCCTGAAAGAAAGCCCATGTTTGTTCTCTTGTTTTCATTCCCTTTTTCTCTTCAGGTGCCATAGAGCTTTTATATCTTAAAAAGATGGATTTTTACGAAACAGGAAAATAACATTTTTTGGTTGACTCTTAGGTGTAAATTTTGTAAATACTAGGTAATAAATCATGGAGGTCCAAATAATATATGTGAAATTATAAATGTGATTTTGATGTTTTCATGACTAGCTAAACAACATAACTCATCCACAGTGCAATCACACCTTTTATAACAATTCTTATATACATATATCAGGTTAATTATAGCCTGCATATCTGACAAGAATTTTATGACAGCTGAAAACAGTTTTCATTTCTCTTTGTAAGTAGGTGATATCTTTTCTTATTTGGAGATCATTTTATTATTTGTATTCAGCATGAGCTATAAAGAATGTTCTAAAATCCACAGTTCAAGTTTATGAGATTGATAAGATTCTAAATGCAATTCTATGGATTCTTTTTCCAACTAAAGTTAATCCTAAGTTTTTCCCACACATCACCTTCTTACAAACACTTCCTATAAGGACCCAAGTAAAAACCGGCTCTTTTGATGACTATTGGCTCTAGAACAATTTGCCTGGAATGAGAAACAATTTGCATCTTGTCTCTTCAACAAGGAATTTTCTGTAGAGTCCTCTTGCCTCTAACACTCACTATAACTGAAGGAGTAAAACCTCCTTTGGATGCACAATAGTATTCAAAAAATAAAGTGTTCTGATTTTGTAGGTATCTTTGTGTGTCACCAGAGGAGTGAGGGATAAATTCACAAGAAATGACACTTGCCGGGGCATTTGGGTGGCTGTCATTTATGTGTCCAGTTTTGGCTCAGGTCATGATCTCATGGTTCATGAATTCAAGCTCCACATGGAGCTCTGTGCTGTCTGCACAGAGCCAGCTTTGGATCCTCTGTCCTTCTCTCTCTTTGTCCCTCCCCCATTTTCTCTCTCTTTCTCTCAAAAATAAGTAAACATTAAAAAAAAATTTAAAAAAAATAAAAAAAGAAATGACACTTCCCTTCTCAATAATATTTTAGTTGGGAAGTGGGATGAACAAAAATCTATATTTTAAAAATATAAACTGTGGTTCTATTGGTTCTGTGACAGCATGAGAATCACACATTTAATCAGGAAAAAAAAAAATAAAGCACAAATTACAAGTTTCTTTTCCACGTAGAACATTGCCATATCAGTTTGCCAATGGATCCTCAATGATAGTTTTTCATGCTGTATATATGAGAACTAGCACACTTTTATTTTGATAACTTCAAAAATTATATGATTAATTAAAACAAATGATACTGGAAAACTTGGTGGAATTAAAAAGAACTGTTAGAATTACAGTAGTTAATTTGGGGTGCTTCATATGTGCCTGACACTGTGCTAAGTACTTTTCACGTATCTTCTCTTTTAGTCCTTACCAAAACTATAAGGTAGAGATATTATTATTCCCATTTTACAGGATAGGAAATTTAATCTTAAGCATTTGTTTGATGTTATGGGGCAAAAACACGTGGAAGATCAGAGATTTAAAAAAATCTAGTTAGGGGCACCTGGGTGGCTCAGTCGGTTAAGCATCGACTTCAGCTCAGGTCATGATCTCGCGGTCCATGAGTTCGAGCTCCGCGTCGGGCTCTGTGCTGACAGCTCAGAGCCTGGAGCCTGTTTTGGATTCTATGTCTCCCTATCTCTCTGACCTTCCCCCATTCATGCTGTTTCTCTCTGTCTCAAAAATAAATAAACGTTAAAAAAATTTTAAAAAAATCTAGTTATTTTCTTCAGACCCAATTTTTAATTTTAGTTTTCCCTAATTTACATTCTATTAATAAACAAAACAAACAAAAAAATATTTTTGCATATTCTCAAAAGGCACCATGTTTGGATAGTAGTTTGGCACAGGGATGAAATGGATTACTGATACTTCAATGATCATAAGCATAGAGCAGTCTTTAATGGAATGCTACAAATCTCTAAGCCACTTGACAACTTTTTTTTTTTTTTTTAATAATACAGGTAAGTGTTTACACGGCTGTTTACAAAAAAAAAAAAAGAAAAAAGTGTATATCTCTATATAGATGATTATGAGGAGATAACAAACACCAGGATGGCTGTCACACAATTTAAAACAGTAAACATATTCTAGCATATTTTATCTTAATTAAAATAAGTTTTTAACTTGGGTCAGAAAAATTATAAAAGTTAGCTGTTCAAAATAAACAAAATGTTTGAGTATGCTCACATATCAGTAGGCACTTTCACTAAATGAAGTATTTTAAGCTTTGCAATCAATCATTATCTATTAAAAAAACAGATAAGTCTTTTAAAAAGTTAAATAACTCATCAGGGTCACAGAGCTAGTAAGTAGAGAAGGAATTCAAGAATAGATCTTTCTGTCACCAAAGTCATTATATGTACGTGTGAGTGTGGGTGTGTTTTTTACCTGTGAAACATTACTTTCGATCCGGTGTGTTGTAAATAATATCATGTGAAAAAACAGGTTTTAATTAAAAACTCAATTAGCAAGAGTTAACAAATCTGCATAACTAAACATCAAATACAGGATTTCCTTTTATTAATTAAACTATGGTTTCTGGAGCAAGAAAGGAGTTAGTCTGGCCCTGCTTCACTCTGAAGTGTTCATACCCCACTTGGAAACCTGGCATGCAGACACGGTCACATACTTGAGAAACAGCACTGACAGTTGGCATAGAGCAGAGATAGACACAAAGCTGACAAACCATCTTTCAGGAGGGACAGTGAAAAGAATGGAAGCTGTTCGTTAGAGAATTAAAAAAAGAGGGGTAGGGGTAGCAATTGGTTTAGAGAAAACAACTGTCTTTATATTTTAAACTTGGTATAAAGATAATTAATATTTCCTTCTTAAGTCCAAGATAAGTAACTTCAGGAGTGGAAGTTTTTTCTTTGGGACTTGAGAGTCAGAGCTTGGGATAGTTGTGATTGCTTTAATCTGTGACTTTCTAATTTGTTCTTAAATTCTGGATAATACCAATGATTGTTTTCAAGCATGGCAATATATTTTATTTTTTTTAAATATTGTCTGACATGTGCTTAGAGAGGTTGAGAGGGTTGGGAATGATTTCACATTAGTCCTCCATTTTGAAGGAAAGTTCCAAAGCTGCTTCATTCATATTATCCTTCTATAGTTTTGGAAAGGTGGGAAAGCAGCTTGGCACAAGTACTAGGACCAGAAATCCAGTCTTAGGAATCTCTCACTCTTTATAACCATTAGACTACACTGTTTTGAGTTTATAAGTGAATTGTGTCATCTTCTCCAAGATATGGAGTATTCTTAAATTGTCGACTAAGATACCAACAGTAGGGGTACCTCAGTGGCTCAGTTGGTTAAGCATCTGACTTCGGCTCAGGTCATGATCTCATGGTTTGTGAGTTTGAGCCCCACATTGGGCTCTGTGCTGACAGCATAGAGCCAGGAGCCTGCTGCGGATTCTGTGTCTCCCTCTCTCTCTGACCCTCCCCCTCTCATGCTGTGTTTGTGTGTGTGTGTGTGTGTGTGTGTGTGTGTGTGTGTGTGTCTCAAAAATAAACAAACATTTAAAAAATTAAAATTAAAAAAAGAAAAGCTTCCATTGTATCTCAGCCCTCTCTTTCATGGCCCATAACCCTTATTCAGCAAGTTATGTTGGGGGTCCAGCCTAATTCCCATCGCGCTATGGTGTCAACCTGTTGCCTCAGTCCTTTTGGATTGAAGTTAAACAAAAATTTCTTTAAAATGTAATTTTTTTGGATAGTAAGGTCTTGCATTTAGCCATAAAACTGGGCCCTGTTTCATTGGATATTGGAAACTTGAAGGACTGTTTGCAGGTATTTATTTGCATTGGGACTTTTATTTAAAAATGTTTCCTATGAAATTCTTACAAATTAATCAATTTTATTTATGTTATTTATAATGTTTATAATCTTTAATGTTTTAATTATACACACACACACACACACACACACACACATGCATATATAAAGTAGTACAATAGACATGCATAGAATAAACCTGTGACCATGTGTATGCATGGCACACAATTGCTTGCATATATGTGAGAGGGGTTTTTTGTGTGTGCTTTGTTTTTTTTTACAAATTAATTTCTACAGTACCAACTAAGCCCTGTTCAATCTCTTCTAAGGGAGATTTAAACATTTTCTAGTTCAAAGTCCTGTCATTGCTCTGCACTTTGTAGCTTGCAAATTCTGGCAGTTATTTCTAATAATTTATTACTCTAAATTAAAGCCATTCAATTAATGCCATACAGTTCAACTTTGTGAGGTTTATTAATATTTTCTCTTCTTCAGTTCTCTGTTATATGGGGGCATAGACTAAGAGCCATGGGGTTTTTAAGCTGCCATATGATTAATAGTGTGGCACCTGAATTTGGCATCTGGCAAGTATATAATAATCCCCTACCTGTAAAAGATAAATGAAGCACTCTTAAGGCTGGATATTGTATTCATTTTTTTTTTTTTTAAGAAAGAAGAATAAAAGAATAAAATTTAGGTTCTGGAGGAATTCTTACCTAAATAAGTTTAGTGACCGGTATTTTGTGTCAGGTCAATTTATCCATTTCATTCAAGCAAATATTTACCAAGAGTCTTTACTATGTTTTAGGTCCTCTTGTACTTGATGTGGATGTGGATACAGCCGTGAACAAAACAGACAGATATCCCTGCTTTCATAACGTTTACCTTCTAGCGGGGAGAGATAAAAAGTAAAGAAAGTAACGAAGCACAATATGTATCTGTGATAGACATCAATAAGTGCCATGGAGAAAAGGAGAAAGGATGGAAGTTGCCTGAAGAGACTGAGGGAAGATATAATCTTGTATGTGATGGCCAGGGAGGCCACACTGAGAAAGGGACATTTCAATAAGGAGGCAGGAGCTGAGGCAGGGAGACCTGCGCACTCAGAGGAAGAGTGTTCTGAGAGCAGAGGGCTGACTGTGATGAGGCCTTGAAGCAGCAGACTATGCGTAATGTTCAAAGCACAGAAAAGTGGTTTCTTGATGGCCCACCTCCCTTGAAAAACATCCAATGGCATTCCATTTTACACAGAATAAAAACTAAAGGCTTTATAGTGGCTATAAGACCGTGTAATATTTAAGTAATATTCAGAATAATATATTGCAGGGATTCATGTGGAAGCAGCATGGGGGAAAGGTGAGCATTTAGAGGGCGATTAAAATAACCAGGGACTGATGATAGCAGACTGGACCAGGATGGAAACATGGAAACACTGGCAGTAAAGTGTTCAAATTGTGTATATGTTCTGAAAGTAGCAGCAACATAATTTGTTGATAAGTCTCAAAAGGGGTTGAGAGAAGGAGAGAAGCCACACAAAATTCCTAGGTATTTGTCTTGAGTAAGTGGAAAAAAAAATAAAATGGCTATCTACAGTTGAATTCCAAAGGAGGAAACCACGAAAGAAAGGAAAAGGAACCATTTGCTAATTGCTTTTCAGACACACGAAAAATGCTATGTCTTTCTAGAAATCAGAAAACTAACCTGACCAATAAGTGGCAGAGATCTCATGCATATGCAGGTTTTTCTGACCTCAAAGTCTCGATTTCCCTGTATGTTGAAATGGGAAGTTTTCAAGTAGATTGTTGAGAAGACACCTGCTATCA
This sequence comes from Panthera onca, assembly GCF_046562875.1. NCBI lineage: Eukaryota > Metazoa > Chordata > Mammalia > Carnivora > Felidae > Panthera > Panthera onca. The sequence goes on from NC_138339.1 coordinate 56,487,420, forward strand.
GTTTGGAAGATAAGGTGGTTTCAAGAAGATAGTCATAGTATAGGTTTTTAAGAGTCATATTCTGTGCTCTTACCTAAGGTAACTCATTGTGGCACAAGTATCTTCTTTCTACAAAGATATAGCATTCCTTGTGTGAAATTAAGTAATTACTAACATCAGTAAATAAATTGGTGTCTAGCACTAGTCAGATGCTTAATAAGTAGAAGCTACTCTCGTTATTATAACTATTATAAACTTTGTCATTTGGTTGAAATTAAAGGCTACCTGTTGCATATTTGTCGAGCCCCTTTAAGGCATATTAAAATACTACACTTTGCTGAGTTTATATAATTATTTTATGGCTGCTCATGAATTTATCAACTTACTTGTTTTTTAAACGTGTAAAAGACTGGAAAAAATAGGTAATCACAATATAATTTTCCTGGTCTTCTGGTTGAAATCTAGCCCAACTGGAAACAATTTTGTTTAACATGGGGGCCTAGATATTATATATGAGTCATAAACACTACATCCCTCTTTCAGCACTAATTATATAAATCAGTAGATATTTTAGAGCATGCATCTTATCGATCAAATCCAGACATACAATGCTATCTCTAAATTATTTTATGAAAGTGATTGCCTTTATTAAAATTGATTTTCTTCTCCAGTTGAAGACTTTGTCTCCTACTTAGGATGGAAATGTTTCCTTTCAGCCAAAGCAAGCTAGTCACAGGCTTAGAAAAATGGCCTGAGGTCTCCTGATGCAAGTCTACCATTAAGAAATATTTATAATAATAAATATGAATAATTAATATTATTGTTATTAATATTAATACTGTTCATATATGTATTTATTATTCTTTTTTAGCCTCCAAAATGTTTTATATGTGTCCTTGTTTCTAGGAAAACAGAATATAATTTATTAACTTTTTCAACATTCATCCATTCAGCCTTCTTATATTCACCCCCTACACCAGGTTATGTGTGAATTATAAAGCAATACTTGAGAAATAGTCTCCTGCCCTAAAGAAGAATAATCTCTAGAGTACTACTTTCTAAACTGAGGTCAAAGGTATATTGTTTCCGAAGATGAAAATAGGTGTACTGAGGATATAAACTGGATAATCAAAGCATTAATAATACTTCTTTGCTATAAGACATCTCAAAGGCTTTATAAGCTGTAGAATATTTTGACTTTCCAAAGACTTGATAAATAAAAAAAAAAGCATTGTCTAAACTTATTTGATCAAGAAACATTTATTCACTTGAGAGTTTTAGAATATTATTCATCACTAAGAAGTGCTAGTCTGATGTTACGCTACCATCTACCCAGTAAATTACAACTTCAATATCATGCTGACAGTCATTTAGCCAATGAACAAGTTAATGTAATGAAATTTTTACAATTACAATGTTGGTACTTGAGGGTCACTTAAAGATCATTTAATCACTATGCCCCTTTCCCAACCTTTGCCTCTACTTTATACACACTATTTATGAGCCAATTCAAAAAGCTATCTTCACAGTGGCATCCATTGCAGGTTGGTCTATTCGTCCTACAGTTCCATTCAATCTGAAGCTATGCTATAATGGGCATCATGGCATGCATCAGAGTCATCTGAGACTAGAAATAAGTTTATGCCTACAGCCCCTTGTGTTATGAAGTCAAGGACCATGCTTATGTTTTCTTTGTATGCAATGCTGAATTACTTTCAGAGGCTCTAAGTACCAAACCCAGAAAGGTCCATCCCCCATATAAATTCAAACATTTACATTCACTGTGCTCATCTTAAGAGCAAAGCACTTTTCTATACACTGGGGGGTTACCAAACGCGGGGGGGGACAAACAATGTGTCTACTATCATGGAGCTTATATTACAGTAGGTGAGTCAGACAATAAGCAAAGTGGTAAATAAATATGCAATATAATGGCATGGGATAATACCTTTATAAAGGAAAATAGAGCAGAATAAAAAGATTATAAGTGATTTAGTAAGGGCTCCCTGGAAGTAAAAATACTCCATTTGAAGAAATAGTTAAGTACAGAGACCCGAAGATGAGAGAGAGGGTGTATTGTGTTCAAAGAATAGCAGATAAGTCAAAAAAAAAAAAAAAAGAAGGATTAAAGAAGAGAACCATGAAAATAAATCAGAACAAATTAATAGGGGTCATTTGTTAATTCATATTTGAACTAAAGTTACATATAATTTAGATGTAAGATAAATTTAAAATAACCTTAGTGGGGTTTGTTTTGTTTTGTTTTGTTTGAATTTAATACACTCGTCATCCAGTAAAGAAGCTGGTTGGCCATTCTCTCCTCTAACTCAGTGTCAGTTGTAGAGACTAACAACCTGGTAAAATGGAAGCAACTATTTTTTTTTCTCCTTAAAAAAACTTTTCACTGAGGTGAAATTTACACGACAAAAATTTAACCATTGTCAGCAAACACTTCAGTAACATTCAGGACATTCACAGTGCTGTGCAGCTACCACCTGTATCTAGTTCCAAAGCATTTTCCTCACCCAAAAGGAAGCTCTTTACACATTAAGCAGTTGCTCTCCTACCTACCACTCACTGTGGGACCTGAAAGCCACCAATTTGTTTTCTATCTCAACAAATATGATTTTTTTCAGCCTTAATGAAATCTAATTGACAAATGCAGTTGTAAGATTTTAAGCATACCACATGATGATTTGATAAATGCATATATTTTACATTGTGAAAGGATCACATTTTTATTTAAATTCCAGTCAGTTAACATAGAGTGTAATATTAATTTTAGGTGTAGAATTTAGTGATTCATCACTTAACCCCCCACCCCTTAGTTTTTTTTAATTTTAAATTTCTAGATAAGTTCATTGAGGTCTACACTATTCTATTTTACATTGTGCTCTTACTTTGCTAGGGTCTTAAGTACATAATCTGGCTTTCCTCCAAACACGTAGCAGAAGTAACTTCTTAACATAGGTTGCATAAATTTTGTCTAATCTATTTACCCCCACTCCAACACAGACTTTAATTTTGTAGAGAAGGGCTTTAGGTAATTAACGATTAGATTACTTATTCAAGATTACTTCATGAGTTATCACAAATCTAGACCCAATACTTGGATCTCACAGTAAATCTCACTTCTTACAGTTTATGTAAGAACACTAAGCAGTGAATTTGGAAAAGGTTTGCGCCTTCTTTGTGTCACACACCTGAGAAGTTTTTGGTGAATATGAAGAAAGAACATAAATCTTTACTGGAATATCCACCTTCATACACACAGCTATTCTAACGAACTGTACTAACAACCATCTCACTTACAATTAAGGGTCTAAGAAAGCATTCAAAAAGGAATAAGAGAAAAGGAAATGCTGGAGATGAATGCAAATGCATGTGTTGCTTTCCTCCAGGGATCTAAATCAAATCCTCATTGTATAATTTGATTTGGTTACTCATTGTTTCTAATTAGAAATAATCACATTTACATGATTTCCCCCTCCTTTTTAGTTTCTCACCAAAATTGCTTTGCTCAATTATGCCACTTTATGGTTTCATATAATTTGTATCTCTTGACTCAACAGTTCCCCACATCATTTGGAATGTGTTTTATTTTTTTTAAGTGAAAGTTTAAGAGCTATTCTCAAACTGATTGTGAGACTTAAGTAGCTCCAGTAAGCACAGAAGCATGCTAAAAGCAAACTGAGGAATACTTGAAAGTTCAAAACTAGAATGATGCTTATTACTAACTATATGTGAAATTAATTAAAGATTTAATTATTTGAGGAAAAATAAATTGGCAGTTTCTACTTTTTGAGTCATTAAAAACCTGCCTATTGCTCTAGGGATTTTGAATGCATGTAAAAAAAATAGACTACCAAGCTTTGATGTTGCAAGATTTATTTAAATAGGAATTAACTTAAGTATATGTTGCAGTCTTAGTTTTTTTATCCCAAATATGCCAACCTATTTCTTCTCTAAAACAGTATGTATAAATGTGTGTGTTCACCCAGTTATTTAAGTATTATTAAATAATTTTTCCTTCTTTATGAAATCCCATTTTTATAAAATGGTGTTTAGAGTTAAAGAAGAATTTCAGGCTCATTTATAAATAAAGAAACCAAAACTGGTGAATGTGTGATGGCCCACGGTTACACAGCTAGCTAAACATGGAACTAATAGGAGCATGGATGTTCTGTACATTAGTGCTCATTCTGCTACTTGAGATACCAGTAATAGGGGGACATAAAGGAAAGAATGGGAATAGACATATTTTTATTTATTTTATTTTTTACTTTAATTTTTTTAATGTTTGTTTGTTTGTTTATTTATTTATTTATTTATTTATTTATTTATTTATTTATTTTGCAAGAGAGAGAGAGACAGAGCATGAGTTAGGGAGTGGCAGAAAGTGAGAGACACACACCCAGAATCTGAAGCAGTCTCCAGGCTCTGACTGAGCTACCCGGGTGTCCCTATTTTTGTTGTTTGTTTGTTTGTTTGTTTGTTTGTTTGTTTGTTTGTTTTAGAGAGAGAGTTGGGGAGAGGGGCAGACAGGTAGAGAGCAAGAATCTTAAGGAGGCTCCTTGCTCAGCACAGAGTCTGATGCAGGGTTTAATCCCATGACCCTGGGATTATGACCTGAGCTGAAATCAAGAGTTGGATGCTTAACTGACTGAGCCACCCAAGCTCCCTTGGAATAGAAATATTAAAAGCATTTCTTTTTAATCCTATACATTTATGTAGTAATCTACTAGAAAAACTTAAAAAAAATGTTGATGGAACACATACCTATTGTATACTTATTATGTGTTATCATCTATTCAAAATGCTGAGGCTTTAATGATGCACAGGATAAAAAATTTACATTTTTAGTGAAAATAAAAATATTACACAAGTATATAAACAATATAAATTCATGGATATGCGATAAAGAAACCAAAAATGATGTATTAAGAGAGTGAGCAGAGTCCATTGTTGTTGGTTTTTGGTTGATTGGGTGATCAGAATGGTATCTCTGAAGAAGTGGAGAACTGATTAAAGAGATCAGGAACCAAACATAGGAATGAATAACTGGGGATTAGTGTTGTAAGAATTACATGTAGCAAATATATGCTAAGGCTTTGAGATGAGAGTGAATTTATCAGATTGAGGTCCATATGACACCATATGATCAGTCCAACATAGCTGAAAGGTTGGTAGATGAAGGTAAAGCAGAAAGGAGTGAGATAACCTAGGGCCCTGAAGTCCATGAAAACATATCTGGACTTTAGACTATAAGCATTTTTCCTTAAAAATCCACTGAAAGAATTCTAACTTGATAGCTGCCCATGCCTATGACCCAGTGAATTGGATTTACTTCCTTTCAGATTCAAAATTTTAAATAATATTGAACATCAGGTACAGGAAAATATACTTATGTATTCTAACAAAGTACAGACTAAGAATTTTCTCTTATTTGCAATAATTTTTATTTTCAAACTGTATATCATTTTCATGTAGAGAAACAGCATCTAGACACAGTACAAACTTCTAAAAACAGAGATAATCAGATAAAAATGTATCTAAAAAGATGATCTATATTATTTCAGCACTAATAATGGAATTCCCCATGCAGATATTTGGGTTATTTCTTACCCTTTGAAATAATTTGTGTTTTCCAGAGCCATAGGTAAAATATAACCTGTGTGTCAAAGGAAAAGATGACCAATGTAATTATTACCGTAAAGATAACCAAGTAATGTAATGTTTTCTGACTTTCTGTGTTTCCAAATTTTAAATTAATTCAGATTACCTGTAAGTATAACATAAGACATGAGTGTTTTTAATTGAATTGTTATATACACATGTATAAAGTGTTGCTATTTCTGTTGAACCCCTTCCAATTCATCAATCTGCTCAGTTACCTAAGATTGTTTATTGTGCATCAGAGGTTAAGTATAAAAGCAGTGTTTATGTGATGCCTTGCATAGGAGAGCAAAGTAATTAGGAATGCTTTTAACACCTTGAGTAAAAGGAAAACAGTAGTAAACAGAGAATCAAATAGTGATTTAAAGAGTCACTAGCCAAATCAAGTGTGGCTATTCCAGATGTAGATCTCTATAAACTGGTAATTGTTTAAAAAAAAAAAAGATTTATTTATTTATTTGTTTTCAAAGAGGCAGAGTGAGCAGGAGAGAGAGGGGGAGAGAGGGGAAGAGAGAGGGAGAGGGAGAGGGGGAGAGAGAGAGAGAGAGAGAATGAATGAGTGAATGAATGAATGAATCCCAAGAAGGCTCCACACTCAGCGAGGAGGCCTTCGCGGTGCTTCATCTCATGACTGCAAGATCATGACCTGAGCCGAAATTAAGAGTTGGACATTTAACTGACCGAGCCCCCCAGGCACCCCTAAAACTGGCAATTTAATGAGAATAATAATACTTTGAAATCAAACAGCCTAGTTTTGAATCTCAGCTCTGATCCCTTGGACCTTGGATAGGTTTCCGTACCATCTTGAGCTTCTATTTTTCTCGATAGAAAAATGGGGATAATAATGCTCACTCTACATAGTTACTGTGGAATTTAACTGATGTCAAGTGTTTAGTAGAGTAACTAGGTTATAATATTTGTATTATACACATACTATGTAAGGTTAAAATACGACTGTATCATTCATTTCCACATTTGGGATGGAAAACTGTATCAAGGCATGTGCATCTAGTTTTCTTTGAACATTTTTCATTTGTTGCCCAGTGATTTTCTTTATCTGCTGCACAGGAGCTCCCAGGTATCTGTCACTTGACAGTTGAGATGTTTAGAGGATTAGTGCATTGAATGGCAGGTTGACTTACATTGCAGTTCTGTTCCTGTGTAGCTTGCCTTCATGTTCTTAAAATACAATATATCACAGACAAGATTGATGATGACAAAAAAGAAAACAGTTCTTATTGTCAAGCTGGACAAACTAACATAACTTCAAAATAAAATTTGGACTGGGATTTCCATTTGCTTGTCTTTTCAAGATAGAGAGAGATGTTTTCTTCCTGAACTGAAAAAAGTAAAAAAACATTAATTCTCCCAAAGAACAGAAAATATGGAATACTTTTAATTGTGTTATGCTTACAAATTACTAGGTCATATTTATCTATACCTGGAATAGCCAAATCTCAACTGGCTGGTATCTTTAAATTAGTATTTGGTTCTAGGTTTACTGTTGTCTTCATTCAAGGCATCAAAAGTATCATCAAATTCTTTCATTAGGAAAAGTGGGCTCTATGGGGAATTTGAGTACCAGATGAGCGATTGGGGGAAATGAGCGTTGGAGGCTTTTCCTTATTTTGTTTTCACTCAATGCTTAGATAAAATTATATTTATAATATTAAAAAAACAAAATAATTATAAATGGTATATGAAACAATGGAAATGTTTCCCTCCCATTTTTTCTCCTATCTATCCATTAAAAGCCATTATTGTTTATTTTATATCCTTCCAGAGCACCTTTATGCTGCACACACAAACATGAATATAGATTCTTCATTTAACCTTCTTTTCTAGTCAAAATATAGGAAACCATATGCATTGTTTATCTTTTTTACTTATTATATACATGTATACACAAATATATTTTTTTCTTTTTTATTGAAGTATAACTAACAGTGTTATATTAGTTTCAGATATGCAATATGATTCAACAGTTCTATTTATTATTCAGTGCTCTTAAAGATAAGTGTATTCTTAATCCATTTCAGCCATGCCCCTATCCACCTCCCCTCTGACAACCACAAGTTTGCTGTCTGTATTTAAGAGTTTGTTTTATTAAGTCTTTTTTCTGTGTTTGTTCCTTTGTTTTGTTTCTTAAATTCAACATATGAGTGAAATCATATGGTATTTTTCTTTCTGTGTCTGACTTATTTCATTTAGGATTATATCCTGTAGGTCTATCCATGTTGTTGCAAATGGCAAGATGTCATTGTGTTTTATGGATGGGTAATATTTTATTGTATGTATATACCACGTCTTCTTTATATATTCATCCATTCACGGATACATGGGTTGCTTTCAGATCTTGACTATTGGGTTGCTTTCAGATCTTGACTATTGTAAGTAATGCTGCAATAAACATAGGGGTGTATATATGCCTCTGAATGAGTGTTTTTGTTTTCTTTGAGTAGACACCAATAATGGAAATACTGGATAATATAGTAACAGTATTTTTAATTTTCTAAGGTGGCTGTTTTCTAAGGTGACTGCACCAATTTGCATTCCCACCAGCAGTGCATGAGGGTTCCTTTTTCTCCACATCTTCGCCAGCACTTGTTTCTTGTATTTTTTATTTTATCCATTCTGACAGGTGTGAGATGATATCTCATTGTGGTTTTGATTTGCATTTCCCTGATGATGATGATGTTGACCGTATTTTCATTTGTCTGCTGGCCACCTATATGTCTTCTTTGGAAAAATGTCTATTCCGGGCATCTGTCCATTTATAAATCAGATAATTGATTGATTGATTTTTTTGGTATTGACTTGTACAGGTTCTTTGTGTATTTTGTATATTAACCCCTTATTGGATATATCATTTGCATATATTAAAACAATCTTCTATCAATGGACATTTTTCATTTCTTGCTATTAAAAATATTACTATAGTGAATAGTTATTACAGAGGACATTTGACACATAAGTATGTTTGTGGGATATGTTCACAATGGTGAAATTTCCAGGTCAGGGTTTCTAATATTGATAACTATTGCTAAATTGTCTTATACAGAGATTAAATTAACTTACATTCCTAGCAGCTATGTTTGAAAACTCATTTCCCCCATAGTCTTTCCAACAGAATTTGTTACTGAATTTCCTTTTGATTAATAGAATAGGTGAAAAAGAATAATTCAGTGTAGTAGCAATTTTGTTCTATTAATATTGTTCAGGATTATCATCTGGGCATATGTTTAAAAATGTTTTTACATTCTTTTCTGTGAGTTGAATGTTCACATTTCTTACTCTTTTTTTTTTTTTTTTTTTTTTTTTGGTACTGGTTTTAGTGCTTAGCGCACCGATTTCCTAGATCTATATTTATACATTTTGGTGTATGATCACCTTGTGCTGTGGGTTGCAAAATTTTTTTCTCAGTTTGTCATTTATCCTAAAATTAGTGTTTGATATATGTATTTTTTACATTATTGTCAACACAATTGATTAATAATATATATATATATTATTCACTGATTGAGTTATTCCTTTATCCTGCACTAATAGAATACACATTTTTTTTCTTAATACAAGAAGAATGATCTTTTCTGTTTTTGTTTCTATTTTGGTTTTTAAATTCTAGATTATTACATTGACATATGATACATTTTTCAATACTTTTTTCCCTGTTTCAGCACCGATTGAAGCTTTCTTTTGTAATACACAGTAAATTTTTGGTGAATATTCTATAAGCACTACTGTAGGAGTTCATTAATAGACTATATTATCATTATTTTTGCCACAATTAGTGTATTTCTATTTCTCCTTGTATTTTCTATTATTTATAATTTGTGAATCTAGGGTCAGTATAATTCACATACTATATCATTATAAAACACTCTTATTTGTTTCACATAATAATACTGCATTTATTTGTATATATTGTACTGATATTAAGACCATGATGCATGCTTTAATATTTTATTTTCCTGATACATTTTTTCACATCCATTCATTTTCATACTCCCTCAAGAAGTTTGTTTAGGGATGTCTTTTATACACAGTATAGATTTTGGTTTTGCTCTGTGATCCAATGGGAAAGTTTTGTATTTTTTGTTTCTTATAATTGGTGATTTGGACTCTGCTGTTTGTGTGTATGTGTATAAATATATATATTCACATATATGTGAAATCACATATGTATATATTCATGTATGAAACTAAACACAAGATTTCTCGATCAAAACAGACTATTATTGGTTATAGCAATAAACACACCAGTTCCCCTTGCCCTGATCTTTCTTTTTGTTCAAATTTTCCATTTCCTTATCCTTATTTACTCTAATTACTCTCTTGGTCATATTGTTTCTGTCTTGCCAGGGCATGTAATTTAAAGTGTGATCTCTAACTATAATCTGTGAATCTATTTTATTTTTAATTATGTTATTTAAAATACTCAATACTTATCACTAATCCTTTTCACTCTGATCCCCCACCCCCACAAAAAATCTCTTATTTGGCTAAAGTCATCTAATGGCTTTCTGTTTTTCTAAATAAGGGCTCAAGGGAAATCTGTCCATTGAGTCTTCCATATTCAAAAAATATTTATTTGTTGACTCTTTACATAGGGAACAGCATGGTTGGATAAATAATTTCTTAGATCACATTTCTTTTTCTAATAGGTATAATTTTATCACCTTTCATTTTATTTAATCTTTTATGTGCTTCTCTGGTTTTGAATATTGGTATTTTCAATTTGATGTCAATTTGATGTTGTAATAAAAGATTTGGTCTTTTTATTAGATCTGCTCAAAGGATTTTTTCCATATCATTAAGATCCAGTATTTCAGTAAAGTATATCCCATGTTAACCATTCTGGGTCATTTTTTCTTGGCATATGGTGTGCCTTTTAACCATACAGATTCATGTTTCAATTTATTCAAGAATATGTCCTTGAATGTATCTTCATGTAATTTTCCCATTCAAATATTTTATTTACCTCTACGGCAGAGTCAATTAAGAGTATTATATATATTTTTTTGCCTTATATCTAAAATTATCTTTTTTGTTTCTATAAATATTTTACCTTATAACTTCTTTTTTTCATTCATTTTAATTGTTCTTCGTAGTTTGCATCCACTATATCCCTTATGGTATTTTCCACAGTGTCTGCTCTTTGATATTTTTCTTCCATTTTTTTTCTTTGTTCGTAAAGGTTGTAGTTTTCCTTTCTCCCCACTCCCATGTATTCTTTGGTTTCTGTCAGTTTAATTTTTATTTTCTTCTTCTGTATATTTGCTGTGTGCTTTTCCTTGAGGAGGCATTGCCTCATACATATTCTTCTAATCCTCAGAGATATGTTTAGTCAAAATTTTCATGTGTTCTTTAGCAACATTTTTCTTATCAAAACTTTTGCTAGTTTTCCTGGTTTTCTACCTTTTAGTTTTATAATATTTTTTGTATTTATCTGGTGTTAGCTTCCTTTTTATTGTTTGGTTTTCCTGGTTCAGCTTTTTGCAGAATGCCTATTGTTTTGTTGTTTTTGTTGTTGTTGTTTTTTGGTTTTGTGTTTGTTTGTTTTTTGTTTTGTTTTTTTAGTCTGTTCTCCAAGCATCTTTTATGTTGTTGCCCCTATGGGTTCTGTTCCATAGATTACAGTACCAATAATTTCAAATCTCACAGCTTTTGTTTGATGCACAGGCTACAGGATTATGTGATTTCAGGATGAGCCCATTACATCTAGAAAGTGCTGTTTGGCTTGCATTTCTAGAAATCTAATGATATTGAGCCTCCTCATTTTCACTTTTCTCTCTATTGTTACTACTGTATTTCATCCTACATAAATGTCTATGAAGACTTTAGCTGATTTTGTAGTTCTGATGCTTTTTTCAATTCACATTTTTGGTTTTATATCTGTTCAATTACACTAGTGACTATAAATGCCGAAAGTTCAATGGCTTAACCTAGTAAAAGTTTATTTTTATCTCAAACAGTCCAAAGGTAGCACTTCTGTTTGGAAGGACTGATGGGGCTGCACTCTTCCAATCAGTGATATGGAACACAGGCATTTTTTATTACAGCTTCACTCTCTTAAATGTGATGCCTGCCATCACTTTGTGGGTGAGTCTCTATTCCAGACATCTGGAAGCAAAAAGGTGAAAAGAAGTGTTAAGGGATGCGACATTGAAGGGTATACACTATTCTCATGACATTTTTATTGACTGAAATAGAGTCATATGGTCTTACCCTCATGCAGAGAGACTGGCATATAATTTAGCCATAAGTTCAGTAGGACAGGAACAGGAGAGTGATGATCAAATAACCATCTCTACCAGAGGAGAATGCTGGAAAGAAGTCACTTGGTATTTCATGCTGCCATAGACATACTAAAAAATTTTATATAGCTCTTTCTTACTTTAATATTTTTTTTTAAGATTGAGCCTAAGAATTGATAGGCAATTTAGTAAATCTTTGATGAATGAGCTAAAAGACAAAATAGATAATTGTTTATCTTATTGAAGCAATAATGGATGAAAAGGTGGCTGGATGGATCAGAAATGACAGGTGGATAAGGTAGGCAAATTAGTACAACTAATCATCTTATACTATAGCATATTCTTTTCTTAGTTTTCTTTTCACTAATAGTAAAGGATGAATGTGAGACTTTGGGTATAGACAAACATAAAAAAGAAAAGAAAAAATTCACTGGATTCTATTCCAACTTTAATTTCACCATTGCTCTGATTTTTTTCTTTCCTACATTTTTTTCTTATTCTGATTGAGAGAGATTTCCACATGCAATATGATAAAGTTAATAGGAAACAGCTTCCAAGTGTATATTTGGTTGGATTTAGGCAAAGCACTTTTCAAAATATAAATGTGAAATTGTCCATAAAATCGATGATGAAATTGTAAAGGTTTGTAAAAAGTTCAAAGAATTTATTCTGCTTTTATGTCATTTGTAATGAAGAAATAAACAGGAATGTGAACCAACTGCAAGAAGACCCCAAAAATGCTCCAATGTTAAACTTCGTCCAGACTTTGGATAGCTGTGCTTTGAAGTTTATGCAGAATCTTTTTAAGGTTTTTAGTATTCCTGAGTGTGGTCCACAGACATGCCTGTTCAAATCCCCAGAATCTGTGAATATGTTATATCACATGTCGAAGAAGAACTAAGGCTGCAGATGAAATTAAGGTAGCTCTCAGCTGACCTTCAAATGGAGGGATTATCCTGGATTATCCAGATGGACCTGATGTAATCAAAAGTGTCCTTAAATGTGAAGAGAAAGGTAGGAATGTCAGTGTCACAGCGAAGGAATGTCAGAAAGACTCAAATGGTCACTGCTGACTTTGAAGATAGAGGAAAGGAGTTATGAGCGAAACAATACGGATAACCTCCAAAAGTCGGGGGAAGTGAAAAAATAAATTCTCCCTTAGAATTTCCAGAAAGGAGTGCAGCCATGCAGACACTTTGATTTTAGCCTACTAAGACTCATTTTGGCCTTCTAATCTCCATAACAACAAGATAATATTTTTATGTTGTTTTAAGCATAAAACACTTTTTTAAGCATAAATACTTTTATGTTGTTTTAAGCATATGTTGTTTCACAGCATATTGCTGTGAATGCAGCAATAGGAAACTAAAATACTCAGTAAACCGAAAGTTTTCTAGTCTAAGAAATCTACATTTTTCCCAACTCCTGTAGAACTATGGAGCTGATCAACATGAGACCAGTAGTTTGAAAGTCTAAAGGTGTATAATCGAATTGTCTGATCATAAGTGTTGTTTTATTTGCTATTGGTTCTGACCAATTAGATTACATTTCTGCCATAATTAGCAACAGGCGTTTATTGGGTCATTTGAAAAAAAATCTGTTCATGTGAGATGCCAAGATAAATCTTGGTTAATGGTAAACCTGAATGGTCACACTGATGAGGTAGAGATAGCAAAAAAAAAAAAAAAAAAAAAAAAAAAAAAAAAAAAAAAAAAAAAAACAAAACTCACCCCAGAGGAAAAGATTCACTATATTTTATTCTAAAATAGCTCATTTTGAAATTCAGCTTAGAAGTAATTCTCATTTCTTAAAAACAATTTCACATTCATGTAAAATCTAAATTCATATGTATTAATTTATTTGTTTCCCTCTCAATTAAAAAAATGGTTTCTCTTCACTCAAAACATGTATTGCATTTTTATTAAGATAGGAAAGGAAGGGGGGCCCTGGGTGGCTCAGTCGGTTAAGTGTCCAACTTCGGCTCAGGTCATAATCTCACGTTTCATTGGTTCGAGCCCTGTGTTGGGCTCTGTGCTGACAGCTCACAGCCTTGAACCTGCTTCAGATTCTGTGTCTCCCTTTCTCTCTGCCCCTCTCCTGCTTGCACTCTGTCTCTCTCTCTCCCAAAAATAAATAATAAACATTAATAAAAAAAAATAGGAAAGGAAAATAAACCTGACTAGGGAAAAAAAAAAAAAAAAGGACAGTAGGTAAGGAAAAACATATTTTTGGACAGTTTCAATGAAAGTATGCAAAAAAATGAAGAAAATTATCTTATCAGACATAACATAAAAATGTGACTTTTAAGTATCTCCCTAAATAAATGAAGTATTTTGCTCAGTAACTTAATCATGATCTAGGTTTTCATATTTAAGTAGCCAAGTAGGGGGTTGCTGGTTGGAAACATAAAATAGGCTGAAATATCACAATGGTATAAAGTACATTTCTGATAATTTTGCTAATTAAATTGTTACAAAAAAGTTGCAAAGCTCTGTCTGCCCCATGGGAAGGTTTATTGCTTTTCTGAAGTATTCCAACAAGAAACCAAACTATGAGCACTTATGAAACAACATAATGTGTAAGACCCAAAGTTAGATTAACCAAATTGTTTTGAAGAGGCATCAAATAATTGATCAGGAAGTAAAACTGTGATTATAGAATAAAATCACAGTTGAATTGTAGCAAATAATTGCAAAAATAATTAAAGTCACAAATCCTCCCAGTAACAATGTGAAACAATTCTCTTTAGTGCCCCACAGGGATGGAACTTGCTAGCTTTGATTGGGATTAAACCTGGAGGTAAAAGAAAAGGAAAATTATGGTCTGGAAGAAATATTGAGAACATATCATCCAAAAGAAAAAAAAAAAGTTCCTGAAAAGTGAATTTGGAAGTTAGGTAATTTCCATTTCAAAGGATGCAATTTATTATAGTTCCTTTAATGATTTTTTAAAGGAGTCAACTGTAAGCTTGAGCTTTCATATGTAGACAGATTTCTAGCTCTCAGTTTATTTCTTCTTCTGCTGTGGTAAAATAGAACCAGTGTTTTATATCTCTAACTGAAAGAATAGGAACTTAATTAAGGGGAAATTTTTGCTTTCAGAAGAATTATGGATATGATTCTTATAAGCACATGTTGACTCTGTAGGAGTAAAATAACTGTTCTTTTGCTTTTAGTACTTATATCACTCATCTACAATGCATTATAATACTCAATACTGGATGAAACCCTAGCAGTAGAATGAATGATTTCTGAAAATATTTCTTCCATCCTTTAAAAATCTAGTAATAAAAACACAACCCGAAACACACAAGTATGATGCTTGTATTCTAGTTGGCCTTCATGTTAGCTACTCAGTCTTTCTTTTGATGTATATGTTATGATCTGAGTGTAAATATCTACTGAATCCATGATGTCTCAGGTTTAATAAATAGGATTGCTCAAGCAAAAGAGATACCATAAAGAAAACCTTAAAAGATCATGATATAACCCCTCTCCCCGAATGTAGAGCACCTAGTAATAAGCAACAAACTAAACCTCAACTCTTAAAATTCCAGTGTTTTAAATCAAATTATTTTATTAATTCTACATTATTGAGCCCCTACTGTGTGTTTGGCCTTGTGTTGAACATTTTATACTTAAGGGATTTGCAATTACATAGTGATGAGAGTGCCTTCAAACAATGACACGCTAGAGTGAGACAAGGTAGTGTATGGTTGGTTACAAAAATGAATGCAATATATAAATTACTATATTTAGTGTTTTTTTAACTCCAAATTAATATATCCTCTTTAGTACACTTTACTAATAAATTTCAAATAGTCATTTTAGAAAGCAGTTAGACAGTCTCGATCTGTCTAGATTTAATACTAATTCAGCATATACTATGTACAGACACTGAGTCATGAGATCAAACTAGTATGATGAACAAAGTGAGAAAACAGACATAGATTTAGCTCTTTCAGAGCTTATACAATGGTGGGAAATACATATAAAAAAATAGGCAGCTATAGTATGTGTGATAAGTAATAATGCTATGAAGCAAGACAGAATTTCCAGCCTGAAGAGTCAATACTGAAGCATGAATAGAAATTCACCAGATAGAGGGACTAGAAATGTTCTGATAGAGAATGTAGTGTATAGCAAATGTCCAATGTTGGAGAAACAGAAAGAAAGAGAGGGAAAGGCAGAGAGATGGCCTGCCTAATAAATGAGAGAAATTAATTATGGATATGATGGAACCCGAGCAGAAATATGAAAAGAAATCAGGGTGAAAGAAAAATCAGGAATTACATTATAACACAGACAGAAATTATGTCATAAGTAAAGCACACTTTTTTTTTTTTTTTTTGTATCCATCCATCCAGAACAAAAGCATTTCTAAGTGGCTTATACCCTATGTGAAATTCATGTTCACAGAAAACAACATATTATTTTTTTTGAGACAGAGATAGTCCATTAGAAAAATACTGGAGGAACAATGGAGGGATGTTGTAATAAAGGTAGTGAGCATTGCCTTCTGGTCATATTTACTGAAAAATAAGAACTCTTCGTGGAACAGCACAGAGTAGGGAGTCAGTCTTCAGAATGGGTACACCACCCCCCTTTTCCACACCTCACTTTTTATACTTATTTGTACAACAGGAGTTCCATACTTGTGACTATGAACAACTCACCATTTATAAGCTGCTTAGAGGTGTATTTGGTTTTAACCCCACACTGATACATTTATTTTTCAGCCATCATTTAAAAGTATTGAAATTATCATGAAAAAAAATCTCATTTCCTAGTTTTCTGTAAGAAATCTGAAGTGCTGGCAACACTGGTCATCCATTTCTTTATGAAAGAGATTGGCTGGAGCAGGATAAGGGAAGCATGTGCAGGTAGGGCAAACAAACATTTAGTTTGCTGCAGTCCTCAACACTCTCACATACCTGGCCTCTGAAGAACTTTGAAACTTAAAATCAGAGCTTAACTTTTATGGCTGTTCACCTTATTCCTAAGTTATTTTAGGTTTGTACCTTGTCTCCTGTAGTGCTGCCTAGGTATCTTCTTGCACTCTGCTTGGAACCGTATTTAAAGTTTTGGCTATGTTTCTACTATTATTTTTGGATTTGAATTTGTAGGTTTTCTCTTCCCACACATTGCCCCAGTGGACAAACTATTGCCTTCACACAATCTATTACCATCTGTGGAATGCCAAGTAATAGCATTTCTCTGCTCAAAAGTCCCCAAGAGATGTCTGTTTTATTCAGAGTGAAAACCAAATCCCTACCACTGGTCCATAAGGATCACTGGTAACATTTCTAAACATATCGCCAACTGTGTCCTCACTTACTTTGTTCCCACCCATTATTCTACTTATTGTTCTTCAAACATGCCAGGTGAGATCCAAATTAAGAGCCTTTTCTCCAGCTTGAACAGTCTTCCCTCAGCTATTTTTGACCCCCATCTTGCTCTGTTCAGATCTGACTTTTTCAAAGGCTTACTTTGATTACCCGCTTTATAGAGCAACTAGTTCTCCCCACCCCCACTACTCACAAGTCTCCTAATTATGATCAACTTTTGTGGGGTTTTTTTTGCTATATTGGTTATAGCACTTATTTCCAAACTGTATTCTTTGTAGGTATATTCTGTTTATTGTTTATCATCTGTCTGGCTTTCTAGAATACATGTGAAGGCGAAAATAGATGTCTTTTTTTGGTCATTGGTCTTCCCAAAGTACCTAGACCAGTGCCTAAATACTAGTTGAATAAATAAATGAATGAATGAATGAGTTACACCTGATAAATGAATGTGTGATATATGATAAAATGCAAGAATTTCAACACTCACTTAAGGTCTGGTCATAAGATCTCTTACATTTACTTTCAGAAGGAAGTTATTTTGGGAAGAACAATTATATTTATCATCATCATTAAAAAAGTGTTAGTGTATACATTCTCCAAAAATCTCATGTTTCAAATCTGGCAAAAGGAATATATTAATGCTCTGAGGCTTAGTGTGAAGATATAATGATCAAATGATTATAAGTGTTCTTTATATAATTGTTAGTTGTTACTAATGAAAATTAATAAAAATAATAGAAGCTAGCATTTATTGACCATATACTGTGCATCAGGCACTGTAAGCATTTTGTAAATATTACCTTATTTAATCTCGCTGAATTCTTATAACCTCATGGTGCACAGTATATTACTATGCCTATATTTCATATGAGTAAACTAATATTTAAAGAAGATATTGGCAGAGCCACCACTTGAACTCATTTTTTTAAGTTTGTGTTTCAGAGAAAGTACGAGAGGGTAGGGCAGAGAAAGAGAGAGAATCGTGGCTGAAACCCATGACCTGCCCCAAAGTCAGATGCTTAACTGACTGAGCCAAATAGGTGCCCCTGAACTCAGATTTTTTTGAATCCAAATTATTTTATCCACTATTCTATTCTCATGTGTTATATTACACAATAATACTGTTATTTGTCTCTTACAGATCCAGGCTCAACTCTCTTTTTGTCTTTTCCCACATTCTTATTTCCCAATTATTGATGCAGATCTTCCTGAGATGACACAATGATAGACACTTGCGTACCAGCGTTATATCGAGGAATCGCTAAATGGTGTTGAATTGGGTTAGAAGGTGCAGTAATAACCAAAGGGACAAATGTCTACCAGAGCAGAAAGGCTACATCAGAGAGCATTCAGTGGTTGGACAAATGTCAGATTATAGTATCTAGGTTGAAACAAAGGGAGCAAGGCAACAAAGAATAGAAAGAAAAAAAAGCGGGGGGGAGGTAGGGGAGAAAAGACTATTCTTGGAAATGAACATGTTTCCCTTCAACTACAGTTACTTCGTCTAAACTGACCCCATGGATTGCTAGTCCACTTTGCATAAAACATTCTTATTCTGTACTTACATATTTTAGTGGGAGAAAAGCAAATGAGAGATTGTCATCCACCCCAGATTCTTGGCGTTTGCATGATTTCCTACTACTAGCAATGAGCTAGAATTGCTGTTCCCTCCACTCAGTAGCATAGTTATGTGCTAAAACAAAAAGACAAAAAGCAAAAAATGCAATTTGGACAGTAGTAGTCCTCCAAACCCAGCATTTTTTTAGCCTATATTTCCCAAATGATATTCCAACAATCATGGTAATTTAGCATGTTATGTTCTTGATTCTGGTGGAGAGAAAGTGATTATGTAAAAAAAAAAAAAAAAAATAGGTATATTGTGCTGTTTGCTGTTTGATATTGCACTTCAGCAAAGGAACATCACCAGCTGACAGTAATCAGGAGAGGAAGAGCAATTAGGCAGAAATTACCCAGAATGTGCCTGAGCTTAATGAAGGTAGAAAGGTGAAGATCGCTTGTGGTTTGGTCAGCACACCGGGAGTTAGGATTACAAAATGTGCAACTTAGAAAGTAGGAGGTTTTAGTGAGCCCTGCATATTAAGTGATTACTTTTAAATCTAAAGAGAGATCACTTGTGACTCTGAAAAATGGGAGGCCAGTTCAAATATCAAGCATTCTCGCAAGTCATTCTCACTCATGAGAGTGATACATGAGTCAGTGGATTAAGTGACATAGAACGTAGAAGCAGGCTATGATCTTTAAGATGATGGCTACTTTCTTAAGGAAATATATTAAATGAGTTTAGAGGACTACGAATGGTGTATATAAAGCAAAATAACTCAGGAAGCAATCCATGGAATAGGGACATTGTTTAGGTGAAGAAGTGATTCAGCAAGATGAAAGTTTCCTTAAAAATTATTAAAACTGCATGAGAAAACATGATGTAGAAAGATAGGTGACCATAGCCCTTCGCTGCTCAAACGGAAGTTATAGATCAATCATCTCAGTTGCGGAATGAGGCGACATGGTGGATTGGAAGGAGTGTTTGGAAATCACAGGCCAAGATTTTCAGTACATTCGACCTTTGGTAACTATGAGACCTCAGGCATAGTATTTAAAATCCCCAACTTTTTGTTTTCTTATCTTTACAATGGGGATAATATACCAAACCCATAGCTCATTGAAGCGAGAAATAAATGAGATGATATTTAAACCAGCCAAGGCTGTGCCTGGCACATTGGAAGTGGTCAAAATGTTGGCTCTTCTTGTCATTCTCTTGGCTCATAAAATAATAAGTGATCTGCTGCTAACAGATTTATTCTTTTCAAATCAAGATAATAAAGTTCAAGTTAGAGGAAATAGGAAAATGTTGGAAAGACATAAAGTAAAAAAATGTATAATGCTTTGCCTGTTTGTTATAGAGCATTTAACTTTTTAATTTCTTCAAATAACCTCCTTTTGATTTTCAGCTTTTTAGATTATATAAAGTATTTTTATAGTTACATATTTTATACATATACACTTAATTTTTTCCAATAATGAAATAAAATCACACTGCTTCAATAAGCTTTAAATTAATTTCTTATAGGGGTGCCAGCATGGCTCAGTCAGTTAAGCCTCCAACTGTTGATTTCAGCTGAGGTCGGGATCTCATGGTTCCTGGGATCATGCCTCATGTTGGGCTATATGCTGACAGGGCAGAGGCTATTTGGGATTCTCTCTCTCCGTCTCTCTGCCTCTCCCCAGCTCGTGTGCACATGCATTCACTCTCTCTCTCAAAATAAATAAACTTAAATTAATTTATTATAAACTCATTGCACTGAAATAGTTTTTCTTTACCTCCTGTTTTTATTTGCCTACCCCATTTTCTTCTTCTCTATAATGTGTTTAATCTCTATGATACGGTGATTTGTAATAAATACATATCTGTTTGGTCTTGGTCCCCTTTTCTAGCACAGAGCTCCTAAAACAGTTGGAATTTCCTAAGCACTTACAGGGATAAAGATGTCTTAATACTCATAATAAACCCTTATAATCATACCTGAGTTTATGCTAATGAGGTCATTTTTGGAAAGCACCTAAGGATGGGGTCTTGTCACCAGGAGAACCAACCATGTGACTGGAGAGTTGTATCTTTCTGTCTCACCTCCCTGACCTCAGGGCAGAAGGGCTGGAAGTTAAACCGATTGCCCCCCGTCAATGATTTGATCAAGCATGTCTGTGTATTAAAGCCTCCATAAATAGCCAAAAGGACAAGACTTGGAAAGTTTCTGGGTTAGTGAACACACAGAAGATCAGGGACAGAGCCTTACTCAAATAGATTGGGAGCTCCACACTCCTTTTTCCATAACTTGCCGTCTGCATCTCTTCAATCTGGGTATTCCTAAGCAATACCCTTTTATAATAAATCAGAAATGTAGGAAGTAAAATGTTTCTGTGAGTTCTATAAGCTGTTCTAGCAAATTCATCAAACCCACACAGGGTGTCCTTGGAACCTCTAATCAGTAGCCAGTAGGTCAGAAACACAGGTGACAATTTGGACTTGTGATGGGTATCTGCAGTATAGGAGGGAGGTCCAGTGGAACTGAACCCTTAACCTGTGGAATCTGATGCTGTCTCCAGGTAGAGCACTTCAGAAGTGAGTCAGATTGTAGGACACCAAGCTAGTGTCACCAATTTGCTTGGTGTGGGGGGAAAAAAAACCCACACATAAGAATGGGTGTGAGAATCAACCCTTCTCATCCTCTCTTCCCTTGACTCTTGGAGCATCACTGGCTTTACATTACTTATAACATTTTTATTTGTATAATCCCTGTAATGTTTACCTATTGTTTCTATTTCCCTTCATATGATACATGCAACAGAGTAGAAATTAAGAAATATTAGCCCTTATCATTGTTATTATCTTTACGTTTTCATTGTTAAATTTCTCTCTGTATCGGTTATCTATTGCTGCAAAACAAATCACCTCCAAACTTACTGGCTTAAAACAACAACTCCATGTTATCTCACAGTTTCTGTGAGTAAAGGAAGCCAGTTTATCATAACATGATGCCTCTGGCTCAAGTTCTCTCTTAAGGTTGCAATTCAGCCGTCATGTCACCTGAACTGTGGTCTCCTCTGAAGGTTCAACCAGGGTTAGGAGAAGTTTCTTCCAAATTTGCACGCGTGATTGTTGGCAAATCTCATTCCTTTCTTACCTGGGCCTCTTCACAAGGTTGCATCACAGCATGGCAATCGCCTTCCTTCAGGGCAAGAGTCCAAGAAAGAGCAAAAGTGGGCACCCAGGACAAAATTCATACTCTTTTCTAATCCATCCAGTCATACCTGCCATATTCTGTTTATAGAAAAGATTCAAGAAGTTCAGCTCTCTCTTCAGGAGACAGTATTACATAAAAGTGTGGATGTCAGTCAGAGGGCAGTAGTCATTAGGAGCTATCTTAGCGGCTGTCTCTAAAGTTTTCCTTTGATATTTACAAACTGCTTTCATTTAGGCCTTCAGTGTCCTTTTAAGTTCACCACACCTTAGGATTGAACTCTTAACCCTCTTTAAACCACCCTGTTCATGGGCGAAATGTTTACATTTTAGAAGTTGGGTCAGTTTGAGTATTTCTCCAGTGAGGAGAGAAGTTTCTATTACCTTCAGAATTAAATCTTAAAGCCCGAGGATGGAATTCAAGATCTTTGATAATCTATTCCATGCTTTTCCAGCTTCATGTCACTATCAGTGTCTGTTTTCTGCCTCAGAAATAGTCCTGGGGAGCAAGAATGAGCTCCGGAATTGATGCTGGCTCATGATACCTCTTTATATTTTCCTGTGTTCAAATTGAAATTAGAAATTTCATTAGAAATTCATAGGTTTTAAAAATCTTCATATTCTTTAGATAAAATCTTACCAGATAATCCCTCAACTCTTGGCAAGTGAGTCTACTTTAAACATGTAAAAGTCACTTCCCTGGACACAGCTGCCATTTCATAAAGCCCAATAAAATCAAATCTTCAAAACAACAGATGTGACTTTTAAAATGTCCTCGATAGGGAGCCTTGGGTGGCTCAGGTTCATGAGTTGGAGCCCCGCATCAGGCTTTCCACTCTCAGCACAGAGCCTGCTTAGAATCCTCTGTCTCTCTCTCTCTCTCTCTGCCCCTCCCCCACTTCTGCATGTGTGTTCTCTTTCTCTGTCTCTCTCAAAAATAAATAAACATTTAAAAAAAATATCCTCCATATTTTCTCAAATTTCCTCCATTTCTTTCCTCACACAAAGTACTTCCTTTAATGTAATGATTGAGCATACATTATGCCCTAGGATCACTGCTTTTGACTAATTATAAAAAGAAACATTGAGGCACTGGCCCTACATCACACAACCAGTGAGTGATAGACCCAGAATGGCCGATCAAGTGATATACTCATGTTTCAGTTCCTCTCCACTATATGAGGCACTGCCTCTCCTATGTGGTTACAGTCTGCATGTTATAAAAAAACATGCCAGGATTTGGATAGATGCTTCATTTTTTTCTCCAACAGTTTTTTTTTTCTTTTTTCTTTAAATTAGAGTAGAAACACACACACAAAATCATGAGTATTCCAGTTTGATGACAACTATCTTTTCAATTATTTATTTTCAACTTTCCAATTGATAAGTTAGATTTTTTCTAATTTGACTTGTGGGGGGATTCATATATATTCCATTTGTTTCTTTATTGATAATGAGATGTCCCATTTTTGAAATATATTTAAAGAGTGATGTTTGAAACTATAAAGGTTCTGAAATTAACTATCATTTGAATAGTAGCATTCTGCATTTAACTATTAATTTAGCATGTAATATATTTTTAATGACATATTTTTTTAAAATAGAGGCATTTAATCCTGCTCATGCCTGTACATGGAGAAGAAGCAGATTGAATAATGAATACATTTACTCTGTAAATTTTAAAATCTGTGGTGAGTAATCCCTATAACATATCTTCTCTCTCATAGAAGAGTCACAGAGGATCACAAATGTTTTCACTGGATGGTGGTATGCTTGAAGGTTGTCTGGTTTTTGTTTGTTTGTTTGTTTGTTTGTTTTTAAATTTGTCATTGTTTGCATTCTCCATCAGTATTTTAAGATAATGCTACTGGAAGGGGATTTCATTTGCCTGGACCAATATATGTCTTCCTTTCCAAACAGAACTGGAGAAATTCTTAAAAATGATCTATGCTTGTTCTTCCTGCTGAAAATAATGTCCTTTTGACAGTAGTCAGTAGTGTGAAGGTGTGAATGTGGGTGTGCATATGAATGACTAGAAGCAAAGCTATAGGTAAATCAGCATATGCTGATGCTCTTTTAATAAAAGAATGTGTGTGTGTGTGTGTGTGTGTGTGTGTGTGTGTGTGCGCGCGCGCGCGCGCGCACGCGCGCTCGTGTTTTCCTTCAGAATAAGCCAGAGAAGAATTGCTATCAACATAAAGATGGTTAAAATGTAATGACATGCAGAGTTATCTCAGGGGGAGTACATACAGTCTTATCTATCTCCAGGGGAGTATATGTAAACTAAGCATAAATATATTTATGTGTGGCAGATTTTTAAAGCTAATTGTTAGTAAACCCTAGCTCCACAAAAAACCTCTAAGGGGCAATAAACTGCTCCAGTATTAAGAGCATTGTAAAATAAAATTTGGCTAGTGTATATAATGTATTCAAAGAGAATTGATGGAAAATATAGTACCAATAGCATGCAATATTTAGCTTGGTATGAAAATATTTTAAATATGAATTATAGGGCCAAAACCTTGGAACAAAAAATGTTCAACTAAGAATGAATATCATACAATAGCCATCTTTACTAGAGGGGAAAATGAAATTTTCCTTCATTTTGCCAATTGAAAAAAAATACAAGTATATGCATGTATGCTTTTAGGAATAATGAGGGCAAGATCTCACTTAGCTGAATATGATTAAAATTAATTTTAAATGTATTGGGTAAAGGATTTTCAGATACCCAGATAACATAATCTCCAATCTCATAAATACCAAAAAGACTATACCTACATTTTCATGGGTTGTAAGTCTTTTTGCTGGCAAACGGCTGCTCAGCAAGAATAAAATGTAAGTACAAACCACATTTCAATTATTTTTTATTAAAATTTTTAAAAATTAAAGAATGCTAAATGTCACATTAAAAAAATATGTTGTACAAATAACCCAGTGAAGAAATGGGCGGAAAACATGAATAGACGCTTCTCTAAAGAAGACATCCGGATGGCCAACAGGCACATGAAAAGATGTTCAACGTCGCTCCTCATCAGGGAAATACAAATCAAAACCACACTCAGATATCACCTCACGCCAGTCAGAGTGGCCAAAATGAACAAATCAGAAGACTACAGATGCTGGAGAGGATGTGGAGAAACGGGAACCCTCTTGCACTGTTGGTGGGAATGCAAATTGGTTCCGCCGCTCTGGAAAGCAGTGTGGAGGTTCCTCAGAAAATTAAAAATAGACCTACCCTATGACCCAGCAATAACACTGCTAGGAATTTATCCAAGGGATACAGGAGTACTGATGCATAGGGGCACTTGTACCCCAATGTTTATAGCAGCACTCTCAACAATAGCCAAATTATGGAAAGAGCCTAAATGTCCATCAACTGATGAATGGATAAAGAAATTGTGGTTTATATACACAATGGAGTACTACGTGGCAATGAGAAAAAATGAAATATGGCCTTTTGTAGCAACGTGGATGGAACTGGAGAGTGTGATGCTAAGTGAAATAAGCCATACAGAGAAAGACAGATACCATATGGTTTCACTCTTATGTGGATCCTGAGAAACGTTAACAGAAACCCATGGGGGAGGGGAAGGAAAAAAAAAAAAAAAAGAGGTTAGAGTGGGAGAGAGCCAAAGCATAAGAGACTGTTAAAAACTGAGAACAAACTGAGGGTTGATGGGGGGTGGGAGGGAGGGCAGGGTGGGTGATGGGTATTGAGGAGGGCACCTTTTGGGATGAGGACTGGGTGTTGTATGGAAACCAATTTGACAGTAAATTTCATATATTAAAAAATAAAAAAATAAATAAAATAAAATAAAAATAACTGCTAAAAAAAAATATGTTGTAACCACAGCATTTATTGGATAATACACACAGGCCTCAGTAATGTATTTTCAAAATGATTGTTCAATATAGTTCATTAGATAGAGCATAGCATAGATTCATGGGAAATAAATCATGTTATGACTATTAAAATTAACTGAATTTAGATAGCAAGGCCTTTCTCATTTTTCCCTCCCAAACTTTTACAAGTCTGAATTTTATACAATCTTCTAAACTTCTAAAATGGGGACAATTTATTGTGGTTTTATGACTCATTGAATTTTTCTCTGTGTTTAAAACAAAGCCCCCTGCACTTGAAGACTGAAGTTCAGATGACTCCTAATTGTAATAGCTTATAGTAATACGTTGTTTAAATAAATGTTGTCAGACGTACAGTTGGAAATAAAATTAATGGAGTGACGACAACAACAACAAAAAGTCGAGTTGTTTTGTAGAAAGTCCTTTGCTAAATGGTTCAGGGGTAGAATATGAACTTTGAGTGTAAATGTCAAGTCGTGCATGTGCGGGGAAAGCACCAAGCTAAGTTCAATTTAAATGGCAGTGAATTAGTTAACAGGGGTGAAGAGATAAGGACAAATAACTAGATCCGACATCTGAATTTTCATTGCATTATACAGGAACCAAGAAAGCTAATAAGAGGCTGACTTTTACCAAGACCAATTTATCCCAAGGATGTTGTGCTCCCTTGTTTCATGGGAATTAGACCAAATCTGGGATATATAGTAAAGTTTTGCTGCTTCATTTTTTCAGAAATATACAATAAAGTTTAAAAGTTTTTTATAGACACATTTACTGAATTTTGCATATAACAACATCATTATTTCTCCAAAAAAAATGCCAATAACTGTTAAGTATTTAACTAGTCTTTAAAATTGAGTTAAGACAGGAGCGCCTGGGTGGCTCAGTCAATTAAGCGTCCAACTTCAGCTCAGGTTCCTTCAGCTTAGGAACCACAACCATGGTTCATGAGTTCAAGCCCCACGTCGGGCTTCATGCTGACAGCTCAGAGCCTGGATCCTGCTTCCAATTTTATGTCTCCGGCTCTCTCTGCCTCTCTCTCTCTCTCTCTCCCTCTCTCTCTCTCTCTCTCTCTCAAAACTAAACATCAGAAAAAAAAATTTAAGATAAAGTGCTAAAAAAGTTTTATTAAAAACTTTATTAAAAAGATTCCTAAAAACACAGAGTTGAGAGGTGTTAATAGTTGGTGATAATAGTTGAGAGGTGTTTAACTTCAGGTTCATATAGGCTGATTTGGAATGTTGCATGTATACCTTTTGGTCAAATAAAAGCAAAAATTAGTGTCTTACAATGTGCCTATAACACTGATAATCTATCCAAAATGTATTACTCTTTATGTGTACTAAGCTAATTGATAAAGTACTAAAATACTCTTTTGTTGATACTCTTTCTTGTTTTGTATCTTCTATAGTATGAACACATGAATCTTGTTTTTATCCAGTTCACTGTTCTTTCTCAGACTTCTACAACAGTGCGTGACACAGCTGCTCAGTAACTATTTGTTGAATGAATGATGGATGATTGAATAAATGAATGAATCCCTGCTTCCATATTGCCCAGGTATTAATAAATACTCTATATTTTTAAAAATATGAACATGGCAGGCTTACTATAAAAATTATTAACAATTTATAGGAAATGAGCTAAGAGAATAAACAAGTACACTAAAGAAAACTCTAGGGCTGAAGGAGAGTAGTAGTCAAAGAAGGAACAAATGTTTGGGAAATGAATCTTCTTCAAATTTTCGATTCAGACTTATTGGAGAGAGGGTGGTTGTAGCTCATTTATTGCAGGGGAAGTTGACTGAATTGTCCCAAAGCAGAGTTGGTCAGTAGTCCATGGGCAGAGGCTGGCTGGGATCCAGAAAAATGCTCTGGAGAGCCACCTGCTGGAGGTGCTAGCAAACTAGTCAGGAAGCCATAACCAGGCAGTCACCAGGAAATAAGCTAGACAGCCACCATCAGATCTAGATTTCCCTTGTCATGGACTTTCATTAGTAGCACAATGTAACCATGGAAGGGAAGTATGCTGTAGACACTCTGGCCATCTAGGAAGTTAGAAATCATACTTGGATTGGAATTTAGATACCAGTATTTGATTCCTTTTCACTGTGTTCCAAAAGAACCTCAGTTATCTAGCCTTAGCTTTGTCTTAGCCTTCTCTCATTTCTTTAGAAGATTAAATGAGATAATCTATGCAAGTGTCTAATACAGTATCTGAACATAGTGGGCCCTCAGTTAGATTATTTTTCCCTAGTACCCTTACATGGCCTATTCACAGTTTAAACCAGTAATCAGGATATCATTTCATGCCCCCATACAATGCTATACTTAGTAGCAAAAAAAAAAAAAAAATCAAAATGACCATTCTACATCTAGAATAATCCCATTCTTTTTTACCATCTATGGAAAATGTGGGACTTAACGGCTAAGCAGAAAGCATGAAGCTGCCTGAGATCTCTCTGACAAAGGACTCATTACTGGTTACCACCTCTTTATTTTCCAAAGTACTCTATGACTATAGTCTAATTTGATTTGCAAATCCATTGTTAAAGGGATCAAGGAAGAGGCTATATTTATTATTATCATTTGAAACATGAAGAAACTGGCTTGTTAGTAACCATGAAAAAAAAAGGGCCAATGTCATCTAATAGCTGACTCCATCAGTTTGCACAACTATTATGTAATGGAGTGCTATTTCCAAGATTTTTGATTTTTGGTATTTTTCCCAGATATCTGCTTACTTGTTTTCTTTTGATAGTAGTAATTTCTTCTTTAAATTACATATTATAATGAAGTGCCCCCTAAAAAAATAGAGTCAAGCTGAACTATTGTGGTCAAGTTAGGAAGGTAGATACAGTGGCCAATTTACTGGACTTCCCCTTCGCATCTCCTAAAATGACCTGAGTAGGTGAGAGGAAGCAGCTAGTAGCTTTAAGGAATCCCATTTCCTTCCACCTAATAAAGCTTGCTAAAATGCTGTAAAATAAATAGAAAAGAGCACCTGCCAACTTCTAGGTGGCCTTGCCCTACTTGGGTTTCCTCTCTTTGAAATCTGCTTTTGCATTAAAGCACTGTCCATCAACTTCAGTATATTGTTAAAGATTAATAATTTTTTATATTACTTTGGGTGCACCAAAATGATACCTGCCTTCTTGTTGATAGAGATGCTAAATGCACATTCTGAGGACAGCCATGTCTTGGGCACAATACAGAATGGACAAATAATTTAAACTTCTTTTAATGCCAGCACTACCCTATAGCTGCTTTTGACCTAAGATGGTATTAATT
This sequence comes from Panthera onca, assembly GCF_046562875.1. NCBI lineage: Eukaryota > Metazoa > Chordata > Mammalia > Carnivora > Felidae > Panthera > Panthera onca. The sequence goes on from NC_138339.1 coordinate 56,516,589, forward strand.
GTAAGTGATTATTTTTCAACTCTTGCTGTTACCCCTCTTCCTGAGTCTTTCTGCTTTCTTTCTAACTCCCCAAATCAAAACCTAGTCCTCTGAATGGAATACATTTTTTTAAAAATGAGTCTCAGTCCTTAAGTGGTTAAGTTGCACCTCTGGGATCTCACAGAACAATATCAGTCATCTTATGTCAAGAAAAAAATAATGTCTAATATTTGACAGAAATAAATTACTTCATATGGGACAGCTACATTTGGTCTGATACTTGTTGTCAGCTTTCACTGGGAGACGAGGAACTAAGAAATAGATTTCATCAAATTCTGAGATGGGAGGAAATGAAATCTTAGCAAAGAAAACAAGTTATGCCTCTGAAATGAATTGTATGAGCGGGAAGATATATCAGGTGAAAAGTGAATGTTAAAATCATTTACCAACAGATGACATAAAACATTTTGGACAGATATTTAAGGGTAGAAAGCCCTGATATTACCAGTTTATAAAATATTCATGTATTCAAGAAAACTAAATGATCTCTGGATTTGGGAATTGCTTGTAAACATTCTCTGGCTTTAGCAGTATGTTTTTTTCTTCATGATACTCCTATTTTTTTCCCCATGTGTTGCCTATTTGATATGGGATTAAAAAATATTTTGTAGTGTAAATTTAATCCCTTAGCTTGAATGTATCTAAAGTAACTTCTCAACACTTGCTCACCTGGATCACCACAGATTTAAATAAAATGACCCTAGGTACTGTCTTGCATCAATAAAGAATGAAACATCATATTTGTCAAAAGAGGAGGAAAGGACCAGATAGTTTAGGGGATTAAGGGTGGGCAATGGAACCTTTCAACTCTAAGTCACTTCTTGCCATCTGTTTGTGGTAGGTCAACTTGACAGAAATCATTACTATTTAAAGGCTGTTGAGTTGTCTCCTGCTTGTCAAAGACATGGCAGTCTTCATTTAGCTCTTGTTAGACAGATGTCCATATCACACAAAACCTGTCCTGATTAGCAACCAGTGAATTTATCCCCTTAGGGCAGTCTGAAGCTTTTCTACCTCTGCCAACAAGGGAGAGAAAATGCTGTCTCAGGTGCTATCCCCAGACAAAATGCCTCTGATACTTTATCTATGTTTTATCCAAGGAAGATCACTTGGATATGAATATTCTGCTCTTTTCAGTCGATTTAAAATAGCTTACTCCCCAAAGTTAAAAGACCCTAAAAATGCAGTTTGCAAAATTTAAATAGATGGACTTTCATGAGTATTAATTACACAATCTCACACACACACACACACATACACACAAACCCAACTGCTTTTGGAGAAAACTATATTCCTTGCACTCTCTCATTTCAAATCTTAAAATTTAAGAAGAGACTATTATATAAATTTAAAAATATTTTATGAGTAACATATATACAGAAAAGTTCTAAAATGATAAGATTTTAAAAAGTGAACATACCTATGTAGAAAGTGTCTTCATTAACATGCAGGCCATGATCACAATCCTCAGAAAGTTTCCTGTGCTCACATTTATCTCAGTTCCTACCTTCTCCCAAAAGTATCCTACATATTTTCTCTGTTACTGTTGGTATTTGAGAGATTATTAATATAACTTATTTCTTGAACAGTTTTATCTAAGTTTAGGGCTAAAAACTTGCTTGATTATAAGTAGCAAAATAAAGATATGGGATATTGACATTTGAAGATGAGATTTATAAGCTTAAGACTTGGATTACCTTTGGCCAAAGTTTATCAAAGTTTATACATTTATTTACAGTGGTTTCATGTTAGATTTGACTATAGATGAAGGTAATAAAGGGGAGGGGGACATTAAATGCAAGATCAGACCATAAGAAAAAAGTTACACAGAAACATGATGAAAGAAGTGAAGTAGAAATAACTCTGCATTAACTGTGGAATTTTATTTCTAATAATTATATTGTAATCTTAGGTGGAATATTTAACTCCTTTGGGTTTGATTGCTTCAAATATAAATGGGAATTCTAAAAACAACTTGCTGAAGTCACTTCTTACTAAGATCTATGATTCTAGTAAGATAGTAAAAAAAAACATTTTTTCCACTTTTTGCTCTCTTATTACTGTCTCTACTGCAAAGTTGGAAGATTGGTGTCTTTTTATTTTTACATAAGTAGGGGCGGGAGATGGGGACTTCTCATGTTACCTGTTTCGAGCTGGGAATACAAGATGTGGGAATGAAACTGTCTTTTTGCCAAGGTCACAGCTGAAATGTCTATTTTAGACTATCTCAAGCCATGAGGCAATGCTAACTTTGTCGTTCTTAGCAAATATCTTTGAGAGGTAGGATACAGACTTAATCTTTCACATTATACAGATAAGAAATGAAATCACCGAGCGCTCAAGTGATTTATGAAGCAGTAGGTAAACGATAGAAGAGGGAAAAAAGGAAATTTGGTCTCTTGTCTCTTCTTTCAGTATTCTTTTCGAGGACTTCCTGTTGCTCCTGGACCTTATATGCATTTTTGATAGCCCCTTGTATGAACACTACAGAAAGTATATTCTGCGGAAGGTGGAATGTGAAAAAGACAAAGGGGATTTTTCTTATTAAGCCCTTGACCTCTGGTGTTCGGTTCTCCCCGTATTAAGTGCGTGGACAAACTGCTTAATGGCAGAAATGTTACTGCCAGAACTTTAAAGAGGTTAATCAATACTGAGCCTCAATCAAAATTTACCATTATGTTTCCAAACACCAGAGTCCTCATGGAGACTTTTACATATTCACTGAAATGTTTTTAGAACATAGAGGTCGGGCTTTTTCAATTGTTCAAGTGTTGCCAACCACCAGCAGTTCCCTGTAGATTATAAACAAGGAACAGAGCCACTGTCCTCCTATTTGATACTTGTTTTCCCAGAAGAGAGCTGGAACTGCTGGCTGAAATGTCAGAATAAAACAAGATTTGCCTATTTTTAGCTTCAGCTCATACAGTTTCCCTCCTCTTTAATCATATATCAAGATTTTAAACCATCCACCTTTTGAGAAGCTTCAAGTAAAAGAGAGCTGAACTCAATAAATATGCAAAGTAGTTTCAAATGAATTATTGCAATATATAGTAACAGTGGTTTTTAATAATTATTATTATAGGAACATGCAATTTTGTTCTTATTCTTTGGGATTTTGTTTTTGGCTGTCCTCATCAGTGTATAATTAGATCCCTGGTTACAAAATTGAGCACAATGTCAAAGGTTCTACAAGGAATTAAAGAAAAAAAAAAAAAAAAAAAAAAAGCAAGACATTAGTGTCCTAACCAGAACGTTCATCTCAGGAAATATCATTACTTTTTTCCATCCCATGACATGAACAGAGAAGATGTAAGAAAAAGGAGTTTTGTCAATTTCTAGCTTCAAAGAAGAGCATGTTGGTTAGTAGAGTAAGAACTAGGAAGGTTTCAATTGCATTGAGGTCTCTGGTAATCTAGTGGGAGTACTTAGCTTACAGCAGTCTTATATCACAATAAAATGTCTTTTATGGTAGATGATAATTTGGTGAAAATTTAAATTGAAGTATAGGTGAGCATTTGACCTAGAGGCATGAATAAATTAGATACTCCATCCATTCATTCAACAAATATTTATTGATGTCTACTGTATGCTTTAGATCATGGAGTAGAGAGAACAAATAGTTGTAGAGATTGCCTTCTGTGGGGGGGGGGCGTGGATAGATAACAACCATATAAATGTATATATCAAACAGTGCTCCCAGCTATGAGGGTAAAGGACAGGTAGTGGAAGTGATTTTAGCTCAGAAAGCGTAATGATGGAAGTCTTGCTTGGTAGTATTGGGCAAAGACCTAAGCAAAGTTCAGGAATGAGGCGTATACATCCTACCTGGAAAAGGAATGTTTTAGGCACTGGAATGGGACATGCAGAGTCATTGAAATGGAAATATACTTGATGTATTTCAGGAGGAATACAGAGAGCAGTAGGCACAGTGAGTATTCAGGAAAATGGTAGGACTGATGTGAGAGGTAGGAGGGGGCCAGAACATGAAGTACCTTAGAGGTTATTACAAGCATTTTGGGTTCTACTCGGAGTGAGGTGGGAGGGTTTTAAACTGTTTTAAAGTATCTACCAAGGAAATTTGTAATCCTATTTGCCTTTTAGAAGGATTTTTCTGCCTGTTCTATGAGACTAGATTGTTGGATTCCCAGGATAGAAAGCAGTGAGACCAGTAAGGATATAAATATATCATTCTAGGCAATAGCTACAGGTGTTTTTTCAGCTAGCTGGTAGCAATGAGAATACTTATATGAAGGGTGATTCTGGGTATATGTATAAAAGATCTATCTGATGACAACACATTGAATATGAGGTGAGAGAAAGAAGAATAGAGAATGATACCAAGGCTTTTGGCCCAAGGAAGTGGTAAGATGGATTGCTATTCACTAAGTTGGAAAAGACTGTGAAAGAAATGGATTTGGGGAGCATGGGAGTGGCAAGGTTCATAAGAACTAGGATTTCAAGTTTGGACAACTTAAATTTGAAATTCTATTAGACTTCCAAGTAGAGATATAAAATCAGTGGCCAGATATATGAATTGAGTTCAAAGAACAAGTCAAGGCTAGTTTTGTAAATCGATGCATCATCAATCTATAGATGGGTTTAAAGCCAAGAATCTGAGTGAGTTCACCTAAGAAGTAAGCAAGTTGGTATTCTGAATGAAGTTATTTATTAATAAACCATAAATAATAGGTTATCTCTAAGCCCTTTGGTTCCTCAAAATCTAATAAAAATAGTCTTAACAATCGATTGGAGATGTATTTATAATATATTCGAGGCTTAAGGTCTTGGGAATCATTTCTATAGTTTATCAAACTTCAGACAATGAGTTATAACACCATTATCTGGACTTTACAAGAAATCTGGTTAGAGCATTTTTCACTTAGTCTTGTGTACAGAAATAGAACATTGTCTTCTGTCCATTGTTTTTAACCCCACTTCAGTTGTGTGACATTCTTTCATCCATCCTCAAAAGATTGCTTATCAGATAGAACACTGCCTTTACAGTGAAATACTGATTAGTTTGTGGGAGTATTTTCTGGAGTTGATATATCAATGCACAGCATTTCATTTTAAAAGAAAGTTAACTGTTTAAGGCAAAGCTTTTCAAAGCACATTCCAAATAGCATTAATTTCTGAGTATTTAAATCTGGAAAATATTAAACTAAACAGGTTTTTATACTGCATCACTTCTCAGGTCCTTTAATAAACTAATGAGCCTTGAGTCTACAGGAAATAAAAGAAGCTAAGGGTAGTTTTTTTGTCATCTCTAATTGGTCATTGAATCTTTTTTTTTTTTTAAGTTTATTTATTTTGAGAGTGAGGGAGCATGCACACGTGAGCGGGAGAAGAAAGAGAGGGAGAGAGGGAATCCCACGCAGTCTCTGAACTGCCAGCATGGAGCCTGATGTAGGGCTTGAACTCACAAACCGTGAGATATGACCTGAGCCAAAACCAAGAACCAGATGACTAACATACTGAGCCACCCAGGCACCGGTCTTCGAATCTTGTTTTTAAAGTACAAGTCTTACGGGGCGCCTGGGTGGTTCAGTTGGTTGGGCGTCCAACTTCGGCTCAGGTCATGATCTTGCAGTCTGTGAGTTCAAGCCACATGTCGGGCTCTGCACTGACAGCTCAGAGCCTGGAGCCAGCTTCAGATTCTGTCTCCATCTCTCTCTGCCTCTCCCCTGCTCTCACTGTGTGTCTCTGTCTCTCAAAAATAAAATAAAAACATTAAAAAAATTTAAAGTACAAGTCTTAGGTCTAGTGTCATAAGAATAGGCTTATTCAGCGGTCAAAGTGTATAACATTAAGTATTCAGTATTCGATTTTGAACAATAAAAGTGACAAATTCTTCATAACATTACTAAATGTCAGTTGCTATTCTTTATATGAATTATCATATATATATATATATATATATATATATATATATATATATATATATATATATGGTGCACACTGAAATTATTCCCATGTTACAGGTGCAGAAACAAAACTGGAAGAAGTAAGGCAGCTCTCCAAAGGCCACAGAACTACTTGATGGGAATACTACAGTTTAAAACTAGATCCTTTAAGTTCACAGCCAGGTCACCTAGTCATTAGTTCTCAAAGCATGATATCTGGACCAGAAAAATTAGCATTGCCAGGGAACTTATTAGAAATACAAATTCAGTCCCATGAGTCAGCAGCCATAGAGGTGGAGCACTCAGTACTCTGTGCTTTAGCAAACATCCCACAATAATCTAACACTGCAGTATAAGAACCTCTAGTTTCATTCATTGAAATTGAAATAAATTGAAATAATACCAGTATATGGTAGAGAAGTCTAAGAAGGTGACTGGGTTAAAGGAAATAATCACCTATTTGTTCACAATTAGAGATCTCAACTTTTATTTTAAATCAGAAACACTCATGGAGTTCTTAAAACACCAAGATGACCCTCCAAAGCCTTAGGTGAGGCCTGATATAAAAGCTACAGGTGATTTTAATACATTACCAGAATTGGGTTAAGTACAGAAATTAATCAGGGACAGTCCCTTGCTAGTATAGATCAGTGCTTCCCCAAACTTTGGAATACCCAGGGGATGTTATTAAAATTAGATCCCATTCTACTAAGTCTCAGGGTCTAAGATGTTGCATTTCTATCAAGCTTCCCATTGATGTTGATACTGTGTCTGAAAACACACATTAAGTAACAAGGATTTAATTTACCCTATAATTTCTCATTTTCTCATACATTACCTTATATTTAATGACTATAAAATGAAAAGCTTAAATTCATTTTTAAAACCCATCTAAAGGAATTCTAAGTACTCTAGCACACTGTGTTAGCATTTTAGCTATTGTTTTCCCCTGTTATATGGTTACTGACCAACCATCTTATTCTGCCTGGAATAGGTTAAGAAAGTGGATGCAGGACATTCAGTGATAAACTGAGTCAATACCAAACAAATTGGGATGATTTTATCATCCTGCAAGTGTGTGTACTTCCATCTGTTATGGAGGGAAATCCTGTCCTAACCTGGAAATACATTCTAGTGAAATGACTACTCTTAGTGTTATGCTGTATGTCAGAAGATGTGGGAGTGAATTCGGTTTACAGAAGCAGGTTACTGAACAATCTCTGATAATTTTACATCTGTCTAATATTCACAGACTAACGGTAGACAGAGCCATAATCTGAATTTACGTCCCCTGGCTTTCAAGCCCTCCATCTTAACTACTCTCCTAGGCCAACGGCTCCTCTAATGCCTCAAAGTTAACTTTTCTCAAAAGTTAGGTGAATGTGGCTCAAATGTGCTAATAAATGAACTTTATCTTTTCTATTAATTTTTCACCTCATCCTTTAAAGATTATATTTTGGAAGTTTCTCTGTATATTTTAAAATAAATACAGAAAATATTTGCTGCATGCACAAAATACTCCTGATATGCATGATCCAAAAATTATGGAAACTACCACCACCTGTGAATCATCTCCTTCCCTCCCTTCCACTCCCCTCCCCTTTTCATTTCTTTTCTCTCATATATATATATATATATATATATATATATATATATCTCCATCCATCCATCCATCCTACTTCTAAGGCTCTCCTTTAGGAACTTCATTCATTGCCTTTGCCTAAATATGCCTAAATTGTGTAAGCGACTTAATAAATGAATGTATGTTAATATCAAGTTTGAAGTATTGGAAATAGAATTAGTTCAAGGGAATTCTAGGCTATTTTAATATATTTAGTGCTAATTTGTTTAATATTCTGATATCCTATCTCTATAAGCTCTTAAGACATTCCTAAGAATTTTAGCAACACAGAATGAGTTTGAAATCCTGTGCACAGAATCAAGATTTGAAATGACCCCAATAGGAGGCAAAATCTTTGAAACTGAAATATATTTCAATATTTGTATATTTTAATATGTTTTATATATGCTAGAAACATTTTTAAAAAATAATTTAAATTGTAATTCCTTAAATTATTCTTCAAAATCCAGGTTCCATTTACCGATGCAGAAAGTTTCTACTAACACATCAAGGCATTATTTGATCTATTTGAAAAAAATAAAACACATTGTAAATTTAAGCAAGCTAAAATATTAATTGAGAGTATCCTAAAATGGACTTTCAATTAAGTTCTCTATTTTTTCTGTGCAGATGATAAAAATTACATTATTCAGTATGACCATTTTTTTAAGTTCCTTTAAACATTCATCACTTAACCAAATAACAGGACAGTTCCACTAGAATAATTTTCAATGCTGGGTTAAAATGCTTTTCTAGACAATTAGAGCCTTTCTGTTCAACTGGAGTGAAAACAACATCAGTACTTGAGTACTTAAAAGGCACTACACTGTGTGTTTTGCGTGGATTTCTTAATTACTATTTATGACAAAACAGTGTTCCACTCAGTCTGGCCACATTCGCCTTCTTGACATACTTGCCGATCTTGGCCTTGGGGCACCCCTCTCCTCATTTTCCTCTCCTCTGAAAGCAACATCTTAATGTCTTTTGCAGTCTCCTCCTTCTCTACCCAAATTTTTAGTTCTAGAATTCCCATGGCATAACCCCATGTGGTGGGTTGAACAGTGCCACCAACATGGTATATCCAAAGCCTAACATGTTATACTTATGAATATGACCTATTTGGAAATAAGGTCTTAGCAGATGTAATTAAGTTAAGAATTTCAGGTTAGGGGCTGCCTGTATGGCTCAGTCGGCTGACCATCCGACTCTTGATTTTGGCTCAGGTCATGATTTTATGGCTCCTGGGTTCAAGCTCCATGTCAGGCTTTTTTCTGACAGCATGAAGAGGCTTGGAACCCTCTCTCTATCTCCCTCTCTCTCTGCCCCTCCCCACTTTCTCTCTCTCCCTCTGCCTCTTTCTAAAATAATGAATAAACTTATTATTTTTAAACAAGAATTTTATGTTTGTATTGTACTGGAAATAGGATGGATGCTAAATTTAATGACTATTGTTTTTGTAAGACAATGGAGAGGGAGATTTAAGACCGAGAGAAAAAGACCCTGTGAGGACAGAGGCAGAGATTGGCCACAGGCCAATGAATGCCAGGAGCCACCAGAAGCTAGAAGAGGCAAGGAAATGACCTGTCTCTGGAGACTTGAGTGAGAGGATGACCCTGGCAACACTTTCACTTTTGCCTTTTGTCCCCTGAAATTGTAAGAGAATAAATGCCTATTTCAAGCCACTCAATTTGCAGTGATTGGTTATGAGAACGTTAAGAAACTAATACACCCCATGCCTCTACTTTTTTTCTTTCTTTTTTCTCTAGCTTCTCGAACCTTATGTATCAAGTATATACTGAGGAATTAGAAATTCTACTTATATTATAAGCTTCTCCCTTGTGCTTTAGATGTCTGTCTGCTTTGTGTTTCTACTCGGCTGTCTTATCACTCAAAATTGATATGTCTTCAAAAGCTCTTAATTACTAAACCTTCCAAAAAGAAAAAAACAGTTTTATTCTCAGTCTTATTTATGTCTGTTTGTCATGAACATCTCTCCAATTGTCAGGAGACAACTAGAATCATTCTTCATGTTCTTTTGTCTTAACTGCCCCCACCCCCGTATCTAATTTGTCAACACTCTTATGATTTATGACTTAGAAACATTTCTCAAATCAATTCATTTCTCCTCATCTCCATTTTTCTACACATATTTTCTGTTTTTTACTGTATCTCCCTTCCCTTACTGGTTTTCCTAGTTTCTTGTCCCTCCTAGGAAGCTCTTTCATACGCAGAAACCAAAGAAATCTTTAAAAATATAAATTGGATAATGTCATTACCCTGTCTAAAATCATAAAATGGCTTTATTTTGTACTTACTGGAAAATCCATATTTTTTCTCACTGCATGTGAGGTACTATATGGCAAGGTCCTTGCTTATTCTGTACCTTTATTGGTACCACCCAGTCTAAGTGGGACTGCTTCCATCCACTAGTTTTTAAATAGCACTTATCACAATATGTACTCACATACTCACATGTATTTATTATTTTTTACTCACTAAACTGTAAGCTCATGAAAGTTAACATGTCTTTTTTTATTCACGAATTTCCTTGGATCAAAGACAGTGCCTAGCACTCTGTAACAATTTTGAGTGGATGAAATAATGAAAAAGATGTGTATACCCTTGATATATCTGTCAGGTTCTCATAAAAGCTTTTAATTGCAGAACTTCAACAGATAGTACTCCTGAGAGCTACTTACCTATATCATTAATTTGTATTTTTAAAGTTTATTTAAATTCAAGTTAGTTAACATACAGCGTAGTATTGCTTTCTGTATTTTTTATTAGTATTTGATACTTACTGAACACTTACTTTGTTCGAGGTACTGTACTAAACTCTTTCGCTATATAATCTCATTTAGTCTTTACAATACCCTGTGAGATAGATACTTAAGTGATTTCTTTCTACAAATGAGAATTGTTATGCTAAGAGAAACAAAGTGATTTGCCCAAGACAACACAACTCATACAAGCAAAGTCAGGTCTGTGGGAGGAGAGTATACACCCACTGTGACTGTGTCATTTTCCAGGAAACTGCTTCAAGATTTCAGTAGTACCTTCAAATCTTTCTTTTTAATCATTGATTTTCCTACCATGCAAAGAAAAACTATATTCAAAATTATGCAACAAGACGTTAGAGCATTTCTCTTGGAAGTCTCAGGGCAGGGAGTTGATGACTTTATTTCCAAAGAATTGTTTTAAAGGAAATCTTCACTTGCAAAATATATTGTCATGATTATTCTTTAAATCTAGGGGTGCTCAAAGATTTTGTTAGGTGGACATATCAGCATAAGTTTTCAAAAATAGATATAAATGAAATTCTTCAGGGCTCAATGACCAAAGCAGAACTGGCAAAGTTTGGATTCAGCAAAATTCTTTAATTGCCATAAGCCCCAAGTTGATTTTTATTACACAGTTCTGTTGACATACTTATTCAATTCACATGAGGTGGTTAATTTTATGTGTCAACTTGGCTACACTATGGTACCCAGTTGTTTGGTCAAACACCGGTCTAGATGTTTCTTTGAAAGTAGTCTTTAGATATGATTAACATTTAAATCAGTACAGTTTGTGTAAAGGAGATTAACCTCAATAATGAGGGTGGACCATATCCCATCAGTTGAAGGTCTTAAGAGAAAAAAATCAAGGTCCCCTGAGGAAGAACTTTTGAACTCAAGACTGTAACTTCCTTCTACTCTTCCTGGTTCTCCAGCCTGCTGGCCTGCCCTGCAAATTTCAGACTTTCCGGCTTCTACAATATTATGAACCAATTCCTTAAAATAAATCTTTCTCTCTATATATCTACACAATCTATTGGTTCTCTTTCTCTGGAGAACCCTAACATACCATGTAACACACATGTGAAGGAAAAGATTCTAACAGTTTTACTTCTCTTTTTATTTTATTTGTTAAAGCAGTCACAAAGGTACCGTGAGTTTCAAGAAAAGGAGAAATAGGATTCACCTCTTGATAGGGAGTGTCAAGGTTCTGGGAGACCATGGCAACCCCCAAACTGGCCATTTCGCCAAGATCATTTTTGCAAAATACAACCTGACACATAACACATGTCCTGATTTGTGATTCTCCCCTGCCTGTTATTAAACCAAGTACTTCAATATTTTTCTCCTCTTCAAAGAAAATTCCACCTCCTCTATGAAGGCTTTATTGATTACTGCTTTACCTTTTTGATGTCACTTATCATCAATGTTATTTGGTATTTAAATGCATCTTACACATTGTACTTTGTAACCAGAGGTTATAGTAGTGGGAAAACAAAACAAAACAAAACAAAAAAACACCAAGTATGGGATCTGGAATTAGACAAGTTTCAAAGCCAACTCTGTTACCTCTTAGTGGGGGAATTGATGAATTAATGAATCTCTCCAAGCCTCAGTTTTCTTGTCTATAAAATGGTAAAATAATAGCACTCATTGTATGGTTGCTGTTATAAAATAAATGAGAGAACATCCATGAAGAATTTTTTGTAATTGTACCTAACATTTGTTGATCAGTCTCTCTACGTGAGGCTGGCTGCTCTATTCATTATGTGATTCAGACAACATGACAGCACAGGTCATTATTATCCCCATTTGATAGGTAAGAACCTTGAAATCTGTGTTGTCAATGTGAGTCAGTCAAGGTGCACAATCTAGGAATAATAGAAAAGCTGAACTTTGAGTTCCTAAGTTACGGTACATTATTCTTTCACCATATCGTGATGTCTCCCTCTTTTATTTTCACTGTGGAGACTACTGTTGTATCTTACCCACCGTTGCTGAGTAGGACCTATTAAATAAATGAATATTCAAATGTGTTTTTTTCAGCTTTACTGAGATATAATTGAGAAACAAAATTGTAAGATATTTAAAGAGTACATTGTGATGATTTGATACATTATGAAAACATTCCCATTATCTAGTTAATAATACATTCATCACTTCATATATTCATATACATATATTTTTATATAACAAAAATATATGTAATATATATTTATATTTTATTTCTGTGAGGACATTTACATTCAATCCTTTTAGAAAATTTCCATTATGAAATCCAACGTTAACAACTGTAATCACCATGTTTTATATTAGATCCTTAGGCCTTATCCATCTTATAAATGAACATTTATACACCTTTACTGGCCTCTCCTTATTTTCCCCACTCCTAGCCCCTGCAACTTTTCTATGCTGTATTTCTGTAACTTTTCTTTTCTTTGTTGTTGTTGTGCTTGTTGTTGTTTTTAATATTTCTCATATGAGCGATACCATGCAGTGTTCACCTTTCTCTAGCTGGCTTATTTCGCTTAGCATAATGCCTCAAGTTCCATCTATGATGTTGCAAATGGCAGGATTTTCTTCTTTCTCGTTGCTGAATGATATTGTATTGTGTATGTCTGTGCGTCTGTGTGTGTGCACATGTCTGTATCTAACATCTTCTTGATCAGTTCCATCTATCGACGGACACTTAGATTATTTCCATATCTTTGCCATTGTGAGGAGTGCTGCAGTGAACATAGATGTACAGACAGCTTTTTGATACCCTGTTTTCATTCTGTTTGGATGAATACTCAGAAGTGGGACTGTTGGATCGTATGACAGTTCTATTTTTAATTTTTTTGAGCAATCTCCATGTCTTTTTCCACTTTTGCTATGCCTGTTTACATTCCCACCAACATTACATAAGAGTTCTCTTTTCTCCACACTCTTCACAGCACTAATTAGCTCTTGTCTTTCTGATGATAGCCATTCTAACAGTTGTGAGGTGATATCTCATTGTGGTTTTGATTCGTCCTTCCCTGATAATTAGTGATATTGTGGATCTTTTCATGTACCTGTTGGCCATTTGTATGTCTTTGGAAAAATGTCTGTTAGCTTCCTGTGCCAATATTTTTAATTAGATTGTTTGGGCTTTTATGCTATTGAGTAGTATGTGTTCTTTCAAATCTCATTAATCACAAATTGCAATTCATGTAGATCATAAAGTCACACCAAGAGTGTGATTTTTGTATTTCAGATTCTAGTAGAAGATTTAGAGGTATTTTAAAAGAAATCTTGTTGATCTGAATACTTGATAAACTTTGTGAAATGAAACCAACTGGTTATTATAGACATGTCTGGTGTTGCTAAGGGTCTTCAGTAATGAAGACCATTCACCCTAGACTTATCAGTTAGTAACATTTATCTTAAGATTATTATTATGATTATAAATTTAACTGTTAAATTTCTTTTTATGAACTAGTACTTTTGGAGCAGACAGATCTATTATACACTCTAGCTCTTAAGCTGTATTTAAATTAAATGGCATTATATATGGTACAAACAAACAGTTTTAAGAACATTGTGGTAATGGAGATTTTTAAGCAGTTATCTCAAATTTCACTTACTCTGCTGAACTGGATCTGGAAACTTAGAAACACCAGATAAGCTGTCAGCATTCCAAGATATTAGAAAGAATTTTGACTCCAAGTGGTGGTGTGACTTGAAATCTTTCAATGTAGCTGAATTTTAGATATGTTGTATGTGAAATGTGTATGCTACACAGATGATGTCTAAGAATCTTCAAAGTTCTAAAATGTAAAATTATAGAAAATATTGTTTGACTCGAGTCTAAGTCAAGTCCCCAATTTTTTTGGTTGGTTAGTTAGTTGGTTGGTTGCTTTCCTGTGTGTGTGTGTGTTTTCCTCTTTGTTTGTTTTGCTCAATACAGGGTTTTCAAATAACATGAAATAATCTATTTTTTTTGATGCTTGATGCATACAAACAGTAAAGCTTACTAAAAGAAAATCAGAAATATAGTCCATCTTAAAAACTAACGGGAAGACTGACAAAATTGTACCAATAATTAGAACCACAGCACCAGTGAATTGGGTTGGAGTACTAGCTCTCCTGCTGTAGAAGGACTATACCTTCACCAGGTTAATGGTAGACCCATTTTACTCATTAACATTAACATTTTTGTCCCTGCATTAATATGAGTGTGAGTCCCATATTCTGAGCAAACCATAATCTTTGCATTTTAATTTCCTTTAATCCTAAGGAAGAAATGATAAATCCATCATAATATAGTGTATACTGTCATAATATTGAATTTCAAGGATGTAGACATTTTTTATATATTAAAATGTAAGTGTAGGAAATGTACCAGTAGAGTTACAGTGCTAGTTTAGAGCTGTAGACTATCAAATAAAAGTATTTCCCTAAATCAGGTAAGGGAAATACTAGTTAAAAAGTAGGGGGCACTTGGGTGGCTCAGTTGGTTGAGCATCAGACTCTTGATTTTGCCTTGGGTCATGATCCCACAGTCATTGGACAGGACCTGGCATCAGGCTCCACACTGGGGGTGCAGCCTGCTTGATATTCTCTTTCTCTCTCTCCCTCCCTCCCTCCCTTTGCCCCTGTCCTCCCTCCCCCACTCACATGCTCTCTCTCTCTCTCTCTTTCAAATAAAAATTTTAAAAATTTAAAAAAAAATAGTTGAAAAATAGTAGTACAGTTGTCTTCTAATAATATGACAGAGTAGACACTCAGAGAAGTCCTTTTTCAATAAAACATCTAGATTTGGGGAATGGAAGTGACAGCATATATTATTAATGTGTTTCTGGGCTCACACAAGTAACAGGCACCTTTATGGTCCCTCTATACCAAACATGTAAAAAATATCATAAATCTCAAATCAGATCCATGAGGATATGATAGATTCAATCTAAAGGAAAATGCCTAAAGCAGTGCTGATTTCAGGGAAATAACTCTTTCTTAAAAGAATTTTATTATTAAAGTATAGTTGATACACAATGTTATATTAGTTTCAAGTGCACAATATAGTGACTTGACACTTTTATACATTATGTAATGCTCACCATGGTAAGTATAGTCACTATATAGTGTTATTACAATATTACTGACGATATCCCCTATGCTGTATTTTTTACATTTTAATTTCCATGACTTATTTGTTTAATAAGTGGCAGTTTGTACCTTTGAATTCCCTTCATCTATTTTGCCTTCCCCTCAACCCCCCTCCCTTCTGACAACCACTAGTTTGTTGTCTGTATTTGAGTCTGTTTTGTTATTTGTTTCTTTGTTCATTTGTTTTGTTTTTTTAGATTTCAGGGAACTAACTCTTTGTCCTTCAGCAAGGTGGGGCAGTTGAAACCTAGATTATTTTTTAGGTGATGTATAGGGCAAAAACAAGCCACCCCAAAATGGGCCACTTCAGCATGAAGACTATTTTGATTTGTAAGTAATCAAAACCCATCAGATTTAGGAAAAGCTCTTTACCTCCCATTTAACTGCCTAAAAAGAATTTAGATAGAAGACCTGCTCCAGGAAGAGAATTATCACTGTAGAATTATAATAGGAACTAGGTATGGTAGGCAGGGAGGAATGTAGCAAGACCAGTCTGATCAAAGTTGCATTGTTTATGAGTGGTTCAGGAAACATTTGTTTACCAAACCTTTCATTCTACCTGATGATTGTATTCCTTCCCTTTGAAGTTCCAGACCCCTACTCCTTTTTCCCTTAGTTCGGGATAACACATATACCTCATTTTTCTTGACTGTCTTTGGAATTTGACTGTCCTTTGGAATTTCCATGTTTATGTGGATTCCCTGTACATATGCTATTAAATTTGATTGTTAATATATCTCATGCCATTTGATTCTTAGTCTGGCTAGAAGAGTCATGAATGGGACAGGAATTCTTGCTCTGTGACAGTAGGTATACTCAAAATATACTCAAGTGGTACCAAGAAAATTGCACTGATGGACTTCCAGCAAAAGTAAAAACAGAGAAGGAAGGAAGGAAGGAAGGAAGGAAGGAAGGAAGGAAGGAAGGAGGGAAGAAGGATAAACCTAAACCCAGTGGCTTAAAACAATAGAAATTTATTTTCCCACGGTTCTGAAAGCTGAGAGTCTGAAATCAAAGTGTCAATAGAACTGTGCTTTCTCTAAAGGTTCTCACAGAGATTTTTTTCCTTCATGTCTTCCAGCTTCTGGTATTTCCAAGTGTTTTCTTGGATTTTGACCTTATCACCCACTCTGCCCGTGGGATAGATAACATTGTACCCTCCTCTTCTGTCAAGTCTCCTCTGTGTATATCTATTATAAAATAATTGTCATTAGGGGCACTGGGGTGGCTCAGTCAGTTAAGCATCCCACTCTTGGTTTGGACTCATGTCATGATCTCATGGTTTCATGGGTTCGAGCCCCACGTCAGGCTATGTGCTGACAGCACAGAGACTCCTTGGGATTCTCTTTCCCTCTCTCTATTCCCTCCCCTGCTCATGTTATCTTTGTCTCTCTCAAAAATAAATAAACACATAAAAATTTAAAAAATTAATTGTCATTAGGTATAGGACTCACCTAGATCATTCAGAATGATCTTGTCTTAAGATACCTAATTCCAAGGGCGCCTGGATTGCTTAGTCAGTTAAGCCTCTGACACTAGGTTTTGGCTCAGGTCATGATCTCACAGTTCTTGAGCTCAAGTCCCACATAGGCTCTGCGCTGACAGCATAGAGTCTGCTTGGAATTCTCTCTCTCCCTCTCTTTCTGCCCCTCCCCTGCTCAATCTCTCTATCTCTCTCAAAATAAATAAATAAACTTATTTTTTTTTAATTTTAAATAAAAATGGTACTTAATTCCATCTGCAAAGACTCTTTTTCCAAACAAAAACAAATTCACAGTTTCTGGGAATTAGAATGTGGACATATCATTTGGGGGTCAACATTCAACCCACTGCAGTATTGTTATATGCACTTTTATCAAAAAAAAAAAAAAAGTAGTCTGAATCAGTTAGGAAAAAGAGATTATGCACACATTCTTACTCTCATCTTTTCCTTCATATGTCCAAGTTATCAGCTTGAGAGTTTTAGGCCTGTTTTATGAACAGGCTATTTGAAATGTGAGATACAATGCAAAAGAGAAAGAAGAAGTTGAATAAGTCCATGATAGCTGTCACAGACACTCTTGCTGTTCACCCAATAGCCATTTTTACTTTCATTTTTGTTCACAGAGCCTCAGTCTGATTCAGTACAGCAATATGCCCAGCAGTAGTTTGAATGGTAATTAGGACAATTTAGGTATGACCATCCTTTTGTTGATATTTACTTTACAGCCTCTCTTCCAATTTGGGATACCCAGTGACATAGTTATAACTAATAGAATGTAAATGGCATATTGTTTTACAATATCCAAAAAAAAAAAAAAAGTTTTCCTCTCTGGTAAAAGGAAAGTCCTTTACTTCTGGTTCCTTCTTCTGTGCTCAGATCACTGTTGTGAAGATATGATGTAGGGATGTGACATCTGTAATGTGACTCAAACCTAAGCCCAAGATAAAAATCCAATGACAACAAAGCAGGACATTGTTGAATAAATCCCATAATGGCCTTTTTCAAGCTTCTTCAAAATGAAATAAATAATGCCTAAATTAATAGAGCAAGTATTAGTTAGATTTTCTGTTACTTGAAAGCTAGAAATGTCTACCTAAAATTTCAGGTGATGACTTTTCCAGTCCTTCATTTCTTCATATTTTTGTCTATATGAAACATCAAATAACATCATGGTCTTTTGTTACCCAAACTCACTTTTACACAGTCAGAAACTAGAGGAAGCATTTGTGTTATTCAAGATTATTTTCAGTATTTACCACTGCCTACCCACTACAATGAGGGAAATGATTTGTTAGGGCCCTTTTTAAACTTTTCACTCTCCTTTAAATAATTGAAAAATACTATCTTGTTATTGCTTTAATTGGGAAAATAAAATTAAATCCACAGGATTTAATTAAAGTTTTATTCTTTGTTTTTCTTCTTCTTTTAATATTTTCTAAGAAACACAATACTGCCATTTGATCCATACCCCTACCCCATTTTTTTTTTCTTGATACATGAAACAATGCTTAAGAGCTGTCACATTATCATATGTACCTGACATATTTTCCGGGGAAATACAATGCTGACAGAAACAATTGACACCTAACATCTGAAATATAAACCTTTCTTCAGATTATTGACTTATGACTCTGGGAAGAACAGCCTTTGATAGCACTGACAATCACAACCTTGCTCTTTCAAAAGTATCTCTTTAAATGCCAGAACCTGCTCCTGTAGAGATTTGGGAGATTTACCTGATGTTGATGTGTAGTTTGGACACAGAAGGTTGTGCATCTCATGATCCACAAAAGACCTTTCCTGGTTTTATCTTTGCATTTATAGTTTTTGCTGAAATTAATGAAAAACATCTGTGATTACATTTTTGGTCATTCTTCATTATTTCACAGTGTTACTGAAACTCATCATCATGTCATTTAAAAAGTTATGGTGAGTTAGATAATACTGCTTTGTATTCCTAAGCAGTTAGGTCTCTCCTGGAGACAGTGAACAGATTCACAGAGGAAGGTATCAAATTAATAATGGCTAAATCACAATCAATACAAATGCCAATGGACTCAATACTGATACTTTTTACTTAAATATTGCTTACATTACAATCAACTTTGTAGACCATTTAAAATGTGTAACAGCCATCTGGCCTAGTCTCAAGAATTTAAAAATTAACAGCTTTGTAGAACTCTCAAAAAGAGGCCTATTGCGTTTAATAAGCAATGAATTTCATATATAATAAATTCAAATATGATACAGTTGAATATATATTACAAGTGTCCCATAAAATGACTCTTCATTTCTACATATTTACCTATTTATGTATAAATATAAAATTACAAATGTATTTTAAGTATATCCTATCATTTCTCAGAATTTATGTCCTTGAAAGCCTGGGATTAAATATAGGATAGGTATCATGTAAATGACATTGTGCATGTTTGCATGAAGAGATTTTATCTATTTAAAAAGAGAAAATTTCTTATTCTATTTATTTCTAGGATTCTTTCCTTGGAGAATATTCTCAAACTGAGAAACAGTGTTTAAGTTCTGTTATTGCAACAAAGCTATCTTCGGTATTGAATACACACTACACACACACACACAATTATTTATGGACCAACAAATTACAAACATCCAGATAGGGAGTCCAAAAATAAGCTTTGGAATTCAAATTCTGCTTCTTTATTCAGTAACTTTATTCATGCACACACACACGCACACACACACACACAGTATTCAGAAAAGTTATTTGACATTCCTGAGCTTCAGGTTCCTCATAAGTGATACATAAGATATTGATATTGCCTCTTTCCATCTCTACCCATTAGGCGTCAGGTTTAATTGTATATTCAGATGCAATTCAATTCAGAATTTATGCTATGTCCCAAGATCCATGCTTCATCCCAACTTACTTTGGGTAAACTCCCCTCTTCTGCCTGGCTATAAGAGAATTCCCAATTGCTTCTGGGATAGCAAACTTTGAGGCTCTCATGTGACAGGAAAAGAGGAAGAGTCTTGGGTTAATATTCCATCCAAAATTATGTCCCCTTTGCCATGATTTAGTCACAAGCTCATTCTCAAGACAATTTATAAAATTTTTTTTACATTTATTTATTTTTGAGAAACAGAGTGAGACAAAGCGTGAGCAGGGTAGGGGCAGAGAGAGAAGGAGACACAGAATCCATAGCAGCCTCCAGGCTCTGAGCAAGTGGTCAGCACAGAATCTGATGCGGTGCTCGAACCCACAAACTGTGAGATCGTGACTTGAGCCGAAGTCAGATTCCCAACCGACTGAGCCACCCAGGCGCCCCTCAAAACAATTTATATAGCCAAGTGATTAAGCTGATATAAAGTCAACTCCAGAGGAAGCACTTAGGGAAAAGGGATATTACTCTGAAGGAACTCTGAAGAGTTGTTAGAAGAAAGGTTATTAATAGAAGCTGGGCAGAAAAACCAACAAATGTTTGCTATAATTATTTAGACTAGTTCTTGGGAGGCTTAAATACATTAAGTTAACAGGATGCTTACATGTTGCCCAGGAATAGTAAGCATAATCAAGTTAATGGTTTTTAACATGGTTTATGATTTCTGAAGTCATTTTATATCTTTTATCATATTCAGCACTCAGAACCCAAAATTGTTTTCGAGTTACCTTTCAGAGGTTGTTTCTGAATGTTAGCAGCTCAGGGAGGCTGTGCTACCAACCCAAGGTCATGCAGCTTATTGGCAGGAGGGCCTAGACTTATACCAAGGCTTACATCTCCATCAGGGCATAGGTGCCTAGTCAGGCATCTTGTGGATGTGATAACATTTGTTTTGTCTTAGTGATTTGTAAACCACTTACTACTTATTGCATATCTGGTTTCTTTCTAGTTATTCCAATTGCCTTAAAATATGTTTTGTCTGATGTTAATACAACTATACTAGTTTCCTTTGGTGTGTGTTTACTCTATATATTTTTCCAACGTTTTATATTATAACAGGCAGAAAATGATGATAAGCCTTTATTTCTATGAATTGTCACACAGTGACTACCCATATGTCCTATGTTAATCAACTATGTGGACATTTTCTTTCATATGAGGCAAAACTGTTGATCACAATTTCTCAGCTCCTCCTTATTTAATCTATAAATTGAATTTAAGTTGTGCTTATTCCCCTTCTGGATGAGGAGCCAGATGTGACACAAATAAAAAGCCTCTGTTTGCTTTGGTAGAAATGAGGTCCAGTACAGTTCAAATGAGAAAATATGAAACAGAATTTTAGAAGCAGTAAATTAGAATGGGTAGCATAGGTAAGAGTAAGGGTAAAGATCAAAAGTCCTAAGTATTTATAAAATCTTTTTAATCAGTAATCCAGTAGGAATTCCATTAAATATAATGCCAGAGAATCTAGCTAAAGAAATGCCTACCTAGGCTTCACGTTTTAAAATCAAAGATGACTAGAAAAAGGTAAGAAGTCTCTTCATAACTTTGCCATCTGACTCAAAGACTTAGTATCATTCCAAATCAGAACACAGCCATCTATGCAGCTGTCCTATTATATAGAGCATAGCTGTGGTTTTTGAAAGCTGGAATTCATCTCAGCCCAGCATTCATACATTCCTTTTGAAACACAATAAATAGGACAGAAAGCCTCCCAAGGGCATGTAGGAAAAGGGTACATACTGAGTGTGGCACGTTGCTTCTGCGGAGCTTCAGGTCCCAGGCATGGAACAATACAGGCAGATTCTAGTAACAGTGTATGTTTCTGGAATTTTGCTGATTGTAGGACGAGGGAGTAGTGATAGGAGGACCGTCAGCCTCAATATGGTAGAACTGTATTAGACATTGGAATTTGGCATGTCAAATTTCCCTCCAAGTACAGATCTGCAAAATGTGTTAAAAGTTGTCTAAGTAGGGGATGCCTGGGTGGCTCAGTCTGTTAAGTGTCCGACTCTTGGTTTCGGCTCAGGTCATGATCTCACAGCTTCATCTGTTGGGGCCCCACATCTCTGCCAGCACAGACCCTGCTCGGGATTCTCTGTCTCCCACTCATGCTGTCTCTGTCTCTCTCAAAATAAATGAATAAACTTTAGAAATGTATATATTTTTTTAAAAAGTTGTCTGAGTGAAACTGTTAGCAAAACTTGGGGCAAATGCACTCTATTTGCTGAAGGATGGGGAAGGCTGGGTAATTTTACCTCATTTGTCACTTCGTTTTTTAACAACCTATATCCCCACTGCTTTAATATCAGAATTTATCCTGATACAGTTTCTGCCGTGGCAGATCTCATCTAGTCCCATGACTAGCTGGTGACCCCCAACTCTTGGTTGGAAGTTCTTACACTAGCTTCTGACATAAATTCCAAATGGTATATCTGGCTGGCTTTTTAACATTTCTACTTGAAGGCATAATACATACTTCAAGTGTAACATATACAAAAGCAAGTATCTCTTCTTTCTTTCTAGTTATTCCAATTGCCTTAAAATGTGTTTTGTCTGATGTTAAGAAAACTATACTAGTTTCCTTTGGTTTGGGTTTACTCAATATATTTTTTCCAATCTTTTATATTTTTATTTAATTATAATAGAAAATGCTGATAAGCATATATTTCAATGAATTGTCACATAGTGACTACCCATGTGTCCACCATGTTGATCAAAATATAGGATGTTGCCAGTGTTCTGGAATCTGTCATCTTAGTTATTGTCCCCTTCTTCTTTTCTAAAGGTAGACAATGCCAACTTCTAACTCTAGTTTAGTTCACTTCCTGTTGAGCTTTATATAAATGGAATCATATGCATGTTGTTTTTCTGTGTCTGACTTATTTGCTCAACATTATGTTTATGTGGCTTATCCATGTTATTGCATATAACAATATTTCAGTTATTTTCCTTGAAGTATACTTTAAAATATAAGAGTATTGTGTGAATACACTATCACTCTTAGTGCAGATGGACATTTGAGTTTTCTCTAGCTTTCGTTTTTTGCACAGAGAACTGAATACCTATATCTGTCTACCTATCTATCTTATGAATATTCTTGTTAAATGGCTTTTGGGCACATGTAAATATATTTCAGTTAGACAGGTACTGGGTCATAGAATATTTATTTGTTAAACTTTAGAAATATATCAAACAGCTTTCCAAAGTGGTTCTATCCATGTACAATGGTACAAATGGTGTATGAGTTCCAGGTGTTTCTCATCTCCAACACTACATCTTGTGACTCTTCTTGTTTTACTCTGATAGGTATAGGGTGACATTCTATTTTTATTTTAAATTACAATTCCCTAACTGGTACTGAGGCTTAATCACATTTGTATATGTGTATTATCCTTTTTCTGTGTGTGAAGTATCATACAAATCACTTGATCTTTTTTTTTTCTTTTAGATTGTATGTCTTTTTTTTCAATACTGATACATTATCAATTTTATTTTATGTATATATTTTCCCATTCTGTAGTTTATCCTCTTGATGATATCTTCTGACAAATATAAGTTTTAATGTAATGTAGTTTAATTTATCAATCTTTTGTTTACAGTTAGCGCTTACCATTTAGAAACTCTTTCCCTACTCTTTAATACCATAAAAATATTCTTTGAATAATATCATTTGGAAGCATATTTTTGTGCCTTAGTTTTTTTAAAATTTTATTTCTTTTTCAGAGAAAGAGAGAGAGAGAGAGAACATGTGCATGTGCACAAGTGGAAAAGGGACAGAGAGAGAAGAAGAGAGAGAATCCCAAGCAGGCTTTGTGCTCTCAGTGCATTGTGGAGCCCTCCAGTGGGGCATGGAGCCCGAGAGTGGGGCTCAATCCTATGAAATATGAGATCATGACCTGGGTCCAAATCAAGAGTAGGACACTTAACCAACTGAGCCACCTAGGCTCGCTGTGCCTTTCAAATAGAAGTTTACAATCCACTTGGAATTCATCATTGTGCATAGAGTGAAGTAGGAGTCAAATTTAATTTTGTATTTCCATATAAAGATATAATCGAAACACCATTTATGGAAATAACTGACTTTTCCTCACTACTCTGCAATGCCACCTTCATCATAAATTAAGTGTTCCTAAAGATGTAGATCTTTTCTAAATGTTCTAATAGTGTTCCATTGGTATATATGAAAAGTAAACAAATACCAAAATGTCTTAGCTATAGTAGCTTCTTTTTTTTTTTTAATTTTTTTTTTAACGTTTATTTATTTTTGAGACAGAGAGAGACAGAGCATGAACAGGGGAGGGGCAGAGAGAGAGAAGGAGACACAGAATCTGAAACAGGCTCCAGGCTCTGAGCTGTCAGCACAGAGCCCGATGCGGGGCTCGAACTCACAGACTGTGAGATCATGACCTGAGCCGAAGTCGGACGCTTAACCAACTGAGCCACCCAGGCGCCCCGATATAGTAGCTTCTTAATGAGTCTTGATATGCAGTAAAGCAGCTCTTTCTTCTTCCTGCCCTGCTCGAGGCTGTTTTGGCTATTGGCCCTTTATATTTTTATATAAATTTTAGAATTAACTTGAACAGTTTCACATACACATACACATTCAAACATACACACACATACACACATACACACACATACACACACGGAGAGAAAGAGAAAACTGTTGGGATTTTGTTTGGGATTACACTGAATCTACATACAAACTGGTATGAGCAATATCATTTCAATATGGAATATTTTTTTAATCCATGAACATAGATAGTATTTCTTTACACTTATTTTCTTTTGGTCTAAACTAGCTCAAAAATATTTTAGGGTCTTATGTGCCTTGTACATCACTTGTTGTACATTTTCTTAGGTTGATATCTTTGATACTGTTTAAAATTATTTTCCAGGGGCGCCTGGGTGGCTTGGTCGGTTAAGCGTCTGACTTCGGCTCAGGTCACGATCTCACGGTCCGTGAGTTCGAGCCCCACGTCGGGCTCTGTGCTGACAGCTCAGAGCCTGGAGCCTGTTTCAGATTCTGTGTCTCCCTCTCTCTCTGCCCCTCCCCTGTTCATGCTCTGTCTCTCTCTGTCTCAAAAATAAATAAACGTTAAAAAAAATTATTTTCCAGTGTGTGTGTGTGCGCGCGCACGCGCGCGCGCGCGCGCACTAATAGTGGAAAAGAAATTTTTAAAATGGAGACATGCACTGGGATTTTTCACTTTTAGTACCAGGATCTTCTTTGCCTTAGCCAAATGACTGAAATTTGTAGTTTTCCTTTGATTACCAGTAGAGTGAGGGTAAAATCCAAACTGTGCACCTGGTCTACTCTCAATAAAAACTCTGAAGACAACCTAAAGGATGTCAGTTTAACACTTATAACCCTCTTAGGTATAAATACAAGCTGGAGCTATCCATTCCCTGATGACTTCACCTGTGATGAGAATGTGATTTAACAAGCAGAATACCAGGCTATTAACACTTACTTATATGTCAATGTATTAGTTTCCTAGGGCTACTGTGGTAAAGTGCCATTAACTTGGTGGCTTTATGCAACTGAAATTTGTGCTTTCATAGTGCTCAAGTGTTAGTTCTTTTTGAAGTTTCTGAGGGAGAAGCTATTCCATGCTTTTCTCCTAGTTTCTGTTGTTTCTGGAAACCTTGGCATTACCTGCCTTGTAGCTGTATAATATACAGTAAAACCTTGGAATGCAAGCATAATTGATTCCAGGAAAATTCTTGTAATCCAAGGCACTTGTATATCAAAGTGAATTTCCCCATAAGAAATAATGGAAACTCAGATGATTCGTTCCACAACCCAAAAATATTCATATAAAAATGATTACAATACTGTAATATACTATAAAATATTAAAATACAAAATATAAAGAAAAATTAATTAACCCGTGCTTACCTTTGAAAACCTTCATGGCTGGTGTGAGGGAGACAAGAGAAAGGAGGGTTATTGTGTAGGACAACTTTCACTATAACTAAAAGATGTTGACTACAGTACAGTATTAATAATCTCTTGTCATCTACTGTAGTTAATGTAACTGGCAATAAGGCAGCAGAGGAAAGGGTCTATATCTGCAGGCAGTCTGACCTAGAATGAAGTAAAGCATTCCTAAGCTTACTCTTGGGTGGAAAAGCAAAGGACTCTCCGTAAGTACTTTGAAGTAACAAAAAAATACACTAGTGTAAGTTGTGGACACCTTCCAGTGCTCTGAAAAATCATTGATTTCTGCCAGACATCATGGCCTCAGACTGAGGATCCGGGCATAGGAGATAATCACCCATGATCCCTCAGTGAGAGAGAGAGAACTGTTGGCTCAGTTCTAATCATGTGACATTCAGCATCACATGCTACTCATATTGCAAGACATTGCTCGTTGAACAAGTTACTTGCAGTCCATGGTTTACTATAATTCTAATCTCTGCCTCCATCTTTAACTGGGTCTTAATACAGCTTTCCTTTCTCTCTGTCTCTTTGTCCTAAATCTCCCTTTCTTTTCTCTTGTAAGGATACCAGTCATTGGATTTAGGCCCTGCTAAATCCAGAGTAATTTTATCTCCAGACCTTTTATTCTATCAGCAAAGACCGTATTTCCAAATAGGGTCACATTCACAGGTAGTAGGGGTTAAGACTTGGACGTATCTTTTTGGGAACACTATTCAAGCCTCTACAGTCAGTAAATAAGTAAAAGTTATTATATGTGATCCTTTGAAAATTAAGTACTGAAGTTAAAATATTTTATTAAATTCATTTTATAAAAATGATCTAGCAAATTGGTGATGATATCACAATAGAATTATCAAAAATGAGTGTTACTTGTATGTGTAAGCAACCACTTAACATTTTTTTTCAGATCAGTATTGAGTATCCATTAAGCATTAAATTTTTGATATTCAATATTTTGGCTTTTGCTTCATAGTCTGAAGAAGAATCCCTTTTGCTAAATAGTATTAATAGTACTGATAGTACTAATCCCTTTTGATTGAAAGGGCTTTTAGAAATAATTTATTGGTGATTGAAAAATAAAGTTTTGTTTTTTTCACCTTCATCCTTTTTGATCTTAGATATGATATTTATGTTTTATTTCTATTATTTAAAGTCAACTGTCTTTTTGTTTTTACTTATTCTCCATTTTGTGGTACATTTTTTTTCAAGTTTCTATTTTGCTTTTTTTTTTCAAGTTTTTATTTAAATTCCAATTAGTTAACGTACAATGTAATAGTGAAAACAGGTGTAGAATTTAGTGATTCAACACTTAATTCCAACACTGGGTACTCATCATAACAAGTTGCTTGTTCTTAACACCCATCACCTATCTAACCCATCCCCTATCCAGCTCCCTTCTGGTAACCATCAGTTTGTTTGTCTGAGGGTGCCTGGGTGGCTCAGTCAGTTAAGCATCCAACTTTAGTTCAGGGCTTGATGTTGAAGTTCATGAGTTTGAGCCCCACATGGGGCTCTGGGCTGATAGCTCAGAGCCTAGAGCCTGCTTTGGATTCTATGTCTCCCTCTCTCTGCTGCTCTTCCACTCGTTCTCTCTCTCTCTCTCTCAAAAATAAATAAACATTAAAAAAATGAGTCTGTTTCTTGATTTGCCCCTCTTCCCCACCCATATTCATTTGTCTTATTTCTTAAAATCCACATATGAATGAAATTATATGCTATTTGTCTTTCTGCAATAGACTTATTTTGCTTAGCATAGTACTCTCTACCTCCAACCATGTCATTGCAGATGGTAAGATTTCATTCATTTTTATGACTAATATTCCATTGTGTATATATACCACATCCTTATCCATTCATTAGTCAATGGACATTCGGGCTCTTTCCATAATTTGGTTGTTGTTCATAATGCTGCTATAAACATCGGGATGCATATAACCCTTTTAATTAGTATTTTTGTGTCCTTTGAGTAAATACTTGGTAGTGCAATTGCTGAATCATAGGATGGTTCTATTTTAGCTTTCTGAGGAAACTCCATACTGCTTTTTTTTCTTTTCAAATTTTTATTTAAATTCTAGTTAGTTAACATACAGTGCAATATTGGTGTCAGGAGTAGAAGTCAGTGATTCATCACTTACATACAACACCCAGTGCTCATCATAACAAGTGCCCTCCTTAATATCCATCATCCATCCAGCCCATCCCCCCATCTCCCTCCATCAACCCTCGGTTTTGTCTCTGTTGTTAGAATCTTTTGTGGTTTGTTTCCTCTCTTTTTTCCCCTCTCCCGTATGTTCATCTGTTTTGTTTCTTAAATTCCACACAAAAGTGAAGTCATATGTACTGTATTTGCGTTTGTCTGACTTACTTTGCTTAGCATAATACACTCTGGCTCCATCCACAGTGTTGCAAATGGCAAGATTTCATTCTTTTTGATGGATGAGTAGTATTCCATTACACACACACACACACACACACCACATCTTCTTTATCAATTTATCAGTCAATGGACATTTGGGCTTTTTCCATAGTTTGGCTATTGTTGATAATGCTGCTGTAAACATCAGGGTGCTTGCATCACTTTGAATCTGTATTTTTCTATCCTTTGGGTAAATATCTAGTAATGCAATTGCTGGATCATAGGGTAGTTCTATTTTCAATTTTTTGAGGATCCTCCGTACTGTTTTCCAGAGTGGCTGCACCAGTTTGCATTCCCATCAACAGTGCAGGAGGGTTACCCTTTCTCTACATCATCAGCAACACCTCTTGTTTCCTGTGTTGTTAATTTTAGGCATTCTGACAAGTGTGAGGTGATATTTCATTGTAGTTTTTATTTCTATTTCCCTGATGATAAGTGATGTTGATCATTTTGTCATTTGGCTGTTAGCCATCTGGATGTCTTCTTTAGAAAAATATTTATTCATGACATGTGCCCATTTCTTAAATGGATTATTTGTTTTCTGGGTGTTGAGTTTGATAAGTTCTTTATAAATTTTGGATACTAATCCTTTATCCAATATGTCATTTGCAAAAAAAAAAAAAATATCTTCACCCGTTCCATAGGTTGCCTTCTAGTTTCATTGATTGTTTCTTTCACTGTGCAGGTTTTTATTTTGATAAAGTCCCAGTAGTTTACTTTGACTTTTGTTTCCCTTTTAATAGGAGTTGCTATAGCTGTTTTCACAGAGGTTCTCCTCTAGGATTTTAATGTTTTCCTGTCTCACTTTTAGGTCTTTCATCCATTTGAGTTTATTTTTGTGTACGTGTAAGAAAGTGGTCCAGTTTCATTCTTTTGCATGTTGCTGTCCAGTTGTCCCAACACCATTTGTTGAAGAGATTGTCTTTTTTCTATTGGATATTCTTTCCTGCTTTTTCAAAGATTAATTGGTCCTATAGTTGTGGCTTCATTTCTGGGTATTCTATTCTATTCTACTGACCTATGTGTCTATTTTTGTGCCAGTACCATACTGTCTTGATGACTATAGCTTTGTAATACAGCTTGAAGCATAGAATTGTGATGCCTCCAGCTTTGCTTTCCTTTTTCAAGATTGCTTTGGCTGTTCAGAGTCTTTTGTTTGTTTCTTTTGTTTGTTTTTCTCTCTCTTATTCTTCAGGGACTCCTATAATGTGTATGTTATTACATTTGATGGAGTCACTGAGTTCCCTAAGTCTGTTCTCATGTTTCATATTCTTATGATTGTTTCTTTATATCCATCAGGCATGTTACTTATATCTGTTTTGCTTAGATCTCTGGCTATGACTTTATCTTGTTCTTTCATTTGGGGTCACTTCTTCCATCTTGACATTTTATCTAAGTGTCTGTTGTCTTCTGTGTGTTAAGAAAGCCTGTTATGTTTCCTGCTCCTGAGAGTAATCGCTTCATGAAGAAGTCACATAGTGTCCAGAGCCTTGTGCTTCAGTGAGTGGCTGGTGGGTGCTGTGTGCACTCTGCTGTTGTGTTTTGGCTGTTCTGTCCTTCAGGCCAGTCATCTCCAGAGTCTCTCCTTGCCTGCAGCGGGCAATGTTTTGTCCTTGGCCAGAATGTGGTGAGTTTTAACTAGATGGGCTCTGGTCTGCTTGTTAAATAAGACTGGATACTACTTCTACTCATACT
Source organism: Panthera onca (assembly GCF_046562875.1). Classification (NCBI taxonomy): domain Eukaryota; kingdom Metazoa; phylum Chordata; class Mammalia; order Carnivora; family Felidae; genus Panthera; species Panthera onca. The sequence continues at coordinate 56,546,521 of NC_138339.1, forward strand.
GAAGGTCTCAGAACTGTCTGGTCAGGAGATGTGGTGTGGAAAGGAGTTTTTGCTGCTCTTTCTGGGGAAGGGGCCTGCTGTGTGGGGACTGAAGCAAACTTGATGGAGAAGGACAGAATGGGCAGAGCACAAGGGTGTGGAATTTGGTATAAACAGGTTAGGCAGCCAGCATTGGCTCTCTCTTGCTTCTCACAGGTGGCCCTGTGTTTATGCTGAGGGGCAGGAAGGGAAATGGTACCAGCCAGATCCTTTGTCCCCAGAGATGAGTCCCCATGCCCATGCTCTCAGGGAAGCACTCCAAGAAGAATGAATTATCCCCCCAGGTCTCCAGGTGTTTTTCAGATTGCCATTTCCATGCTGTCTGCCTCTGGATTGTTTTCCTGCCTTCTCTCCAGGATCAGTGCTGTGCCCTCCAGGCCCTATTCCAGCCAAGTCTGCTGACTTTTGAAACTCCAGGATTTGGGGACATGGTATGTGGGGGAGGCTGCACTGGTCTTCTGGGGGAGAGTCTTGCCACACTGGGACAGATGCAGGTTTGACACAGAAGGGCAGTTGTGCCAGAGCACAGAGGTGTAGGACCTGGAGCAAGCAAGCTGGGCAGCCAGTGTCAGGACCAAGCTGCCCTTTGCTGGTGGTTCTACATTCATGCCAAAGGATGGAGGAGGGGGGTAGCTCCCATGGACTACTTTGTCCCTGGAGAGCTGTCTCCCTGAACTCTGCCTCTCAGAGATATGCTCCAAGGAAAGCAAATAATCTCCCACACTGTTGGCCCCAGGTGATCCTCAGATCCTGTCGCCTGCCCTGGGGTTGCTTGTCTGCCTTCTCCTGAGAAGTAGGGGAGTGCCCTCAGGGCTCTATCCCAGCCAAACCCTCTGACCTTTAAAATCCCAGTCTTTAAACCCCTCTGATTGCAAAAACTCACAAAAATCAGTCCCTCTCATTATCGCAGCCAGTGGTTTTGGTGAAGTGTTCACCTTTTGTGATGCCCTGTATGCTTCTCTCTCTGTCTCTCTCCTTTCTCTGCAACCATGGCTCCCTCCCTTCTGCAGCACCTGCAGTCCGGTTCTCCCCCAAACCATGTTACTGCACTTCCTACCTTCTTCAGTGGAGCCTCCTCTCTCCCTCTAGTTGTGTAGTTTGTTTAGTCAGTCCTCAGGTTGATTTTTGAGGTATTCAGAATGATTTGGTGGTTATCTAGTTGTGTTCAAGGGACAAGAGAAGCCTAGGGTCCTCCTACTACACTGCCATTTTAGCTCCCTCATCTCTATTTTATTTTAACGTCAACAACAGTTTTTGCAGGATTTCCCCAGGCATAATTGGGAAGGCCCTGAAATTATGTATTTTGTTCCCTCCCCATCAGAAGAGTATTCCAGAGCTCTGTTCATTCAGAAAACCTCCACACAACTCTTCAATTATGATCTGTTGGATAAAACATTCATATTTATAAGTTACCAATTTATTTCAATGTTTGAGATTTTTATATTTCCATTTTCACAGATTATTAGAAAAGTAAGTTAAATACAGCAATACTTGAAGAATTTTAGTACTTAACAAGAAGGACAAGTGCTTTTGAGTGACTAGATAATTTAAAAATATACAAAAAAATGGCAAGATTTTAAATAACAAATTCCATTTAGGTGAAAGTTTCCAAAATGATTAACCAAAATTAATAAGAGGGAAACTCAAAGACCAACAAGAATAGCCCATGCACATTTGTGGTAGAACTTAGAACTAACTACTTGTCAATCACTTAGCATGGGTTTGTCTTCTACTTCTTCCAAACATTCTCTTCACCTCTTCTCCTGAAAGCCTTTAAGTAACATAAATTGGTAATAAGACAGGGGGAAATAATTTGGTCAGTGGAATCTTGGGCTATTTTGATGTCCTCTTGGCATTAACCTCAACTTAGAAGTCATGCAATGGCCCAGAGTAATTTAAAGAAACTGTAATAAAACCTTGCTACTTTCCAAAGTTACAGTAATTATCTAAACTCTGTCCTAACAGTCCCACTCCATCCTAATATAGTATGATAGTCATCCCAATGAAAGAGAAAACAAAAACAAAAACAAAGCAAGCAAGCAAACAAACAAACAAAAAAACAGAGAAAGGTTTTTATGACATTTAGAATGGAGGTTTTATTTGCTAGTTACTGGAAACTCCTTTATTATTTTAAATATAAATATGGTATGAACAGATAAAGACACAAAAGCCTTTTGTATCTTTCCTACATACAACCTTATTTATAGAGGGTATTGACCTGGTTCAAGATCTGAAAACATGTTATGCAATGAAAATATTCAAATTTCAATGATTAGCAAGAAAAGAACATAAGTAAAATATTTTGTAGATGTATGATAATTGAAAACCACCCTGCTTGTAAAGCTTGCTAGTAGCAAATGGAAAGAAAAGGGAAATTTATTCTGCATTTTCCAAGTCCACTGCTACTCTTGTTTGTCATTATATTTATATTATGTGCATGATTACCTTAATCTGTTAAACATTCATATAAAATTTAAACATTCAAATTTCTATATAATGGTACAATTCAAAACTTGAGATTGGTGACAAGGGATTGAGAATCAAATTTTGGAGCTAAGGTACAAGATAAAAGATAGACACAGTAGTTACATGAATTTGAGTATATATTTATATATTCATAAATATATTTTTATAAATGTGTTGAAAGAAAGATAATTTTACTATGCATGCTAGTTAGGGAATTCGTGAGTTTAATCTTAACACATTTATTGAAAGATATCATTGAATTGTATCTATGTTTCTCTGATAGAATATTTTGAATATGACAGTATGGACCATGGCAATATTTATATGAACAACCAACCTCTCGAGAAATATTACTGGATGTGATTTTGAAGTAATTTCTAAAAACCACAAAATGTTGTGAAAGATTAGGAAATTAAAAGGAATTAAAGTAAATTAAAAATATTGATAAGAAACTTAATTACCACTAATACTGGTAGCAATTTACTAATGTATAGCAGGAAATTCTAAATGACTGAGAAGGTGAACCTTAACACACCTTACTAAGAAATGATAGAAGCAAAAATATATCTGAATATGAGTTGTGAAAAGAATGTAGTAGGTAGAATACATTCTACCTTCAAGCAAATTTCCACATCAGCCAAATTTGCAGCCATGTAGGACAGAGGAGCAGAAAATTTGGTTTGAGTTCACATGACTTTCAGAAGCAAATTCATTTGAAAGTGTGAAAAATGCCATTTTTCTGCACAGTTGTATTTTGCATGTGGATTGCTGCATGGATCCCATTCACAAGTCTTTTGAACATTAAGTACTCTCTCTGAATGTAGGGACTGAGATAAACCTCATTAGCAGGTTGTCCAGAGTGAGAAAATACAGTTCCTACCATTTTTCTGGCTTTTTCTATCCACTGCCAGCAGCAGGAATAGCTAAGCAACTTGAAAATGTTTCACATGGTAAAGATTTTTTAAACAATAATAATGGTACCCAAGTGAGAGTGTGAGATTGTCTCATCAGGGGGTCTTTGTTGGTATGTTACTTCTTACTCACTTAGGGACAATTTCAGTTTCAGTTCGAGGAGCCCAATGGCTTTTAATAATGGTGCACTTCAGAATCCTATGGGAAACTTTCTCCAAAATCTATGTACCCAAGCCACAAACTTAGATCATCTGTTTCAGTTGGTTTAGGGTAGGGTTGGTCATTTTTTAAGGATTAAGCTCATTATCACATGCTGATATGGACTGCTGTGTAAGAATTCCTATCCTAGAATGCCCCTTTTGCTTAGATGGCTACCTGTTTCTGTTTTAAGGTTCTAACACCTATGAGCTGTTATGTCTATAGTGCCAAAGCAGCAGCTGGATTATTAGATCCTATATGATATTTTTACATAGATTTGCAAATGTCTTTTCACTCTCAGTACTATTTAATAGTGTCCAAAGAGAATGGACATTGGTAATTTTGAATCTTTGACAGCTGATGGTAGAGATCTGATAATCGTTCTAAAACTTTCAAACATTTGTATCCTGGATCTTGAAAAGTGTACTTTGCCATTTGTGTTAGGGACAGACTCTTTCTTTGGTCTCATAGGGGTTACTTGAGTGAGATATCTTAGACATGTTGTGTGAGTCAGCAAACTATTAACATCTATTATTGTCCTTGAGGTAACTTCATATATAGGTGAAGTGGTCAGAGGCATAGACTTTAGCTTGGAAGCACTTCACTTTGAAAATGTAAAAATGATAGCCCTTTTAAGGATATTTTACAGACACTATTTTGAGGTTATCTTCATTGTTATAAATTGTAGTTACTTCAGAGAAATGAACAATTTCACTTATGGTCCAGAAGACAGGCTTGGAGAAGTCTTGGTATGAGAAAAGGGTCAGAGAGGAAGAAGAGAAGGAACACTTGGGAAAGGATAAAATTACAAAAGGGTCTCATTTTTTTAAGTACAGACTAGTTTGCAAATTTATTTCTAAAACTTACATACCTCCACATGACTTGTTCATAGGCAGATGCTCTTTCTCAACTTCCAGGTTTGCTTAAAAAATTGCAGTATTGATTTAAGCCTTGGATATGATAACATAAACCCTACAGTCCATGTTTTGTCAAAATTATATTGCAACGAAAAATGTATTTATTTTCACCATATAATAATTACCTTTTTTCATTACTCACCTTAAATAATTTTATTTGCTGTGGAGGGTGAAAGGGTATTTCATTTTAACTCTGTTGGAATTACAATTCAGGTGGTCTAGTCACCACAAAGGGTCCTAATCAAAGGCCTACAGCCACACGTGAGTTCTCACATAAAAAATGGATTTCTTTGATTCCTACCGAGGGGATAGCCACTGCAAAGAGGTATTATAAAACCTTTCTTCATTTATACCTCAAATCCTATGGTGTGCCCTGTAAAAAAGTTTCTAAAATTTTCTTTTCGTGTTTCTAATAATTAAAACCTTCTATATTTACCCCTTTCCTCTATATTCTTCATCACAAAAGTCCAAAAGAATTATCTGGCAAACCCAGATACCTACCAAATGGGTGATAGTGAGTGAAAAAAATCAGAAAGCATAAAGCCAAAAACCTTTTTTGCGAGGTTACAAGAAAAGGCCAGTAACACTCATACATTGGCATTTTTGTCCCATACTATAATTAACACCTGATTAAAGAGCACAAGAAAAAATTGTACATTCATGAAACTCCAAGAATGTACTAGATTCTTGTAGTACAATATATAAAGCTTTCCCTTCCTTAATCTTCTGTATTCTTTTAATGGTACTACATTTATATACTTAATTCAAAACTTTGAATCTTCTGCAATTCTTTGCTGGCTATTCCTACAAGTACTTCCTAGTCTGTATTTCTCCTCTCGTCTACATAATCTCAATTTTACTCTCTTGGTTCAAATCCTGTTAATCTGGGAAATATGATGAGAAGTGTTACAATCACGAGTATTGCAGTCAGGTGCACTTAACTGTGCAACCTGAATTTAGTAATTAATATTTGCACGAGTTTGGACAAATCACTTCATCTTCCTAAACCTCAACTGGTAAATGAATATAATAATGATATGTCACTTTTAGAATGTTATAAGGATTAAATGGGGTGATGCATGAAGAAAGTTAACATACAGTATGTATATCAGGGCACCTGGGTGGCTCTGACGGTTAAGTGCATCCCACTTTGGCTCATCTCACAGCTCGTGAGTTCAGGCCCCGCATAGGACTCTGTGCTGACAGCTCAGAGCCTAGAGCTGCTTTGGTTTCTGTGTCTCCCTCTCTCTGCCCCTCCCCCAGCTCACGCTCTGTCTCTCTCTCAAAAATAAATAAACACTAAAAAAAAAAAAAAAAAAGAATTGGACACTGATTTAAATTTTTAAAAAAAGTATAGTATGTATATTGTAAACACTCAGTAAATTATAGTTACTATTCCCATAAGTAGTAATAATTAGTAATTATTAACCAACAATAACATAAGGGTTATAAAAATTATTATAAAACAATGTTACCTAGACTATGGTAAGGATATTCCTATTCTTACTATTTTTTTTTAACGTTTATTCATTATTGAGAGACAGAGAGAGACTGAGCATGAGCAGGGAGGGGCTGAGAGAGGGGGAGACACAGAATCCGAAGCAGGTTCCAGGCTGTGAGCTGTCAGCACAGAGCCCAACGCAGGGCCCAAACCCATGAACCGGGAGATCAGGACCTGAGCCAAAGTCCGACCCCCAACCGAACCACCCAGGCGCCCCTATTCTTATTTTTTGTAGACCTTTTGGCTTTAGTCTTGCTTGTTTATATTTCTCAGTAGTATCAAAATTAGTTTTTTTCTAAAAATCCAAATCACTGTTTGTTTAAATATTTTAAACACTTTGTATCACTGAATCCTAAATTCTCCCCCCCCCCACAAATGTACAAATATATAAATATTGTTCTGAATACACACACATCCACATACAATTACAAGAAAAAAATTAAAAATATATTGGCAGCCATAACTGGGTTGTTGAAATATAGAATGGGTTTGGGGGTTTTCAAATTACATTATTGCCTTTATATTTTCATTCCCCACACTCTCTGAATCTCCCATCCCACCCTCCCTTTCCCCTTCTTTCTCCCTTTTCCCCTTCTACCTCTTTCTGACCACCCCCCCAACTCTCTTTCTCCCTTCCTCCTTTCCTCTCTCTGTTTCCCCTTCTGTCTTCCTCCACCACCTGGCCCCACCACAGCATCTCTCAGATGTACTTCCCCCTTCTCTCTCTCTGGTAGAACATCCTTGTCTTTAGGACATATCAGATGAATTCCAGTTTTGGTTACAGTCCTTCTTCTGCCAGGCACTGTGACCAGAGAAATGGTTTAGCATGGTTGGCCAGACCTAGTACACATACCCTTGTGACTAGCAAGGTGGAATGCTGTTAGGAGAATCTCCTAGAACTACAGGGAGTATGCAAAGAACAGAGCCTTTAAATGAAGGCATTTGCTTCTGTTAGAAGAAGCCAGAAATGGAGCAAAACAGAGCAAATTCCACTTTAGCATGTAGCAGATGATGTGGTACATATCTTACATATTTCCATGTATAATTTTCATTATAGCAACTGAAATATCAGCTCTTTATTACTGAAAAGCAATTGGATATGAATAATATAAGAAGGAAGATGAGTCTACTCAAGCTTACTAAAAAAAGGAAAAAATGATAGCATTAAGTGTAACACCCTTCACAAAAAAATGTGAGATGCCAATATGTAACAGTTTCATGACTGAAAACATCAGAGTTGAAGGATGAAATACAAAGCCTGTCAGGCTATGTTGAAGCCTGATATTTTAACATCTTGCCATATTTTTCATCCTGTTTGTAACCCAGTCCTCTACAACACCATATTCTTAAATTGTACAATGGTCCATCAATGGTTAGGCTACAAATTCATTATGCACTTAGATATTTGTGCTAATAGATGGTATATGGGATCTGAAATGTAAACCTGACCTTGGGTGAAATCCCTTGGGTTCTAGGGACTGCTGGCAGCTACTGATATTTAGTGCCTTTTTAGACCCACCCTTTTTAGACCCACCCTTGGACAATAGAGACAAAACCAGTGGATTTAAGAGGGCTTTAGCTCAACTTTCTTTACTGTTTCGACATACTCCTTCTTTCCATCACAATTACATAATTATATACAGAAATGCAAATATTATTTCAATCAACTTTAAATATTTGTAATTAACAAAGAATACAGTGAAGCTATTCTTTGATTTAGTACATATTTGGTGCAGTTGATTGAAATCATAAGCTATCCCTATAGTGAATGTATGATGCTAAGCCTAAGCATTCCTGTTTCAATCCAGAAAGATCATAGTTTCCCATCTATAAAGGTTCAGTTATTTACTGTTAATATCAAAAGTATGTATTCTCACTACTTACAGCTTTCATACTAAAATAAGTCAATTACCCTGGAATGAACTGAAATTTTCACTTAAGCCCAACTTAAGACTTGGATAATTTTTAAAGTTCTTAATTAAAAATGAATGGCTCTCTCTTTAAAACCTCTGTAGTAGAAGCAGCAGCCATCTCAGAACTGTCTAATACCTGTGGCATAATGTTGTCAACCCTCTCATAGATGTTAGGAGCAGAAATAACTTTCCATTTTCAAGGATCTGAAAAGTCGAGGTCATATGGTGTCATTTTGAAAATGAATACTGAGTTGGGACTCTCAAGTTTTTATTTTAAATTCTGGTTCTGCCTTTATAAAACTCTATGAAACAAGAGAAATAACTCATCTCTTCCACTATGTTAAATTTCATTTGTAACATATAGCAAATAATGTAGTAAATACTACAAATCATATATGTTATGTTTGGTATGAGTCAAAGTTATATATTAATGTGGCTAGTTTAAAAGTTGCACAAAAATATATCCTACCCCTAATCAGTTTCATATCTCTGGCAACAATAATTTTCAGCTCTTTTAGTTGATTATTTGAGTACATACCTCTTCTGTCCTTCTAAATTATTTTGAGAATTAATTTTCAGTTTCATTGTCTATTATCTTCCCTTTGAATAAGATGAATGATTTGCTTTCTTCCCCCCCCACCCCCCGCCTCTCCCTGCCCAGCAAACATTCACCCTTCTGACCATCTTCCTGTCCCCAGTATATCCTTATTATATTTATGGTTAGCTCAAATCCTTTATTTTTTCCCCTGAATAACAGTTTAATAATAATCCTGATTTTTTTTTTTTTTTTATCATTGTTGGGTTAGTGTGATAGTTTGCTAGGGTTGCCAAAGTACCACAGACAAGGATACTTAAACAGCAGAAGTTTATCTCCTTGTAATTCTTGAGGCTAGATCTCTTAGATCAAGGTGTCAGAAGGCTTGTGTTCTTAAGAGGTCTCTTGGCTTATACATGAATGTCTTCTCCCTGTGTCTTCTCGTGGTCCTCTCTACATGTTTGTCCAATTTCCTTCTTCTTATAAGGACACCAATCATATTAGATTACTGCCCTCCTAATGACTTCATTTTAGCTTAATCACCTCTTTAAATACCCTATTTTCAAATAAAGTAACATTCTGAGGCACTGAGCTATAAGACTTCAACATGAATGGTAGACAAAATGCAGTCCATAACAGTCTTCTATGTAATTCAGAAAACACTCAAAACTTGTCACAATTGTGTAAGTCTCTTCTCCGTATACTCAGGCACATCAGCTATTCTGTACATTTCATCTTCCTCCAAAAGTCTCCCATGGATACATAGTTCTGTGTATTCATTACACAGCTACCATGCTAGAATCCTTTCTCAGTACCATTTTAGGGAGTACTTGGCTACTTATTTCCCATGGAAAATTGCTTATTTCTTGCAGACCATGATTTCTTTCTCGATTTACTCTTTTATTTGGGAGAAGCTTAACCTGCAATAACTTCCTTAGAAAAGATCTATGAAAATTAAGAATTTTGATGGGGCGCCTGGGTGGCTTGGTTGGTTAAGCGTCCGACTTCAGCTCAGGTCATGATCTCACGGTCCGTGGGTTCGAGCCCCACGTCGGGCTCTGTGCTGACAGCTCAGAGCCTGGAGCCTGTTTCAGATTCTGTGTCTCCCTCTCTCTCTGCTCCTCCCCTGTTCATGCTCTGTCTCTCTCTGTCTCAAAAATAAATAAATGTTAAAAAAAATTAAAAAAAAAAAAAGAATTTTGAGACTACACAGGTCTGAAAATGTTTCTTCTATGAGGGAAGTTATTTAATGTTTGGCTAGGTATAAAATTGTAAGTTGAAATAATTGTTCTTCTTAATTTTGAAGATAATGTTCCATTGCCTTCTACTTTTCAGATATTGAAAAGTATGAAGAAATGAATTTTTATTTTAACACATTTCTATTTTCTCTCCTTCCCTGAAAGTTCTTAAAAAAAACTTTCTTTGAGTCTTGTGCTTTAAAAACGTATGACCAAGAGCCTCAGTGAATAGCATGCCAACCAAAATCTTTATTCTGATATGATTCATCTCTATCAATAAGTTCGAGATCTTCAAATGCATTTTTTTTAAGTTTTTCCTCTTGTGCTAGTAACATTCCCCAGAAAAATCTCTGAGAACCTACTGCTTGTCAGGTTAAGGCATGGTTGTTTAAATTCTAGATCTGGGGAGGAAGGAGGCTATTTATATTACATTCCAGTATACACATGTGCATTAGCCCTCCTATTTTCGGAAGGATGACAGCACTTTTGGTCAGTCCTCTCTTGTCACAGTCAAGGTATTGTAGTATCCTTGTGGTTTTCACAAGCCATAACCACTATTTCCCACAGTTGCCCCTAACCTAAGATCAGAGTTTTGCTGTGTTTGCCATCTGACATGCCAGCTGAGTGACATAGAGACCCATCAGCACCTAGACAAGTTACAATGTTGCAAATTAAGTTTTCTGTGTTCTTTCTTGCACACAGAAGAGAACTGGGATGAAGCCACTGCTTTCCCCAAAATGTGCTGAGCTGAACTGGGGAGTAAAAATGTCACAAAACCTACCATCTTGTATGTGGCTTTTCCTTGTTTGGGCTTTCACTTGGTAGCTATAGATTTTTAACTGATTACTAGAACTTCCATACCATGAGATTATTATTTTTTTTATATTCTTTATTTATTTTTTTAATTTTATTTTTTGTTTTTAAAATTGACATCCAAATTAGCATATAGTGCAACAATGATTTCAGGAGTAGATTCCTTAGTGCTGCTTACCCATTTAGCCCATCCCCCCTCCCATAACCCCTCCAGTAACCCTCAGTTTGTTCTCCATATTTATGAGTCTCTTCTGTTTTGTCCCCCTCCCTGTTTTTGTATTATTTTTGTTTCCCTTCCCTTATGTTCATCTGTTTTGTCTCTTAAAGTCCTCATATGAGTGAAGTCATATGATTTTTGTCTTTCTCTGACTAATTTCACTTATTATAATACTCTCCAGTTCCATCCACATAGTTGCAAATGGCAAGATTTCATTCTTTCTGATTGCCAAGTAATACTCTATTGTATATATATACACCACATCTTCTTTATCCATTCATCCATCGATGGACATTTGGGCTCTTGCCATATTTTGGCTATTGTTGAGAGCGCTGCTATAAACATGGGGGTGCATGTGCCCCTTCGAAACAGCACACCTGTATCCCATGGATAAATGCCTAGTAGTGCAATTGCTGAGTCGTAGGGTAGTTCTATTTTTAGTTTTTTGAGGAACCTCCATACTGTTTTCCAGAGTGGCTGCACCAGCTTGCATTCCCATCAACAATGCAAAAGAGATCCTATTTCTCCACTTCCTGGCCAACATCTGTTGTTGCCTGAGTTGTTAATGTTAGCCATTCTGACAGGTGTAAGGTGATATCTCATTGTGGTTTTGATTTGTATTTCCTGGTTGATGAGTGTGTTGGTTGGCCATCTGGATATCTTCTTTGGGGAAATGTCTATTCATGTCTTTTGCCCATTTCTTCACTGGATTGCTTGTTTTTTGGGTATCGAGTTTGATAAGTTCTTTATAGATTTTGGATACTAACCCTTTATCTGATATGTCATTTGCAAATATCTTCTCCCATTCTGTCGGTTGCCTTTTAGTTTTGCTGATTGTTTCCTTCGTACTATGAGATTATTTTAGCCAGTTTCCAGTTGCGTATTTAATGTATCCATTAGGAAAATGGTCTGGATTTTCTCCATCCACCATCTTGATGATGTCTTCTTTAATTTCTGCCATCTTTTTACCCCTATGTCTAAAGAGTATCATGTTTTGTGGTATCAATCTGGTGTATTTCCAACTTTTCCTACATGGTTTAACATTATGCTTTTCCTGCTGTTACTGCTGTGATTACAATACCCATTCCATGCATGGTATGTGTTTATACAAATTACATTTCTATTGTATTTGTGACATTTCAGGTAGGAAGATGTATATATGTTTGTGTTTAATATGCCATTCTTACATATGTCTACATATGTAGTTACATTATGTTTTTTACATGTAGCTACACATATATGTTTTTACATATAGCTACATATTTGTAGCTAAAAAATGGTTTGGGTCTTATTTAAAAGCTAGAAGTACTTTGTATTATATGATAAATTGTAGAGTTTTCTTCCATATGTATGTCATGCTGACATTTGATTCTGTCAATAAATTCAGAAAGAGACTGAGCACTGAGTCTTTTGGAACTCAACATGTGAGTGCCAACACTTGAGAAAGGAAGCAAGCATGACTGAACCAAGAAAGTTGAATGATGGAAGGTAGGGATGGGAGAAGATGAGAATTAAAGGAGGTAGAAAAAAGAAGGCAAATACCAAATAACTGATGGTGTGAGAAAGAGGGAGAAATGAAAATGAACGTGTGAGAGATGGTGCATTTAAGAGAGGGACTTGGATTATTAATATTAATTACCCAAGTCTTTTTATTTTAGTATTATAATTTTGAGATAGAAGGCTCTGAAAGCAGGGATCTATATTAAAAGTGGGAATTAGCCGGCTATAATTGAAACTGCAAAATTAATCTTTGCTAGGAAATGCATCCTTGATCTACTCCCTCACACAAATAGAGATGACAATTGACCCCATGGAGATTTTTAAATGTCTTTTTGAATTTCAAACATTGTTTTTTTTTTTCAATTTCTATGTGATAAAAGTAGTCTTACACAAACCTGAAGTAGAGGATACCATGTTTACATTAAAGTTTTTTTTTTTTTTTAATGAGATTTAGTCTATATCCTCTAATTATAGTACTTGTAACCAGAGAATACTTTTGAGGAAATCCATAAAAACTGGCTACAGTATGTTTATTCAATAATAATTTTTATTTATTAGCACAATAGTAATTATCCAGCTAGGTTAAATTCTGTTAAATATATTGCATCTTGTAAAATTTTGACAGTGATAGTAATTAGTATTCAGAGAGTGTAAAGTAAGTTAACTCACATTGGTATTACAGTAGTAACTTGATTAGATGGCATGCTACCTATTACCTTAATTATACTGCTTATTGATGTAATGCCAAAATTTCTGCTCTTTTATCAATTGGAATACCTACACCACAATTATTCTATACAATACCTCAAACTGGTATCTTTCTTCATTGGTACAAAGCCTCATGACAGTGTGATAACATGCCTCTGTGAGTTCTGGCAATCTGCCATAAAGCAATGCTATTTGCAAAAGGAAAAAATCATGTCTCTCTGTGTGTCTATGTATACCTTATGCGCGAAAGCAGAAAATCTTTTACATATTCTCATGCCAAGCCGATATGCTCACAGCCTGTTTTGAAGTTTGAGCCTGGAAAAAAAACTACTTTTCAACTTGGAAGGGACAAATATTTTAAAACATCATGTTTTTTTCAAGTACTTCTTGAAGTGGACCTGTTTTTTTCTTGAAAGTGACATCTCCACCGTGGTTGACAGAAGCCTTCATTTGACACATGAGGAGTTAATGCCCACCCCATCGTACACTTTTACCTTTGGAGTCTTGGGTTGAGTCAAGTTTCAATTAATGTGGTAATATTTGCTCTTGCACGTGTTTTTAGTACTTTCAAACGTTTAAGTAAAACATAATCTGGTAGACCTAGACCCCCCTTTTTCTTCTCCATTGGGGGAACTTAGGGAGATTTGCTTTCCAAAGTTGGTTTTTGCATATGAATTCTTTCATATGAACTCTTGCATATGAAGAGCAAGAATAATTTTTTTTTTTTTCCCAAATATGTCCTGGAAAGAGACAGGAGAAGTGGAAGGATGAAAGAGAATGAGAGAAAGAGAGAGATAGCAAATAAACTAAGTCATGTAAATAGAACTTGAGAACTTTTTTTTTTTTTTTTTTGAATCTGAATTCCACTATTACTGATGCCTTGTAGGGAACTGGCTCTGGCAAAGTATATATTTTTTTTATTTTTAACTTTTTGCTTGTATTACCTTTCGTTATGAAATTTTTCAAACATGAATAAAGTTAGAATAATATAATCAACCCCATAAACATATCACCTGAATTGAATTGCTGCTAACATTTCACCGTATTTGTTTCATTTCTTCTCGTCCTAATGTAATTTAAAGGAAATCCCAGATCATCATGATACATTACCCCTACAAACTTCAGTATATCTCTTTAAAATAGAGGAAAATTTTGTACATACTAGTGATTTTTGTTTGTGTATCCAAAATTTATTTTTGTTTTTCTTTTTTCTTTTTTTTTCTAACAACCTCTTCATAGTGTTTGACCCTGGGCCTGTCTTCTCCTTAGAACTGCCTATCTCTAGTTCCACTCCTACCTTCCTTTTGGCCACTTGATTTTTAAATCTCGTTCGTATGTTCTTCTCCCCCTACCCTCACCTGTGTACCCACATTTTAATCATGTGATAAGTTTGGTTTTATCCTCCAACATCTATTTCATACCAGGGATTTGTAAATGTTGTGGGGAGCAATTACCACTTTTTAAAATACGACAGAAAATAATAGGGAATCTTCCCTCCTAAAAACCATATGGGTAAATCATGCACATGCAACCTTGTGCTGTCCGTTTTCCTTGTGCATAAATATTGTGCATGTGTATTGCAATATTAAAATATTGCAAAGATATTTTAATATCTTCCTAAAGCTAACCTGCAGTCTATAACATTTTTCAGAGGTTCAGATCCTAAAAGTTCACCTGCCTTATAATCACCTAAACTTCAGCTTACGTAACAATCTCAAGGTAAGCATTTCCACATCTGAACTTTTCATCTTATTCACCAAAATTGCTCTGCTCTGTTTCCCATCTAAGTGAATGGCACCCTCACAAAAATTGTTGGCCAAGATAGAGATAAGGATTCAAATGCTATTTCTTCCTAATCTCCATTCTTTTAAACCATTACAATAGCAGTGCCTACCTTCTAAATACCCTTCAAATCCACGCATTTACCTTGTGCAGCACTGCATCTGCCCGTGTGGAAGACCTCGTTTCTTACCTCCTGCATTATTCTAACAACTTAGTTGAAGCCCTGGCTGCCATTATATCCATCCACCTATCTGCTTCTTGCCAGTGTAATCTTTTAGAAAAGCCAAGATGCACACACCCATTCTATTTTTAAGCCTTCATTCATTCTCCATCGACTTCCAAATGAAGTCCATATACATGATCTGTCCCCTGACTTTTTTGTAACTCACTACTTCCCAAAACCTCCTTAACTGAAATTTAGGGTTTTCTGGCCTTTGAACTTGTTGTTTTCTCTGTTTGGAATGCTCCTCTCCTCCCTTCTTGATGTAAGTGGTTTCCTTCAGCACTCAGTTCTATGGACGTCTTCTTCCGGAAACTCTCTTATTCTTCCAATCTGCATTATGTGCTCTCCCTCTGTAGTCTTTCGGAACTTCAGGATATATCCCTATCATACCACCTATCACACTGTTTGCAATTATTGATTTGTCTTGACTGTCTTCTAAAATCTATAGCAAATCCCTTGAGGGCAGAGGCATGATTTATTCATATTTATCTTCCTATATGTGGTAGAGTGAGGGAACACTATAAATACTGAGTAAGTAAATAAATATGAACTAATAGAATAATGATAAATGTTATGGAAATTAAAGCTAATTGTCAATTTATCCCATTATTAAATCAACGTAGATAGATAATAGTAAAAGGAGAGAGGAAAAAACACCACACATTTCCAGCTTAAAAATTAAGAATTTTAGAAATGGTTTCCTCATATCTATAAAGTTTTAAATAATAGTTTTAAGTTATAAATATAAGACTAGATGATGGCAGAAAATCAGAAAGCAGAAAAAAGACTACTAATTATAAAACAGTGCCATCAACCAGAGATAACAATTTGTTTAAATACACAAGCATAACACATAGACTAAATTCTATATCTAAAGTTCTTCACACTGTCCAGTAGCATTAAATATTCTTCAAAATTGTGATATTTAACAGTTACACACTATTCAGTTAAAAAAGTACATAATAATTCAGTTAGCCTAGACATACTAGAAATCTTTCTTAAGCATGATATACGGAACATAATCATTTTTAAATCTCATTCATATGTTCTTTTCCCCCTACCCTCACCTGTGGTCCCACATTTTAATTATGTGATAGATCTTATACAGGGCATAATAAAATATAATTATAAACTTGTATGTTCCTGTAATTTTTTTCTTATTGAAAACATATTTTTACCTCTGAATGCAACTAGAAAATATCCTAAAAATAATGTACACTCCTGTTTGCTGTAGCTCACTTATAACTTCCGTAAAACTAACTTTTTTAATGTGAAGAAGAAAAAAAGTTATATGACAAAAAATATAGTACTGGTACTTAAAAAGAATTAATATAAATTAACCTGTATCCGTTTGAATTGTGACCCCCAAAAGATATATCTACCTGAAATCTCAGAATGTGACCTTATTCAGAACAAGTGTCTTTAGAGATGTAATTAGGAAAGGATCTCAAGATAAGATCATCCTGGATTTAAGGCATGCCCTAAATCCAATGACTGATGTCCTTATGAGAGAAAGGCAGAGAGAGTTTTAAGATATAAACGGGAGAAGGCAATCTAAAGATGGAGGGAGAATCTGGATTACACTGTCACAAGTCGAAGAACACCAATAATCCTCAGAAACCAAAAGAAGTAATGATTCTCCCCTAGCGCCTTCAGCTGGACTATGGCCCCGCCACTACCTTGGATTATTACTTCTTGCCACCAGAACTGTGAAAGAATAAATTTCTGTTGTGTTAAGCCAACCTATTTGTGGTAATTTGTTAAGGCAGCCACAGGAATCTGATATACAACTGAAAATACTAAAAACATTGCTGCAGTACAAATATTGGCAATGTATACAATACATCTGAGTCATAAAAAAGGGAGTGGCACAGGAAATAGGAACAAAGGAGAAAAATGCAACACTGCTTGAAAGAGTATTTTAAGCATTTGGTTAGAAGTTAAGAATAACTTATTAAAATTGATGTGCATTTCAAGGACAAATGAAACTTTCAAAATTTTATTGTGACACACACACACATATATATTATTTTCTTTCTTTTTTCTTTTGTTTTTAATGTTTATTCATTTTGGAGAGACAGAGAGGAACAGGAGAGGGGCAAAGACACAGAATCTGAAGCAGGCTCCAGGCTCTGAGCTGTCAACACAGAGCCCGACCCAGGGCTCAAACCCATGAACCATGAGATAATGACCTGAGCCAAAGTCAGATGCTCAACTGATTGAACCATCCAGCCACCCCATATATATGTGTATATATATATATAAAATTATATATATATATACATATATATATATATTTTTTTTTTTCTAACACAAAGAAGTAGTAGTAGTTTTGATCTGGTTGCTGGGGGAGGAGAGACCCTTCCTTGTGTACAATATTTTCTTTAATTTTTCAGATAAAACTATTGCAAACCAAAATCAGATGTGCTTGTTCAAATAGTAAACACGAGTGAGGGAAATATGCCATGCTGGAAACGAAGTTATTGAAGAAAATTGCTTGCACTACTGAAGAGAGAGAAAGCTGCTTAGAATATGTTGTATGCAAGAGATGAGACTTAAAAATGAAATACACCTTTAAGCATAACTTAAAATAAATAGTTTGTGTTCTTGCTGAAGGATCTGGAGGAATATTACTGTAACAAATTGCTATATTTAATTCTTGGACAGCAGCCAGGTATAGGGTCAGACATGAAATTTTTCTATTAAAATAACCACTAGCAAGGGAAAAAGAGAATCTCATGCCCAGAGACACCCATATACACATATCTTACTGCATGTAACCCAATGGTCATTATTCCTTGGTGACCAGACAAGGCAGCGTGTGACAAAAAGCATCTAGAGTCTCTTGGCTAGTGAGTGATAATAATGTGGTGCCTAAGATTACTGATGCTCCTGTAAGAGATATTTCCCCATGAACTATTTACTGCTGTCTTGGCCTATGATACTGGTAAGCATTCAGGGGAGTTCAGCCACCCTGTGCATCTCAAGGAGTATAGTCAGACATGGTGTGCTGCAAACCAGGGAACCAAAGGAATCCAATCCTGGGTAGGTGATCCTGCCTCCTAGCAACCCTGCTCCGATGACATGTGGCAAACCTTTCTCATGAGGGCTGATATGGTAGATATCAGAGCTAGTTATTGATTGAAAATGGAAATCAGAGTGGTTCAACAGCTGCTTTTCTTTTCATACTTTTTTTCCATTTAAACTGAAATGATTTTGATTTTGTTGAGTTAAACAGTATAGGAAGCAATCTGCTGCTGTCACCTACAGTGTTTTTCTTAGATTAATGATTATCAACAGGTAGTAGACTGGTTCATTAGAGTAATATTAGGTATTACAAATAAAGAAAAGTATTAAGCCTTAAAATACATTCTTGTGGCATCCATCCATCTCTGTCTTTGTCTAGAAATGTATCATTTAGCTGATGAACCGATGCTGGGTTATATAAAACTTGTAACCTGTTAGGAAAAATTTGATATTCCCAGAATTTATAAACCCAGTGATTGGGCATGTTACAAAATATGGAGCTGTTGTGGACTATTGTTAACCAGGCTTAAACTGCCACCATGCAAGAAAAGAAACAGGGCAGTCTTTCTGGCTATTCATGAAAGTTACCATATAGCAAGATGGTCATGTTTGTGTATCTCTTAAATATCAGCTAAGCCTGTGATTAAATCAAAGTTTAGAAACCAGCAGCCCTGAGCTAATGGAGACCTGAAGCTGTGTTTTGTTTGATCTACATTGCTTTTAGTAACTTGCCAATTTCTACAATGATCATATGCATTCTTCTCCAAATCCCAAATTCCAGTTTCTCACCAACACCTCAGAAGATCTGGCCACACTAGAGCCATACGCCCATGGAAGTATTTTTGGCTGACACTCGGTGGTGGCTTATACTTTTAGAAAGGACATATTAATTTCCACTTCATTATGATCCCTGCATTTCTTACCACATCACACTTGTTGGTTGCAGTTTACCATCAGACTAGAACTAACTCCCTCATCATTTGACTTATTTATGTCATTTGTATGGCCTCTAGAACAATCAAGTTCCAAGACTCAGGTTGAGCTTCTTATTTGATTTAATTTCTTATGTACTTCCACAAGGCAGTGATTTTTTAGGTCACAAGAATGCGTTCACTTGATTAGATACCCTGAGTCCTAAAGAATGATTTTAAAGGAGTAACTTAGGCTCTCAAACAAGTCAGACACATTTAATTATAACTCCTAATGTTATCACGCTAGACATGCTAGTGGCTTGTTGATCTCAATAATTGTGTCAATTAGAATTGGAAATGTTAAGCAGTTTGGAAAGAAAGCATGCCTGCTAAAGTGATAATGCCAGTCTGATGAGTAGTGGTTTAAGGAAGAAGGTGTTACTGGTGGCCTTTCCTAGTACAGGCCCTGGACCCTCCCCATTTGCTGGCTAAAGTCCACTTCCACCAAGCCCTTGTCTTATTCCCCTGACATGTCAAGTTCATCCCATCTGAAGACATTTGCACTAGATGGGTTTTTTTGTTTTTGTTTGTTTGTTTGTTTGTTTGTTTTTTTCCTGTGAAAAGCTCTTCCTTTACATCTGTGGATGATTTTTCCTCCTCCTCATCTTCTCAGCTCATATGCACATTCTAAAGCAACACACATATGCCACTTTGTCTTCTCAAGTTTAATCACATCATTTTGTTTTATTTTCTTCAAATCACTTATGATTTTCTGAATATACTTAGTTTATGTACTTATTTTATTATTTGGTATTATCTCATTAAAATATAGAATCCATGAAAACAAGTATTATTATGTAGTGACACTATTAAATATAGGATGAATGTGTGAATGAATGAGTGAATGAATGACACAGTGCACTATGACATTGAAACGGCCTGTGGTGGAAAAGGGAGAAGGAGAACTGAGAATAGGTCCTCTATTACACATCTAGAGCTATAGATTCATTAAATCCACTGATCTTTGAACCAGATTAGGCATAAGACCAATTGCACATGGGTAGTTTTTGTCACTCACAGTGCTAATACTTAAACTGCTTAGTAATGACCCATGACAAGACATGGAGTGTGCCCGAGAAGGCAAATCCACACACTATATCCTTATTTAGAAAGTCCATCAATGAAAAAAAAAAAAAAATGTCAGTTGAACACAACAGTGTGCCTAGAGTTGTAGGTTATATCCTAGCATCATCTTAGCACATTGCAGACCAGTAACAGTTTTCAGATTGCCATCTACCCAAGGACACCTCTTTATGTAGCCTTGATTTAAGTATATATATTAAAAAAAAAATCCCACTTGAATCATGAAATGGATCTCATGAGAGGAAATACTTTCACAATGAGAGAAAGTATATTTTTTCATAGAGTAAGTTACTTTGTGAACCTATTATATTTTCCATGGAGATAAGCCCTTTATTGAAAGGAGTGGTAAATTAAAGAGATTGGGCAGAAAAAGGAGTGTGGGGAGGGGGCAGAGAATACACTTAAGAAATACATAAGAGCATACTCAAAGTAAATAGTGAAAGAAATTGATTTAAACTTTAGTAATTTTCGAAAGGCATATCATCAGTAATTTTTTGCCTTCAAAAAATAGTATCTGAATAATAGTCAAGAGCTGAATCTGAAATATATTTTCCATACATTCTTCTGACAAAGTAATCAGATGAATTATTTTATGTGTTTCAAGAGTGTAATAGGGGCGCCTGGGTGGCGCAGTCGGTTAAGCGTCCGACTTCAGCCAGGTCACGATCTCGCGGTCCGCGAGTTCGAGCCCCGCGTCAGGCTCTGGGCTGATGGCTCGGAGCCTGGAGCCTGTTTCCAATTCTGTATCTCCCTCTCTCTCTGCCCCTCCCCCGTTCATGCTCTGTCTCTCTCTGTCCCAAAAATAAAAAAATTAAAAAAAAAAAAAAAATTAAAAAAAAAAAAAAAAAGAGTGTAATAAAAGACCATTTCAATTTTAAGTTCAACAGAAAACCAAATTTATTAGTAGAATCAAAAAAAAAAAATCAACACATGATTCTTCTTTGGCCAAATCCACTTGACTGTTTCTATAACAGAATAAGTAAGTGTATGAGTAAGGCTTGTATAACTCAATCATATTCTGTTTTTAACTTAGCCATGAATATCTTTTCATTTGAAGATTTTTCAGGGTGAACTACTGAAGTGGGAGTGACCTAAAAATGAAGATTTTTTTTTTCTCTTTTTTTCCATTTTGTATTTACTCTGGCCTTTGGATAACTGTGAAAATCTTTTTAACAGGTAAGTAATATCACAGGTCAGAGAACCAGTAGAGAGGCATTAAGGACTTGGAAAACTAGATAGATAGGACATTTCCAAATAAAAGTAATAAATGAATGAGGGTACAATCAAATAGACTTTTTAAAGTCAATCCCTTTTTGAGAAATAGATTATCTGTCTAGGTGAATTCCCCTTTTACCATTAAAAGCCAGCTTCCAGATAGGTCTGATCCATTCATTCACTGGCCACTAAATGGCATTGACGAATTACACTTTCTAATCGCCCGGCATTGGCAATGATAAATCTCTTGACTTCTGACTTTGCGAAGAGATTGGATTTAGGGAAGTAGCTGCTGCCCCAGCCATATCCTTACAGAGCTGAGCAATCCTACTCTCGACCCCTGAAATAATAGTTTTCCTTTATTCAAAGTGCTGATGAAACCAAACTTGATGTTTGGATTTCAGAGTAAGTAGATTTAATTATGGCCCCTGAGTACACTAGACCTCAGTTGGTGACTTGAAAAAAAAAAAAAAAAAATTGCATTCCACTGGTTGCAAAGAGTGTTAAAAGTATGAATGCTTCAGGAGAAATTCCATTGATTTGTCTTAAAAAAAAAAAAAAAACAAAAAACTAATGAAAGTCACCCTGTGCTATTTTTCTGCTGGTATCAGACAAATGTCTTCAAAACGTTGAATCAAGAAAAGAATCCAAGTAGAATAAATTCACACTTGTTTTTCCTTTGCCATCTTTGAAGTACTCTTTTCATAGATTTTCTGTTTCGTCCGTGTCCTGACCCTTGAAAGGGAGAAAAACTTGGTGGAGGCCTCAATGAGGCAGGGCACCTACCTCTTGATTTACATGATGAGATGGACTTTCAGACGAAACAATTAAAGCAATCCAATTTCCTCCTTGCACTAGTCAACAGTAACTGATGCAAGACATTTGGTTTTCAAGTTCTGCTAGTTTTCCTTGCCTCCTTTGTGGACTGGTTTTACATGTAGTGGCTGAATATGGAATTCAAATCTAGCAAGTAGTATGATAAATTGCTGTACCACGGAGTCATTATCTTTCTCCATTGGAACTAATGGGCAGTAGCCACAGGGATTCAAAATAACACTCAGCCAACCACTATCGCAGTCAGAGTATGCATAGGAAATGTGAATTTGCTTTTACTTTACCTTTATAAAATTAAGATACTATAGAACATCCCTGATATATGTAGGAATTTCAGCATGACTTTAGGACTGTGGCAGGGTATACAGCTTTAGAAATTTGTATTTCAGGAGGTAGAATTAAAATAGAAGTCTCATAACTACAGTAAGTGCCTATTAATGTTTTTTTCTACTTGGCACTTTCTTTTTTTTTATTAATTTTTTTTAATGTTTTATTTATTTTTGAGAGAGAGATACAGAGTACAAGCTGGGGAGGGGCACAGAGAGGGAAACACAGAATCCAAAGCAGGCTTCAGGCTCTGAGCTGTCAACACAAAGCCCAACGGGGGCGGGGTGGGGTGGGGGGGCTCTAACTCACAAACCTCGAGATCAGGACCTGAGCCGAAGTCAGACACTTAACCGACTTGGCACTTTCAAAAATTTTGTTTTAGATTACACGTATGTGAATCTCCACCACTTAAGTAATCTTTCACATTTAACATATTCCTTTTGTAAAAGCAAAAATAACTTTTGCACTATCTTTCCTATTCTTGTGCAAATATATAGTGTCTTTGTTTTCAAAAATACTGTTTATATTGTACTTTAGAGAATTAGGGATGCATGTTTTGAGCAATCTTAAGAAAAGTTTAGTGGCTAATTATTTGGTAAAGTAAATAGGCTGACTTGGGTGGCAGTATCCGAAGTCTGGACTGCTCTCACATTATGCTTCTTTAAGAAGAACAATATAGGTAAATGTGAGAGAGAACATTTTGCTTTGGCTGACTGTTGGACTGTTTCTGTTTCTGGGAAGACATTTATTATGTTTGCCTTTTCTTTCCTCCGAGTGTGGGAATGTGTGAGAGTGAGAGTGTGTTAGCTGTATAGTTTTGATTTAAAGCATGGTGGATAACAGCGGGCTTGGTTTTATATATGAGTGGCCCCAGCAGGTGATGAATTGTTTTTGACTTTCATCATTTGCCAATAAATAAGGAAAGTGAGAGATTTATCATATATGTAAAAAACTCTGGCAACATTCTCTATCGTGTAAAATAAAATTTAATAAAATAGCATTTGAAAAAATGCATGCAATCACTTGCCTCACTCTTATAGGCTGTAAATTCTGGAACTCAGTAGTCTTTACAAAATGGGGAGTGGGAGTCAGGGAATAGACCTACTTGCCCAGCATCAGGGTAGAGACCATTTTGCACAGCTGGTGGATTTGCAGAGTTGAGTGGCCATCTTTGTGTGTGACTCCCTGTGACTCTTTTATTAAGCACCTAGCTGTGCTCAATAGCGAAATGGATTCTAATTGCTTCACAGCAGGTTAAGTGATTTAACCTGAAGCAAAGCAATAGTTTTTCATTTGAAATTGCCAGCACCTCCACGTTGACTCCCCGTTACCTCAAAAAAAAATCGCCACCCTGAAAAGAGAAAAGGATTGCTGAAGCTAGTATCCTACATTTTTTTTCCCTCATAAATAAAGAGGAATATAGGACAATGCATCCAGAGACAAGAAAATATTAATACTGGAAAGGGCCTTAGCAACCAACCAGTTTAGTGTTTAATTTTGCAAATGTAACAGTGATTTGTAATTATTTATATTTATTCATCGACAATCTAGTGGCTTCTGGAACTGTGTGGCAGCAAGTAACTAATTTTGAACAGAAACAAAGCTTTGTTTAAGATAAACACAAGGCTAATTATTTTGGATTTCTCTCTTCAAATATGTATTGAGTCCCTTCTAAATACTAGTCACTGGGGTAGATCCCGTGGGGCGTAGAGAAATAAACCAGACATGGTGTCTGTCTCAAGGAGCTCACAGTCTCATTAATGTCATGCTAGGGACCAAATGTCTGACTGGCACACGGGCAGGAGGAAATCATATTAAATATTAATATGTGTCTTATTTTGGATCAATTTGATATTCTTCTAACCTTGAACTTCCAAAGGAATTATCGTGTTTAGAAATGGTGTTCTATGGCTCTCTGCTTGAGTTCACGTAACTTATCTCTTTTTCTCCTTTCCTTTCTCTTTTTCTAATATATGTTTGAATGAAGCAACAGAACTTGGCAATGACCTGATTATTAAGAAATGGGATTACCTCTCTACTCAGATTCAGGATCATGTAATGAACTCGGACCATTCTTTCTGTACTGTGTGTGTCTATAGAAAATCCTGTCCTTGGTTTAGGGTTGAGAACCTGTTCTCGTTTTTTATACTTTCCCACCATATGCTACTAAGTAAATGTTTTGAGTATTCTGAGTATAGTTTGGGGAGAATCAGATAAGCAGCTTATATTCTTTTTTTTTTTTTTTTTTCCATTTTTGGTCAGGATGAATCCTAGTCTGTTCCATTTGTAATGGGGAAAAAATTAATTTAATTTAATTAGAATTACAGAGACCTTTTATTGTAAAACTTCAGATATTTGTGAACCCCTTTGTCCATGCACATGTGCAGTCCTACTTTTGAACTCTGCCTAAAATCCTCCAGAAACATACACCTCAGCAAAGCCCACACATGAATTAATCACTGTATACAATTGTAATGTTTATGCCTCTCTCCCAGGCCCTTTCCCACTCCTGGTTGATAAGAATCTCTAATGTGCTGTTGTAAACGCTCCATTTCTATACTTAGTCTAAATAGGAAATAACATTTACGTCTATTAGCATCCACAGAAACATTTGTCAACAACAACTTGGAGAATGACATAACTTTTTTAAGTGTACCCATCTGGGAAATATTCCAAGTTGGGAGATACCCAAATTGGCAAAGATTCTAAGAAACTCATTCTTATGCACTATACATGACAACAGTTTCTGGACTTCTTTTATATTTCCAGCTATTAGAATTGGAAGTGCTGGAGATAAGACAAAACTGAATACACACACACACACACACACACACACACACACACACACAACGCTATAAAATAAAAGTAGATCTATGAAAGTTCTGACAGCATAGCTCTGGTAAACTCAGAACAAGGGAGAGGTCAAGATCACCCTTTGTGTTTCGTCAACTCATCTCTGAGCCTGGCCCATTTTATTCAAGGATAAAATGAAACTATTACAAAACCATTTGGGGTCTCCCTCAAAAATTGATCCTTTTCTATCAAGGGCTCTCCAGAAATGCCACAGTGTGGTCTGAACTTATATAGTATAAAGGAACATACGTAAGATTTTCTTTTTCTTTTTAAAATTTGAAATCCTTCTGAATTTTGGTCTTTATTTTCTGTTGACATATCTTAATATTTTAAACACACGTCGCTGTCCATGAACTGTGCTATAACTTTTTCTCTTCATTCACAAAACTAATGACACCTTTGTGTATCTAAGAAAGCCACATGCACTTTCTACAGTTTTAATTTTGCTTTTACTAAATACATACTGGAATGCAGACATTCTTTAATTGTTAAGTGTTGACATTTTGGGGTCACTGGTCCTTAGAGTTCTGTAGCTTAGACCTATATTTATTTGGCACAGTTGATAAGTCCTTTACTGATGTTTGAAAAATATTACATAAGAATAAATTTTATTTAGTTACAGACTTAAATGAAACAAAATTCATTCAGTTAAATTGTTAATAATTACAAAGTGAACTCAAGCTATTTGTCAAGCTGATCATTCAAAATGAATGTGTGCAAAGAGAAATATTTGTCCTTAATATTCATTGCATCAAAACTTAAATTGTCAAGGTCATTTTACTTAAAATTATTCATTCTTAGAATTTTTAAAGAATTGTACCATTCTAAATCTTGGCACCAGGAAATAATATAATCTTTTGCCACCTGAACATCCATTTCTAATTCAAAGCACTATTCTAGAATAACCAGTTTGTAAAGTATCTTTAAGGCAAATTCAACTCTTCTTTCTTGTAATTTATCATTGGCTAACAAATTTTAGTATTTTTAATTAAAACATAGTAATATTGACATCATTAGTCTACAAGTTCAGAGCATTAGATTTGGAGCTAACTGCATCACACGCAGTCCAGTCCTGCTGCTTAACAAGCTGTGTGATCAAGGCAAGTTGGGTAACCATAGTTTTCTCATCTGAAAAATAGAAATAACAAACCCGGGGCACTTGGGTGACTTTGTTGGTTAAGTGTCCCACTGTTAAATTCAGCTCAGGTCATGATCTCATGGTTCTTGAGATCAAGCCCTGTGTTGGGCTCCATGCTGCTTGGAATTCTCAGTCTCTCTCTCTCTCTCTCTCTCTCTCTCTCTCTCTCTCTCAATAAACAAACAAACAAGAAATAACAGAGAGCTCATTGAGTTACTATTAGAATTAAATGGATTAAGATGTGTAAAGCATTTTGAACAAGGTCTAATTATGCTAGATACACATTTGGTATCAACACTATTATCATCACCATACCAATGGAGATGTCTACCAAGCAACTTTTGTGAAATTTGAAATAAATCCAAAAAAGTTTTTCTCAACTTGAAATAGAATGAATGTATTATATTTACAAAACTGCATAAAGATATATTCAAAATAATTTAAAGCCTGTGATTGTACCCGGTTCCCACCTGGTTCTATATTGGTCCGAAATTGTCCATCAATGCAAATGTTGAAATACAAGTAACCATTATGAATGGAGTGAGTACTATGTGTGTATATGTAAGTGTGTATGTGTGTGTATGTGTTCCTTTTTAATCTGAACCGCACAAAATAAGAAAGATATATTTATCATCTGAGATGTTTAAGTATTTGGGATGTTCTTCCTAACAAAGAATTAGACTGATATTATTTCAGAATTGACAGTCTAACTATCATACAGGTCAACAATTCACTTAGTTACTCTGATGGTAGAAATTGTACTGAAATCAGTGTCCTTATTTACAGCATCCATTTAATGAATTTAAGTGTGACAAATATGTACCATATATTGAACCATGTACCAGCATTGTGCTGGGTAATCAGGAATGAAAGGTGCATAAAATATCCCTACCTATGTTAGGGAAAAGTGCCTATAGTCTATTGCTCATGAGCTTAGTCACTGCAACCTTATGTCTTCAATCTGATCTTTCTTGAATAACAAACACTGTTGCTTCTCCAGCCTCCCACCTTCTTACCTGGAAACCTAGCTTAAAGTTAGAATTCCCATATAGAAATTAGGATTCACAGGTCATTACCAAATAGGTGATGTTACTTTAGAGGAGAAAAAAAGATTGGATCTATTATACTCTTATACTCTGTATTAGTCTAACAAAATGAGTGTGGGATTTCATTTTTTTTTTTAATTAATGTTTTTATTGTTGAGAGAGAGACAGAGGTAGAGTGAGCAGCGGAGGGGCAGAGAGAGAGAGGGAGACACAGAATCTGGAGTAGGCTCCAGGCTCTGAGCTGTCAGCACAGAGCCTGAAAAGGGGCTTGAACTCACCAGCTGTGAAATCCTGACCTGAGCTGAAGTCAGATGCTCAACCGACTGAGCCACCCAGGTGCCTCTGAGTATTGAATTCCTTGATATGAAAGTTTTGGAGCAGTTTTGGGCCTTAGTCACATATTTTCATGTCCCTGTCCTGTTTTACTGTTTTTATATTGAAAGATAGAATACATGTTCATCTTCCAAGCAGAGTAACCAAACCAAATTGACTGGTTTTCACCGGGGAAAAATGTAAGAAGGAAATATAAATAAATATGCAATGGATTAGTAAAACTAAGCTATCCGAGTATTATCAGTTTTGCATAAAAATGTATATTTCTTCAGGGCACCTTTTGGGATGAGCACTGGGTGTTGTATGGAAACCAATTTGACAATAAATTTCATATATTGAAAAAAAATTTAAATAAAAAAATAAAAGTTAAAAAAATGTATATTTCTTGCTATAGTCTTACTCAGGAACATATTGAATATGCTGCTTTTCAATATCAAGTAAGACAATAAAGATTTTGGCAGAAATTATCTAATACACTTACTATTTTTAAATTTATCTGCAAAGGACTTAGACAAATTTAGTAATTATTAATAAAATTTTCTGCCTTCTACTAAAACAATCATATTAAATCTTGTTAATTGTGAATACAAATTAAATCTTGTAATTTTTTCAAAACAAACTATCATCCAATCATGTCCTTTGTACAATCTTACATTCTCATGATAGTTAACAGTTTACAAAATTATATAGGACTTATCTAAGGGAAACAAACCTAAAATTCATGGCACAGTATAATTTTTTTTTAATTCTAAGACCATCTTTTTATGTTTTGTTAAGAAACTTGCCTGGAAAAATAAAAGCACCCAGAGGATAAGGAAATACATCTAGATTAATAACATGTGTCTTCAACTAATAATGCAGACACTAATGGTTCCTAAAGGTTTCAGTTTAAAAAAAAAAAATTAATTAAAGGCTTATTCATTAGTCCCCCCCCCTCCCAAGTTTCTACCACTTTTAACATATTCTGAATATTTTGGACATTTTTATTTATTTTCTTTCTCTAGTATATGTTCCCAGTAAGGTGCACAAATTCCAACACCTGGAAAATGTAGTAATATTAATTATAATGATTATGATGTTAGTGGATTTAAGTAACAGTTGTGGATTTCAGGGGCCAAAAGCTCACAAACTATTTTCAGTGTGTAGCCAAAACATCCTTGATAGACCATTTTATCTTCCTATGAGTGCGTGCTATAGAAAGCAACTTTAGAAACCATCAAATAAAATGAGGAATTTTTTAGAACCACATGCATATTAGAGATAATATATTATCCCCTCTCATTTATTTTTCACAGCATGGAAATTTGCTCCAGAGAAAGGAAATGACTTGTCCAAAGGCACAGGACGTGTGAAATACAGAGCCAGAGAGAAAGCTGAACTATCTTGACATCATAGTCAAAAGTTATCTTTTCATCTACTTGCTTCCATTTGTCTTTCCCAGTAGCCTCTCTCCAGAATAGTAAACAACAGTTCCTTTTCACCACTGAATTCCCAGAGCTTAATAGAGTTATTGGGACATTTGAGGTGCTTAATAAGTAATTGTTGGATAAATGCAGGAATTAAAAAGATGAATAACTACATGATGTGGGAGAAAATTCAATTTGTTAAGAAGCCACTATCTTTCTACCATATTTGGATGCTAACTTTCACTTGAATTCCTGATTTACACCTGCAGGGCTTATTAGTAGCCTATAGGTTAAAATTTGTTTCATTTAGTATCACAGTATTTGATACAGCATCATCAAAACTGAATATTCACCTGCTCTTTTTCTGCTTCCAACTCTATCTTGCCCATTTAAAATTATCCTCTGTGTGACAGTCTTTTTTTTCCAGGGCTGCTACTGCTTGGCTTTTACAAATGAAGTCATAGAATTGTCTGAATTTTAATTGCTTCTGAATATATATTTTTCCCCTCAAGTAAGGTAGAACACTGATAGAAGAGTTATGTTCTATGAAAAATAAGTTGCTGGTTTTTCACAAAACAATTGGAAATACTTGCCAAGATTTAACTTAAAAAAAAAAAAGTGGGAAGGCTTTATGGATGATATGGCAGCATACTGGGAGAGAGGGGAGGAAGGAAGGGAACCATGCTTTAGTTTTCAGAGATGCTTGTTATATTTTTCACTGGCTCTGTTTTATCTACATAACTGGGGTCTTCTGATTCTCTTTCTTTTTTGTGTGGATAATTGCTTTGTTGTTAGTGCTTTGACACTGAGTGACAGTGCTTTTGGGTGGTTGACAGCCAAATCTATTGGCAGACGATAGTCCTCATCCACGGAGAGGTGCTTTCTTTCTGCCTAGTGACAGTAAGAGCTTCTAAGTTGACAGAGGAGGTCTCATCCCTCTCAGAAGAGAGACAAAGCAAAATGGGGAGAGTAAGATTTCTGCCAGAATGCAAACATCTATTTAATTTGCTATAGAGAGAAATACAACAGGCAGTGTCTATAATGAGTGCCAGTTAAAACAAATCATTTTATTTATGTGTGTTGCCTATGGAAAATTTTTATCACTTAGTAAGCTATCAAGGTCTTTATATCTTGCCTTTGGAAACACTGCAAACCAAAAATAAATTCATTTTCTCTCAGTGGAGTTTATTAAAAGGAGACAATCAGGAACAGAATACAGAGAGGATGTAAATGCAATTTTGTTATATTTCATATCAGTGAATTAAAGTCATGTAAGTAAAAATATCCCTAACAATGGTTTGCAGAATTATGTTTCTAAATTGTGAAAGATATTTTTTGCCAAGTGATTTGGAGGTACAGGCCAGAGAATCTGATTTACCATTCATAATGTGCAGTTGAAAATTATACAATTTGAGACTAAACAGCATCGTCTTGTCTTCTTTGAGAAAGGAGTTAACCATTTATATTCTAAACTACCATATGTGCAACAGCATGCGTTTATGAAACCTAGAGAAAAGAAGACAAAGGGAAAGCTATCCCCATCTGTAGACAGAGGACTCCTTGAGGATTGGGATTATATCTTGAAACAGCTTGTTCATCATTCAGAGTCTTTAAGTAAATTGGGGTCGGGGGTGGGGGAGTATTTGTGAATCCCCCAAAACAGTATGTACATTTTGGCTTGCATCGCCGGTTTTCTGATGAGCATATTTGTATGTTCATTGAATCCACAACACTCAGTCCATGGACTCAAGGTAAGTGAGAATCACTGCTCTGGTAACATGATAAATATCGTATGTTAAATATCATTTCAACTATTAAATTATCCTTGGCTTAAAAAAAAAAAAAGTCTTGGTGTCTAGGAAAGGGAGTGACAAGGATTAAAACCAAGTAACTTGTTGATTAATTCAAGGTTGAGTCTTCATATATTAAAATGATCCACTCTAAGATATAGTAGCCTTGTTAGAGAAGACTGAACAGTAAGTCATAGGATGACTGACGTTTGCTCCAAAACTAGAAAGTGTTTCTTATAGAGGCCTTCAGCAATAGAGTGTACTTCCCTCTATAGAAAATGACTATAGATTTTAAATAATCCTTCATTTTAGTCAGTAACATGAACTACACATTAGTAAGATTTCTGCCATTTGCCTGGAATTGTTTTAGATACATTAGATACATCAGTAAACAATCTAAACAAGGTCCTTATTCTTACGGATGTTACAATCTATCGGGTAAAGATTGACAGTAAATAAATAAATACATAAATAACTAAATAAATGCTATTATATTATACAGCAGTAAGCACTATGTAGAAAACAAGAGACAATGCTATAACAAATGATTCAAAAAAGTCTGATTTAGATGGCCTGTTCAGGGAAGTCCTTAGGTGATATCTGTGAAGAAACCTAATGCACAAGACATTTGACTACCTGGAGATTAATATGGATCTGCCAAGGACCTTTCAACAGAGACTTTTTTTCTGTGGGAAGGAAACTAAGAAAAAAAAAAAATGACCCTCTAAGGTCCCTTCCAACTCAGTAGTGTAATATTGGATATGATCTCAGCTTCTAGATTTCATCATCCATTGGGTCTCTTATGTCCACTTAGTGAAGCAGAATTTATGAATAATTGAGTTGAAATGAATAGACAAATTGGTTTCTTCAACTGAACAGTATCACCTACTGTGAAAAATTCAACTGGGAATGATGAATGATGATAATGTTGGCTATCTTAATTGTCAATATAGGCTCCAAATTCACTTATCTGATGCTTCTAAAATTTCTTTCTTTCTTCTTTCTGTTGCTCCAACTGGCTCTATCACAGCTACTTGTCATTTTTTCATTCGTGTCTGTCTCATCAGTGAATTGCTGGAGGATTGTACCCCTCCCTTTTGAAATGTTACCCAAAAACAGAATGTAAATCATACTAATGTGTTCTTTAAATTAAATTAGTTTTGGGTCTGTGGTTAGGGTCCTGCCATTTGCTGGTGTCTCAGAGTGCTTCTGAGATGGCTCCATGCCTACCAGACACTGAAGAGAAAGTGAAAAAGAAGACATTACAATAATATTTCAAAGAGTAGGACTTGTAAAGCAACACATTGCCACTTAGGATTTCAGTCAAAGGTTTTCCTGGTAACACGTTTTCAGTGTTGTAAACATTTCCTAGAAGGTGCTCTATAATATACTGTGTAGTTCTCATTCTTTCATTTTGTCATCTCCCCCCCCCCCCCGCCCCCACTTGTATCTATTCTTACAGTAACTAAGATGCCACGCTAAATATCTAGGTCTTATAAATGAGTAGAAAACATCCCCTGTTCTCAAATACCCAGTGATCTACTGTTTGAGGGTGAAGGATGGACAACACATGAAGGATAACCTAAGCCTTGTAACATAGCAATAGGCAAAATATAGGATGTAGGGAGTCATTATTAGAGATGTAAAACCAAAACAAAACAATGCAGGATCTCACAGCATTGAGCATTGGTGGCCTGAATGAGACAAGCTTTCTTTAATGCAATAGCACTTAAACTAGGCTGTTTAAAAGGAGTTACAATTTCAACAGACAGAGATAAAAAAGAAAAGTAATACACAAGTGGAGATATAGGGTATTGGGGATTCCAAAGGAAATGATAGTTTCCATAGAAAGTAGATTGCATGTGGAGGAGTGAAGCCAGAAAGTATTCTAATCATGGCTATTTTGGTTGTAAGGATCAAAAACATCTTGAAACTGGTTAGAGTAATGCTTTTTTTGTAAGGATAGAATTAGCAATCTTACTGACATCAAGGACAGGAAATGAAATACAGCTGAGCTCATGGGTCCAGAACAGCAAAATCAGGAGCAATGGAGGCTGTCCCATGCCGTTTCATAACTGATAGGCATGGAACAAAAAGGAGAGGTAAGAGTCAAAGATAACATAAAGCTTTTGAGAAGGGTGAGGGAATTCAATATCCTGGCAGAGAGAGCACTCAATAAAATTACCTACTCTTAACTGACTGCCTGACAGACTGAAAGATTTCTTTCAAAGGGAAGAATATCATACAGACTTTTGACATCAGATTTTGATATTTGATCCCATGTTGTGGGAGTCAACTTCACAGTCATTTTGTAGGGATTTTAATAGGAAAGACTGCATTGCATTTCCTGATGAATTGTAAATTTTGGTATTATAATGTAATATGTATATTTGAGTTTACTGAGAACTTTGATGTGTTTTTATATATACATGCATTTTATTCTCATGACATTGAGATTGAGTAGATAGGCAGTTTACACATGAGGATACCAAGGCTCAATTATTTATCTAAAGTTAAAAGTTTTCTTCTATTAGAGATAAGATATAACCTCAGGGTCTTAGACTGTAAGTCCTCTGATTTTTCTAGACCATCCAATAGCACTGGTGCAAAGCACAAATCTCTTACAATTCAGTGTTATTTTTGTAATGCTCCTTTGCTTTAAGTGTCTTCCTATTTAGTAATCTAAACTCCAGTAATTCTGTGTGAATTATAAAACACACTATTGAACAGTTCCCCCAGATAGGACCAAAATCTGATGACAGGTGACATCTCCCATTCATGACTAATATAGATTATTTTAATTCCTTCTGCTGGAATTAATGGGACTTGGACAGTCTAGGTCTTATTATAAAAAAACAAACCAAAACCAAATGAAAACTAAAAATTTTCCGTACTTATTAGATATTCAGCTTAGCTCAAGTCTTGTAAAGTTAACTCTGAATCAAATCTTAGGTTCACCAATTGATATGAGCATATGCCTAAATTTAAATTACATGATAATAAGAACTGAAATCAGCCAGTATAGATAATACGGATAATTGACAGCTTCCATTGCCCTTTGAGTTGTCATCACTTCTGGCTTGGTGATGCCTAAGCTGTTCATGTTTTTGATACTTCTCATGTATCTTCTGGTTATTAATGGTAACTAAGGCATTTTTAGATACAATTTCAAGTACAAGTATTTCAAGAAACATGTTACAAAGTGGTAACATATTTGATTAAAATTTGTGCTTTTGGAAAACTGTTTTCTTTGGTTCTATACACTTGAAACATAGCCTGAAATTTTCAGTGTCTATATGAATGCGTTCCACCTCTGTCTCCATTTATTCAGAGATGCTTTTTAGAAATTATTTTTGCCAGAATCTTAGAGGCAAAACTGTATATATATAGGGTGCCAGGAAAATAACCAGAAAATAGTACAAAGACAAATATGCTTATTAAAGCATTGTTATTAAAAACAAAAAGAAAGAAAAAAATCTCAGAAATAATGGGTGACAAAAATAATAATACAATTTGCAGTGAAAGGCAAGCATCTACTAATAGTATGGTGCAAATCTAAATTGACATGGAAATGTTGTGTGTGCGTGTACACATATAAGTGCATATTTAAAACTCCAAACTACAGGCACGCTTGGGTGGCTCAGTTGGTTAAGCATTCGATTTTGGTTCAGGTAATGATCTCATGATTTGTGGGTTCAAGCCCCACGTTGGACTCTGTGCTGACAGCTCAGGTCCTGGAGCCTGCTTCAGATTTTGTATATCCCTCTCTCTCTGCCCCTTCCCCACTCTTGCTCTGTCTCTGTCTCTGTCTCTCTCAAAAATGAATAAAAATTAAAAAAAAAACAAATTACAAAAGATAATGTCTAGAAAATCCCATATTAAACACTATATGTACCCATACACATGAAAAGTAGAAGAGTAGTAAATGTTTTATTAGGGTTCTATCATATAAATAAATTTGGTGTAAATTTTGGGAATTTTCCCCCCTTTTCCAATTTTTTGGTTCCTAAATATTTTATACAGATTTTATAATTATAAAAGTCATATTTAAAACAGGAAAGATATGAAGTATTTGTTTATTTTTATATTTATTTATCATGATCTTCAAATCTGATTCCTTTCCTCAACCAAATTGTAGTCTCCTTGGACTATATCCCTTCCTTCCCAGTTCACTGTTCTTAATTTCGATTTCATCCTCATTGAAAAGTGGATATGGAAACTAACATCACCATCTACTAAGTTGTAAGCATCTATAGTTTATATATACATTTACAGATATATATACATATATATATGCATATATATATGTATATATATACACGTCTATGAAAACAATTTAGGTGGCATATCAGGATTTTAAATACTAACAACAACAATAATAATAACAATTATAATAATAATATTATTATTACCTCAGAAAGCAACTGACTTATTGAACTAATGAATTGGGGGTGACCGTAGAATTCACAAATCACCCACTTAATAAATATTTATTGAATTGAATTTTGTGATAACAACTTGTTCAAAATTCTGTTTCAACTCTTTAATACTTAATCTGATTCAATATTTTCTTTTTCGAAAGTGTAAGGCTTTGTTACTTCCTCCACCTCCAGTTTTCCTTTCACTTCATTTTATTATTCTCACAGTCTTATAACCTATGTAGTTACTGTCTAAATATAAGTCAGCAAATTTAATCTTTGCATGTTTAGAAAGCAGCCTCAATAGAGATTTTTCTCAGTAACTGAAAATACAGCAGTCAGAGGTAGGAAAATATTATCTTTAGGTAGATAAATGTGAAAGTTATGATTTTGCTTCAATTTCATCAATTTTGCAGTACCTAGTGCATTGTTGGGGTTATATAAATATTAAATTCTAATCATATTGACAATGCCTACCTAAAAGAATCCTTTCCAGATAGGTTATGTAAATAATGATTCATTTGAGCAAATGAAATAAATTTGGATGTAAATTTTATAGACTCAATGAGCTGTTTGCTGGAGATTAGTGCTCTGCTGAACACATTCTCAGAGCCATGTATGCATGAGTATATGCATACATGCAGGTATATGCATGTATATGTACATATACATGCATATAATGTTTGCTATGTTTTACTTTGTCATTGTACGCCTTAACAATTTCAAGTTCCTTCTTCCTCTCCAATCCCCTCTAGAAACTCTGTTTTTTTTTTTTTTTTTGTCTTCAGATATCCCTTTAATTGCATCTTTGCAGCAATCATGAGAATACTAGGTGGAGATTTGTGAAAGATTTATTGGTAAAGATCAGATTGCAGGAAACCCCTGTACAAGGTTCAGTCCCTACAAAGTAATGATGTTATTTAAGAGCCCTGAATCTCTTCATACCCATCACTTTGACATATGCCACATTCCACTTGGTTGCAGCCTCCTAAAAGGGACTGCTAGAAGCAATGTCAGTGTTGGTATGGGCATATTTGTAAGTGACAGGACAATTCCTGTGCAAAGCCCCTAGGTTCTAAATGAAATTATTTTGAGGACTTTAGCAAATACCAAGCTATTTGCAGCAGGAAGCCCTGTTTCTGTAAAATCTTCCAAGTTCCCTAGCATTCTTAAAAAGGATTTGGTCAGAATGGCAGTCAGGTAAGGTTAAATGAAAAGCTTAAATTTACTTCTTATAGCTTTTATTGGTTTTAATTTATCAAAGATATATTTATTTTTAAAATTCTTTGAAGGGCAAATAATTCTTTAAACTGCTAATTAGAAAAAAAACATAAAAAAAAATGGACAAAGGAGTATGATCATACAAGTGACAAAAGAGAATGCCAAAGAACATTAATTCAGGAAGCAATTCTGAACTTTATTAATGATCAGAAACATACAAAACATCTATGCAAACAAGTGAATAAAACAAGGTACTGTTTTCCCCCCATCAGATTGATAACCATTTTAAAGTTGGACAATATAAAGTATTGGCAATGATTGCAAACTCTCTGCTGTGGGAGGGTGAAATGGAATAACCACTTTAGAGAATATTTGGCATTGTCAGTGAAATTCTAACGGTACATTACAAAAAGTTTCACTTCCATGTTTTTCCTCTAAAGAAACAGTTACACAACTTTACCACAAGGAGATGTACAGGTATGTTTACTGTAACAGGCTTCAAAATAGCACAAAGAGAAAGTACCTAAAGGTCCATAATTTGCATAATGGGCAACTGTGTGTGTGTGTGTGTGTGTGTGTGTGTGTGTGTAAACGCAAAAGGATATCTGTTAACAGGAATAGAATAGACATGGAAACACACATACTGACAAATTTCAAAACCACGATTTTGATTAAAAAACAGGCTACACACATATAGATTGATTCTAGAATCATAATTGAGTTATAAGGCAAACTAGAGAATAATGTATGCACTAGAATGGTACCTATGTAAAATATTATAAAACATACACACAGAATAGATCTATCATATATAAAGATAAGTATGATAATTTGTAAAAACAGACTCAGCTAAATCAATGATATTAATTGCCTCTGGGGGAAAGGCACAGGAGGATATGACTTATCTCAATATTTTATTTTTCAGCAAAAAAACATGATGGTAACATAAAAAAAACTAGCAATGGTCAGTTCCAGATATTGAGTATAAGAATTTTATTATATTAAATTCTGTTCTCTTATTCTAAAATATTTTCAATACCTAAAGAAGCTCCGTAACAATAAATTGTCTACTGTTTTCATTGTACTATACTAATTGATAACTTGGGCAAATATTTTCTCTTTAGCAGTGAGGTGTCTTGGCTATATTTTTAATGCCATTTCAGAAAACAAATTTTTTCCCTATAAGGTTATGTTTACTCAGTGTGGTTTTAAATAAGACATTTAATTCTTCTACTGTTATTGTGAGACACTAATTTGCAGATTCTTTGATTTGAAATGTCTTACATAATTTACCTACACAAGATTATGGTTTAATTTTAATTGCATTTAAGACATAAGTTTTCCTAAAGCAACACTCAATGTGCACCATCAATTATCTTAGAGAAAGAAACACAGAAAATATATTAATTATAGGTCATGACCCAGCAAATTATGAATTTCCAACCAGAAGTAAATTATTGCCACTAATTAGCTTTCTTGTTTGCCAGACTGGGTTAGAGTCTTCATTCCATTAGTCATTTAGTAAATCACTTTCTCAACATGCAATTCTGGGAGCAATGAGAATTTGAAAATACGCTAACTGCTTACTAATATTCACGTGCAGAGTTTTGTTGGACAGTTTCTTCTCTTGTCAAGAATAGTCTATCAGTTCAGTGTGGAATATTTGGAAGAGTAGATACCTTATTTTCTTTACTGATATAGCTTGTTTACATGCCTTTTAAACTCTAGCCAATTAAAGCTTGGACAGACTGAGTCTATATTAAGTGAAAGCATGTGCTTTTTAAATTATTTTAACTCTTTAATTGTTTAAATTTTTATTTTAATTATTGAAGTATAGTTGACATACAGTGCTAACTTAGTTTCGGGTGTACAACATAGTGATTCAACAATTCTGTGCATGCCATAACACTCACCACAATAAGTGCAGTTATCATCTGTCACCGTACAATATTATTACGATATTATTGACCATAGTCCCTATGCTGTACTTTTATCCCTGTGACTTATATATTTTATAGTGGGAAATTTGTACGTCTTACAAAGTGGCTAGTATTAAAAAGACAAGAAATAACAAATGTTGGTGAAGATGTGAAGAAAAGGGAGTTGTGTGCACTGTTGGTGGGAATGCAAATTGTTGCAGACACTGTGGAACACGGAGTAGAGGTTCCTCCGGAAATTAAAAACAGAGGGGCGCCTGGGTGGCGCAGTCGGTTGAGCGTCCGACTTCAGCCAGGTCACGATCTCGCGGTCCGTGAGTTCCAGCCCCGCGTCAGGCTCTGGGCTGATGGCTCGGAGCCTGGAGCCTGTTTCCGATTCTGTGTCTCCCTCTCTCACTGCCCCTCCCCCGTTCATGCTCTGTCTCTCTCTGTCCCAAAAATAAATAAAAAACGTTGAAAAAAAAAATTAAATAAAAAAAAAAAAAGAAATTAAAAACAGAAATACCATACAATTCAGTAATTCCACTTCTGGGTGTTTACCCAAAGAAACCAAAACACAAATTTGAGAAGACATGTGCACCCCTCTGTTTATTGTATTGTTATTTAAAATAACCAAGGTAGGGAAGAGTGTGCTGGTTTGAATGCGTTCCAGCTTTATAAACTTTTAGCAGAAATGTGACTTTAGAGGGATGGGTTTGCTTCAAACTCTCACCATTTAAAGTAGTGATTCCAAATTCTCAGTATTTTTAACTGCTATTAACAATAGAAAATGATCTGATCTCTTTGGGATTCTGTCACTTTCCCAATCTCTTCCAAAATTCTGTCTCCTCCTGCCTTCAAAACTTACCTGTCCCTGTTCCTGCTTCCATTGCTCCCACTTTCTGATGTTTCAGCTAGATACTCTCACAACAAAATAGTACTAATAAGTTAATAAATAGTAATGAATTATATTGGGCCAATGTGCTTACTCATTCACATTCACAGAATAACATATCTGGGATGTGCATGATTTTTTTCCCCCCTGAGGTAATGTCTTAATCATTTTCCCACTTAACTATAAGCAATATGAGAGGAGGATATTTTGTCTCTTTGTTGACTGATATGTCCTTAGCACTGGCACGGTACATGGAAGGTAACAGTGACTTCAGAGATGAAGAATAACAATACTAGTGAAATATTTCAAGGAGAGAAAAAAGGGTGGAAGAGATTTTTGAACAAGCCTGTCTTTCTCCTGCTTCTCACTTTTGGGCACAAGGAATGCCCATAAGGCAGGGTGTGTAGAGTTGATTTCATCAGCATTTTGATGGTAACCATAGCATTTAGAAATCAAATCAGCATACTTTGCACTCGAGGAAAAGGAAAATGCTATTTTGCTGATTAGCTATTTTCCCTGAGGAATCACACTTTTCAGGAAGCTTTGTCTCTCGTGTTTGATTCCTAAGATAAAGGTTAGTTCAACACTGGCATGAAATGAGGTGTAGTTTAGGAGTCATGAAAACTTTAGGAAACTAAAACAGGTCAGTCCCTTGGCAAAAGTAGGGTGAGATTTTGTCTTTAGCACCGCCAGTCATTTCGGCCCTCACTCTCTCCCCCCAACCCCCAACCTCCCCTAGCCACATATCCAAAAACTCTCTTTCAAGCCTTTAGTGTTCACACGGACCTTCAGATTATCACAATTGTTGATGAACTTTTTTCCCCTCAGGTCAACCAGAAATCTTGAGCAGTAGTTTACAAGGTTACAAAGCATAAGTTTCCTGTATAGGTTAAGAAGGGGGCAGAACAGTGCTTTCTATGTTTCTATTTCTATTCATTTCATTAATACTTTTCTAAGGTCCCCAGAAGCTTCCAGGTCACCTCATCAAAAGGCCTCATTTCAATCCACACCTTACCTGCCCCTTCTAAAATTTTTGATTATAGTTAGACGACCTTTGTAACACTGCATTCTACTGATGGTCGTCCTGCTTCTTTGACTTCATTTTATGTCACCTTTTCTGTCTCCTGCTTCTTACCTAACCTCAGAATGTTGGAATTACTCAGCACTCTGTCTATATATACATCTATTTCTCTCTACTCGCAGATCTTCTCATCCTGACCTGTGGCTTTAAATAAAATATAAGATCCCTATATTTCCCTGTCTAGCCCAGCCTTCTCTTCTGAGCCATGGAACTTTATATGACTTGGCTTTCTGATAGTTCTCTTAGATGTCAACTGAGATATCACAAATATTAATAGCTTCACAACTGCACTCATTCTCCACCCTCCCCCAAACATGCTCCTCTTCCTCTATTTCTT
Source organism: Panthera onca (assembly GCF_046562875.1). Classification (NCBI taxonomy): domain Eukaryota; kingdom Metazoa; phylum Chordata; class Mammalia; order Carnivora; family Felidae; genus Panthera; species Panthera onca. Next base: position 56,587,374 of record NC_138339.1, read on the forward strand.
ATGACATAAACCCAGAAGTAAACCTTCACGTTTGCCTCTCCCATAAAGGTAGTATCTCGCATATGCAGTGCATTCAGTCAATATGTTGAATGAGTAAGTGAAAAAGGCACTATCGTGGTCATATGAACATCCCTGAAGTCAAATTACGTAGTCAATCTCCAGTTCTGCCCGTGGCACATTTAACTGAGTATTCTTCTTAAACAGTTGATTTAGTGGGAAGTGCAAAGTTCTAGTTTGTTTTAGGCCAATAATATCAACCTTCATTGGTAGAGTATTATACTTAAACCATTTCATTTTGTCCCAAATAATCTTGAGGAATAGGTACTGTTTTTCTCATTTGTAGATGATGAGGATGAGGCTTGGGGAGTTTATGGGAGTCTCTAAAAGGTAGCCAGCTAGTAATGGACAGAGCTCTAATAGGAATCGGGATATTTTTCCTTTTTTTAAACACACAGTTCCAGGCTAGTGTAGTGTTATATATATTTTTTTCATTACATAAAATGAGGTCAATGGGAGATTAGCCTCAGTTTCTTCATCCATAGAATAATGGTAATAATATCTACCTCAATGCAATAATTAAATGAGATAATGGATGTAAAGCACTTAGGTACAGTGATTGGGTCATGGTAAGCCCTTGTGATGGGCTAGAATTTATTAATGTGAGATTTTGAATCTCTTCTTCTATGAAATGCGAAGCAATTAAAGGCTTTTTAGCAAGATAGTGATACAATGAAATCTACTATATGGGAAGATTAATCTGTCACTTATGAGAGGTTATATTAAAGTAGAGAGAAACTAGAGACAAAGTGAATAATTTGAGGACTATCCTAAAAGATCAAGCACCAAGGGCTGCAGCTTAATCTAAAGGTAAGGCTGTGGGAGGTCCTACGACAAGTCTAGGGTGAGCCTGTAGGGTTGTAGCCCAAGAGGAGCAGTGCCATGGTGTAGAATCTCTGGGCTCAGGCAGAGCCAGTAAGGGAAGCCAGAAGGAAAGTTTCAAGGGAACGAGAAGTGTCAAAGCTGTAATGGATGTGAAGGCACTGCCTTCAAACCAGAAAGCAAGGAACAATGGAAAGCTGTGGTTGTTTCCCAGTCTCAGACCAGATCTGGTCCACGTTAATGTTTGTGCAGTGCTATAATTTTCTATATAAACTAGTTGTCAGTAGTTCAACATTCTGGATTTCTGGCCTTCCTTATAAATTAGAAACTGTAGTGACCCCAAATCCACATTCACATGTGACAGTTATCTCCATTAGCCACCACTACCTTCCAATAGCTGAAAGTCCTACTGATACCAGTTGTTGTGCCATGCCTGCTTCACGCATCCACAGGATCTACCTGAATTTGGAACTGCTTTATAAATAAAGGACCAAAAGCCAGGGTGACTCTCCAGGGCAGGAGGTAGGGGGTTAGGTGGTAATAGCCCTGATGGTTCAAAAAAAAAAATGTTTCAGATATAAACCCTTTACACTGAGAGGTTCTTACCCTTGTGTAAATAAAATAGAACTGAATTTCTTGACTCATGTTGGAACCATGATATGGTTGGAAATCCATACTGGGTTAAACACTAACATTAATCAATATAAAAAGTAAAGGATGAAATGGAGAGATGTTAAAAAGGATTAATTATGGTGGTTTTCTGGGTATTAGAATTCCAGGGCAAGAAGATTAATAGTACTTCTGAAAATTTTAAAAATCACTTTAAAATAGGCAAGCCTTATATTTATTTGATTTATTTTCATGCCTGGAAAAACTCAGAGAAGCTAAAATACCAAGTGCTGTGATTTAAAAATTAAGCTTCCTGGAATGAGAATTAAACATCAGGGATCAACAACATGTACTTGGTATGCTACCAAGAAAGAACTGTTAATAAACTTGTCGCTCAATAGAAGTATAAGAATTTGATATTTTGGAAAAATTGTTAACGTACTATTTTAAATTTCTTTATCAAAATCCCCCACCAAACAATAACAAAACTCACAGAGCATTATGGCTGCTCAGCGAAGTAATAACCACTTGGATTAGATTCTCTGCTTCAGCAGAATCTAGGTACATGTACAAGAGTGATATATAGCGAGGCCAGAGATACTGTAGAATGTCTTCACAGCAGACTGAGCATTGGAATTGACACTAAACCTTGTGTCAAGATACACACAAAGACTTCCCGACACAGAGCGCACCTGAGGTTATAATCTGTCAAGATTAACAAAGAGTGAATACATGCTAAAGGAAATAGACTGTGATATAATTGTCATCTCCAAACTGGTGAAAGAAGATTTTTTTCCCCAATTAACATTCAAATGCATGAGACTGAAATCCATTTACTCATTTTCTGATAATTTATGCAGCAATGTACAGAAGTAATAGGCATGGTTACATGGCACATTTATACAATACTTTTCATCCCTAAGGATCCTAAAGCTCTTTACAATTATAGCTAATGTTTGTTAAAGGACTTTTAAGGGGGAGAGTGCCACAGACGTTCCAAATATTATGATTATAAAAAGCTTGATACAGGATGTATAGGAGCACTTCACTCTCACAAAATTATTGCCAGTTCTGGTGTAGGAAATGGAATTCCTTTATAAGACTGATGAGCCAATGTTTATACAACCTTTTCTTCAAGTAGTTTAAAGTCAATCTCTTCTGGACTATAACTACCTTGGAAACCACATGTAATTTGGTCTAAAATTAATTATTTTTAGTATTGTAAGGGAGTCAATATCCTTAACAAGGAAAATGATATTTTGGGTGTCAATAAATAGTCATTATTTCCAAATGATAAAATGATAGCATAGAAAAAATAATAATGTAGTACAACCCTTCAGCTCAGGGATAGCAGGGAGTATGTTTTATTATTTTGCCATCTCCAGCTTCAGGACCATTTTTCCACATGAACATGTGAATCAAAGAATCAAGAGAATGGCAGGTGCTAGTCTTCTCAACTTCCTTCAGCAGCATGGACAGATGACCTGAATTCTGCCAGTCATACCAGGTTATCTGGACTTTGATTGGAAAGCCAGTGTCATGAAGAAATAGAAAATGCATAGAAATCCAATCTGGCGTCAATGGCATTAGCTCTGGTGTTCTTACCCAGTTTTCAGAGGCAGCAGGACCCAGGGTTAGGCACAGCTGGAATGAAGTATGAAGTCCATGCCCATTGGTGTTGAAAATGAAGTTATCACAGGACCAGTACTTTAGTCTGATTTGTAGGCTCTTTTCCCCAGGCAAGGTGACCTCTAAGCTGGGATCTCCAGCCCACATGGAGATTATATGAGCTATTGGCTGTCATGTAATAAACTACATTTATGTCCACATTATCATACTGGCTCTCTTTTGCTTATGATTCAAAGCCCTAAATGATCAATACACTGATGATGCTTTAATCCATTTAAACCAGTACTTCAGTAAGCATTTTACATACTGGTGAACTAATTGTTATATATGATTTTACTTTTTTCCCCTCTTTCTATCCCAGCAAGCAAGTGTGGATATGAAAAATCTGCCTACTTGTCCAGACAGGATTTTTGTATTGTTTTGATTTGGTTTGGTTCTCAGTGTGTGTGTGTGTGTGTGTGTGTGTGTGTGTGTGTGTGTGTGTATGTGTGCAGTCATTTGATCTTCCTCTGGACCTAGTAGACTTGTTGCTAAAACTAGGAACCACTACCTACAGCCGCCTGAGCAAAAGAGAAATTAAGTCATTTAACATTATAGTAGTCTATTTGTATTTTTGTCCATAAAAGATTTCATAGTACTTTTTAAAAAGACAATTCAGGGCATGCCTGAGTGGCTCAGTCAGTTAAGCCACTGACTCTTGATTTCAGCTCAATTCGTGATTTCATGGTTTGTGAGTTTGAGCCCTGCATCAGGCTCTGTACTGACAGCACTAAGCCTGCTTGAGATTCTCTATCTCCCTCTCTCTCTGCTCCTTCCCCACTTAGTCGCATGCACACACTCTCTCCCTCTCTCAAAAATAGATAGATAGATAGATAGATAGATAGATAGATAGATAGATAGATAGGAAAAGATAATTCTCTAAATGATTACATCTTGGAAAGCATATATAAGCTTATGAGAAGAATAGGAAACAGGAAAAATAAAGTTTCTAATATCATGGGACTAACTACTTTGGGCTAAGGATAAAATGATTAGGGACAGGGACACCTGGGTAGCTCAGTTCGTTAAGCATCTGACTTCGGCCCAGGTTATGATCTCAGGGCTTGTGGGTTCGACCCCTGTATGGGACTCTGTGCTGACAGCTCAGAGCCTGAAGCCTGCTTTGGATTCTGTGTCTCCCTCTCTCTCTGTCCCTCCTCAACTTGTGCTTAGTCTCTCTCTCTGTCTGTCTCCAAAAAAAGGAATAAACATTTTAAAAAATGATCAGGAACAAATTTGCACCACTTTCAAAGAGTCTTGTGTCCCCTACAACTTAAAAGGAAGGGAAAAGGATGTGTGCTGAAAACCTGAGCAACATGGTTTAAAAGTGGCTCTGGTTGTTAGGAAGACACTGATGTAAATGATGTACAAGATGAGCTCTCCCAAAATTGCTTTGTAAAATGCCAGAGGGAAACAATTAAAATGTCTTAATTAATATATGATCTTATTTATTATGAAATTATTATTACATATGTACAGTTAAATTGATACATTGAATATTTGAGTAGACACACAGATTGAATCAGTATGGTCTGAAAGTTTAAATAGACATGTCCTTTTACTCAGTATTCTAAATTTTTTCAGAGGACAGTTTTGTGTGACTTCTAATAATCTAGGCATTGGTACAGACTAACAGTTCCAATCATGGTTGTGCTGAGGGCTAATTATGTGACATGGATAAATTATATCACCTTTTCCAGCCTTCATTTTACCATCTGAAAGTCGCAATTATAACACATGCCTCAAAGAATTGCTAAGAAGACTGAGCACATAAAGCATTTAGCAGAGTGCCCAGTGCATAGTAAGCATGTGGACTTGTCACCTATTGCAGTGATCGCTATTCTTATTGTTGTTATTATCTTGCCATAGAAATATTCACACAAGTATTGATGTTACATAAACAGTTATCAATAGAAAAAGCGTTAAATAAGTGGTTTCATCCGGGGCTCCTGGGTGGCTCAGTCAGTTGGGCGGCCGACTTCGGCTCAGGTCATGATCTCACAGTCTGTGGGTTCGAGCCCCGCATCGGGCTCTGTGCTGGCGGCTCAGAGCCTGGGTCCTGCTTCCCATTCTGTGTCTCCCTCTCTCTCTGCCCCTTCCTTGCATGCTCTCTCGCTCTCTCTCTCTCTCTCAAATAATAAACATTAAACAATTTAAAAAAAAAAACCAGTTTCTTCCATTCCTTGAAATAAAAGCAAACCATTTAAGAAATTAGTTATCTCTGTATGCAGTGACAGTGATGAAGTCTAATACATGTCACTATTGATTGTTATCAAAAGCAAGTTGCAAAACAATATGTATCTTAAATCCAGTTTTAAAAATGTATCCATATAGATACCTGTTTGTGTGTATTTATAGATGTGTCTGAAAAGCTGCATATCCATTAACATTAGTTACCTCTGAGGAGAGAGAATGTGAGTGGGAGCAGATAAGAGAAGCATTTCACTTTTATTTTACACATTTTTCTTCTTTCCCTGTGTGACTGTGTATGTCTTTGTTTACAATAAACATGTGTGACTTTTATATTAAATAATTAAAAATCGGTATGCTTTTACATCCTTTTTATTCAACAGTGCCCTCCCAAGTTTCACACCAGCAATAGTGCCAAGTTTTACCCTCAATTATGCTATGTGCAAGCGTATTTCTGTTTCATATGATCAGAATCTTGTAATATTAACAGGAGTTAGTCATGTATAAGAAAAATACTTCCATATCTCTCTTTTGCTGGCATTTCTCCAGCTGACAATTTATGGAAAGTTTATGATTCTACCATGCACTATTCCTTCTAAAGCCATGTTCTTAGACAACCAGATGCCTTTCCTTTGAAAATACATTCTTGCCTTGCCTGGGTTGGTTTCACTTTTCTTTTACCTGGGATGATAATCAACCCCTCGTTTTCTCTGAAATCAGTAGGCAATGGATTGATGGAATTCATGTTTTTCTACAGATGGCTTCTTGCACATCAAATCTGTGCACAAAATCGCCTTACCTACAACACAACAACTCACTTGTATCTCATGAACAGTTGGCAATATTGAACTGAAGCCTTCTGTCCGTATATAGTTCACTTCTTTTAGGCAGAGAAATATGAGCAAAATGTAGTAATGTCCTCTGCCCACCAGTTATAGTTTGAAGTCCCCAAACCAGGTAACCTTTAAGCAATAGGTTAATAACATATGCCACTCTGTAAAGATTTAGATAATGGATGACTGGAATTTGAAGTAACTGGACAGCTGTCTGAACAGACTATTTCATTATATGTGAAGGGATGTCATTTCTAACTATGATGATAATTAGAGTAGATGAAATGCATAAATCAGTGGAGTTTTTTTATAACATTGATTTGGGGTAACAATTTTTTACCCTCCTGATGGTCTCAATCCATTGGATTAGGGTCCACTGGATGTCACTATAATTGGAAGGATGTGATCATCTTGTTTCAAAGGCTATGTGATGTGTTTTCTTATATCTGAATAAATACAGTAACATGCAATACAATAAGAATGGTCTGGCACAATCAAAGGGTGAATAAAAAAATGCCTGATAATATCATTACTGGTATTATTATAATTATTGCTGTCATTATTATTTTAGCCAGGTTATTTCTTTGGTTTAAAGCCATTCTCTTCACCTTTTCTACTATCCCACAGACATATAATATCGCTCTTTTGAGTATCTGTTGCTGTGTAACTAATGTTTGAAAACCTAAAACCATTCATTATCTCTCATTCTGTGTTGTCTGGGATCATTTGGGCTGATCTCAGTTGGGGTTTCTCATGTTATTTTCAATGGTGCATAGGGCTTAGATTCATCTGAAAGCTTGCCTGGGATTCTGGGATGGCTGGGCCTCATTCCCTCTTCATGTAGCCTGAAGGGTTCTGTTCTCCATGTTACCTTTCTATGTGCTTTCTTCATGTGGTCTCTCCATGCACAATCTCCACCTTGTAGTGAGACTTGTTACATAGCATCTTAAGGCTCCCCAACACAAGATTTCTAAGAAGGAAGAAACAGAAGAGCCTTAAAGGCTAGATAGGTACAAGCAAAGGCTGAATTTACCACACTCTTTTGGTTAACCCTAGTTCAAGGACAGCCTGGATTCAATGAACAAAGGAGATACATAACAACATAAATGGTGGGAGTCTTAATTCTTCAGGGACCATCTTTTAAAATCATTTACCATAATCTCATTTTATGGAAAAGCATGCAATAATGGAATGATGGCCTGACCATTGTCTCTGTCTGAAATCTTCAATTAATCCTGGACTCTAAATTCTTTGCTAGTGAAAAAAATGCTTTACTTTTCCAGCACAGTGCTTGGTACTTAGTAGCATCTCAATACAGTTTAAATCAATTGTAAATCATAGTGCTACTTTTTCACTCCTATATGTTTACCACTTTGTCTTCACTATCAAAGTTCAGATTGCATTATACGCTATACTATAGTAATTATTGTAACAGACTTGAAAAAGAGATGGATATAAGTTCAAATCCCAGTTGCACCACCCACGACATATGTGATTTTTGCTAAGTCAACTAGCATTTTAAAATACTACTTTCTGTAAAATGGAGAGATAAAACATAGGAAGTGATTTGCCTAGGGTGCAGGAATTATTAAGCATTCAGTAAGCGATATCTCATAATCTCTCTTTCAATTAAATGCCTGTAGCACCTCCACTATCCTACTTTCTCCAGGCCACCTACTTATAATTTACACTGATATCAAATTAGTGTCCCTAAAAACAGATGCAAGACCATAGTGCTCTTACTGTAAACAAATTGACTTATTCTTTCCCCACAGTCTAGTCCATATTCTCTTAACCTGGCATTCTCATCCTATTGCAATTGTGCATTTTCTCCTACTCTTCGAAAATGAAGCCAAACTGATTGAACTAGTATTTTTCAAACCATGCTGGGTGTGTATTTTCATATTTACTTTTTTTTCTCTCTCTGCCTTCTTCACCCGTGCCCCTTTGCACCAGCTAGAGAAAGTTGAAGTGGTTGGTCCTGAGAATTTTCAAGAATATTATATCCAAGAATCTCTCTAGAGTTTATTGTGACCTCACACTTAGGTGTCTGTGGACGTCATGTATTACTCGGAGTAGGCTTATTAACTGCTGTTGTAACAAATGGATCTCAAAATATCAGAAGCTTAACACAATGGACATTTATTTTTATTAATCTCTGTAACAGTTTAGAGTAGGTGTTCCACAGTCCCAACGTGGGAGAATATGGACGGTGGACCAGTTCTGCAAGTGGCTCACACTACTTCCACTCACGTTCTACCAGAGAGGATTGAGTCATAATGCTCAAGGACAAAGAAAATAGAAATATAAGCTAGTTTTCAGTCCAAAGAGGGGGCAGTACATTCTGATGCACAGTTAACAGATTGTGACTGGTTATCATATTAAATAAGTGATAGAACGCAGTTGTTAAGGAAAGAAAAGATTGTGAGGTCAGGGACAAACTAGATATTTTTGATCCAAAAATATAGGTTAATGTTAGTTTAGCCAACTCTTGTCAGGGAGAAATGATTGCCACCATCTACCAAATCTTTCATTTTTAAAAGAAACCCAAAATCGCTGTGTGTGTGTGTGTGTGTGTGTGTGTGCATGCCTAAAATCTCCTTTAAAAATATCAGTAGCTAATTCAGTATTAAAAATATGTATATATACTATGTGGGCCAAATAAACCATATGCTGACTGAGTCTTGCCAGCAGGCCACTGATAGGTAAAGTCTGCTTTAAATGTTGACTGTCAAATTTTCAGAAGTACATACATTATTGTTCCTGAAGGTTTGATTTATGTCAGAGATTCGGGGACAGTTTGTAAGAGAATTGAGCATTATAAATCTGACTCCAAAGAACATTCCCTAACTTATCTATTTTAGGAAATAAACTTATTTTTTTGAATGTTCTTCACTTCCTAAACATACTATGGTATTAATTATTTATGTTCATTTAAATATGTCATATTCTCTAAGCATTAGGTAGAAATTAACTTTCCCATCTTCTTTGGAGTTGCTTGTGGTCATGTGACTTGTTTAGCCAATAAAAGGTGACAAAAAGTGACTCGTGACTTGTAGGAAATATTTTAAGAACCATGCTGTGCTTTGCTGGTTTCTCTCTTCCTCAAGGTGACTGGCAAAAATCCAGATAATGGCTGTTTGGTGAGCCTGGCACCTAGCATAGCAATGATACATAGCAGAGCTTGTAGCAATCCAAAGCAGAGGTAAAGCATGAATAAAGAAAAAAAAAAGATTAAATCATCAAGATTTGGGAGTTGTTTGTTTGCACAGCACTATCTGATCTCTCCTGATTAATTTTCTTGTTAATGGCAATGTGCCAGCAACTGTTAATTTTTTGGCAGAGAAATTATAAGGATTTGGATTAGAAATTACAAGCCTTGGCTTGAAGTCCCTTGAAGGGAGAACTAACAAACTATGTGAACCGTAGTCACACTACTCAATCTCTCTGACCCTCAGTTTTATCATTGTAAATTGAGGAACCCCAGTGGTATGATCCAGGGGTACTGGATACTTTCAAAAGTATTTTTCACATAAAATTCACCTGAAATGAAATGCGTGCCCTTCTTGAATGATGACTACATACTCACTGATCTACAAACTGACAATGAAGCCCACACTAAGTTGTAGTGATGATTTTTCTGTGGTATTTATTATCACAGTTTTTAGATCTGCTTAAAATTATTAGGTGTGCATGTTTGTGTGTACAAAATTCAAAAAGACTAAATGATTTTCTCAAAATCATAGAAATATTTAGTGGAAAAATCTAGAACCTAAACCTAGTGATTTCTGAGCATATGTTCTTCCTCTATCACCATATTTGCTATCTAAATTAGATTTCCTGAAGAAAGTTTTATTTTATTTATGTTTTATTTTTGCCCTACCAACATATACAGTGCAATTAGAATAGTTCTCAAAGACTAAAGGTCACTTAACACCACCCACTGGAGAAATACAGAGGAAAACTTGGAGAATTTGCCTTGCTTTGGGAAAAAAAAAAAAAAAAAATTTCAGTATGTCTTTTCATGGAGTAGAAAAAAATGAGAGAAGCAAGTTCAGGATGAGAAATTACTAACCAGTAAGCATATTGTGATAAATCAGCCATAATACGATTATAGCAGCTTCCTTGGGAAAGAAATCAATGTTGGATCAGACTTAGATAGACCAGAGGGATCAAATAGAGGTCAAAGGTACTTCTCCATCTTAAAATTGGATAATTATTACTGTTATTATTGTCAGTTCCTATACTGTATTTCTGATAGAAATACATGGTGTCCCTATGCTGCTTTTATTGGCTGGCTGGATAAGTCAATCTATTTCTGACAAGGAAATAAATTCAGGTATATTAATCTATATATCAAATGAATTAGGATAGTTAGAAGAAGACTACTTGTAAGTCTCCTTGAGATTTTTTTTAAATAAGCAGAAAACAAAAAGCAAAAAAAAAAAGGCGTTTTGAAAGAAGAAATTTCATGCATTCCTTTTGTTTGGAAAATTGAACAATAAGTCTTGGTTTAATAGAAAGTGTACGAGGTTGGACAGCTGAAAAAGATGGAACTGAATGTCTACTCTGCCACTTTACCATCCACCTTTCCACTCCAGCAGAAACCCGGAAACATCAGAGAGGCCTCTTTACAACATTCAGTCAGTCAACAATTTCCGTGTTAGGCTGCATTAATAGTCCTAAAACCATTCCTCTCTCTTCTACTCTCATTGCCTGCGTGTGGTCTTTAGCCTTCCTTGCCTGTGATTCTGCATTAGCCCCCCTCATATGTACATAGTTACATATTCCCTTCTTTCAGCTTCATATGTCCCTAGCACATTCTCCTTAAATTCACCCAAGTGATCTTCCTGAAATGCAAATGTAATCATCACACCCGTGTTCTTTATATCATTGCTAAATCATTCAGTAGCTCCCTCTCATAGATAATTATTGTCCAAAGATTAGGACTCTGTCTTCTTGCCAGACATCCGTCAAACTGATTCTCAAACAAATTCATCACTCATTATCTACTTCATACTTAGTAATAATTCTTTATTGTCCTTATTTGACTCTCAGACTTCTGCTGGTTAAGTATCTTACTTTTTATTTTCAAAAGTCCACCTTGGGTTGTGGGTGGGGGATGGCAACAGAGGTTCCTTAGTGACCAGGTTCTGTGAGTGCAACCTGATCATTGCTGTCCCAGGGAAGTGCATGAGCCCTCTTTTATGCCATCATAAAATGTTTCTGTTTCCTTTTGAAGTATGAGAGGAGCTTCTTGTATGCTTTAATACAAATGTCAGAAAATATATGCATAATTTCACAGGAATGTGTGTGTGTGTATGTGTGTGTGTGTGTGCGTGTGTGTGTAGTATTTCTAAAGCATGGTAAACATTCCATTCTCAAAAAGTAATTTTATAACACCTATAATAATGAAAGGAAATAAGGCATATGCTTGGAAGTGGAAGAGCCCAGACCTGTAATTCTATGCTCTGGTAATGCTATTAACAGGTTATAAATCCTATTCTTGTAATTACACAAAAGTCTTGATCTACATAGAAGGATTATCTTTTGTCTCTCAATTAACCCAAGTTCAGATGTAACACAAACTCAAGGGTGTTAATCCCTCAGGGTACTCTTCAACCAAGGGAATAAATAAATCACTAGAGACATGAATGATCCAGCCTCCCATTCTTTAGTGGGACATCCTTGCAATCTACGTGTAATTCAGTTTCAGTGATATTGAGTGTCATTTTTCCATATTGGTACCTAGCTCAAGCTCAATAATGTCCACTGTAGTGTTTGTTTGTTTGTTTCTTTGTGCCACTTTCACTCTGATTATCTGCCTGATAAACTAGCAGAACCCAAGTCTTGTCTCAGGTTCTTTCTTCAAGAGAACCCAGACTAAGAAAAACATACCATCAGTGATCTTTTCTGCTAAACATCTCATGATTGATTCTGTAGCCAGGTATGTAAGATATTTCCATTTAGTGAAATCTTAGATACTCTTCAGTAAAACAGACAAAACAAACAAACAAACAAACAAAACCAGCTGGAACAATTGATGTGAAAAATAATTTCAGGAAATTTCCTCAAATGGTGTTTAATTAATGGTTGGTATCATCTTAATTTTCTCTTTCAAATTTTAGTATAAGATTGTATGCATATATTAATTATTCGTATGCATTTTTAATTTTTTTATGTTTATTTATATTTGAGAGAGAGGGATAGAGCATGAGTGGAGGAGAGGCAGAGAGAGAGACAGAGACAGCGAGACACAGAATCTGAAGCAGGCTCCAGGCTCGGAGCTGTCAGCACAGAGCCTGATGCAGGGCTCAAACTTGTGAACCTTGAGATCATGACCTTAGCCGAAGTTGGATGCTCAGCTGACTGAGCCACCCAGGTGCCTCTCATATGTATTATTTTATTTTTATTGTGAATTTTCACTAAATTCAATACTTGTTTGAAATAAGAGAACCCTCTATTGTGAAGAGAGTAAAAGCTTGGGGTATATGACTATATATCTCTATTTATGCACCATGGAGATGAATAACAATAGGTATGTTAGGATTTTCTGTTACCTAGATACAAAGGGCTTTGATTTTATCACCATGCAAGTTTCCACTCTACTTCTGAAAATAGCCACATCTCTTTACAGTAATGGTTCATTCTCAAGGATTAAAAAGAAGGCGCATTTTACTATCTCTGCAGAAAGGTGTGTAGATTTATATGATTCATGGATTAAAGTGGGATACCCCCTTTGATACATAAAACATCACTTCTAGCTCAGTGTTATATGTTTCTGATATAAGACACATTTTCTATAATAGAAGTTAAATATCAACATATGTAAATTAAGTCTAGTTTAACTAGGTTTATTTCAATTTTCCTGAAATAAACAATGCTTTGTTATTTAAGTGTGCAGATACAAACATTTTTTTTTAACTGAGTAGAACACTTCAACGTCTATAATTCAGTTACAAATCCCTGAAAGTCTTGTCTTATTCATTAGGATAATGAAGCAAAACAAATAAGCACTGGCTTCTGCTCCTAGCATGTGAATTTCTGCTGGGGAAAAAAGTAGCGAATGCAGATCCCATTTACTGAGTCACCCGTATACTTCCTAGGGACATGGCAGCAAAGGGGAAAAAAGAAATCAAATGTTTTGACTTTAGTGGTAATTACCATTTAGTCGTCTTCCTTTTTTTGTTTTTAAAATATTATGGTCTTGATATATGTGTTTATATGTATGTGTATATTTAATTCAACAAATGCGTTGAGTATTTACTGTTTGAAAGTTCATTAAAAGTGCTAGAGGGGCACCTGGGTGGCTCAGTTGGTTAAGCGTCCGATTTTGGCTCAGGTCATGATCTCACGGTTCGTGCATTCCAGCACCAGGTTGGGCTCTGTTCCGACAGTTCAGAGCCTAGAGCCTGCTTTGGATTCTGTGTCTTCCTGTCTCTCTGCCCCTCCCTTGCTCATGCTCTGTCTTTCTGTCTCTCTCTCAAAAATATATGAACATTTTTTTTTAAAAAGGTGCTAAAGGATGTACAAAGATGGATAAATTGCAAATCTTTTTGAGAAACTTACAGATTAATTAATAACTATAAATATCCTCATGTCAGATCAGGTCAGGGTTGCCACCAAATATGAGTTCAGGTTAGGTTAACTTTTATCTGAACATAAATTACAAGAACTTTCAGCTCTTAGCTCTGCCTGGCCTCACATTTGGAGGCAAATCTACCCTTACCTGATGTGAGACTATTTATAGTTTTTGTTTGTCTTGTATTATGTGACTCTTCACATATTTGCTGAAGAAATATTCATGTTTGATCATGATACGATACTCCTAACCCTGCCAGAGTATTATGAAAGGCACAAAAATACACACCTAATTACCTTCCTAAAATCTAAAAATTTCTGAATTCTCAAACACATTTGGCCCCAAAGGTTTTGGACCCAGGACTGATACTATAAGGATCTGTCTGGGCTGCTGTGCTTTGTTGTAAGAGCAAGAGAGAATTTCAGTCCAGCCCACATTATGTTCTCCTGGAGATGTTGGCCTGGAGAATGTAATCTTTTACAAATTTGCACAAAGAATTTCTCTTCTGAGCAAGTACTGCCTGGAAAGCCTATCCTGGGCCCACGGGAGATCTGTTTTTGTTTGTTTGTTTGTTTGTTTTTTGTTTTTTTGTTTTTCAATATTGTTTTTTGAAGATTATTGAGGCTTTGTAGGACATGAAAGTTGAAGTGAGTGTGGTTACAAACCTGATAGGGGCAGGTATGCAAAAGAATGCAACAAGATTCATGAAGAATGCTCCTGTAAAAAAACATTCTTTGAAAGTATCCATCTAGTGGCAATGGCTAAAAGACAGTTGGAAAGAAAGGAGAGAGCAGGATTTATTATGGCAGAAAATTTGGTTTAGCGATTTCAGAAACCTTCCATATTAGTAATTATCACCAGTGTGAAGTCCTTGTTGGGGAAAAAATGGGAAAAGGGCTGAAATAGCACGATGGGATCAGATTGAAAAAGGATTTGCGTGCTAAAAATGTGGTACTCTTGAATATGGTGGGCAAGACAATATGATTGTCGTCTTTGCTCCCAGCTCATGTATCTACTTATAATCAAAAGAAAACATAACCTACCAATAAGCTTTATTATTATTATTTCTAAATTCAGAATGTAGCTATTGACTTCTTTGTTAATTAAATATCAACATGAAGTATATTTGCCATTGGGACTTGAGAGTGTAACCACTAATAGATTCCCAATATTCTTTTTGTTATTTTTAAATCCTTCTATCAATCTCTCCTTATTTCCTCCTCCTTATCCCTGGCAACTGCTTTTCTATTCTCTGTTTCTATGATTTGGATCTTTTTTTCTTTTTTCTTTCTTCCTTTTTTTTTTAAATTCATGTGTTAGTGATACTATGCAGTATTTTTCTTTCACTGTCTGCTTTATTTCACTTAGTATAATAACCTCCAGATCCATCTCGATTGTTGCCGATGAAAGGATTTCCTTTTTGTTAAGGCTGAATAATATTATCCTGTCTGTATTTATTTATTTACTTCCTCTTTTCTTCTCTTTTTTCTTCTTTTAAGGTATATTTGACATAGAACATATAAATTTAAGATGTACAAAGTGTTGATTTCATACATTTATATGTTGCAATATGATTACCACTGTAATCTTACCTAACATCTCGGTCATATCACATAGTTATTTTTTAATGCTATAGTTTCTTGACCTATTCATCTGTTGACAGCTACTTACATTGTTTCCCATACCTTAACTATGGTGAGTTACGCTGCAGTGAACATGAGAGTACAGATATCTCTTCAAGAAAATGTTCATTTCCTTTGGATATGTCCGTGGAAATGGAATTGCTGGATCACATGCTAGTTCTATTCTTAGACTGTTATAGGCAGCACAGTTGTGATGTCCTTGTTAATGAATCTTTGACCATACACAGAGAGGCTATAGAGTCTGATGTGGTATCTATAGAGCCACCTTCATGAGTCATGGCATCACTGTACCTGCTAGGGTGCGGTTTATCCACTTGCCCTATATTTTCTTATGTAACTCTTGAGGACAACAGTATGAGCTAGACATTCTTAATTAATCCCATCTTACAGATTTTAGGATTGACCTTTAGGCAGCAATTGTGCATGTCCACAATAGTAGGTAGTGATGGCAGGAATCTAACACACATTGTTATCACTTTAAAGCTCATAAAGTACCTACTCTACTAAGAGTCGACTGGAAATACAGTAAATCAGTAAATCTGAGTTCTTTTACTAACTCTGCACTTCCCACAGCAATCTTGCCCCTTTGAGTTGCAGAGTAGCTGGGCCCCAAAACAACAACAATAACAACAACAACAACTACAACAACAAAACCAATGAAAACAAAAGCAAAGTTGTAGAAGATAGCTTCAAAAGGTTTTTCTGTGTGTCTGTTTGTTTTGGGTTTTTTGTTTTGTTTGGGGTCTTGTTTGTTTTTTGTTACTTGGGGATGAAAACCTAACTCTGGTTATTCCGTTTCTAGCTAGGCTTCCCTGCTTGGTTTCTCCACCTTTCAATAATATGGATAAGTCAGTTAAACTCCCTGGCCTCTGACTCTTCATCTTTGCAAGAAAAGATTGAAATAGTGACATTTGATGCTTCTAGTTCTCTAACTGTACAAGTCTCTCCCCAAGGCCATTACTGGAAGAGCGTAGGACAGGTTGGTTTGGAGCTCTTATGCACACTTTGCTCTCATTTCTTTTCTCTCACATCTTCATCCCTTTGGCAATTTCCCCTGTATGTCTTATTTGAAAGTGTTAGTATGCTCTGTGTTGCAGAACTTTTCTTTTTCTGAACTACCCTAGTTTTGCCATCAATATATTTGAGTACATGCAAAACACAGTCATGTGATATTTGTTTTTTTTATTTCAGTTTAACTTGTATGCTGATATGAAGTTGGTTTCCTGTGTTTTTCATTATTGCTTTGAAAATATTGATTCCATTCATTCATTCACTCAATTTACTTAAAATATATTGAGCTGGTCTAGTGTTTCAGGAGCTCTGTGAAGTACTCAAAACATACAGATGAATAATTCATAATATTTACAAGTTAATAGCTTAGTAGGTTCTATAAATTAACAATTGCCAAGGCAAGTAGTTTTTAGTATAGTATGTATAGAATATTAAAGACACAAGAGGGATATTTTTTAACTCTCCTTCCATGGATCTTAAAAAGGTATCACAGAACTGGTATCTGAAGTACATTTAGAAAGGTGACTGAGAGGGTGCCTGGGTGGCTCAGTCTGTTAACCTGTGAGTCTGTGATCTCACAACTCATGAGTTTGAGCCACATGAGGGACTCTGTGCTGACAGCTCAGAGCCTGGAGCCTGCTTTGAATCTGTGCCTCTGACTCTCTGCCCCTCCCCGCTCATGCTCTGTGTCTCTCTCTCTCTCAAAAATAAACATCATCATTATTATTATTATTATTATTATTATTATTATTATTATTTTAAGAAGGGGACTGAGATAGTTTTGGTAAATAAAGACAGAAGGGATATTTCAAGTAGACAAAGTATTGTGTTCTTTGTGCTGCTGCATGTCTTATAATCATAGGCACCCCATTTTTTTCTCATTACAGTTATAGGAAGACAGTTGAAAATAGTGAATTGATCCTCGGTTTTCACATTTTCCATAAAAATTAATTAAAGAGATTATGCTGAAATGACTACCATTTGTAAGCTATTCAGTTAATTCATGTTCTCTTAAATTTTATACATTATGGAAACTAAGAAATGGATGGTATGTTTCATTATATAAATGCAATGAATCAATGTCTATAAAATACTTTTCCATTTTTAAAACAACTATACCACCCATAAAAATGTCTACTCTTACGTGTTATTCAAGCCTCTTAGTTGAGAGTAACAGAACTGTGCTCTGGGTCATTATTTGGCTTATTAAAATAAGTCTGTCTCTCTCAAAGAATTTTTATGAAAATGTAGAATTGAAATAAATTCAGGACTGGACTTTTAGTAACAATGCCACAGATTCCACCATAGGACCGTGCAGATGAGAAAATACTTTGCTGTGGCCATACAGTTGTAGCCATTATCATTGTACATTTCATTGTTTCTGTTTTGCTTCCTGCATCTTAACTGTGCTACAACTGATATGACCATAATTAATGTCATTGTGGCTTTTGGTTAACTATCCCCACTGCCTATAATAATCTCCTGTATGTTTCTCAGTCCCTGAATTCATTCTGCAGGAACCAGAATAATTACTCACTTTTTATTTTAAACCATCCCTACATCTCCTAGACAGAGGTGAGTACTTCCTTGTTTTAATCATCATATGTGTATGTAACACTTAATACACACCAGGAAAGCTCTAATTTTGATAACTAAAATAATGCATTTGATTTATCAAACCATTCACATTTAAACACATATCCAAAATGATCTAGACAAAGTACAATGGTTGGTCAAAGATGTGAATAATCTTTCTGTGGATAGTCAAAGTAAGCTTCACGGAAAAGATTCTTTATAAGGAGGCAATTCTTAATGAGAAGAAGATTCTTATAAAATAAGTAAGAAATTGTTAGCCTAGCAAAGGCAAAGAAAGCATTGTAAGCAAGGCCAATGAAGACAGAAAAATAATATTACGATCAAGAATCTAGAAGTTTCATTTTGTGTCTCTCAATATTTACACTAGTTGTGTCTTAAATATTTTAGTATATTCTCTATTAGTTTGTGAAAAAAATTTAAACAATTTTTTTGTGAATATTAGTATCCAAGTGTTCATTTAAAAAAGGAAAAATATCCCTTTGATAATCTAAATATAATATGTTTTATTAATGCAGTTGAAGTTTGTGCTTCTAGGATAAGTTTTTGTAATGTAAAATAGGTCACTAATGATTGGTAAATAGAGAAATGCTGTTTTTCTTTGGCAGCTTAATTAAGGTATAATTGGCATATAAATTGTAATATATTTAGAGTATACAACATGATTGATATACATATATGTTGTGAAAGGATTCCCACCATCAAGTTAATTAACACATCTATCACCCCACATATTTACCTTTTTGTGTGTTGGTGAACACCTAAGTTTCACTGTTTTAAATTTTATTTTAATGTTTATTGTTGTTGAGAAAGAGACAGAGCATGAGCAGGGGAGTGGCAGAGAGAGAGGGAGACAAAGAATCTGAAGCAGGCTCCAGGCTCTGCACTGTCAGCACAGAGGCCAACGCTGGGCCGGACCTGAGGAACCATGAGATCATGACCTGAGCTGAAGTCAGACACTTAACTAACTGGGCCACCCAAGTGCCCCTAAGTTTCACTTATTTAGCAAATTTCAATTATACAATATATTATTACCAATCAAAATTGTCATGTTTCGCACTAGATCCTCAGACCTTATTCATCTTCTAGGTGAAAGTTTGTAACCTTTACCAATTCACCCTTTTCTGAGTCTCCCAGCCCTGAGTAACCACCCTTCTATTATCTATTTTTTTTCTCTATGAGGTTGATTTTGGGGTGGGGGGGGGGGTAGATTACACATATAAGAGACACCATGAAGTATTTGTCTTTCTCTTTCTGCCTTATTTCACTTAAGGAATGCTGTCATCTTTATGTGGAAGTTACAGTGGTCCATAAACAGTTTTTCTGGCAAGTTACTGATTTTTATCACCACATAACAGTAGCTGAATGCAAAGTACACTTACAAAGCTGAATGAAGCAAGGAGGAATTGAATACTGTCCACATGCTCATATCTTCTGGTTGTTCAATTTTGCCTATAAGGTCTTTCTTAGAGGTGTTGAACACTTTCCCCGTCTTTGAGCATTTTCTCCTTACCTCCATAATTAACATTTTCAACCCTTCCTTATATTGTTCTTTCATCAAATAGCTTACATCTTTTTATTTTTTAAATGAAATTCTTGGGGCACCTGGGTGGCTCCCTTGGTTAAGACTTCAGCTTCAGCTCAGGTCATGATCTCATCGTTCATGGGTTCGAGCCCCATGTCAGTTGAAGCCCCGCGTCGGGCTCTGTGGTGACAGCTCAGAGCCTGTAGCCTGCTTTGAATTCTGTGTCTCCCTCTATCTCTGTTCCTCCCCTGCTCACACTCTGTCTCTCTCTCTAAAAAATGAATAAACATTAAAAAAAATTAACGAAAATTTCTTTATTTATAATACTATTTATTTACATTTAGGAATTTAACATATCCTTTTTAAAAGGACAGTATCAAGTAAATTTTATTAGTTTTCTTATTTTTGTTGTTTAGTTATGTCTTAGGAGGTCTCTTCAACCCCATTTCCTCTATGCGTGATAAATTTAACGTGTGATTTTTAAGACTAACAGACTTTTCTGGAATTTTAATGCTTTATATATTTTATAAAGTATCCTTAGAAAGAAAAGCCAGTAAAATTATTCATGAAATTGTTTCCAAAGCATCACATGAAAGAAAAACGCTTCTCCCCCCACCATTTAATAAATAATCCATAAAAAATTAAGAACATTCACTTGCCTTCATTCTCCAAATGATCAAGTTAATCTATTATTTGAACAAATGCCTTCAAATCTTTTTTTCCCCCAGTAAGACTATAACTAGTGCCAAACATTGAGTAGAAAAACAAATAATGTCACAAGAGTGAATAGTAATGTAACCCATCAATTTGTTTTGGTAATTGACAAATCCAATGCTATCAATTTCTGGCACCATTCAAACTCAGCTGTTACTCTTATGTTACATTTCTCCTCTTCTGTCTGTTGCTTTTTGTATTTCTAACTAGATGAAAACTCCTTAAGGGAAGAGACACAGTTTACATGTCTACATTTCTTAATACCTAACAAAGTGTCAGGCAGAGTGTAGGTACCTGATAATTGTTTTTTAATTGACTCCAATATTTGGGTTATGGATGAGTTGCCTTAAAGTTTCTGAAAAAAAAAAAAAAAAAACTGAAACAATTTGACTTTCAACATTTAATTTAAAAATAGGCAAATCAAAGAGAAGAAACATGATGAAGCATTTACTCCTACATATTTTGTAGATGTCTATTTAAAAATGTAGACTGAATTAATATTTATCAAGTACCTCCTTTATGAAATGCTCTTTAACATTGTATTGTAAAACATTATTTGCTTAAAAGATATAGTAAATTAGCCCATATTATACAAAAGCTAGTAATATTGCAAGATAATTTTAATGGTATAGACATAATCTGAAATATCCACTCTATCTCAGTTATTTTAGTTAAACAAATTTAATAAATAGTGGATTTGAACTTCAAGAGATGGTTTATTTTTAGAGGATATTAATTTCCTAATTTGTTTCTATTTTGGTGCACCCAAACCCTGCTAAGGTTGAGAATTTCAAAGAACTACAGAAAATTATTATTTCTTCTCCAGGTTGAAAATACACATGTATTTGTTGTTGTTTGCATCTGGGATTGTGGTTGTCCTGAATCACATGTCTCCTTTGTTAGAAAGCTTTGTTTATTATCATTTTTCTTGGTAGAAGAAAATAATTGTTTTTTCCCAGTGGCTGTATATTTTTGTCAAACCAAAAATGTCAGCTTCAGAACATAATTAATGCAGCAATTATGACTTCTGTAGGTGATTAAACTGTTGAAAACACAGATATTGACATGCTGCATCATTATTTTCAGAGCTCAGAAGTGAACTATCATTCCCACACCATTCACAATCTTCTGTTTGGTTACATTTATTATTTTTGCTTAAGCAAAAGGAGGAAAATTATATATTATACACATTATCTATAAAAATATATATAACATTATGATTATATTATATAGATATAAGGCATGATGTTGATATCTCTCCATTCTTATTTCTAAACAATGCCTTAAGAAACCCAGTCACATTGATTTTGAATTGCACCTATATAAAAGGAGAAATCCTGTTGAGAATATACCTAGATTTGTTAATATGAGGTTTCACCAATTACCTCAAGACATATTAAAAATCTTGTGATTCTTCTTATTAAAAGCTTTGAAAAAAGAGATTACTTAATGGGTTTAAGGCTGCTTCTCATGTCCTAAATACGGACACATGTGCTTCACAGGACAACTATAATGTACCACATGAATGATCCATCAGTATATGTACTAGAAAAAGGAAGCTTAAAATCTAGGGGACACAGTAACAAAGAAGGAGAAGAGGAAGCAAAATAGACATATTTCCTAATAGTTGGATTGAATTTCATTGAAATTTTTCTGAAACCATAAGGGAAATTTCCCAGCTCAGTAGTAAATGCAAAATTATTATCTTTATAGTAGTGAGCCTGGGTGATTTTAAAAAGTTAGAGCTTTTGCAACTTTACAGTAACAACCATTAGCAATGAAATGTGGTAAGCACCACTTTTTCTTGGCATATTGTATATCTCAGAATGTTCCAAGAACTCTCTAAATTAGAACAACTAAGAAGTGAGTTACTAATATGTTATTTGTTAAGGTTATGGCACCATGATGCTTTAGAATTAACACACAAATGAGTCATTATGTGAAATTCTCTGCCATTGTCTCTGTGTTCTTTTCTTCTAGTTTTAAAGGTTATAAGGAAGAAAAATACAGGGTAGCTTTAGAAGACTTCTTTTAATCTCAAACTACTCGAACATCACTCAATCCCAGAATAGAATACAACAAATAGCAGTCACCAAGGAAATACAGCATCCATAAATTTGGGTGGTTCTATGCATCTTTCTGTCAACTCCTGGTTTCCGCCTGATCTGTTGATAGATGCCTGAAATGTAAACATTATGTAACTTGATTTAGTTAAGTATTTGCCTTTCTTTAGCATTCCATTTTTAAATTCACATTATGCTACGGCACCTGGATGTCTCAGTCAGTTAAGCTTCAGACTCTTGATTTCGGTTCAAATCATGATGTCATGGTTTGTGAGTTTGAGCCCCAAGTTGGGCTCTGCACTGACAGTGTGGAGCCTACTTGGGATTCTCTCTCTCTCTCACTCTCTCTCTCTCTTAAAATAAATAAGCAAAAAAATTAAAATTATACCTAATAATAATACATGTTGTATTTCTTAGCACAATTTTGTTCACCATATTTTCTTTCTAAACCATGAAGTCTGCAACAGGATGAATAAGGGGAAATAGTGACACACTAAATGACTAGAGGCAAATGGACCCCAAAGACAAAGAGCAGAAAAAAGAACATTTGACTGGAGATACCTTTGTTCCCTAACCTGAACTAGCTTTCTATTGGTTACCATTTTTGTAAGACTGTCTGCCTACATCAGTGATTTAGACAAAAGGACACTGTATTAAGAATCAGAAGATTTGAGGGGTGCTCTGGGGGGCTCAGTCAGTTAACCATCTGACCTCGGCTCTGGTCATGATCTCACAGTTGGGTTCGATCCCCGCATCAGGCTCTGTGGTGACAAATTGGAGCCTAGAGCCTGCTTCGGATTCTGTGTCTCCCTCTCTCTCTGCCTCTCTCTCTTGCTCATGCTCTCTCTCTGTCTCTCTCTGTCTTTGTCTCAAAAATAAATAAACATTAGGGACGCCTGGGTGGCTCAGTCGGTTAAGCATTGGACTTTGGCTTTGGTCATGATCTCATGGTTTGTGAGTTTGACCCCCGCCTGTGGCCCTATACTGACAGCTCAGAGCCTGGAGTCTGCTTCCGATTCTGTGTCTCTCTCCCTCTGCACTCCCTCCCTTCCTTTCTCAATCTCTCTCTCTCTCTCTCTCTCAAAAATAAACGTTAAAAAATTAAAAAACATTAAAAGAAATTAAAGAAAGGGAATCAGAAGACTTGAGTACAGGACCTAGATAGAATTGTATGATGAACTCAACTCCTTGGGTTCCTCTGTGTCTTTTTTTTTTTGTCATTACAAAAGAAAGTGATAAAATCTCTTGCTTAATGTACTATCTATGAGGTAAATTAAGAAACACACTTTTATTTCACAGGTTGTAAACTGGTATTTCACAGATGACGTTGCATTACAAAGTGGATTTTTTTTTTTTTTTTTTTTTATGTTTATTTATTTTTGAGACAGAGAGAGACAGAGCATGAACAGGGGAGGGGCAGAGAGAGAGGGAGACACAGAATCTGAAACAGGCTCCAGGCTCTGAGCGGTCAGCACAGAGCCTGACGCGGGGCTCGAACTCACAGACCGTGAGATCATGACCTGAGCCGAAGTCGGATGCTTAACCGACCGAGCCACCCAGGCGCCCCAAAGTGGATTCTTTTTAGCTTGCACACCATCTAATGTTTTTTAACATTTATTTTCAACATCAAAATATTTTCATGAAAATGTGCATATTCTGCCTCTTTCAAAAAAGTGAAAGTTTTAGAAGTACTATGCCAACCTGGGTGCCCTCTGCCTGTGTAGAGAGCCCGATCACCCTCCTTACCACGACCCTCAGTTATTTACATCCACACTTCATTTATGTATGATATCTACATGACCCTATAGGTTTTTGTGTTTGTGAGACTTATTGTAAGCTTCACAGTTTTTTAAGATATTAATATAAAATATGACAAAGTAGAATGAGAATGGCCTCGTCATACACAGAAACATGAAATAGAATCATGGGAAGTATTTCCCCCTCTTGTTGACTAGTGCTGTTTTGAATTCAAGAATGTTTAATGAGAATGAGAAATAAGAATGTTTAATAACCTTGACATTCATTATTTGCATTTCCCACATAATCTGAAACATATCTATAAGTATCAAAGAACTCTGTGATATTCCTGATAGGGTTTAGGGTTGTAAGGTAGAGTAAAATGCCCACCAGCAGGTAAATACATACTTTAATTTCTTATAATGTCCAGGAAGAGAAGTGTCTACATTGTGAAATTTGAATTTTCTTCAAACTAAAAAGTAGCATATGACCCTTTTTCATTAATAGTAAAAGCATTTATATGAAATAGTGCATTTGCAAAATGAAATATTTGATACCAGTGTTAAATCCAATACTCCTAAGGAAAAAAAAATGGGCTTGATTCCTAATTTTAATTCATTAATATATTTTGAGCAAAACCACAAAGTTTATTAATTTTCCTAAAGGAGAAAATGTGAATATGGTGTTTGTGATTTGTAAATGAACAATATGGCTCTGACATGTTTCCATATTTTTCACAGTAAAACTAAATCTCTATCCTATTTTTGAGAAATAGTAAATTTTTATGCTTTCTTTCAAATTTAAATGTTAAATATCAACTGTTACAAAGACTGGCAAAGAACATGTAAAAATAAATAAGAATTAGTGCTGTTCATTTACAGCTGTCTGTATTTAAAACATACAGATAAACAGAATTTGATAGAACATAGGAAAAACTTTAAATGCAATATTTTTATTAAGTGACAAGAAAAATCAAAACTCAGAAAATGCTAATTTTAACACATTTCAGAAATTATCATTATGATATTTTCCTATCTTGCATTTAAAAATGATTACTTTTGGGGCAGCTGGGTGGCTCAATAGGTTAAGTCTCCAAGTTTGGCTGGGGTCATGACCTCACAGTTCCTTAGTTGGAGCCTGGTGTTGAATTCTGTGAGGACAGCTCAGAGCCTGGAGCCTGCTTCAGATTCTGTCTCCCTCTCTCTGCCATTCCCCTGCTCATGCTCTGTCTCTGTCTCAGAAATAAAGAAACATTAAAAAAAATTAAAAATGAATAAATAAAAATGATTACTTTAAAAACTGATTACTTTCTTTGGGTAATGTACTGGTTGTAAGAATTTCAGTGTGTTTGTGTATATGTTCTGAGTATAAAGGTTTGCAAATAGCTGTGATTTTATTTTTCTGCAGCTGTACTTAATTTTCTCTCAAAGCACATTCCATTTCATGGCAGAATATTTTTTTTAATTGAGGTAAAACTTACACACAGTAAAATTCAGCGAGCTTCAGTGCACGATTAGATAAATTTTGATAAATTCATCTGTGTAATAGTCATCCCAATCAAGACAGAATACTTCCATTACCCCAGAATGTGCCCTCGTGCTTCCTTTAAGTCAGTCCCCATCCCCACAATTAGTGATCTGATTGTATCACCCTATCAAATCTTTTGTTGAAATTTACATAAATGAAATAATATAGTATGCGGTATTTGTGTTAGGTTCTGTCACTTACTATAGTGTTTTGGAAATCCATCCATGCTTTCGAACGTGTCACTAGGAAAATTTTTCTTCTTGAGGACTGTTGTATAAATATATCACAATTAATTTATTCATTCTCTAGATGATGGCATTTGCATTGCTTTTATGTTTTGACTATTATGCACCACGCTATCAACATTCTTATTCATGTCCTTTCATGGGCATTATTTGTCCATTTTTTTTAGCAGGTAAAATCCTAATAAACCATAGGGCAAATAAATATACTTTTAACTTTAGAAGAAACTGTCAGTTTTCAAAAGTGCTTGTTCCACTTTATACCACACCAGCAATGTATGAGAGTATTAGCTGATCCATAACTTTACCAAGATTTGTTGATGTCAGTCTTTTTACTTTTAGCCATTCAGATGTGAGTGTTTTAATATGTATTTCTCTGATGGCTAATAATGCTGAGCCCTTTTTTATGTGCTTATTGTCTTGTATATATATTACATATCATCTTTTGTTGAAGACCTGTTCAAGTATTTTGTTCATTGTTTTAATTGAAATTTTTGTCACTGTTGTTATTGTTTATAGGAATTCTTTATACATTCTGGTTACAATTTATTTCATATTGATTCATTTCTCAGTTTTGATGACTTTTTATGACAAGTGCCTTCTAATGTCAATAAAAGCAAGTTTATTTATTTATTTTTTATTCTTTGTAGTCGTTATGTTTTTTCTAAAAAATTGTTGCTTACCCCAAAGTCACAGAAAAGTGATTTAATTTTCCAAGTCACTTAGTTTTCTTAAACTCTTAATTTTCTTCTAAATGTTTATCTTTGAGATTTTACATTCTAGACCATGAACCCTCTTTAACTAGTTTTTGTCTGTGATTTAAGTAAAAATTTAGGTTCCTTCTCCCTATAAATTTACCTATTCATTCAAGTATGATTTCTGTAAACTGTCTTTTCTCCATTGAATTGTATTGGTGCTTTTGTTAAATATTAATTGACCAAATAGAAATGAGTCTGTTTTTGGACACTCTTATCTCTTTCTTTGCTTTCTATAACTATCCTTATATTAACAACCCTGTTCTGATTACTGTAGCTCTGTGATCATTTCTACAACCATATTTTGTTTTTAATTTTTTGACTCTATATTATCTGAACTTTCATATAAATTTTAGAATCAACTTGCCAAGTTTTCAAGAAAAATGACTATTTGGAATTTAATTGGAGTTCATTGAATTTATAGACAAATGTGAAAATTGTTAACAATATTGAGTTCTCTAATCTATGATAATAGTCTCTTTCCATTTATTTAGATCTTTTTAAATTTCTGCTAACAACATTTTGTATTTTTTAGAGTACAGACTTTGTATGCTTTTGTTAAGTATATTATTAACCAGTTGAAGTTTGATTATTAGCCAGCTTGATAATATTGTAAATAATATTGATTCATTTTGTAACCTAATTTTTCATTTTTTACTGGTATTTTATACAACTACAGTTAATTTTATATATTGATCTTTTACCTTGCAACCATGTTAAATCTGTTCCTTTTTAGGTCTATTATTTGTTTGGGTTTTTTTTTTTTTTTTTTTTTTTAGAATTTCTTAGGATTTTCTACTAAAATAGTCATGTTGTCTATGAATTAACCCAGTTTTATCTTTTATTTCTGATATCTACAGCTCCATTTCTTTTTACTCACTTTATCTCATGGGCTTGGGCCTGAATATTGAGTGGAAGTCATGAAATGGGGCATCCTTTTCTTCATTTTGATTTTAGGTGGAACTTCTCTCCTTTATTTTGTTAATATAGGAAGTTACATGGATTGATTGTTTTTTCAATGTTGTGCAATACTTGTATTCCTGGGATAAACTCCATTTGGTAATGATGTATTGTCTTTTTATATATTGCTGGATTCTACATGTTAATATTGTGTTAAGGATTTTTATACCTATGTGCATGAGTGATTTTTGTATCTAATTATCTTTACCTATAGTATCTTTGTAAGGCATTGGTATCAAGCTATGATGGCCACATAAAGTGAGTTCATGTAAGATTGCTGTTTTTTCTTTTTTCCTTATTTAAGTATTTGGTAAATTCAGTCTAACCATATTTATAAGAATTTTTCTAGGGGTATGTTTTAATTTTCCTACTTTGAGATAACTTTCTGGGCATCTTATTGTTATTGATTTCTAAATTCTGTTGAGGTAATAGGCTACAACATTTGAAATCTGTTGATGCTTGACTCATGGCATGATACCTGTTTATAAACTTGTCATGTGCACTTGGTAAGAATCTGTTTTCAGGGCACCTGGGTGGCTCAGTCTGTCGCACTCTTGCTATTGGCTAAGGTCATGATCATGCAGTTTGTGAGATCCAGCACTGCATCAGGCTCTGCTCTGACAGTACAGAACTCATGGTCTCTCTCTCGCTCTCTCGCTCTCTCGCTCTCTTGCTCTCTTGCTCTCTTTCTGTCTCTCTCTCAAAAATAAGAATTGTTAAAAAAACTTAAAAAAAAAAGAATTGTTATTCTACAGTTGTCTGAGCAAGGGTCTATAAATGACTGTTAGCTCAGGCTTCTTCATAAGGTTGTTCATGCCTTCTATGTTCTTACTGATTCTTATCTATTTGTTTTATCATTTATTGAAATTGTGAGAGGAGTGTTGAAATCTCCAGCTAGGTTGTGGATTTGGGGATTTTTACTTTTAATTCTATCCGTGTTTTCTTCTTGTAGGTAGAAAACCTGCTATTAGTGGGTACATATTTATTATTTTTATGTTCTCCTTATGAATTGATATTTTTATCATTGTGAAATGCCTTTCACTTCTGGCTTTGGATATCTGATATAACATAGCCATTCCAGCATTCCCCTGTTTACTGTGAAGAGTGTTTTTCCTTTTTTAATATGCAAATTGTGTCTTTGTTTTTTACATACCTGATCCTTCTCTGGTTTTCATGTTAAATCCAATGTGCTTATCTAGACTTTCTAATTAAATGGATTCCAGTTTTGTGTCCTCTTTGGTGAGCAGCAGCCAAAATATCTGCTTAGATTTCTTTGTTCTCAAGTATTTTTCTGCTTTCCACTAGGCTTTCTAGAATATTTCCTATTCATATGCAGTTCAAGAAACAGTCATGTACTTGGGAGGGGTTTAAACTCAGAGGAGGAGTCCCCTCTTTTGAGGGTTGTCCTGTGATTTTGTCTTCTTTAATTTCTAGCTTTTCTGGTAGCCTGGCTCTCTTTCCTCTGGCACTGAGGTCACTAAAGAGTACAGTTTTCTGCTTGAGTTGCAGCAGCCTCACACCTCAGGCCGTGAGGTTGCCTTCAGGAAGCAGAAGTCCATACAGATGGCTGTCACATGGATCCCTTCTTTCAAGAGTGATTTAAAATGTTAGGATGGACTGGTCTAAGATCATTCTATTAGAACGTATCATTCTATTCATATCATCTATACAAAATTTTCATAGCCTCAGCAGTTCAGACTACCTTGTTTTTCAGACTAAAGAACATTTGAATCAAGAAAAAAAAATATGATTCCTTGTAAATAAACAAGGTTCCTAGCATGAGGTTCTGTGGGGCTTTTTTCCCCCTTAACAGGATTATGTTCATTTTCCAAAATCTCTGGACATACATGATGGTTAATAATTAGTTTCTATTTCCATTTTGAGGAAAAATCTGAATTCATATATAAAAGCTTTGTATTAAAACTTACTTGGTCTTTAAAATGCCACATGGTAGCATTCATGCCAATTTTGTATTCAATATGTTTACATTTGGCAATTAGAATTCATTTTTCCCCTTCTACATAAATCTAGCAATTGTTAAGGTCTTCCTGATTGTGGTAGAAGCCTCAGAAAGCCCAGCTAACTTAAGAAGTTAAAATGTAACTGCTCTCTCACAAAAATTACCCTTTGTATGTGTGTGTTGTAACATTTATTAAGCAAGGCTTATTTTTACTGCAATGAGAAAAATAACTTCTTGTTCTGAATTGAGTAGTACATTTTTTCTTGCAATTTGAGGGCACTTAAATTCATGGCAATTGTTAAATATAAAAACTGGTTTTGCAATGCCTCTACGTAGGCTATATTCATGCTTTCTGATAGACATAAACTAAGAGTATCCTGGTGACTTCAGTAACGTAACTGTCCCAATTCTCTTGCTGACAAGGAACTTAAAAATACACTTTGGATTTAGGAGGAACTGACATGAGTTGATTGGCTTGTACTCACCACCTCCAGGCAAGCACACCTGTAGCCACCTGCCTTGAGGCAGACCTCTGTTTGAGTAGAGCAGTAATACTACATGTCTCTCTTCCATATATGGAAATATTTCTTGTAACACACAGCAGCAGGGTCCAATGCTTTGATTCCCCTCCCTGATGTTTCCAGTTTTTTCAAAGCCATCTTTCTGAGGACCTACTCAATGCCAGACATCATGTTGGGTTTTTGAAGACAAAGATGAGTAAGACACATTTCACTCCCTCTCTGAATTTATAATAAGTAGGAGAAATAGATTCAGACACAGCATATCATAACAATTCTATTAAATAAACAGCTGTACTTACACTATGGAAAAAAAAAAGTTATAGCAATTCAGAGATTCTGTCTTAGAAGAACATGGTCCTGGGAGAGCTAACCAAGTGTATGGACACATGAACTCTTTCTTGAGAGGTGAGTAGATTTTGGCAGATAGAGAAATAGTTTGGTCCCATTATAGATTTAGGAAAGAGTATGAGAAACCATGGACACCTAGTGCTTTTAAGGGATATTGATACCCTTAGAAAAGAGTTGGGAAAAAAGGTTAAAGTCATACTATCGAAGTCATTGAATGCCATACTAAAGAAATTACAATTTCTTCTGTAATCATGGAGAGCAGCTGAAGATTTTTGAATTGATGGAAAATAAGAATGCAGGTTATAGTTTTGGAGGTAACAGCACTCTAAAATATCTGCGAAAAGGGTGAGAAATTCAACTTGGACATCCAGTTGGGTGGCTCCAGATAAAATGTGTGACATTTTTAAAGTTTATTCTGTGGCATACAAGTCCCACTAGATTAAAAAGGGCTTTCAAATAAATGTGTTTCTTCTCAAGGTTTATCATACACTCTTAGAAATTGAAATATCTCCAGATTTACAGTAAATATGTTATTCCTTTGTATTTAACTTACTGTTTCCTAAGTTTATTTCACCACAGCTCTTAGTGAAGGCTTTCATACGTTTTGAGGCTCTAGTGAAAATACTGTTCTTTCCAACACAGTGATAGAACTAATATTGATTAGTTTTTCATGTGCCACATGACACACTTGCTCAACGTGCGTAATACCATTTACTCCTCACAATAACCCTACTCATATATAAAGCATTCTCTGCTGAATTCCAATATGCAACCTATAAAAAATCTGAGACTTCAAGAGAGGAAATAGTTGCCAACATTACAGAATTAACAAGCAGCGGGACCAGAATGTAGACCCACCTTTGACTCCTGTTCTCTTAACAGGTACACAATTCCATCTTCTCTTTCTTTGATCCCATTTTGTGCTCTTATTGCGGTGGGTGTGGGGGGGGAAGTACTATTTTTTTTTTTTTTTCTGGAAAAGAAGAGATCTGAAATTTCCTTTTACTCAAAAAACACTATTGGAAAAAAAAAAAGGATCGTAAACTTTTTTTGTTTTTGTTTTTGCCAATTGTGTTGCCATGTTTTTCATAATCTGAAGAATACTTTGGAACACTTACTTCTTCAATGGAAAAGAGTGTTTCTTTTCTTTCTTCACTACTACCTTATGGTACCGTCATCTTGAAACTGTCCTAATGATAGAAATTTTTCTACTTACTTTCACTATGGGGAATTTTCTTAACTTAGTGTGTATTCCTTACTCCATTCTTGTGTTTCCAGGCAAATTTTAGTCTCCATGCTCAGTGAAATAATTACGTGACTGTTTGTTTCCAACATTTTCTACAACTGGACAATGTTTTCCTTAAAATAAGTCTAAAAGGATCTAAGAATACTTTTCAACAAATTATGGTGTAAATTCTCTTTATGATTGGGAAATTATCATGGAGAAGCCGAGGGCCAAGGGATTCACAATCATAATTTTCAACCCAGGAAAATAAAGAGTTCAACTGTATTCCCATCTATGGTTTACCAGAAATTGCTGGAAAAACACCTTAATAATAACTGCTAAAATTTATTTTGTGCTTTTCACAACATTAAGGAAAATGTTCAATCATTTTCATTTCACGGACAATAGAGTCTATTGGGAATCAAAGCCAGAGATGTTCCTTAAGTAAATATGTTAAAGAACACAGCAACTAAACCTGAAGAGTTCTGTTTGGTGATGTTCCCACTGTCAAGATTTATCAAGGATCCTTCTTTTGTCAGTAAACATATGAGAGACATTGATGTCTGTGCTACAAGATGATTAAGTTTGGTGGGGCTCTGAGTGCAGGCTTGGAGACATACATGGATGCATCTGGGCAGTTTCCACATTTGACGAGGTCTGGTGCATTTGTCCAGAACTGTGTTCTGCCTGCTTCTTACACTGCTCATCACTTGCCTTGCCCTAGGGGATTTCTGTCAGTAACAGTTAAACCACTGGCAGCTTAAGTATTCCCCATCAACCTGAAGCTATTTTGGGGCATGTTCCTGACACAGTATTGCAGAATTCCCACTAATAATCATTTCTTCTTCCATTAGTTATGACACTTTCTCTCAGTGTTGCCTATACTCTAACATGCACACATGCACACACATATAGTATATTAAAAGGACATTAATTACAGAAGACGAGGCTTTATTTTTTAGATTTAAAATAAGAATGCAAGCTTCTCTTTAATTGAAGCTGAAGGTCTGACTTGAAAACAACACAACTAAGTAAATAAGCTAAATTCCCTCTAAATATTTAATTATTCTCTAAAAGCGTGGGTTCTTGTTTTTGCCCTCAACCAACCTCCTGAGTTCTGAGAGAATGTGCTTGAAACAATTTCACTCTTTCTCCACTCTCTCAAAGATATTACCAAAATTTTATTATAAGTAAGGCTATTTACAAGTTCTGTTTATTTTCTTTTTATTTCAAAGAAGGATTTTAGTTAAATAAATATATATATATATTTATATATAACATATATATAATATATAACTATATATATAACATATATATAATATATACATAATATATAATGTAATATATAATATATATTAAATAAATTAAATATATATAATATATATTATATTTAATAATAAATTAAATATATATCTATGATGTATATAATATAAATATAAATATATATATATATATATATATATATATATATATATATATATTTAATTTGTTAAGCTCGGGGCTCCTGAGTGAATCAGATGGTTAAGTGTCCAACTTCAGCTCAAGACATGATCTCATGGCTTCTTGAGTTTGAGCCCCACACCAGGCTCTCTGCTATCAGTGCAGAGCCCACTTCAGATCCCCTGTCTCCCTTTCACTGCCTTTCCCCAACTTGTATGTGCACACACTCTGTCTCTCAAAAATAAATAAACATAAAAAATTAAAATTTGTTAGGCTTAATGTTCAAAAGTGATCAAAGTCACAACTGTTAAGTCAGTGACTAAAAAGAAGATCAATGTTTTGTCACCGTTTGTTGAACATGGTAAAAAAGTACACCCTTAGTTGTTTCAATTTGCCCAACACTAGAGATATAAGGCATCATATTGGAGAAAAATGTGAAACAGGTATAACACTTGTTTCTTCAGCTGTTCATTAGGTCAATCTGAGTTCTTAAGTATTGGATGAAGACATCCCTTCCATGGTCATACATTTTCAGGGATTGCAAAGAGGAAAAAACCATGTTAGTTTATTAATTAGGATTATATTACTTCTTTAAGTGTAAATCCGATATTTATTTTTTATTTATTTTTCATCAATCCAGTATTTAAAATGCTATTATTTTAGTTGTCCTGTGAAACAAAACAGTCTGTCTTGTGGAAAGACAAGCACCAGCTTAATGGATTGAACAACACCAAAAAAGAAAATAGTTAAATGTATCTCAGACTCAAGAAAATGTAATATTAGAAATAGACTTACAAACAATATTAGCTTGGGAAAAATTATTGCTAATGTTGGCTTAACAAGTCTTTTAGATTGTAATGAGTTTACAAGTTATAAAAATCAAGACAGAGTCACAAAAATGGCTGACAGAGTTAAACACTTAATGAAGTGAAAACCCAAGAAGACTCTATTGACTCCATGTTTGACTATTTCTAAAGTGACCACTAACAAAACATATCATCTGGATATCACCTGCTATGGGGATAGACTTCAATTTAATTCATGAAAAATATAAATTTCTCCCTGCTGGTGAAATTGTGTGTAATAATCTGTAAGAAAAGCTTCTTTTAGAAGCATTCCTTTTTCTGCTTTAGAATCCATTTGAGAACTTTTAAGATCTTATCTCTTAGCAACTTCTCAAATATACAATACACTTTTATTAACTATGGTCACCATTCAGGAATCACTTTCATTGATTTTTATTTACCTCAAATGTTTATGGAACTCCAAAATCAAATATACAAGTGGCAATTTTTAAGGATAATCTTGCTAAATCTTCACCAGCATATAATTTTAAACTGGACACTTTTGATTTCAGCAAAACTCTTCCCAAGTTTTCAGAGTACAAGAGCTACTCATGAGGATCCCCTTTCTTCATCATCCTTATTATCCCCTTACCCTTTTACCTCTTTCATATTTTTGATCACTTCATTTTAGCACAGTCCCATAGAAATAATAGTTTCTGTCACAAGAAGTGGGAGGAATATGATGTAATGCTCTGGGTAATTTTGTTAAACCCACTTAGCACCTAATCCACTCAAGTCAAAGCTGGTATTGGAGTTATCACTCACTAGACTGGCTTTGTGCACAGAGCAATTCAATACCCACACATCTTCACAAATTACTGGTACGCATCCTCAGACAGTAGGCTGCGACAGCTGAAAAAAGATACCTCTTCAACTGCTAATTTTCTATATTTTTATTTCATTCTTAACACCTCTTTGCAGACAATTAGCTTTTTTCCCCTTTTCTTTCTCAGACTATTTTAAATTAGCCCATTTCAGGCTGATGAATGAGCCAAGTTACAGCCCATGAAGGAAGCACCAGCTGAATGCTAAAATGGTGCTCATTGCTAGAATGCAATGCCACATGTTTTATTCTTAGAGGCAAGCAATGGGATAGTAGCTGTGACACATTTCAAACCAATTTATTTGAGTAAATGTGAGATATATAGTGCATATTACTGAAGAACTATCTAAAGACCCCATAGGTGACTGGAAAGCTTTCTGGGTAAGTTTCTCATATATATATGCGTATATATATGTGTATATATATATACATATATATATATACATATATATATGGTTAACCTTTTTTTAATGGGTCTTATTGCTTTGTATTTTTGCTTTCTCTAGTGTGGATTACAATTCTTATAAAGATTCACAGTGAAAAATAATTTAAAAATCGAATGCAAAGGGGGAAAAAAGTATATCGATAAATCATTTGTTAACATCCCTCACTAGATACTTTTACTCTCTCTGTGAGATAACCTCTCTTCCTTGATTGCTGATCCTACTGGTTAAAACCAGTACAGGTATGAGATTTCTAGTCATTGTTTTAGAATAGTGATATCCAACGTAATCACCATAACTGCAAAGATATTCACATATTCAAATATTCTGGGTGACTAAAACATTCTTCTTTAGCAGCAAAGCTAAGCATTTGGATGGAAATCCTTCTGAAATCTGTCAAACATTACATTATTATTATTATTATTATTATTATTATTAACAGTATTAAGTATCTTTTCTCTCAAGGTCTCAGAGCCATCATTATGTTCTGCCACATTTTGTCAATACCTTCAAAGGTCTTTGAGGTCCTTTGTCTTTTCCCTATGTCATGGAGTGTTCTGTCTTCCCCATTTCCTGTCCATGGCTACCTTCTAATCCTCTGCGGTATTTTTTTAATGTTTATTTTTAAGAAAGAGAGAGAGAGAGAGAGAGACAGAGAAGCAGAGAGACAGAGAGAACACACATGCAAGGGAAGGGCTGAGAGAGAGGGAGAGAGAAATTCCCAAGCAGACTCTGGGCTGTCAGAACAGAGCCCAATGTGAAGCTTGATCCCAGGATGATGAGATCACCACCTAAGCCAAAACCAAGAGTTGGACATTCAAACAACTGAGCCACTCAGGCGCCCCAAATCTTCTTCAGTATTTTATTTATTTATTTATTTATTTATTTATTTATTTATTTATTTATTATTATTTTTTTTAATTTTTAGCGTTTTATTTATTTTTGAGACAGGGAGAGACAGAGCATGAACAGAGAAGGGTCAGAGAGAGGGAGACACAGAATCTGAAACAGGTCAGCACAGAGCCTGTCGCGGGGCTTGAACTCACGGACCGCAAGATCATGACCTGAGTTGAAGTCGGCCGCTTAACCGACTGAGCCACCCAGGCGTCCCTCTTCTTCAGTATTTGAAATACAATAATCTGAACTGCTACTGTTTCTTCTTTCCTCTGGAGTAAAACTCAAGGGCATTGTGATACATGTTTGCTACTCACCAGCAATTTCAGTCTGTTTTAGTTTTGTGACCACATGTAGAAGAGATGTGTGACCACTAGTCAAACATCTATCAAAGTGGGCAGGGAATATCCACTCTGAAAAAAGAGAAATATCAAAGATGTCACTCCATACCAGAAAAATTTCAGAGGTTCTGAGGAATGTCCAAGCAATTGCCCTAATTTGAGGAACACAAGTAAAATGAAGTCACCTTTGTTTCCACTTAATCTGCGCAGACAGACTTAAACATTATTCTAAAGTCCTTGTGCGGTTATCTGAGAATTTAACAATATGTTATGGATGTTAACTGATGATATGAAACTTTTCATTTGCTGATCTGAAAGCAAAATAAAAATAATTTCTGATTTATGTATTTATTTCTCTATTCCCCTGTCCTGGGAAGTTCTAAAGGACAGTAAATACTTTTATCCCACAAAGTGGCTTCATGCTTATCATTGTACACAAGATCTATACTATAGATTGGGGTCTATGTTTTTTTTTTTTTTCCACTGGAGGACCAAATAGTAAATAATTTTGTGTTTATGGGACCTATGTGCTCTGTTGTAACTACTTAGGTCTGTTGTTGTAGCCATAGGTAATTAAATTATCTAAACTTTATTTATAGATGCTAAA
Organism: Panthera onca; assembly: GCF_046562875.1. Classification (NCBI taxonomy): domain Eukaryota; kingdom Metazoa; phylum Chordata; class Mammalia; order Carnivora; family Felidae; genus Panthera; species Panthera onca. The sequence goes on from NC_138339.1 coordinate 56,624,352, forward strand.
CTTTGAAATTTTCTGTGTCACAAAATATTCTTTTTTAAACTTTTTTTTCCCCAAACACAGAGAATGCTAACCTTTCTTAGCTGATAGGCTGTATAAAAATAGTTTATGAGCTTAATTTGACCCATAGGCCAGTTTGTCTACCGCTATACCAATACAGTACTTTAATCCCTTCTATCGAGGGTTTTAACAGCAGTAGAAATGGCATACAAACAACAAAGATTTAAGAGGTCTGCGTATAGTTAGTAAAAGGTTGAAGTTTTTGATAATGATTCTTTCTAAATATATTGATGATTTTAAAATGGAAAATTCCAGGCATTTTACAGAGGTTTTTGCTTATCTGTTCTTTGTTCTGGGTAGTTCTTACAGCATAACTTTTCAATAATACCCAGGCTTCCTGTTAAGAGGCAAACAGGCAAGTCTGATGTGGGGCCCAAGACTCTGCGTTTTTAATGGGTTCACAGGTGATGCCAATGTTGCTGGTCCCCCAATCACCTTTTGGGTAGCTAGGGCATAGAAAAAGAAAGAAACATAATAGAAAGCCCAATTTGACCTGATAAGTGATGATGAGTATATGTATGGGAGTTTAAATAAATGAAACCCCATGCCTTTAAATGAAGGGCATAGCCCTTGAAAAATAAAAGCCAAAGGATAGAAAAAAAAGTAACATAATAAAATTACAGGCATTCCTCATCTGAAGGTGTTTTGATTTTGAAATTTCCAATTTTACAATGGTATGAAAGCCAAGATACATTGAGTAGAAACCATGCTTTGAATTCTGAATTTTGATCTTTTCCCTGACTAGTGGCATGTGTCGATAATCTCTTGTGAGGCTGGTCAGCCGCAGCCCTTAGCAGCCCCCAGTCAGGCATGCCATCACAAGCATAAACAGCCAATATACCATTCTGTACCCATACAACTGTTGTTTTTCAGTTTCAGTACAGTATTAAATACATTCCATGAGATATTCAACACTATATTATAAAATAGGCTTTGTGTTAGATGATTTTGACCAACTACAGGCTAATGCAAGTATTTTGAGCACACTTAACGTAGGCTAGGCTAAGCTATTATGTTTGTTCAGTAGGTTAGGTATATTAAATGCATTTTCCACTTAAAGATATTCTCAACTTCAATGGGTTTATCAAGACATAACCCATTGGAAGTCAAACAGATCTGTATATAAATGGCCTCACCAAGTTAAGAATTGCAGAAACAGCCCAGAATACTTAACTTGTTAAACACTTAAGTCTACTGGCTCCTACCAAAAATATAACTTTAATGCAGACCACATTCATCCTAACTCTTCAAATATTTTTCACCTTTTTGCTAGATTACCAAATACCAAAGTAATGAGCAATCAAGTAAAAATTATAAAATACAAGGGCTATTAAAAATAGCTATGTACTCTGTAGGCTTACAAGTTGCATTTACTATTGCACACATAAATATGCAAGTGTGCATGATGTTTAAAATATATTTGGTCTGAGGATTTCTAATGTCAAGTTTCAATCCCATGCAAATGAAAGGGGCTGAATGCATAAACCTGTCAAAATGATGATTTTAATGGAAATGTCAAGATACTTCTGAAAGCCAATATAATAATCCCTTTTATGCAGCACTAGGAAGGAGCCTATGATCCTAAAAGAACTAACCTGTCACCCTGCACTATACGTTTCATCCTATTACCATCCTCAGCTCCATTATCTAAATGACCAAGCACTCCTTCAATTCTAGGGCTAAATGATGTCATGACATGACTATCATCATATTTATACCTCATAAAATTAGAAAGGTTATTAAACATAATTTGACCTTTGGCATACTCTAATAGAATCCTGATTTTTTCTGTTTTCCCTCTTTTTCTCCTTTTTTCCCTCCATTCACTTGCATCACTCATTTCAATTCTTTTTTTTCTTCCTTTCAGATAAGTTGTTTCCCACTTACACTGATGTTATGTTGCATGACCAAATCAGAGATTTTATAAGTTGCAATTTTTATTCTAGTGCTTCCTAATTATTCTCCAAAGCTGCCACTCACAAGAGAGATGTTACTTCCATTCAAACCTAAATTCAATGCCAAGTACATATGCCCTTGAAATTTTTCTAAAGCATTGGGTGATGTGGGGTCTGAGATGTCTTGCTGTTTTGTGGTTGCTATTGTCTTTAACTCGCTGGTACTACAGTACAGAAGGTTATTAGCTATGCTTATCTTTGTTGGTTCACTCTGATCAAAACATATTCAAAGAACAGGTGCTTCATGATGGACTAAGGTCATGCATTTGGTATGTTGTACAATTGAGAAGGAAAGAGTATTCATCAGAAAATTTACAGACTCCTGTGCTGTATAACAACATTCTCTCTAGCATTTAACATATTTTTAAGTAGATTTAACAGAAATAGTTATGTTTATAAATGCTTCAGAATAAGGGCAATGAGCTGTTGGGGTGTGTGTGTGTGTGTGTGTGTGTGTGTGTGTGTTCCTTTCTTTGGAGTTCAATGCTAATTTATCTTGTCGTGAATGTATATGCTTTCTATTCCAAAGCCTTCTCAACACAGATTCTTATCTTTGTTTCCTCTAGAGTGTTAGTTATTTCTTAGCATTCTCCGAGCTTCCTTGTTAAGGTCCCTGATGCCAATGGCTTCCAAGTGCAGAGACATTTTCACAATTAGTTTTCAATTGAAGAAAGTAGTCTCTTGCATTCACAGCTTCCTGTTCTCTGTTTGATTAATTATGGCATTTATTTACACTCAGTAGCTATTTATTAAATATATACTACATGGCAAAAAAAAAAAAAAAAAAAAAAAAACAGTCCCTGCTTTCAAGGAATTTGTAGTCTGGCAGGTCTTTAGGCAAGAGAATGGATAATAAAATATGATGTGATATGCCAGCTTTTAAACCCATGAATCAATCAGTATATATTTATGAAATTAAAAGTAGGGACAATCATCAAGACTTTAATAGACATAGATGTGGATGTAGATAAAAATATACAAATAGAATTATTGGCTCTGAAGAGATTGAAAACTAGTAGGAGAAAAAATAATAATATAAAGAGAAAGCCTTGTTACAAGATATTATAACTGTCATATATTCTTATTAGAGGCAGAAAGTCCATAGGAAATTAATCCTTCTCTTGTAAGAATTCTTTTCATACCTGGTGTCCAGTTTGGCAATAACATTTTATTCTTTGTTCCATATTTGCTTGATCACAGAATGAATAATTTTTCTCCCTCTGCATTTTATTTTATGAAATGACTACCAAGATCACTCTATTTCTTTGGTCTTTCTTTATGTCCTGACTTTAATTTGTCTATGTTTTTTTATGTAGAGTGATTGAATTGGTTTGATCAGACTACCATTAAAAATACCATAGACTTCATGGTTGAAGAAATAGAAACTTATTTTCTCTCAATTTTGGAAGCTATAGCCCCAGGTCAAGGTGCCAGCAGATTCAGTTCCTGGTGAGGAACTGTCATTTCACAGCTTTGTAGTTCTAATCAAATAACAATGGTCTTATCTAGGCTAAGAAAACGGCTATCATTCACAAAAGAACTAGAAACACACTTCATATCAAGATGGTCCTATTTATTTTTCTGTGCTTGATCATAGTCTCATTTTGACTTTAGCTATAAGAGAAGACACATGCATACACAGACACACATAGTCCTTGCCAGAGAGCTGATTTCTTATTGCACTTTTGAAATACATCTAATCTTAATAGGCTAGGAAAACAACAATTGCAAAAACAACAAAGAATGGGAATATAACTACATTGCTTTTTCTATGAAAAAATGTGTGTGTTTTAAGTTACCCAGTTAGTCTTTCTACCTCCTCTTTGCTTTGTAATTTAGCCACTGTACTTCCAATGTAGTTGTCCTCTTACACTGTGTTTTTTTCTTTTTAAAAATTAATTTAAAATGCACATAACAAAGTATACCATCTTGACTATTTTTGAGTGTTCAGTTCAGTAGTATTAAAGACATTTACATTGTAGTGCACCCAACACCACCATCCATTCCCATTACTTTTCTCATCTTGTAAAACTGAAAACCTATACCTAAATCTGTATTAAATAATAAGTCCATATTCTCCCATACCTCAGCTTCTGGCATCCACCACTCTACTTTTTGTCTCTATGATGTTGCCTACTCTAAGTACCTCATATAAGTAGAATCATACAGTGTTTGTCTTTTTGTGACTCGCTCATTTCATTTAGTATAATGTCCTCAAGATTCATCCATATTGTAGGATATTAGAGAATTTTGTTCCTTTTCAAGGCTGAATGATATTCCATTGTATGTTTGCCACATTTTGCTTATCCATTCATCTATCGATGGATGTTTAGGTTACTTCCACATTTTAGCTTTTGAAATAAATTCTGCTTGAATATGGGGATACAAACATCTCTTCAAGATGCTGTTTTCAGTTCTTCTGGATATATATTCATAAATGGAATTGCTGGATCACACAGAAATTTTATTTTTTCATTTTTTGAAGAACTTCTTGCACAGCGACTATACCATTTCATATGGCCGCCAACAGTATATAAGGATTCTACTTTCTCCACAGCCTTGCCAACACTTGTTAGATTCTGATTTTATTGATAGTAGCCATCCTAAGGGGTATGAGATGATTATAGCACTAATTTTTATCACATTACTGTATTGCTCAAAAACTTTTTATGGCTCCCCAGTACCTTGAAATAAACTACAAATGCAGTTTGTATATACTATCAACAGCAAAGCTTTTAGAGTTACATCCCCTTAATGCTATATATAAAGCCCCCTGCAATCTCACTGGCTTCCTCATTATCTCCTAAACTTTATACATATGTTTCCTCTTGCACGCATGCTATAATTTGCAAGTTTTCTTCCAGGCGATACACATTTCCTTTCACCTAACCCAGTGCTTCTCTAGGAAACAATATTGGTATTTAGGGCAGAATAATTTTTCCTTCAGCACATTTTTTCTACATCTCTACAAAATGTTAAAAATCCCTAGTCCTTGCTCATTAAGTGTCGGCAGAACTCTTATATTGTAGTAACAGCCAAAATGCCTCCACACATTTCCAAGCACTATTATTGAGGATTCTGCTGCTCATAAGTAGCAGAAAGGACCAATGGTTTAAGCAAGTAAGTGACTGTATTAGCCAATGGAATTGAAAAATTCAGGGGAAAGTTTGTAACTTCAGGTACATATGGATTTACTAATGTCTAAAAGATTTGTTCTTGGGTACTGGGGGGCTCAGTCAGTTAAGCATCTGACTTCCTCTCAGGTGGTGATCTCATGGTTTATGACTTCAGCCCCATATCAGGCTCTGCACTGATAGTGCAGAGCCTGCCTGGGAGTCTCTCTCCCTCCCTCCGTCCCTCTCTCTCTCTCTCTCTCTCTCTCTGCCTCTCTCCTCTTCTCTCTCTCTCAAAATAAATAAATTAAATTAAATTAAATTAAATTAAATTAAATTAAATTAAATTAAAAAAGTAAAAGATTTGTTCTCACTCTGTGTAACGGTTCTGTAGTACAGTATATTTGTAGATGGGTCTTCCTCTGTATTGATTTCCAGTACTATCAGACTTATCTGTATAAGCTCTCTTTCAAGGAGAAAAGAGATTTTCCCCTTCCCAGTCACTCAAACAAAAGTTCCACTTATGTTCTAAATTGTCTTGGCTGGGGTCAGGATCCTTTATAAAGGCATCACTCTGGATGGAGAAACATAACATTCTTTTGCATGCTCCTCAAACTTGGGGCAGGATATGGGCTACCATTTGGAGAGAGGTAGTTCACCAAAGAAACATAAGGTACTATTACCAGGAGAATGAATAACAGATGCTGAGTAGCAAAATAGCAAAATGAAGTTACCTATAAAAAATACAGTTGCTTAATCTTAGGCAAAGAGTTTTGATTCTGAGCCACTACTCTAAATCAATAATGTGTAAATAATGGCAACTACCTTTCAGGTAGATAATGAGAGATTCAAAAAGGAAAGTGTATAACAAAAAACCTGGAACATCTGTGCTGAAAACTTGCCTCATTCCGTTTACATACCCTTCTAACATGCTAATCAGAGGTGGTTTTTAAAATAACAATTGGTAGACCTGAGCAACACCTCTTCAGTTTGGGGAACCTGACATGTCCAGCTGGAAATCAACCAATACACCACACCATCCCATACAGCTGCTTATCCACTTTGGTCCCAGTAAAATTCTTCAGAATTATTTCTATCTGCACACATCTCTCTTCATCCTTCTAACTAATCCGCGGTGGAACTTTGAGTAGTTTCTGTCCGAAATCTTGTATCACCAAAGACGACTTTTATCATCCCTACCCCTTCACATTTCATAATCTTTACTACTTTACATACGTGATACTTGCATTTAGTCTGTAAAACCTGTTTTTAATCATTGAATTTCTTGTTTTGAATAATAAAAGCCATACATGGGTTAGAGCTATAGAAACACTAGTTCATATGATTCCTCCCTGCGCTCATCATACCTCATTAACCAGAAAGGTATTGAGAGACCCTGGATGAAAGTAGCTGGGTGTATGGAGCTCCCTACACTTGCCTGTCCACTCCTCAATGTTCTAGTAGTCTCTGTGAACACAGAGGAAAAACCACTGATGCTTGATAAAGATTATAGTTTTTAGATTCAGATTCTCAGCTTTGCAATAATGAGCTGTGTGATTTTGGACACATTTCTTTACCGTGTGAATCCTCAGTTTATTCGTCTATAAAATAGAAATTATATCTTTAGTTTTCAGGGACAAGATGAGAATTGAAAATCAATCAACCAAAATCCCTGACAAGCAGCTATTCAGAAAATGCTTCTTCACATTTTATAAAGATGATGGTTTTTATGGCATCTCTGCCACCTTTGTTGGTTATTTAACGATTAGCCATATGTCATTCTTGCCATCTCAGTTTATCTGGAAATATTTTGTATCCATGAGCCCCTCTGCTCTGCTTTGCCTACTACAGTGCTTTATAAACATTAAGCATTGGGTAAATGAATGCATGAATGAATATGTTTGTTAAGTAGATCTTTGAAAATGAGAATGGAAATGACTTGAGAGATCTTACGTGGGACAGATAAAGCTGTGGAAAATTTTTTTTACACATAAACATAGTTGTTTTTTTTTTCTATGAGAAAAGTCATATTTTTTCAGAATTTCAAAAAAATAAGTTGTATCTAATATTCGAACAATTTGATAATTTTAGACAAAACCAATATTTTTTATTAAAGCCTATTTAATGTTAAATCTTCATAAAACATTCTGATATGCCAGAGAGAAGTTTGAAATATGAATCAGAAATGAGGGTCTGAGCTTCCCATTTCAATTCACAATTTCCACTTTAAAAAACAAGGTGGTTGGACTAGACAGTTTTTCAGATTCCCTTATTCATCAATTCTGTGAGCCTTGCTATGATACTGAAAATACTTTTAGGGATGCCTGAGTGGCTCAGTCGGTTGGGCATCCTACTTTGGCCAATTAATCTCTCCATTCGTGGGATCAAACCCTGCATTAGGCTCTGTGCTGACAGCTCAGAGCCTGGAGCCTGCTTCAGATTCTGTGTCTCCCTCTCTCTCTGCTCCTCCCCTGCTCACAGGCTGTCTGTCTCCCTCTCTCTCAAAAATAAATGAACATTAAAAAAAAGGAAATAATTTTAAATGCATTTCCAAGTGGACATGCTAAGTAGAAAACAGAATATTCTCTAAATATATCAGGATTAGAGCAAGTTTTTTATGATCCAAACCAGAGAAGACAAGGGCTACTACTCTTTGGAGTTCACATTCTTTTGGAATAAAAGTAAGCAAAATATCTAATATGATATAAAGAACACAAATCAGGGAAATGTGATAAAGAGTGACTGATTTTGGCCAAGTTAGTTGAATGGTCCAGGAAAGTCTTTCTGAGGAAATCTGAACTATGTCTAAAAGGAAGAATCCAACCATGCAAGAGTGATGGTAGAAAGGAACATTGCAAGAGAAACACCTAGAAATGTCAAGTCCTAGAGGCTGGCTGGGATTAGCATGTTAGAACCAGAGAAGGAGAAGACTATTGGGATTATATTAAGATAAGGGACAGAGGTGGGAAAATACCTTGAATGAGTCATATCATGGCTCCATCATAGACAGTTTCATAGAGAGATTGCAGAGCTATAAGAGTTTAGATTTTGAATTTTATTCTAAGTGCTTTGGGAAGTGATGGTATCAGATTTACGTTATTAAGCCTCGCTGTGTAAAAAATTCACATTCCTAAGAGCTAGATTTATTTATTTATTTATTTTTGTAATGGTGAAGTCCTGATTCACATAAAAAGAAACTGTTGTAAAAGAATGATTTGTTATTAAAAATCCCTTCCAAGTATCTGCAGCTATTTTATTCACACGCTTTAATCAATACTCAAGGAACAGGTTATAACGTCGTTTAAACGAATCAAGTTCCTGGCTGGCACAGTCATTGCCGGCATGTTCAAACGTTCCAGTTGTTTTTTAAACTGCATTTTACACCAGGGGAAATTGCGCAGAGTAAATGTCAAGGATTCACTAGGGGCATTACAGTTTCCGAGGCATGAAGCTAATACATATTTGTCTCATTACTGTCAGCCGATCAACTTTATTCCGTGGATGGCAAGGGCTGGTAGCTCTTAGGAGATGTAGTTACAAACGACCTTTGGGAGGTCGTGGGGACCACAACTTCCAAAATTCACAGTAGTGTCAGGTTATTAATAAGAAACTAGGGAAATGATGTTCACAGACTTTTTGATATTTGACTTCCTCATAGAAACAGGTGTGTGTTGGGGGGGGGGGGGTGGGGAGGTCACATTGTTGAGCTCTGATTCATCAAACCTTAAATTGGAGACAGCATAGAGCATTTGAGTAGGCAGCTTAACCCACTCCGGGGGTTTCCATAGTGCCCCGCAATTTTCCTGAGGTAAACATGTTTTGCAGAATCATCAGGCTGTTAGTAGTCTTTTGCTTGGATAATTCCAAAAGACAGACGGGAAAGAAAATCCTGATTTCTTGGTGAGGGCACTTGTGCAGTATGGGAATCAGGTTTTCTGTGTGTCCAATCTATGTGGGTTTATTCTTCATATTTTTTAATTGGGCTTCATGATATTTTGGAATAGATTATTTTATTTTCTTATTGTGTTTCCATTTTATTTGAAACTACCATTTTCAAATTATTTCTTCCCTGAGGTATTTAGTGGTGAAAAGCATCTCTAGGTAATTATTTTTTAAATTATGCTAGAATTTATTCATAATCATAGGGTGTAATATATCATAAACTTTCAATAAACAATCAGTACTGATGAAAAAATAGTGTGAGAGATATCTTCAACTACTTCTGTTTAGTTTCTTCCTAACTAAACACAGTAGTAAGGGACTTTCTCTCTATTCTATGCCCTCCTCTTTGGCCATGGCCCTGCCACCTATACTGGAGAGATTACAGGCAGGGATATTTGTGGCATTTTCCAGTGTTTATAGTGTAAATACTCTACCATGACTGACAGCAAGTGGCTTGCAAGATTCCTGAAACTTTGCCCTCATACAACAAGCAGAAGACATAAGAGAAAATCTGACAGGGATACTCCTCACAAAAATGCCATGGCAGAACATAGGCTGCTGTGGAGAATGCTCCTACAGGATACACAGGGGATGGACGACTACTATGATTCTGAGCACAGGCAAAATGGCATCAGTCCTTAAATGGTAAAGGACTCACTCTAGGCATTGGACAGGTTTCTTTGTAGTTTCCTGTTTGTGACTCTGAAGAGTTCCCATTGAGGCAGGGGCTGGACAGTCTCTCAAAGGTAGCTCCATTATTGTCATTCCAAAGGTAAGTGGCTACACTGGCCTGCCATCTCATGCCCCCCTCTGTCTTCCTCTGTCACAACCATTTAGTCTCTTACCAGTTAAAATTTATAGTTAAGTTTTTGCCTTATTCTTTTAGAATAAGATCCCAACTACCATTATCCTGCTCCCTAAATTACATACAAGTTCTTTCAAAAATAATATATTCAGGTTTTCACAGGTGTTTTCCCTGATACAGACTTACAGGGACTACTTTTAGAAGCCAAAACCTTCTTACTGTCCCATCTTTGTCTTTGCTCTCCTCTTATGTCAATCCCATTCTTCTCTGTGGCAAGAGATGATTATGACCACAGAGGGAAAATGTTCATATAAAGGAAAGAAGGGAAAGAAGAGATTACATCATTTGTATTCCAAAATAGTATCTGGCTACCAGTAAAAAGTTGGTAATTGAGGTCTTCCATATACTTTAAATATAATGTTTTGGCACACTGTCAGAGAAAAATGGACTTATATCTTACATAACTAGATGTCAGAATGACTATGTCATTCACCGAAGAGCAGAGCTCCCTTACCTCAATCAGAATTTAGTTTACTATTTATAGGAAAAGTAGATCCGTTAATGCTGTCAATCATGGTGCCAGGACTTACAACCACCATCACTAGTCAGTGACAACACTGCTTCTACTGAGCCAGGACTCAACTTCAAACTCTTTGTCGGCACATTAGCCCCTATAAGCCTCTTGAATTTAGTACTGGATATGAAAATATTTGGCAAATCTAAACTAACACGTAAAGATAGTTTTCTTATAGTAAGAAATTTGTCTTCTCTTACTGTCTATAAGAAAGCACTTCATTTTTGCACTGTTTTGTGATCCACATCAAAAATTTACAGTAGTAAAAAAAAAAGTAAATATTCAAATACTTAAGTCTGGATTTCCAAATGGAAGAAATAAATGCCCAGTGATCTTGGAACTTGATAGATACTCACAGCGAAATACATGATGGGAAGTTTTGTTTGTTTTTGTTTTGTTTTGTTTTAATGCAACTTATTTTCCTTCAGAACTCTAGTACTTGGAGTTATTAGTACATCTTTTTTTGGGTAGTTAAAAATCTTATCAAAGAGATGCCTATCTATGAATCAATAAATTTAATGCTTGCTAATTAACAGTTTTAGCCTGAGAACCAGTGATTGGTGTTAGGATTACAGTGTTTAATGGTTTTCAGATAAGTGTTGTTTAAATCCATTGTTCTTCAAAAAGTTGTAGCTACTTGCGAACCCAACTTTGTGTCTACCCCTCTGGCAAGAACTGTAAGAAGTTTAAACATGTGGAAGTCAGTAGAAGCATGTAAGGGTATTATGTGTTAGGATTGAATGTGCTTTCACCAGTCTGAAGTAGAGGCCCCATTTTAATGTTCATCTCAAATCAGTTTCTTTGAAGTTTATTACTGTGACTGGCAGTCAAGTTATATACAACCCAAGAAAAGTTGTATCCATGTAATATCTCAATGAGTGTGAAAGTGGCAAAAAAACAATGGTGATTGGAGGTGGACGTTTTCCAGAATTTCAGTACATAGGATGTCCAAACAAATAGCAAACTGCAGTAGGCATAAGTCAGAAAGGTGCCTGCATAATGCCAAGATTGTAACTTAAAAAAAAGTTTTAGTTGAGGAGTGCCTGGGTGGCTCAGTCAGTTAAGCATCTGAATCTGGATTTTGGCTCTAGTCATGATTTCACATTCTTGAGATCAAGCCACGCATTGGGCTCTGCACTGGCAGCATGAACCCTTCTTGGGATTCTCTGTTTCTCTCTGTATATCTGTCCCTCCCCCTCCCCCTGCCTTCTTGAAATAAATGAAGAAACAACATTTTAAAAAAAGTTTTAGATGAGTAACATTACTTAGATTTTTAACAAATTGGGTGTATAGTAGAGGGAAAACAGATAAGCATAATGAAAGATAATTCAGGAGGCTGTTTTAATTTAGCAGAGAGAGTTCTGGTCTCCACTCTATAGACTCATTCTAGGACCCAAGATGATAACAATTCTGCCATTTTCAGATGAAGACTTCTCAGATAAGTCTAGTATAATTGTCACATAGTCAGCTGGTAGCATGAGAGCTTATGGAGGAGTGCTCGGGAGAGGTGTCATGGGTCAGACCGTTAACTAATACATATCACATTGACTCACATTTCATTGGGGGAGAACTTAGTCATATGGCCACACCTAACTGCAAGAAAGGTTGGGAAATGGGGCATAACTTGAGCCTTATTTCCAACTAATAAGAAAAGACAGATTGTGGTTAGTAGGAGCTATATACCATTGGGTAGTAGAGAGTTCAGATGGGAAATGAGGTAAAATCTGCTTAACTTTGTTAAGCTAGTGTTTTCCAAATTTAGCTCACCTTTTAGAAGACGCCTGTTAAAACACTTTTTAAAGAAATGTTAATTTAGGGACGCCTGGCTGGCTCATTGTGTTTGGTGTCCAACTTCGGCTCAGGTCATGAACTTGTGGTTCATGAGTTCAAGCCCTGCAGCAGGCTCACTGCTGTCAGGCAGAGCCCACTTCAGATCTTCTGTTCCCCCTTGTCTCTGCCCCTCCCCTACTCTCTCTCTCTCTCTCTCTCTCTCTCAAAAATGAATAAACATGTTTAAAAATGCTAATCTAGACCAACAATTTTATTCAATATTACGCCGTTCATGTAGTTGCAATTTATCTTATAACTTATGTGATGAAGCAAACCCCCTGGCATTACAGTGTTGCTATCCCTGCATTTGTATATTGCTATAAATGAATGTCACTTTCACCCCTGTGGTTTGGAAAGGTTTGGCATTAAATTGTTGGAGGCCTTCACCTGCGTTAGGAATCTCTCACTTATTTTCATCTAGAGCTTTCATACAACATAGATAGATACTTTTTCTTACTATCCTCCAAAAATAACAGCACTGAAAAAAATGACAGAACACGTTTTATGAAGGCATAATATAACCCACTGCTGGGAACATGTCACTCGAGGCAAAAGCAGTTAGATCTGCCGGCTGGATGCTCTCCTGATGTTTCTCCTTAAATAACTTCATTATTCAATAAGAAGTGTTTTAATTATTTAAGTGACATAAAAGATGAGGTTGTAATATCTATATCTTGATTGTGTTTACTGATTTTAAGTCTTTTCTGTCTATTTATATTGGAGTTGTAAGCACTTACCAAAACCCTATTTGGTAGGGAATCTCTCTCCACATTTAGAGAAACAAAAGGTTTCTATGTCCTGAAATTTTCTGTGTTTTCCCAACAGGATCCCTGTGATCACTCTTTTGCTGTCAAACATGGTCCTAGCATTATTAAAAGAACTTTGTCCCTCACCTTTGCAAAAGCATTTACTTTTGTTACTAACGCTCACACATGGTGCACTGATATTTACTGATAATGGATTTTTCCCCCACCGATGTAATGTACCATCATTAGGGATTGCTCTCATCATAATAATAGAAATAACAGTAATTAATCAACATCATTCTCATTACCTTTATTTATATAGTGTGCATTATGTATTAGGCACTCGAGAGTTTCATGTACATAATTTCATAGCAACTCTCATATAGGAATTGTAATCTCTCTGTCATAGATGAAGAAACTGAGGAAATGTGCCCAATATTAAAACAACAGTAGCAAGAATAGAAACCAAGCTGAAATGTTTTTGAATGTTAAAGTCAGGATGCTAACAGAGGTCTGATTAACTTCAAGTTTATGTGCTTTCTTTTTGCATTAACCCATGTCCTTCCTGATACAGAGTAGATGCATTTGAAAACACATCTATGCCCTTCTTTCCCCACACCAACTCTCTTTATGTAAAGGTTTTAATCCTTGCAAGTGTAAATTAATCTTAGACTGTGAAGTAATGCAGCCTTGAATTCAAATTAGCAATTTGTATATGACTTGGAAAACATCAGAGAGGAGAAGAAAGGAATGAAAATGTATATTGTAATCTCAGTGATAGATCTGAAAGAGATCAGTATTGTCTCTAGGATTCACAACCACTGAACAACGCTCAGCAAAGACCTAACTCTTAGGGACCAGGACTAGCAGGTTATGCTGGCTGCACTACAAGGGCTCCATGTACTTAACATTCCCTGGAGCTTTGGGTAGCAAAACTTGGCTTACTAAATGCAGATATCCTGTTGACAAGTCACTGGTGGGCCAAAGGTGTGGCCAGGAATTGTGTCAGGGAACATAGAGAAAAAGAAAAGAGTAAAAGAGAAGAAATAAAGGTTAATAGAAAGAACACAAGAAGGCTCTATTAAAATATTGAAATCTGTATGTACTGACCCAACAAATAAGTAGATAACGAGTTAAGAGATAAAAGAAAAATAAAATGAAAAAGGGGAGGGGGGGTCAGAAATGATAGGAAAGGATACAATGGAGTGCACGTCTACGCTTTCCCTGTCCTTCATTATACATCTAAAAATTAGCTGAGTTCCAATCTTATATTTACCTGTTATCATTCTTATATTGCAAGCAGCAAAAATTGGGTAAAGGGTAATGTAAGAAAAAATAAAGGAAGTGATGAGGGAAAGGTTAGTATCCTGATAATTGAGCATACAGAAGGACTAACTCAGGAACTATAGCCCCTTATGCATCTGGAGCAGAAAGAGCTCCTGGACTCTGGCAAGTGAAGACTAATGAACAGTCTCTCCAGGCTGCTGACATTGGGATGAATTTGCTTCCACTGTTTTCTCTCCTGAGCCATTCAATTAAAGATGCAAATACTCTTGAGTGTTTGATAGATCCAGCTCCTCCCAGGTCACAGGTCCGTCATTTGGTAGGGAATGGGAAAGGGGAGGCAATGCACATTAATGGCAGTTTCCACAAAGCCAGACAAAGTAGGGAGGGATGGCTTCTTAAAGTTAAATCCTGGTGGTGGTTCCAGAAAAAGAGTAAATCAATGCTGGGCAGGCACTGCCAACTGGGGTCTACCATACCACACGGCTGTGACCAGTCCAAAGGTCTCCTCAGTTTTCCAGCAGTTCCTGTGGTGGAGATAGCATAAGAGTTACACTGGATGCTTGTTGAAAATGGCGAGGACGATTTTATTCAGGACTATTGCAGTAGGAGAAAGAGATTGGAATCAACTCCGCTGAAACAAAAAGCAGATGAGTTTTTAAGCAGGAGGTAAGCTAATAAAGAGTTTTAGGTGGGTGGTTAGTCAATGTGATTAGGCCATCTGTGTTTGTTAATTGGTGCTCCTTGAAGTTAGGTTCCTACCCTTCCACAGAGCCTGGGAGCTAGGGGCTCTGTCTTAAGAACAGATCCCAGGTGCTGAGAAAGACATACCTGTGTGAAGCTAGCCAGAAGTTGGGAGAAGATTTAGATCTAAAAGGGACAGGGGATAATTTGTACTTGATTTTTTTTTTTCAAGTAAATGCTCTACGGAAAGAGAGGTCAGAAACCTAGAGTCGGAAAGAAACCTGTCTAACATTTAATCATGCTGAGGGGAATGTTAAAATGCTCTTGGTCTGTAATCATTCTCTCTGCAAATGAAAATTTATCACTGTTGCCTCACAGTCCTGCTACTGTGTTTTTCCAATTGTATTCTTGCCCCTGCATGCTGCTATACAGCTCACTCTGGTCTCTCCTCTCAACATTCTCCAGAGCAGCAATAATGCACAGTGCTGGTGTATGTGCCTCTCCTGGAAGACCTGCCTGGAAAGACAGGGAATTGCAGCATATGGAAGGAGAGGGAACAAGCTACAATTGAATGTCAGACAGCAGTACTTTTGAAGTTACATGCTCATTATCCTTTCTGGGGAACTTCTCAGGGGCTCTATTATGTTAGACCCCCATCTGCTACTGCATTGTTCAACACCCACCCAACAGCACCCCGCCCTCCCCAAAACATCCTTCATTGTCTGGCTTCTTTGAATCCCCAGCCTCCTCCTTCTCCCAACATATCCCTCTCAAACCTCCAAGGAAAAGTAGAAAATTCCCATTGCATTATTATGCAAAGCAAATTGCCCTTTCTTGGTTTCAACCTTTCCAAGCTTGGCTAAACCTTAGGACTTATCTGGGCATATTCAAATAAGAAGTGTCCTAAACAAAAGGGCTTTGGGGCCTCTTTTCACATTTGAAAGACCAACAAAAGTTTCCTAGGTATATTTCTTTCACATGCCTCAAATCAAATTCTTATGCTAGGTTCAAAACCAAAGTGCTTTCGTCTGAGGGTATAAAAGAAGAAAGGGGAAGAAAAAGGCAATAGAAATGTTAGTTTTTCCCTTTGCCAAAAAAGATGGAGTGTTTGTTTGTTTGGTTTTAGTCTGAAAGAGAGAGAAAGACTGGGATGGAGAGAGAAATTCTTCAAACCAAAATGATTGCAATGGATATAATGCCACTGTAACTGTAGGATTTATAAAATTTTGATTCTACTTACCTATATTTCTTAAAATTTTATGTTTAATGTTTTCGTAACTGAAAAAAAAATAAGCAAGACAAGATGCGAAGTGAAGATGAAAATAAGATGCTCAAAAAATGATACTGTCACTTTTAGGCAGACATAAATATAGAATTGACAATCACTTGCAAGCACCTAGATCATAAAATGCCTGGGCATTAAATAGTGTGCAAAGATTATTGACTAGGCAAGTGACTGGATAATGACCTAAAAAGCATACTGTGGAGAGTACCAAACAATAATTTTATATTACAAAGTGCAAAAGATTTAGACCAGGGTTGGGGGGAAAGGCTTACATCACAGCAGATATTGCTAACAAAGAACATAGGTAAAATATGAATATAAGGGACCTTACTGGTTGTGGTATTACTGATACCAGAGGGCACAAAATGTTCCTCATGAGCCATATCTAATCTGTAGGCATATTTAAATTACTATGCAATTAATAAAAATTGTTAAGTTGTATTCTCAATTTAAGAGTAAAACCATTTGTAGAATTAAGACCCAGTTTTTTCTTTTAATTGGAAAACATTTTTTCTACATACTAACAACTGGATAATACCATTCCTCCCAACATAGGCAAGTCAGGTGGCAGAATTGTAGTGTGACATTGATGACTGTGAGTGAGGCAGATATTCCAAGGACAATCTTTTTCTCTCCCCATCTTTCCCCTGGGGAGGTATGCCTTTATGTCCTGTATTTCTTTGGAGACTTAGCCACTGGAGAACTCTATGTGCCCTGGCTTAGGCTTTCTCCTCCATTTGGCCTCTTACAACTCTCTCTAAACCACTGGCTTTTAGTGGTTCACCTCTGTGGGGGTCATGTGGCAGGTGATTTTTCATGGGCAGCATTCTTTCAAGTTACTGAAGTTGCTTCCCTTCTCCAGAATCTACATCTGGCCTTTCCTCTACTATCACTAGAAGGACACCTTGCTTCCACTGTTGCCCGTTCTCCTTGTACATATTATTGCTGGTCTGTGGGTGTCTGTAGACACTCCTAAACAAGAGAAAATATTACACTTAGCTTCTTCTTCATTGGAAGAGATTGGATATCTTTTCTCACATATATGCTCATTCCCAGCCCAGCTATTTGTCATAGCACAAATATAATTATATATGTCAATCAAAGTGTCCACATTTGGCCCTACCTTAACTCTCTAGCTCTTGACCCATGGATCAGCTGTTCTCTTGATCTTCTGGCAATTGCTTCAGAGTCCACTGACTCCAGGAAACACAAAGAGTCAGAGTAATCATGACTATTTCCCATGTGTATTTGAACCACAAGAGTCTGGCACAAGCTTCCTAATGAATGAACAAAGACCTAAGTGAAATTCATTGGCAGGAAGCAAAGAGAGGGCTTGTTTGCAGAAATGATGATCTGTGCCTGGTTAACCACCTAAGCCAGTTGTGTTGCTACATAATAATGCACCACTTCTCTGTTGAGTAAAAGTTGAGTTGAGCTGGTAGAGAAAAATGTGCCATAGCAAATTGACCATGAATAAAACAAATGTACAAGTTTCTCCTAGGTGTCTGATTATCTAAAAATCTGCCAGGAAATTGAATTGCCTGTCAGTTGCCTAAATTATTTTCTCACTGTTATTGAAATTCTTGGTGGGGTAGGTGTTTTAAAAGGAAAAGTAAGAAATGAGTTGGAAATGATTGATCAAACTTGAAAATAACTGTATATGGAGTCACTTCTTTCTTGTAACAAGGACACCTTCCATTGCATTCTTTTGTCATCCATCCATAGTAGAGAAAAATCAAAGACAGAAGACCCATTTTAAATGATACAACTATTTTACCTGAGGTGTATTGACCTTTTTTGATGTGTTATTGAGAATTAAGTATTACAATCAGTCTAGGATCTGACTCTATTGCTCTTTTGTTTAAAAATTAAGACTGAAATTAATCCATCAATGAAATAGGAATTAATGTAAAGAGGAGTAACACAGGGAGGATAATAACTGTAATGCACACCGTGTTTGGGTCATAGTGTTCAAAATCCACCAACAAGAATTTTTTTTCTTTCTTCTTTAGATGATTCCATTACCTTCTTTTATGACCTCTCTCTTGAGGGCACTATGTCCCCTCATGGTTGCAGTTTCTCTCATACGTCTCATCTCACACATGAGACAGATGTCCCTCATGTTTTTCCAATTAGTCTTTCTCACATTTTCCTAAAAATCCCAATTTTTAAACTCAAACAATCAGATTGCTTTATCAGTATTTCTTCTTATTATTGTCACTTATAGAACCCAAGGTCAGTTCTTCCCACTTTTAAGATGACTTCTTCAGCATCACTCTGTCCAATACTACTTGTGTCTTAACTCGTGATGATAGCTGTTCCTTCTAACACCTTAGGTCCCCATTTTTTTTTAACTAATCTTCTTCAAAGATTTGTATCTTCACCGGACTTCAGTTACTCATTCCCAAGGTCAGACCTTGTGACTATGTCCTAATCATGCCTAATCAACACCAATAACTGCTACCCTTCAATAATAACAATTATGTGCACTGACTTCCACCTTCAATCTCCCTCTAGTGCTCAGCTACCTTTCGTAACACTAGCACCACCAATCAATGCCTTCTATCATCTTCTCACTGTTCTTCATCATTTAATGTCATTGCACCCCCCACCCCTGAACTCCACATTTAAATGTTATGGTCAGTTGTTAGAATCACTCCCTTGCCCATATTGACTTTTACTCCTCCTTCACTTTGGACTCAATTGGTAAAACCAAAATCCTTTAAAAGCAAACCTGCTGCTTATTCTGTGCTTGCCCATGTGCAACTTAAATGCAATAGAGAAAAGCATGTGACTTCTCTGACTGGTCTCATTTAAGCTCCACAAACAAAACTCTCAGTTGAGACTCTAATGGTGCCAGACATTCAGGTTTTAACTTCCTAGTCTAGTGATGGTACCATTTTCTTAGCAATTACACAGCTTCTCTCTTGAATTCCCAAGTATTCCTTTTCCATACACATTCCCAGCTGAAGATACTGCTTCTTATCTTACTGACAAAATTAAATTCGAAAACAAGTCTTTCCATATACTCCCTCTACCTCATTTACCCACCTAGTAACATTTACTCCCTTTATTCTTTATCCTGTTACCATAGCCTCCTAGGAAGCCATTCCCTCTCTTGGATGTTAGATCCCACGGCTGCCTTCCCCATTCTGTCGTCTCTTTTATTCATATGTTCACATCCAGTTCATCAGAAAACTTCAAGTTTCTACCTCCAAAATATGTCTAGTATCCCATCATTTCTAACCACCTTGGCCCTAGCCACCACCACCAATATCTCTAATATGAATTACTGCAAAAGCCTCTTAGCACTTCTCCTTTCTTCTGTTTTTGCCTGCTCCGTGTCCACTCTCTCCCCACTGTTCTCAGACAAAGCCCATTACAATTCAATTCTCATCATGTCACTCCTCTGTCTAATACCCTGCAATGATTTCTTATTTTGTTTAAATGCTTTCATTGTTAAATGGCCCAAATGACTGCTTCATTTTCTGACCTCATCTTGTATGCACCCTGACTCTCCCATTTAGAGCTTATGCCTTAGATGGCCTCTCTATCTGGAATACCTTCACCTGGATGGCTACATGGTAAATTCCCTCACTTCTTCCAAATATTTCTTCAAATGTGACTTCTCAACTACCATCTAATCCGACCATTCTTTTTGTCTCACCTGCCAGTTGTCTCTGTTCCTCTACTTGTATGTTTATTATTGTCTATTTTATATTTTTTCCATAACATTTGCTATCCTCTTAAGTATCAAATATTTTACTTATTTGTTTAGATTATTATTTATCTACTCTTTTTAACTCTAGAATATAAATTTCCCAAGGTCAGGAATCTTTGTTTGGTTTGCTCACTGATGTGCCCCAGATAGTCTAAGGCATCATTTGGCATATAGCAGGAGATCAATAAATATTTGTTGAATCTATGAACACTTCCTTACACTGGTGCTCTGTACTGTTGCACATTCTACTTGTGTTGGTTTGATTTATTTGCTTTGTAACCATAGGGTATTTATATTCTTTGCCACTCAGTAAGTTGAATAGTATTCAGTTTTTCTTAGAACAATTATGCCTTATTTTATAAGCCAGTTTATGTTTTCTTGGATTAAAACACCTTAATTTTCTCTTGTTTTCAGTCTTTTGGTTAAGATTTTTTTACCTCCCATATAATACACTTTGTTTTGAAATCTCTCATTGATCCAGGGCTTCTTTGACTCACCTTATAGACTATCCATATAGATGGGATCTTTGAGATTATATACTCTAATTGCTTTATCCATAGGTGAGGACATTATGGCACAAAAAGATGAACAATTTTCTATTAGTCATTAATGATGGAACTCAACTGCAATTCTCCTGGTTCTCTTCTCCTTTCACTATAAGCCAAGAATGGCATACACATAGCTCACTCCGTTGTCCCTCTTCCATGGATTGATGTAACTTAAATAGCATAACAATCTTTCACAGGAATGAGGCAATGGGTTGGAGGAAATGAGTCATATAAGTAGGGACTAAAGCACAAATTCAGTCTTTTTTGACATAGGAGGAACTCAGTAAATTCAAGACTACATTTCTTGATGTCATTTCAGAATAATGGTGAAAAACTAAGCTGAAGCTCAGGAGATCGTGGTAAAATCCAGTGACCTTAGTAATACTAAAGCATGGTTTTCCAGATCATATACGAAAACTTAAGTTATAGGATGCAGGATGTATGGTGCCTATCATACTGCACAGTGTTCTCAGCTGCTAGTAGACTGATCTTTATTTCCCTTAAGCTACTATTGATTGAGCCCTTACTCTGTGTCACGTGTTGGTTGCCTTACTGCTCTCAATACCTGTGCCTTAGGTACTACTATTATCCTCATTTTACAGATGAGAAAAAGGAGATCCAAAGAATTTAGTTATTTGTGAGTTGTTACACTGTAACAGTGGTAAGTTAAGCCTAAATCTGAACACAAATCACTCTGCAACAATGCCCTCCCCACGATTAAAAAGAAGAGTGTGGTTAAGGCTGCTTAATTATTTCTAGTTTCAAGTTTCTATTCATTTGAGAATTGAGAGAGGATCAAACTTATACATAGGATGATACAAACACATATCATAAGATCAAGCTAGTGTAAGTAGAGTTACAAATCAGGTGGGATGGTGATAAAAATCTTTAGTTTTTAATTCCTCCCAGGCTGTGGAGTTTTGCATTTTTAATAAGATTTTGATTGAGAGACTAGTCATGAAATGATACTAGACCCAAGTGATATTAAAAACAACATTTTTGGGGCGCCTGGGTGGCTCAGTCGGTTAGGTGGCCGACTTCGGCTCAGGTCATGATCTCACGGTCCGTGAGTTCGAGCCCCACATCGGGCTCTCTGCTGACAGCTCAGAGCCTGGAGCCTGTTTCAGATTCTGTGTCTCCCTCTCTCTCTGGCCCTCCCCTGTTCATGCTCTGTCTCTCTCTGTCTCAAAAATAAATAAGTATTAAAAACAAAAAACAAAAAACAACATTTTTCACAGATAGCATTTGGGGTCAGTGATTTCACTAACAGAGGCAATTCTTAATTTTGTCAATAAATAAATTCTGGAATATCAGAGAACTCTGGGGGGGTGACATGTGCTTCTAAAATCATTGTCCTTTGTCACAGAAGGACCCATCTAATGAGAGGCACCGTGTTCCCACCAGAAAAAGCAGTTGGTTGCACATCAAACCGAATGTGGAATGATAGGGATCGCTGAAAATTTGCCGGCCTGGCAGTGAATTAGTTTTTCTGTGTCCTCAGGGATAGACTGCCCTGTGAGAATTTGAACCTATCAGTTAGCTGTCAAATTTCATTTGACACCTCATCCAAAATTTAAAAGGGGCTGCCATCTGAAGTCAGAGATGTTCTTGGAGGAAAGGAAAAGGCTATTTCTTTATGGGCTAGCAGGAATGGAAGCTGCCAAGTGCTTCTACTGAGGGCAGCAAACTGGCAGTCCTACATGAGCAAACTTCACAGATATTATGGCTTCCTAATGTAAGCAATTCTTTCTCAGCCCTTAAACTCATTTTTTCCCTCTCTCTTTTAGACAGAGGGCCCCCAGAGGCACCGAATCCCTCAGGGGATATTTAGCACAACTTGGATAAGTGCCGCTGGAGTGTCAGTCGACAGAGGTTACAACTTGTAACTCCTCTGTTTCTTAACTGCAATTGAGTTTTCTACTCTCTCTTTGTCTTCTTCTGGGGATTACTTTTTAATTTTACCCAGAATATCTTGCATGCCCACCACGTCCTGTGACATAGTGAAGTTTTCATTTGTCTTTTTTACGAGTGAAGTTCATGGTAAAGTCATTTCTGCACACCCTGTTCAAATGCTCCTCCCTGGAGAAGCTCTCACACTTGGCTGAAAGATAACCCCCTGAAGTTAACGTTCTCCAGTGCCACCCACCATGCCCCAGTTTCACCCTATTCCGCTAACTGTTTTAAATGGCTTATTTGAGTGAGGGCTTCAACAGTTTGGAAACTGCCTTGAGACAAGGACCCCTTGATGGATTCATGATTGACCTCTTGATTATCCATGGCCATTCCAGGAAGATTAAAATGGCATGGCATGAGAGGAACATTAGCTGCAATCAATCTGCTGCTCCCTTCTCCTTCTTCCTTTCTCCTTCACACAGACTGATTCATCAAAGAACGTTTGCAATGCCTCATTTCAGAGATCCTGGCTTCAAAGCCAGACTTTATTTTACAAAGAGAAAACTACTAAAGTCTCTCGCTAGATCCCTTCAGGGCCACAGGGAAAAAAAAAATCATCCTCTAATTGTCACATCTATGCTGGCTCTGGAAAAAAAAAAAAAGTGCATATGTAAGGGCAATCATTTGAAAAGAATAAAGGAAAAACTGCTCATTTTTGTTTTATCCCACCTTAATTTCTTTGTTAGTTTCTCTGTGCTAGTCACCTGTACCAAATCTGGACTCTTAGAAAACTATAGAGGGCATATAAAGGTTTTAATTTAAACATTAGCTTCTTAGGTAAATGAAGCTAGGTTCCTGCCTTTGCAATCTAATTCACACAGGGCCAATTTTATTCTTGTTCCATTATTTCATCGAGCTTCTGTGATCATAAGTCTCCCTTTGAAGTTGGCTGGAACTCTGAGCACAGATAGATTCCCTGGGTCTTGGAGTAAAATGAGTAATAGATCTGTAACCTCACAGTTCGTAAGGCTTGCTCACTTTTTCTCTCTCTTTCCCTGTGGTCCTCATCATGTTCTGGAAATGACTGGAATTGTACAATTTCTGAAGTTTGACCTGCTATACGAATGAGTTAAATGAGAGGCATTTGGGTGAACAATAAAATGTATATGTACAAAACCGAAATTAATTACACATACACATAAATCTCTGTGTGTATGTATATATATATATATATATATATATATATGTGTGTGTGTGTGTGTGTGTGTGTGTGTGTGTATTTATCTATCAAGAGAGAGACAAAGACAGACATAGTGAGGGAGAGAACATTTAACTAAAACTAAAGTTCAATTTTTTTTCAAGTTATCTTTTTAGACAGATTGAGACTATAGACTGGTATCTATGCTATATCTGTCTCTATCCCTATCTATCTATCTATCTCAGAGAAAGAGAGAAAAAAAAAACAAAATAACTATAATAAACCAAATATAACCAAATAACCATCTACAGTATCCCACAATATGTGACAATTTTGAGAAAGTGATCAGTTAAAGGATCACAGAAGCTAAATTTCTGTGCCAGAAATAATCATTCAGTCTATCTGACTGCTGATCCCCATTTAGTCCTATCTCTGGCTTGGTGAGCAATGCCACAGCTGATGTGATCAGTAGCCATCTTTGGGGCCTTGGTCTCCCCATCTCTACATAAACTTATGAAGGCTGCAAATTCATTACATGTTCTTATGATAGGAATAAAGAAAGATGCATCAGGATGTGGTAAAAAATAAATCACTTACCAAAGTCTAGAATACAGTGCCAAATGGTTCCAGTTTTCCCAGATCTGAATGATTTTTTGGTATGTGGATCCTCAGTGCTAAAACTGTAAGTTTCTGAAAAATAAGGACAGTTGATCATCCTGGTCTGAAAGTTTAGATTCTAGCACCATTTCTTGTGCCTCTTCATGATTGGCCTTCCCTTTCTTTTTTTTCTATATTAAGTGGGTTAGACTGGATCAGAAGCTATTAAATAGGTCATATTCGGCCTCAAAAGAGGCCAAATCCAATCCACAGATCTGTTTTGTTCAGGCCATACCATGAAGTGTGAAATTTTGCATATATATCTTGGTTTTCATTTTACTGTTGTTGTCTTGAAAAGTAAGGAGATATTATAAGGTTGGGTCTGCATGTGTACCAGGCAACAGTAGTTATCTGGAATTGAGCATCATCTACCCATACAATATGGGCAGAATGTGTATCTTCACTCATTTATGTTAGCCGCTCAGCTCCCATGGGCATTGGAACATGCAGTTGCTGGACCAGGTCAGTGAGTAGCAACAAATCTGCATGTGGCCTGCCTAGCATTGACTAATAGCCCTTCAGCCAATTTCAGGAAGAAGGATTGCTTCTAATTCTTAGGTGTGCCTATATATTAAAATTACAGTGGCCTACAACACAAAAATGGCCATCTTCTCCTTGGCATTCTCCAATGAGACTTAAAAAAGCTTGAAGGATCTGGAAGGATCTCCTGTTACTCTAAGACTGTTAACTAAAAGGTGGAAATTGCCTATTTTTCACCTCTCGTTGAAAATACTTGTTATTTTATTCTTTTAATCACTGAAATGCTTCCTGCTTAAAATATGTCAGAAGCCTAACCAGTGCACTCTCATTGTAAATCAAGTGTTTCCTCCAATATGCTTTTCTGAATTGGGGAAAATGGGGCTCTTAGAGATCAATATGTGGCATTTCTGTATGTTGTGATCAATTGGTGATTAAGTGAAAACGATTTAGCTTAATTTGCTTTGAAAATCTGTGCTTGTGCTGATAAAGTGTAAAAGTGTTTCTGAGATGAGATACAAGGAACAGATGTTTGGTATAAAATATTGATAGCACAGAGGAGAGATAAGCTTGGTATTTAATTTGTCTTAATATTTCCATTGCCACAAATTCAACAGCTTTTATCTTACTGGGTAATTACAACTCCCCCCCCCCCCCATACCAGCATAAGATAAGAGAGACTTTTTCCAGTTTTCTGTCACATTTAAACTCTTTATGCCTCCTTCTCTCTGTGTTCTTTTTTTTTTTTTTTTTTTTTTCTTCCCCTAGGTATTGGTTGCTTTATTTTAATTTCAGTTGCAATCTTCGGTTAAAAGATTAGAGAACTTGTTTGTAAAAGTTGACATTTCCTTGCCTTCGAGTTTTTAGGTTATCTATTCATGTTATCCCCTAAAAAGGAAGTACATCTGTTAAGATAGAGGTTGGTTGCTTTAGAAGGCCACACTATAGAGATTCAAACAATAGAGGAGTTTGTTTTGGTCTTTCTTTTCATTCAGCATTCAGGCCAGGTAAGAATCTCTCATCCATGCAGTCATGTAGGGATTCAGGCTGGCCAGTAGGCTTTGACCTTCTCAATGTGTGGCTTCCTTCACTGATACACAGCTATGGTATTTGTTAGTGTTTTTCAGACAGTAGGAAGGGGGTTAGGGACTGAGTAGTAAGTCAAAGACAAGCAACTTGTCTTTAAAGTGACCCAGAATGTACACACATCAGTTCTACTCCCTTACCATTGGCTTTTTGCATACATGTTCACATCTAACTGGAACAAGGGAGAGAGGCCAAATAACAATTTTACCAATGAAGAAAGTTGATCTTCCTCTTATAGCGATAAGGCAAAGCCAATATCTGAAAGACCCTCCTTCAACAATCAATGTAAGCATAAAATAATATTATTATTGTGTTGCTGGGATAAAGGACATGAAGGAAATTGCCAAAGGCTAAGGAGAAGAGGAACAGAAATTAAACAATGAACAGAGATCAAAGCTATGAGCTGTGAGCACATATATTGGTCCTTCTGGGAGGATATAAACCTTTGGCCTACCTATCATAAATTTTTAGGATGAAGCCAGAATGTGACAGGAGTAGACCAAAGTCAATAGTGATCTTTGGCTTATGGAAAGAGCTACTCTTGAATGAGGGAGAATATCTGAAGAAAAACACCATGAATTAAAGCATTTAAATACTCCCCAGAAAAGAACAAATATGAACTTCCATTCAAATATCCCGAAATGTGTCAGAAAAGGAGTGGCTTGAGAGTTGGCAGAAACACTAGATAAAAGATTTAGACCCCCGAGTACTTCAGAACTCACACTTAGGAAATAGAGAATAGAAAATGATTGCATACATACATAAAATATGTAAATATGTAAAATATAAGGTGGAGTCACAAAATGAACAACCAAGAAGATGCTGTGAAAAAGAGCAGAAAGATCTGAAAAAAGAACCAAAAGTAATTTAGAAATGAAGAGACAATTCTTACAGTTACAAAAGTGGCTCAGAAAATGAAACAACAAAATAATAACAGTAATATGTATAAGAACGAGGCAGGTTTCTGTATAGAGATTGGGAGAAACTCTGGGCCATACTTCATTTTATGGGATCTCAGGCAATTTTCATGTGGGCCCAGGATATCACATATTGTTTTATGAAGAGTTTTCTGTGTCTACGCTTCTCGTTCAAGGAGGTGAAACAAATTCCTTCTTAATAAGGCATTTTCTCCTAAAACAACCGACGTAGACAATTTTTACATTCTTACCCAAGAAATAGTTTTTTGATCTTTAGAACTCCATCTCCATTTCAGAGGAAAGTTATTTGCTTTTCATTTGCATAACTAAAAAGCTCAGTTTAGATGGTTTTCACAGAACAAAAGAGAATTCTACCTAAAGAAATATGGCATTGAAATTTCTGACACTTGAGAGTTAGAAATCACTCTCCTGTTTTTATAGGTCATTTTCACTCTCCCCACTCTCAAGTTTATGTCCACTAAGGTTTGAAAAAATCATAGGGTCAGAAGCCACCAGAACACTCCACAAACCTTGGTTTGAAGCACTGGCCACATGACTTTAGTGGTTCCTTACTCTCAGTCGCATGAAAACTGGTAAACCAGAAAACCCATATTTTAACTGGGATCTTTTCCTTTCCATATCCTATATGGTATACTTATGAAACTGACCAAAGGGGGCAAGTCAGGGATTTATTGTTTTAAGGGAACAGTTGAAATAGGATTCCTTCTGCAGCATTTAGTAAACGCACTCAGAACTTATCATTGGTGATTCAGTTGGGCAACTTATCACCTTAAAATTACCCCTAAATAGTCTAATAGAGATCATTGATCTTTCTATAACTCTTTGTATTTACAGCATGCCAAAATTGTGTTTTGTCAGTTTTCTTATTTAATCCTCATGAATCTCTCTGCTACAGGGTTTATTATCACCTTTAATTTACAGATGAGAAAACTGAGACTCAGTACATAGATAATAAATTTTAGAACCATGACCTGAGTCTTTTCCTTCTCTCTATAAAATCTGTGTTAGTTACATTTATGCATTGCTTTATTCTTACATATAGCAGCAGTGTTTAAGTATATTTTCTGAAGAATTGTAATTCATAGTTCATATAATGACTCTCACTTGTCCAGAATCAATAAAAGTTTATAGATAATGGATAGTTAAATATAGGATGTCAGGAAACATGGTGGTTTGTGTAAATCTCTGTAGTTAACCAGCTATGTGACATTAAGCCAAACATCTAATTTCATTGGGGTCCAGGTTGCTTATATGCATTTGAAGACACTTCAATTTGTTTTTGAATAGATAATTGATTACTATTCTTCTGGTTAAAAAAAAGTGACACATGATTTTATTTCTAAAATATATGTCCTTTTTCAGTTCACAACAAGTTGTCTCAGTATCAGCATATATGTGTGTGCGTATATATATATTTATGTCAGCTTGTACCAATTTCTGTCTTAGTTCATTCAAGCTGCTATAACATAAGTACCATATACTGGGTGACTTAAACAAGCATTTATTTCTCATAGTTCTGGAAGCCAGAGAACACAAGATAAAGGGTGATTCAGTCTCTGGTGAGAGATTTCTTCATGGTTTATAGAATGGCCATCTTCTCACTGTGTCCTCATATGATGGAAAGAGTAAAGGAGCTTTTTGGGGTCTCTTTTATCAGGGCACTAACCCCATTCATGAGGACTTAATCCTCATAACCTAACCACCTCCCTAAGGGCACACCTCCTATTACCATTACACTGAGGGTTAGGGTTTAAACACATACATTTTAGGGAGACAGAAACACTCAGCCCTTACAAAGGACTTTTCTATGTCTTTCGATAGATGACAAATAATAGTTCTCCCTGTTAAACAAGTTCTAGATATTTATATATTTTATCTCAAAAATATATCTTTGTGCTTTTTCAGTTCAAAATTGTCTCAGTGTTGCCTTAAAATAAAAAAGTTATATCAGTCTGTAAAAGTCACATTACATCCCTCTATCTAATTTTGCCAACTGTTAAAATAAGGGTATTGTACCATATTCTTTAGAAATTCTGTAAGTCTTGATATTCCTATTTGGACCAAATGGGGTCTAGCTGTTTTACAGAAGCTATCTTTAAAATACATCACCATTAAAGTATAAACGGAGTATTTTAAGATGCCCAATTAACAAAAGTTTACAAAATGAAACTTAAAATTAAATATTAAGTGTTTTTAAGTTGAAACTCATATTTTTTTTAGACTTAACAAAAACATAATTTGTTTATTTTTTTGTAGAAGGAATAGAACTGGTTATTTTAAAGAAAAAGAAGCCTATACATAGGCTGTTTCTGAGTGAAAGTTTTGTGATAAAATGGCCACAGATCTCATTTTGTGAATTTCTTCATCTCTTCAGCAATGTCAGTTGCCTCCATGCGACTTCATTATTTTCCTCATCTTCCCCAATGAATCATATTAATATTAACACCTGATTATCATACATTGAAGATCTATGAAGATAATGGGTGATAGTTTGACAGTAATATTTATTTAATGTAGACTAAAACATTCTTTAATGACTTCCCAGAAGTCCAAGATGAGATTTTCTTCAGTTTATTTGCATCCATGCTCCAAATGCTGTTTCTGATTTGGTGAGAAGTTTCACATGTGAAATTTCAGCTGAGCACAGTATGATACTACTGCAAACATCTTTGACTTTGGCATTGAAAAATTCAGTCCAGTTTTCAGTGTTCTAAAAGGGCATTCCTGTGACTCTGGAAATGTGCCATGCAACTTTCTTCAGAGAAATGGATAGGTATCCATTAATTAGACATTATTATTAATGCCATCTTCAGCTGCATACTAAAGGGCAGAGTATAGAACTGAGGGCAGGACTGATGACTTTGATGATATATGGAGAGCTTTCATAAATTACTTAAAGAAAATTTTCACTTCTTACCGTATTGCATACAATAATTAACAGATAATGAATAAGAGAAAACATACATGGATTCGATTTATTTCTTACTTCCTTGTTGTTTGTTATTTTTCCACAGTGGTGGGAAATCTCTGTAAGGTTGCAGAAGGTTAGCGGATCGCATAATTTAAAGAGTGTCATGACCTTTCTTTATGTCTATTTGAAAACCTCCTCCCCAGAATTCCTAGAACCACATAGGTGTATTCCCTAATTCTTTTTATTATTTAACTATGCCCTGTTGTGCCAGGACAGAGTTTTCCAAAGTATTTTCTATGATACCCTAACTCAGAACAACAAAAAGGCTCTGAGTTCAAATAAGTTTGAGGAAAAATGTTTAGGTCCAGGTAAACATTTCTTATTCTAGAACATCTAAGTGTCTTTAAAATATAGCAATACATACTGAGTTTACAACAGGGATATTTCACAAACCTAGGTGAATCATATTACACTATTTGTATTAGAGGATCAAGTGGGCCTGCTTTTCTTGGGACACATGTTGGGTGTCCTATGTTAAGTGATTCATACAACAGAAATGTGCCACACTTCTTAACCTGAAAAGAACTTTCAGAGAATGGATATATTTAAAATAAGCTTATAGGTATGATCATGCTGGTATATCATATGTTATTGTGCATTGTTTCTGTACTAAAGATCAACTAAGAATATAAAACCTTTGTTGATAACAACAGACAAAACAGTGTTAATGTAGATGGAATTAGTGACTACTCCTTCAGACGCTAACACCAATCTGATAAACTAAGTTTGCTAATGGTAAAGGTGCTGTCAGGGACTGGTTAATGAAATCTACTGCACCTAATTTTTCATTCTCATATGCATCATAAAGTATTTGACCAATCCAGTGAAAGCATGATGGAGGTTGGTCTGCATGTGAATAAATAATTAGGTTAAATTAATATACATAAATAATACACCAAATAAATAATTGATTGCCTTTAATTCATATAAGAAATAGGTTGTCAAATTTACATATTTAGAAGATTGCTTTAGTGAAAAGATAATAATGGTTTGGGATTAACAATTCAAATATTATGCTTGTCCATTGGCAGATGAAGAATATTGAAAATAGACCCCTTTCTTTGCATTTTTTCTCTATATTCTTGTAATAATACCATCTCTGGAAAAAATTGCATATACGTGTGTGTGTGTGTGTGTGTGTGTGTGTGTGTGTGTATACATATATACATATGTTGGAAATTTTAAGGCATTCGTGTTCCCTTAAAAGGGTACCAAAGAAAGGTTGAGTGTCCTTCAGGAGAAAGAATATATACAGGATATAAAATTTTTATTTACTTCAAAGATACCAGATGCTTTTCTCTAACCTAGTATGTGCATTCTTAGGTCACCTGCTCTCTTACATGCATTATTCACAAGGTGCACTTCAGTACTTTTGTTTTCAAGGCCCTTAAAATACAATGAAATACAATGGAAAAAAAAAAGCAGAAGACTTACTTTTTAAAGTAACCCATAATTTATATACAATCATTTATATTATTTTAAGGCAGATATTATTTATGAAAAAACTTTTTCATCACTGAACTTGAGTTTACATGTTAGGTCTCTTTTGCTCAGACATGCTGTCTGAATAATTTCTCACTGGGTCAAGACTCAGTGAGAGGAGTGTTAAGTTCTTCCTAGCACAGCGTCTGACACATGGTTCACCTTCATCAACTTGGCTGTTAATGCAATTGTCCACTCACCTTCCCCTTGGCCCAGTTTTCTTTTGCCTATATGCAGCGTTGAAGGGAAAAGAAATTACAAAAAACCTAGGGTGGCCTTTTCTTGTCTCCATCCCTCAGCTTTAAAGTTTGAAGATTTTTATTGTCATTTAAAAGATTTGCACTTCTATCTTATTTCACTAAAACTTAAAAAAAAAAAAAAAACAACAAGATTTAACTCATTGTTGGAAATACTTGTAAAACTTGAGATGCATGAAGTTTGGGCTTCTTTCTTTTGCACATTTTGCATCTGTACCTAACTCCAAATTACTGTTACAAGCAGCAGCATAGAAAAGGGAAGGAAGGACATTGGAGACCTTGAGATTTGGGCTATACTTTTCTCCTGCTGAGCAACCCACATGACTCACAGAATTCCGCTGATATTTGCATCTGCTGAATGATGGAAAGTATCTAAGATCCAGTTTCTTCAAATTCCAATTCTTAAATTTGATGATACAATCCCTCTAAAACCCAGTTAGCCCTTTCCAGAGAAACTTTAACATTCCACATCCTGTTTTCCCTCTGTTGGCTACTTTTAAGGAAAGTGACTAATATCAATAGATTATTCAAATTTAACATTAATATTATAAAAAAATTAATAATACTTAATCTTAATGACAGTTTAACCAGTAAGGGATTCCTAGTTAATAACAATCATACTGTGGCTAATCTGATGAAAGATTGGTGAAACAAAAGTATCTAAGTTTTAAGTAAATGTCAGCAAATTGTAGTTTATTTTATTGGTTAAACAGCACCGAGCCTAAATGGCGAAGTATAATAACTTAATCTTAAAGGGTGCACACCTCTCATTTTTAGTTTCCTTGCACAGAAAAGACTTAGGGTCAGGATTGCCAATGGAAATTTACAAAAACAAACAGCTGTTTCTCTGCAAAGTTACTCTTACACATTCTCTGCCAGAAAGCTACAGTGTAGGGATAACAAAGACATATTATGCTGGTTTCTTTTTGTTTCATGGGATGTGTATGTATATTCTGAGAATAGAAAACTCGCACACAGCATGTAACCTTTTCAACTTTCCACAGATTAAAAAACACACTGCATTGCTTTATTGCATTTTCCTACAACAAGGGACATATCTCAGCAGAAAAGGGCAAACCAGGAAATTTACTCATGAAAACCAATTTATATAAGCATATGAATAGTATAACTATTCCCCTAGTATGTCTGGTATTCATCTTTAGAACTCTTGGGGACACATGAATAATCCTTGGTGCAACTTCGATTTAGCCTGTGTTTAAATATAGAAAGCAAATGAGGTTGTTTCTGGGTTTATTATTATTATTATTTTCTTTCTGGTATCAAGTCAACCAGTGTGATGGCCTGTGAACTCTTTCAGCATTCTCTCTGCAAAATCAGAGTGTGACAAGGTGTCAGCATTGACAGATCAGTAGTGGAGATTGAGCAGACCTGAATTAATAAAGGTCAAAATTGTCAACAGGAAGAGTGTCCAGTGGCATGTGAGGACTTGCTCCTAAACAGCATTTAAAGAGCAAAAAGTGATTCCAGAACAGAACCCAAGGCACCTAGACAAGCCAGAAATTTTCTGAGAATCTTCCCTAAAATAAACACCTACTCTAAAATGATTTTCAAATGCACCCCTCACCATTTCTTTTCTCTTTTTCCAAATGCTCAAAAACATCTCAGGTCCTAAAGTGACCCAAGGTGTTAGAAGGAAGAAAATAGCCGTTTGGAAGTAGAACACTGTCCCTAGGTCTGTGTGTAAGAGGGATAGGTTCTCCCACCGCCCCATAAGAGGGATAGGTTTTCGGGGCGCTTGGGTGGCTCAGTCGGTTGAGCGTCCGACTTCAGCTCAGGTCATGATCTCGCGGTCCGTGAGTTCAAGCCCCGCGTCAGGCTCTGGGCTGATGGCTCGGAGCCTGGAGCCTGCTTCCGATTCTGTGTCTCCCTCTCTCTCTGTCCCTCCCCCATTCATGCTCTGTCTCTCTCTGTCTCAAAAACAAATAAATGTTAAAAAATATTTTTAAAAAAAAGAGGGATAGGTTTTCTCACTGCCCCACCCTCTACTCTGCCTCGATCTTTTTTTTTTTTCCTTTTCTCACAGCTTATGATGTTTTCACAGCAATTTGTAGAATCAAAGTGCTTTTCCCCTGTACTGCATAATTTGATCATTGATTCTATTCTGCCAGTGCCATTATCTTTTCATTTTGTGTCAGTTCCATCTCTTAAGCAAACTATCTAAGAAACTCATAGGGGATATCTTGTATTTCTCTTACATCCTCTAGAGTGTTAGCAGACTCCACATTAGGTACTTAGTAGATAGGGGATAATTTTACTTTAGTTGAGAAGGAAAGAAGTTTAAATTGGTTAACATTTTTAGGGAAAATTTAACATTTTTCTCAGTCCTTCAAATGTATTCTTTAAAATTGCAAGTGTCAGTGTTGTTTCAAAATAAATAAAATTATTTGGTACTTATACAAGTATAATGAAACTATGTGACCTAAGACTTTCTATAAGATGTGGATTTCTCTATAAAGCTTTATTTTTTTCTCATTAGGGCTATGTATGCCAGCTTTCCTATTTCTTGATGTTTTATTCAAAGCACTGATTTAGATTCTGTTATAATGGGAAATTTATCTCTGTTTCCAAACTCTATCACTCTTTAGGTTTATGGGTTTTTTTAGTGTGTGTGTGTGTGTGTGTGTGTGTGTGTGTGTGTGTGTGCACGTGTGTGTGCTTGTGTCTGTGTGTCTGTGTTGCCCTTCTGGCAAATACTTCATGATACCCAAACAAGTTCTAAATTAATTGAATGATAAATAAAATGACTTTATGGTCACTTAACTTTCTTCTGGGAAGAGTGCTCCTACACCCACATTTTAACCTTCCTCCTTCATTCTGTCCTTGAAAAATTCAACTGAAAGTAACCAAATTCCTTCGGCCCTCCCAAATTTCATTTTTTCACCTATAAATTACTATTAATCAGTGTTTTTTTTTTTCAGTAAGAAATAGTTTATTTGGGAAGTCTAAGATACCAAACACATTGTTTTCATTCTCTACTAGAGAAAAATACACGAATTAGCTGAAAACATAAATGGAAATATGTTCTGTATATATTTACCAGATTGATTTAGTACCATGGTCTTTTCCAACTTTCTTTTTTTGCCTCAAGACTTTTAGTCCCATGTGACAACATCCTGGTAAAAGTCAGGCAGTCTCCTTTCACTGCCATTTGGAAAGGATAATTATTTTACAAGACAGAACATTTTAACGATGCCATCTCAGTGACTAAGTAATATTGAATTCCAAAAGCTTCTGTATGATTTTCTTCCTTCTTTCTTAGCACATTAAGGTCTCAGGAGGATGCAAATGTTAAAACACGGTATCTCCCCTAACTTCTCTTTTAAGCTTTTATCTTATAGGTAATTATTATTTAAAGTTAAATGGGTTAAGTACTTTTTCAAAATGGCATAAGTTGTAGTTTCACTCATGAGGCTTTTTTTCAAAGTTTCTTATAGTTGAGTCAGATAGTATTATTAGTAGCCAATTACGATTTGATCTGGTTTCAAAAAGGAAAACTAGTAAGCAATTGAACTTTATTGTTTGTAAAATCCCAAACACTCTCAGATGCCCCAATTATTCTATATTACAGAATAGGCAATTTTCTATACCATAAAAAGCTAATGCTGCTCACCATAATATAGTGAAAAATGAAGGATTTAAACTGAGGAATGACATTAAGAGTTATCTACAACAAGCTCTTTTTTTTAAAAATAATATTGTTTTTCTGATTAAAAAGTAGTAGATTTTAATGAAGAAAATACTGAAAAACTTATAAAAAATACCTATAATCTTATCAATGTTGACATTTGTAAAATATTTCTAGCTTTTTAATTTTCACATAGATATGTATGTATTTATACTTGTTTGTATATGTGTGTATGTGTGTGTAAGATATTGGATTGCATTTTTGAAGACCACAGATTACAGATGCATATTTTGAACCCTATTTTTATATTTAAAATATCTTATGCATTTCTATATGTCATCAGATATTTTATTATAAAAAATACATTTTACATGGTGGTGTAATGTTTGGAATTTTATTTTATTTTTAAATTTTTTTAAACTTTATTTTATCTTTGAGAGAGTGCAAGCAGGATATGGGCAGAGAGAGGGAAACAGAGGATATGAAGCAGCCTCTGAGCTAACAGCAGCGAGCCCAATGTGGGGCTTAAAATCATGAATCATGAGATCATGACCTGAGTTGAAGTCATGGACACTCAACCAACTGAGATACCCAAGTGCCCCTGGAATTTTATTTTTTAAATGACATATTTTAATACTTTTATCTTTTGTCTATTTTGCTATTGTATATAATGTTTGAATATTTTCCCTATAAAATTATGTCTTTCTATATAGCTTTGCTCTTTTCCACCTTAGATTCCTTTATTATAGGTGAAATTACTAAGGCTAAGGTCTAAGTCATGTACATTGTTATGGTTTTGATAGATATTGACCTATCATATACTAGGAAAGTTGATTCAAATCACACTGCCCCACTGATTTATGATCCGATCTCACTGTTTATATTCATACTTATTTTGTTATGATTTATTAATGTTTATATTTTACACGCCACTTATATTTATGTTATAAATTGTTGTACCCATTTTTCTCTTGAGGTATTTGTTTCCTGTTAAGGTAGTGTACTATTATTAAGTATTTTATGAGTATTTTTCTCATATTCTAATTTTGTTTCAGTTAACTTGCCAGATTAAAAAAAAAGTTAATTTTATAATATCAGTGAGTTATTAGTATAAAGACTTCTTTAATTTTTTTTTTCAGAGTCAGTTCTACCTATTTTGGTTGGATGCAAGCTGTGCATATTTTTGTTTTTGCGGTATGTATAGACAGAAAGAGATAGCTTTATAGATACAGAATGTCTTCATGTCTCCTTCCTTCCAGTACTTCTGCCTTTGCTTATTGCTTGTCTCTTTTTCTGCCCTCATTACGACAGTTTCAGAAGAAAGCAAAATAGAGCAGAAACTGAGAAAAATATGTTAATTTAACATATTATGGTGGCCTCATCTTATAATAGACATATTCCCTATAAAATTGAATTGTATTTATTTCCAATCTCAGAAACAAATAATCTCAAGGTACCCTCTTTTATGGTCCTTATCTAATAAAAGAGGAAACAAATTACTTTTAATATTAAAAAGGGTACTTCTCAATTTTCTTAATCCAAAATACAATTATGATATTAGAAGTAAAAGATATAGGGGTGCCGGGGTGGCTCAGTCAGTTAAGCGTCTGACTTCAGCGCAGGTCATGATCTCACAGTTTGTGGGTTCGAGCCCCACCTCAGGCTCTGTGCTGACAGCTCAGAGCCTGGAGCGTGTTTCAGATTCTGTGTATCCCTGTCTCTGCCCCTCCCCAACTAGTTCTCTGTATCTGTCTCTCAAAAAATAAAATAAAACGTTAAAAAAAGAAGTAAAATGTATATAATAATCTTAGAAAATCTGGTATCTTCTTTCATTAAGAAGTGTTACTAGTATTAGCAAGGACATAAAAACAGTAAGAAAGATTGTCCTAAAGAGATTCACAGTGAAAAAAAATAGAGAAATATACACAGTTAAAATATAGAATAAAATTAACACTAGTAATATAAAATTTAAAATAGTGGGGGCACTGGGACGGCTCACTTGCTTAAGCCTCTGACTCTTGGTTTCCGGTCAGGTCATTGAGTTCAAGCCCAAGTCCCAGCTCTGCGCTGACAGCATGGAGCCTGCTTGGGATTCTCTCTCTCCCTCTCTCTCTCTCTCTCTCTGCCCCTCCCCCCCCTCTTTCTCTCTCTCTCTCTCGAAACTAAATTAAAACCTTAAAAAATAAATTAAATAAATAAATAAATAAAATAAAATAGTGATATAGGACAGGTTCTGATGGAGGTCAATTCAAGCCATGCAGGTGGTAGGAAGGACGGGCTCTTGCCCTTGTGGTCATGGGCTTGGCCACCAACGCCCAGAGTTGGAATGTTCTCTAACGTGGGCATGAAAGAAATTCGAGGAGATCTCCATTGCATACATCAAAGCATCCTATAAAAACATGAAGATGCAGGTGGCCTCTGCCATGTGCCAGTTCCTTGCTGGCACTTCCTGAGGCGCAGAGAGGTCCCGGAATGCCAGGAGAGTTGCTAGCATTGCTGCACAAACAGGGCTAAGTGCTGTGAGAAAGCTGAGGGAAGGGTGTGATCCTTACCTCAGTGGTGGTAAAAGGCCCCATGGGGGGCCTGGAAGTGATCACATTCATAGACAATACCCCGCATCCCATACAATTGGCTCTCACCCCAGAAAGACTGTGAGCCTATGACTGAAAGGAAGTCTGCCCCTGACCTTGACCTCAAGTCCCATCTCTGGCTGGACTTCTTGAAAACATGTTGCTGTCAGAGCTCTCTCCTGAGAAGGGCTTGCTGGAGACCTCGCAGTGAGTGAGGGGTGAGATTTACCCCTTTACTGGTGACCTTGCTTGTTCCTTCAGCTGGAGCTGAGTATCCAGTGTGACTCAAGGGGAGCCACAGGGCAGCTGTGGCCCAGATGTCAGCAGTAAATGCTGCCTCTGCTCAGCACAAATAAAAATATCGCTACCATCTGTGGAAAAAAAAAGTAATAATAAAATAGTGATACAGCATTAATATATAATTAAATATTCTATTACTTACTCTTCAATTTGCCAAGAGATATAGAGTATTCAGTGTTATCAGTTCTAAACCAACCTTTGGAATGAACCAAATCTTTCAACAGATAAGACATACAAAAGATATAATAAAATTAGGATTGAATATTATTAGTGCATTTATTTCACTTTTCTTTCTCTTTCCCCTTTCTATTACTATGATCATTCAGTATTGTACTGACATGGATTCTAATTATTTAATTGTAAGAGTGAAAAATTTCCCACTTTTTCTTTTGGTAAATAAGGAAACTGAGATATTGTATTCATGAGTTGCTTAAAATCACACTGTAAGTTAGTAGAAGACATGTTATTATTATTATTTTTTACTGATTATTGGGGGGGAATGACTCTTCAAGAGAGAGCTCAATTAGTTCTCCAGTTTCCAGCAGATATATCACTTTTACAACAACTTGAATACAGTTTTCTTGTACACGTAATTAATATAATTAACTGTATATATACTTCTTTATATATGTAATTAACATGATTAATACACTAACAACAGTGTACATAATTGACAAATTAGCTTACCCATTCATTTAATAAATATTTATTAGACACTAGCTATGTGCCAGATTTTGTGATTTATTAAAAAAATTAGTCAACATGAAGGCACACAGGCATTTAGACACTCAATTCAATCTAATTCTTTTATTTCTGGAAGTTTCCACATGTGTTAAAGTTCTCCAGAGAAACAGAGTAGGAGATATTTATGATATTTATGATAATGGGTAGGTTCACATGATTTCTGAGGTTGACAAGTTCAAAGGTCTGCGGTCAGGAGGCTGGTGGCCTAGAAGAGCCTATGGGTATAGCTCCAGTCTGAGTCTGAAGAGCTGAGAGCCAGGGGAGCTGATGGTGTAGTTTTAGTCCAAAGGCCAGTAGTCTTGAGGTCAAGGAAGAGCTAAAGTTTCACTACATCTACAAAGGTAGGAAAAACTTATGTCCCAGCTTGAAGGCAGTAAGGGAGGAGAAATTTCTTCTTACTCCTGGGAATGTCAACCTTTTTGTTTTATTTAGGCCCTCAACTAATTGGATGGGCCCAACCCACATTAGAGAAGACAAACTGCTTTACTCAGTCTATTGAGTTAAATGTTTAAGTCCTCTTAAAACACCCTC
This sequence comes from Panthera onca, assembly GCF_046562875.1. Taxonomy (NCBI): domain Eukaryota; kingdom Metazoa; phylum Chordata; class Mammalia; order Carnivora; family Felidae; genus Panthera; species Panthera onca. The sequence continues at coordinate 56,663,646 of NC_138339.1, forward strand.
AGAGACACAACCAAAATAATGTTTTAACAAAGGTCTGGTCACCTTGTGGCTTGGTCAAGTTCACACATAAAATTAACCATCATACCACTTTCCTCAGCAGGAGTTAAATGGTGCAGTCTTGTGAAGAGAAATATTACCACTAATATCCTTTGAAACACTAAACTTGGTCCTTTTGATTACCAGATTACTTTAATAATTGGTTAAAAAATTACCATTAGAAGTAGAGCAGTGATTGACAACAGAACAATCAACTAATGATTGATATGGGTAATATCAGTCAAGCTGATAGAACACTTGGGTCCTTAGGAAGCAAATATGAGTAAAAAGCAGTATGAAGGACATTGCACTCTATTGAAGAAATCAAAATAAGAGGCCACAGAAGACACACTTTACTGTAGAAAACTGGTAATCTTTAAGTATTTAAAAGCTGCTGATCTCCGTACTTCAAGTGAAAATTTTACAGAACATAAACTAAAATACTCAGCTGTGGAATGGGGCTATAAAATATGCAGTGAGAATATACTTTTAACTGGATATTCTAGAATGTTCCTGGAAAAGTTCCTTTTTTTTTTTTTTTTTTTTTTTAAGCAGGAAACACATTCCTCTCCATCTTTATCTAAAGATCTAGAGAAAATTCCTCTTTCTGTTCCAGGTGACCCAAGGCAAGTGTGTGATAGAAAGTTTGTCTTCTTGAACCTTTAAACCAGCTCTCACTGCATCTCTCCCTACACCTTCAGGTGGTCTATCTCTTTGGCATTCTCCTTTATCTTCCCCTGCTGCCAGGTCGGGTTGTCATGGAACTCATTTATACCTTTCTTATTCTGGATAAATGCTACCAGCTGTTGCCAGGAACTACCTGCCATTAGTAATAACTCATTAGACTTGACAGTGAAAAGCTCTCCTACCTGGCAAATGCTAGCTCGTAGACTGTATACTGATGAATCCATTTGAATCCATTTTCAGCCAGTGGGTGAACATGAATTAGGGAACTATAGAGTGCCTAAGATCAGCTCATTGTATAACTCTCATTACTTTTTTATGGGCTCACCCAGCATGAAAATCATTCATTAGCAATGAACATGTTTAATTGTTCTTTCCAGTTCATCCCTTTGTACCTCTTAAACAGCTTATTCTGGCTGGTTACAAACCTGAAATCTAAAAGCAGATGCTGCCTCTAATTGGGAGATTCAGGTAGGGTACTGAAAAAATAAATAAATAAAAAATAAAGAAACATACTTCTTTTTATGATTTTATGTCAGCCGTTAATTGTGTCTGAAGCATGAGGAAATGAATAAATGAATTAACACAGAAATTGCATGCATTCATTAGTAAATAAATTAATGGATAGATGAGCAAAAAAAATACACTTCATTGCCCATCTTTATTATTTAAAAAAAGAGAACAAAGAAAGGTGATAATATAGTTATAAGGAGGAATGAGTGGCAATTGGCCAACAGAAGCAGACACACAAAGATGGAACTGGAACTTCAGATTTCTATATTTATTTAAGGCATAGTGGACAGTCAATCAAAAATTATTACTGGCTGCTTCCACCAGAAAAGAAGGAAAAAGGAATGGAGGAATGAAGAGAGGGAGGAAGGAATAAAGAATTCATGAAGAAAAAAAAAGTCTATAAGATTCTGAAAGTTCCACAAATAGAAATATAAAAATAAGGATTCTTGTACACTCATGCAATATTTGGTATATTAGAAAACTTCACATATTTTGCCTACAAATATCAGAACTTGTGTCAAATGATTGTAGGGGTGTTAGACCTTCAAGGTTACAACCTTGACATGGCTTTAATGAAAAGAATTTAAACTTCTTTTGGATTTCTCATTAGTACCTATGAATTTATTTGAAAAGATCGTTGATTTCGATCCTAACATCCGATATGCTTCTTGAGCAAGCTATCTCTAAAAGTACTGTTATTTTCCTAGTATCCTAATTACAAAACCAAACACACCATATTTTGCAAAACCAAAAAAAAAAAAAAAACCCTCTACATTTCTTCCTTCCTTCCTTCCTTTCTTTCTTTCTTTCTTTCTTTCTTTCTTTCTTTCTTTCTTTCTTTCTTTCTTAATTTTAGTGAGACTGAGAGCATGAGCACATGAGTCGGGGAGGGGCAAGGGAAAGAGAATCTTAAGCAGGCTCCACACTGAACATGGAGGGGCTGTATCCCACAACCCTGGGGTCACGACCTGAGTGGAAATCAAGAGTTGGATGCTTAACCCACTGAGCCACCCAGGTGCTCTACAAACCTCTAATTAAAAAAAAAAAATTCCATTTGGGGCACCTGCGTGGCTCAGTCAGTTAAGCGCCCAAATCTTGACACTGACTCAGATCATGATATCACAGTTGGTAAGATCTAGCCCCACAGCAGGCTCTGTGCTGGCACCACGGCCCTGCCTGGGACTATCTCTTCCTCTCTTTCTTCCCCTCCCCTATTTACTCTCTCGTTCTCTCTCAAAATAAATAAGCGTTAATGTAAATATATATATATATATGTATATATATATATATACATATATATATATATATTCCATTTTATTAATGCAGGAAATTAATGCAAATTTTATGCTCAAATACTTTGAGGGTCAAATTTTAACTTGACAGATGAGTTTTCAGTGTGTCTGAGGATGGGGAATTCAAAAATCCAGATAGTGTTTCATTAGTATAACAAAAATCTACACAGTGAGTATAGGAGCATAATCAATACATAAATAAAATTTCCTGAGCTCATGTCACCAAGTTGTCTGCTCTACCGTGGGGAAAATTTCTATGTTTAACATTGGGGAAAAGATCCTGTAATTTGATGAAAAATCTAATCAACCTATCCCCAAATTCATGATTTGGAGCCTATCACAGGAATGCTAACACAGACACAGAAGGATGCTGGTAAAGCATCTTGTGCTAGTTTTAAGGCCTGCATAAACGGCAGCTGATCAGCATATTTTACTCTTGGAGGAGAGAATTAATATGAGAAAGATAGACAAAATTGAGGAAATAGAGTTCTTCAAGCTGAGGAAGGGAGGCAGGATATTTCAAGAGTGGTTTTCAAGTAAATGTGAGGTTATTTATCAAAGGGTAATTGGTTTTTCAACTCACTTGTGTAAAATAAGAAAGAAGAGAAATTATAAAAAGTCTCAATTAGGTAAGAAAAAAAATGTCTGTACTGGCTATTACATGTGTCTTTCATTTAGCGTTTATTTGAGACCTGTAGTTTTAATATTATTCTTAACTGACATATTTCAGTACATTGATTAGAGTAAAAGCTCTTTGAGATTTGAGATGTGGTGTTTGTTTTGTGTAGATGGGAGAGGGGAGCACATAGGGGGTCTATTTATCTTGATTATTAGAGATATTAAATAGAAACAAGTTGGGTTTTTTTGGTTTTTTGTTTTTGTTTTTGTTTTGTTTTTTGTCATTGAGCAATTTTAAGATTGAAATAATTTCTATTTTTGGATATATTTTGTTTGGAATGATTTTGAACTTATAAAACATTGTCTCATGGTACAAATAACATATTTTTATCTAAATTTACCTATTAATATTTTACTTTATTTGTCTTATAATTTAGGTCCTCTCAATCTCTCTCATGCTCTCTCTACATATATGTATAGATGTAATTTTTTTCAGTACCATTTGAAGGTAAATTTCATATCCCATGGCCTTTAAACCATAAATTCTTTAAGCATAGGACTTCCAAAGAATAGGTATATTCTCTAACATAATCACATTGCTCTTGTCAACTTCATAAGTTTACATATATACAATACCTTTGTCTAAACTACCATCCACATTCAACTTGGTCAGTTTATTCAACAGTATCCTTTTAAACAATTTATTTTTTTCTCTTCCAGTTCAGAATCCAGTTTACAGGCTGGTATTGCCTTTAGTTGTCCTGACTTTTTAGCATCTTTAACGTTTCTTTAATCTCAGTCTTTTCCATAGCCTTTCTTTGTCTTTAAAGACATTGACATTTTTGAAAATATATTCTCCCATCTTTTCAAAAATAGAACATTTCTTATTGTGTGTTTGGTTTTATATTTCTTTGTTGACTAGATTGTGTTTATGTCTTCTCACTGGAATGTTGCATAGGAGGAATTTTGTCCTTAAAATGCCTCTTAAACCAGCCACATTATGTTCATCTGTCCTCATTGGTGGTGTTAATTTTAACATCTGATCAAGGTGTTACCCATTTCCCCTTTCTCCATTGTAGAGTTGTTGCTTCTTCTTTTCTTTCTCCCACTCCCCTTCCTCACTCATTTGATTATAACAAACAAAACTAAAAATAATTTAGGATTTTTGGCTGTTCTACCACTCCACCATACAGCCTACTCTGCCCAAGACTGAATATATATAACTGAGTACTTAGATTAGTTCTTTATTTTTAATCCTTTCCGTGGGGTTATGGTGTTCTCTTGAAATATGATGAAGGCTCATTTATTTCAGATTGCTTGCAGTTATTTCCCCTTCCCATTCATGTTGATTTAATTAATATTTTTAGATATGTGGTATATTAACATGCTTAAAAATTCCAAAGTATACATAAAAGTATACTCAGAGAAATATCAATCTTTCTCATATCCCTTTCAGTCCATTCTTCCACCTCACCACATGTAGTTAATTTCTTTTTTTAATTTTTCCAGTTTATGAGTCCTGTGTTGCTTTTTTAAATGGCGAGCAAGTGTATGTATATTTTCTTAGTTTCTGTTCTCATACAATATATAGTATCACATGTATGTTCTTTCATACTTTGCATTTTCACTTAACAGTATGTCTTGTTAATAGAGTCCTTCCTCATTTTCTTTATAGAAGTGTAGCACTCCATTACTTTTACCTACTTTTTTATACTTGGAGAGTTACATGGATTCCAATATTTTGCAATTACAAATAATACTTCAGTGAATAACCTTGTTAATTTGCATACAGCAAATGAATTTACATATTTTTGGTGGTATATCTTCAGGGTAAATTTCTGGAAGTAGCACTGCACATGGAGTTTGGTAAAATATTTTCAAATTCCTCTTCATAAGGGTTGCGCCATTTTTTATTCCCATTAGGCATGTCAGAGAGACCCTCTTTCTGCACAGACTTTCCAGCTGAGTGGATTGTCAAGCTTTTGAATTGCCAGTTGAGTGGTTTATAGATGTTGCCTCAATAGTTTAATTACATTTCTCTTAAGAGAATGAAGATGAGTATCTATATGTTTAGAGGAAATTTTTATATTTCTTTTTATGAGTTGTCTGTTCAAAGCATGTCCTTAAAAATATCATAATGTTGATTTAGGAGTGCTTTCATCCCAACTGAAGGACAGTAATAGAAAATAAGTAAACATTTAATGAACCAGAAGTCAGAAATCAGAATATCATCGGGACACTATCTACATAATATCTTCTTCTCTTCTCTATGCCTGTCTGATCTCCTGCCTCTCTTTTATAAGGACGATTGTGATGGCATTTAGGAGACACCTGGATTACCCAGGATAATCATCTCCTCTTAAGATCCTTAAACTGTATCTTTTGCCATACAAGGAAACATTTGTTCTTTTGTTCCTTTGCTATGTAAGGTAATAGTCACAATTTTCAGGGATTAAGACATGGACATTTGTTTTTGGGAACTACCACTGAGCCCACTACACATGGACAATCTTATGATATGATGAGGAAAGTGAATATAGGATATGGGCTTTCACTCTCACCATTGTCTAGAATGAAAGAGTACTGGATACTGTCAGCACATCTGGCTGAATAACATTTAATAATTGTTTCTTTGTTGTAACTGGCTTAATCTTTTTTGTTTTAATGTGCCCTAACAGAAGTAACCATGTTATAAATTTATATATATATATATATATATATATATATATATATATATATAAAGAACCCATCTGAGGACGTCTAAATTATACAGTAAACAATTTTGAAAAAGAAGAACAAGGCACTTGAAAAACTTTAAGCTTGTAATGCGCTTTCTTTGTGGCTTTGGCAATAATAACAAAATGTGATTATGAAGCTTTCTAGAAGGGTGAGATCACAGTATTCCGGACTTGGTGTTTCAACTGAAGACACCATTCAGATAAGGTGTCATCAAGACAAACATATGTTTGAGCCACCTTGTACTTATTGCTGTTGTTTTACACAGTTGATCTTAAACAAAAGCCTACCTTTAAATATCATTGTAAAGGGCTTTCTCCTTTGGGGATAAGATCATACAATCGGTAAATATTACTGCCTTGTATATTTTCATAATGCCTGTCCATCACAAAGGTTGGCATAGTACTGCATGTTGTGATTCAAACAAGATGTTATTATTAGTCATGTAGAGATCAACATTACATTTTACAGTATATCCTGTGGGCATTCAAAATAGATGAATCAAAGAATCATCTACAAAGCATGTAGAAGTAAGTTAATATAATCGCCCATTTGATTTCATACTTGAATAGATGTTCTACAAATACTTTGCTAAGTAGCCATCTAAAGTTTGTTAAAATGCCTCCAATTTCAGGGAACTCACTACTTTCAGAAGACCCTGTTTCATTTTAATGGTTCTGAATTAAGTAAAAAAAAAAAAAAAAAAAACTGCACCTGGGTGGCTTAGTCAGTTTAGCATCTGACTCTTGGTTTCAGCTCAGGTCATGATCTCACGGTTTGTGAGTTTGAGCCCCACTCTGGGCTCTGCATTGACCGTGTGGAGTGTGCTTGGGATTCTTTCTCTCTCCCTCTCTCTCTGCCCCTTCCTCACCCATGCCTTCTCTGTCTCTCAAAATAAATAAGTAAACTTAAGAAAAAAAGAAAAAAAAATCTTACATAAAAATTAAGTTAAATGTTTCTTTATATATTTTGCAGATAGTACATTTACCTATCCTAGTCATCTCTTTGCTACACTCACAATCCTCAGAATTTTCTGTAGTTCCTAGTGCATTGCTGTTTTGAGTTATTTTAGATTTTGTCTAAACTTATGGATATTGCCAATGCCACTGTCTTTACTTACTAACATTGACTGCAACCATTTGTGCTTTCATGTTAGATGAAAGTGGGAAGAAACTATAAAATGAAAGAGTAAGAGATATTTGTGGGTGGTGGGCTTTGGCTGGTGCTTTGAGCCTGAAGGGTCTACAGAGTTCCTTAAGATCTTGAGTTGTTGATAAATGTTTTTGCTTAAACCAAACAGGAGTTTTATATTATAGAAATTATAAAAATTCAGAAGTGTCTCATGGAACTGAAGTTTAGGAATGTAGCCCAGCTTCAAAAAGGAAGCGGAACAAAGATCTATAGAGCTTTTTTCTTCTGTTTTTGTTTCTCTCTCTTTCTTAGTACCCATCTTATTTCTTCTACATGTCTTCAGAGTTTGCTTTATCCCTTTCCTGTCTATACAGACTGGCTTGTGCAGCATTCCTGGCTGTCGATTTTACATTAAGTTTATCTTAAGCCAATCAACTGTCTTCTGTTACATTCCCAAATCCTACAAGAGATAAGCCATTTGCCCCAACTCAGTTCAGGGCAGACACTCTCTGTCCCCTACCCAGATGGAGCTAAGGGGCTGAGGTCATGTAATGATGTTATTCAATATCAAGTCTGGAGATTAATATCTGTAGATCAAGATCAGGCAATTCCAGGAGAAAGTAGATGGTTCTAGACCAGGACAGGCAATCCTCCAAATGTCTGCAACAGAGAGGGGCAAACTTAAACTTCAAATTTCCTGGAGTTTGAGAAAACAAACTAAAATATTTTCTGTAGGAGTTACCTATGTTGGACACTGAGGCTACAAAAGTAACAGCTGGGTTGTTTAAAACATATATTAAGCTCTTGAAAAAGTGAAAGAGAATCTTTAACTTTTCTTTCTTGTCTGGATCAGTTTACAGGAGGATTCAGGGGAGACTAAGTATCCAGAAATAGTGTGTTAACTTTTATGAACCTAGCTTGGTAAACTCCAAAAAGGAAAGAACTTCAACACAAAACTCTCTGAATGCATTCCAAGAATAGACTGATATTGTTGGCAAGTAGGTCACTTTTTTTTTTTTTTTGCCCTTGTGTTTATTATATCTTACTAAAATTTAGGTCTTTTAAACCTTTGCTGTTAGGTTATATCTCAACCCATCTATACTTTTCCACTATTACTTTGTACAGGACTTGACATTTATCCTGAATGAATTCATGACGTGACTCAGCACTGCAGTCTAATATGGCGTGTCTGAATTCTGACTCAATAAACTTATCTGGAGCTTATCCCTTAAGGTTCATGTCAATTTGTAAATCTGATCACATGCCATCAGGTAGTGATGAGGTATTTAAGGTAGCAACTGTAGTAAAATGTATTATCTGGCAAGGTCTTGGAAATCTGGATTGTGATTTCAACTATGCCATATATTGTATGAATTTGGATAGGCCACTTAATTGCGTTATACCTTGTTCTATCATACATAAATGGAACAATAAATGACTTAGTAATTATAAATTGAGATAGCACCTTAAAAGTTGGGCAATTGCTTGAACTTCTATATGAATTGGTAACATCATTGAACATCTCTAGTCTTAAGTATCAGGAAATGCCAGATGGGATGAATTGCTTCAGTTCTGGCCTTTGGGCACACTGATCTGAAGAGCCAGTTGAATTTTTCTCTGCAGCTTAAAGAGGATATGAAGTTGCAGCTGTGGAGCACACCTTCACTAGAAGGGTAATTTCTTCTATCCCTAGCATCAAATGTATTTCAAGTGTCAGATGGTGCCTTTAAGGCACCAGTCAGTACATGCATCAAGGCTGTTAGAGGTGATGCCTGTTAAAGGAATTACATTAGTTTGATTCTGAGACAGCTCCACTGATTGTAAGGTGGCTTCTATACTGGTGCATGCTGTTTTAACTCACACAGCAACCTTATGTCCTTTTTTTTTTTTTTTTTTTTTTTTTTGGAACAGCATCCTTATTTCCCTTCAGATAATGACACTTTTTCATTTCATCCATGCAGTGGAGAAGAGTTGAGTCATTGCCCCAAAGGTGGACATGAAGTATATACATGGCCAAATAGGGATCCATCTCCACTGACCACAACAATAAATTCAGAGACAAGTATGGGAATCAAGTTAGTCCAATCAGACTTCTTCCCCAGAAAATTTAATAGAATGGCCAAGACCAAAACAATTGTCACATAGTCATTAGTTCTTGGATTAAATATTCCAGACTATCCTAGTTTCTGTCCTTCCCAAGGCCTTTGCTGGGTTTTGTTACTTGCAACTGAATAACTGAAACTGATATATACCATAATTTTAGAAAATGAATAAATATGCACTATAAAATCAAGAAATTGTAACACCTGTATGGCCCACAGGACTCTCATTGAGTCTAAGTCCCATTGAGTTCTGTGCTTCTCCCATTTAGGCCAGGAACATCCATTATCAGCCTGGCCACTCCCATGGTCCTCATAGCTGACCATATAAGCCAGTCACTGTATCCACTTTGTATCCATCCACACCACCCTCTGTACTTCAGGTATCAGCCCAGATCATGCTTTCCCTGAGCACTGTTTTATTAGTTCATAGTCGTGATATGATTCACAATTACTTGAAATGATTTGTCTGATCCTGGCTCAGTCCCTGCTTCCTTTGTCCAAAATCTTCCCAATTGCCAAAGTAAATATTAAAGTAAAATTCCATATTATTTTTTTATCCATGATGGCTTTTATTATAATAGAAATATTTAGTATTTGTTAGAGAAATTTGATCACAGAAAACAAGTGTTTTTTTTTTCCTTCCTAATGGAACTATAGCAACAATCTCCTTATTACTACCTAGCCTTGTATGTCACTGAGAAGTACATTAGTTATCTATTGCTAGATAACAAATTACCCTAAAACTCAGTGACTTGAACAACAACACATCTTCTCAGTTTCTGCAGGTGTGGAATACAGATGCATCTTAGTTGGGTCGTCTGTTTCAGAGTCTTTTGAGGAAGGCAATCAATGTGTTTTTGGGCACCTGAATGGCTCAGTCAGTTAAGCATCCAACAATTGATTTAAGCTCAGGTCCTGATCTCATGATTCATGAGATAGAGCCCCACATTGAACTCCACGCTGACAGCATGGAGCCTGTCTGGGATTCTCTCTTTAGAATCCCAGATTTTTAGAATCCCAGAGGCAGAGGCTTCTCTGCCTCTCGCTCTATTTCTCCATCTCTCTCTCTCTCTCTCTCTCTCTCTCTCTCTTTCTCTCTGAAAGATAAATAAATAAATTTAAATAAAACCCCACAAAACATGCCATCAGTGTCTGTGGCCTCACCTCAAGGCTAAAGTGGGCAAGGATCTACTTCCAAACTCACTTATGTGGTTGTCAGCATGATTCAATTCCTCAAGTCATATTGGACTGAGGGACAAGTTTCTCACTGGCTATTGGCTGGAAGCTATCTTCAGTTCTGTGACTTGTAGGCTTCTCCATATGACACCTGGCTTCATCAGAGTAGGCAAGCAAGAGAGGGAGAGAAAGAAAGAAAGAGTATGAACAGAATAGAATTCGCAATCCTTTACAAGCTAAGCTTGGAAGTGACGTCCCATCACATTTGCATATTGTTTGCAAGTCCTATTGCCTGGCTCACCCTCAAGATTAGGGGATTCCACAAGCTCATGACCAGGAGTCAGGTCAGAATCTGATTTCCACAGTGGGCTTGACCACTTTTTTTGTTCATTTATTGTTATACAGGAGCTTAATCACCAAACATTGACAACAGTAAGGCAGGAAATAACATAGCGTTCACTTTACAATGTCATCACATTTCTGCGTTTTATACGGTAGCAGTTCTATGCTTCTGAAAAGAAACTTCACATACATTTCTCATTGAAATCATCTCGTTGTCACTTTTAGTTACGCAGCAGTATGTTCCTTTAAAGCTTGTGGTGTTACATAGCCCAGTGACCAGGATACAATGTGATTTAGACATGCTAGAGGTGATAGTCCTATTTTCTTATGGTGCCATACTGTACAGGGTCTTCACTGACAATCAGCTGTTCAGTCACTGTTCTCTCTGAGGGAATATTTGAATGCAGTTAACTTAATTCTTTGGGAATGCCAGTGACTTGTGGGCTCACATTTTTGCTAAGCAATTGGACATCTTCTGACAGAAGAATGTCCATGTATTTTTCATGCACCAAGTAACCAGTCTTTTCCTTTTCTATTCTTTTTTAAGGATATTATCTTAATATGACGATTCTCAGTTACTCTTTTTTTTAATTTTTGTTTCAATGTGTTTATTTATTTTTATTTTTGAGAGAGAGAGAGACAGAGCACAAGCAGGGGAGGGTCAGAGAGAGAGAGGGAAACACAGAATCTGAAGCAGGCTCCAGGCTCTGAGCTGTCAGCACAGAGCCTGATGCGGGGCTCGAACTTGTGAACTGCAAGATCATGACCTGAGCCCAAGCTGGATGCTTAACCGATGGAGCCACCCAGGCGCCCCATTCAGTTACTCTTAAATTTATTTCTTTTATATCTGATCACAGAAAGTGGATGTGTATGTGAGTGTGTGTCTATGTTTCCTGAATCATTGTCTGCCTTGGGATGCGTAAATCTAAGAATTTTGTATTTCGGTGGTTATTTCTAATTAGTCCCATGACTGTGATCACAAGTGATCTAGTATATAAATAAGTAATTTACATGTACTATTCCTTTTTGATGATAGAAATAGAAAACTTAAAATTTGAATCAGCATTCACCTGTGTCACATATAGAGTATAGGCATGAAAATAACTGTGATTTGGAAAACAGAATGGGCATTCTGATTAACTGAACTTTCTAGTTAGAGGAAACGATATATCAGAAGGTATCCAGAGGCTGTCTAAAATGTTTACTATTATATCTGGAATTTTCACACTATAGTGATATACATTATGATGCCCAAATATTGTGGGAGAATTGCTGACATGGGTAAGCAATGCTTTTATTCATTTGTAGTTGCATTTATTCACTCATTCAATAAACAGTTGTGTAATCTGCACTCTGTGCCAGACGCCCCACTCGGTGCTGGTAAGCTTAAATAACATAGTCCTCACACTTTTGATATTCACAGTTTATTTAGATAAATTTAAATGTGTTTATATTTATTTAGATGCAAATAAATATTTATGCTATTTTACACAAAATAGTAATAATAGAAGAATGTAAATGATAAGAAAATTGTTTGGAGCCCAAGTTCCCAAACTTTTTTATTTCATTAATCAGAAAACTTAAGTAGAAATTCTATGCGCTCAGATAGACTTATTTTGCTAGCTATATGCTTAGGAGAAAAAAAAAAACTATCACAATAAAATCATAAAATATAGGCAATTTTTAACACTAAAAATGTAGGAAAGGCATGATCTTAGGGTAAAATGTATCTTTTCCAAAAAGAATCAACAACATTAGTTATGTATTTCTGTTAGCAACTATATTAGTTACCTATTTCTGCTTAACAAATTACCCCAAGCCCTTGAAGCTTACACAACAGATATGTATTCTCTCATAGTTTCTAAAGATCAGGAACTTTGGTACAGCTTAGCTGGAAACCTCTGGTTCTGGGTCTTTATAGGATTACAGTGGATGTGTCTGTTGAAGTTGCAGTCATTTAAAGGCTAAACTGGAGGTAGATCTCATTCCAAACCACTCATGTAGCTCTTGGCAAGTCTCCTAATGGGCTGTTGGCTGGAGACTTTCCTCCATTACTTCCATTGGTGTCTCCACCTATTGAGAACACAGCATGGCAGCCCATTGCCTATAGACTGGGCAAAAAGAAGGGTGTGTAACTGGAAGCCAGAGTCTCTCATTGCTTATTCTTGAAAGTGGCAGCCCAGTACTTTTTTCTGGCTCCCACTTATCAGAAGTGAGATACTAAGTGTTTCAGCCCTCAGGCTAGGGGGTGAATACCAGGAAGTGGGGATCTGTGGGCCACCTTACAGGCTGCCTATCACAGAAAACTCATGTCAACATTTTTCATGTTGCATTGCACCTTGTGTTGATTAATCTCTGGAATGAATAAAAGGAGAGAAAAGGAAAGGAAGCCTTCTCAGAAGTAATACTGAGTAGTATATTCCCATTTAAAAAATGAATTATTAGAATGACTGTTAAGTTGATGTGAGCAAAAGCTCCCAGGTAAATATAACAAGGGGGACTACCTGGGATCAAGGATAAAGGGGTATATGCAGAGTCAGAGCAAATAGCCCTTCAGAAGTGCTGGAGAGCCTTATATACGATGCTAAGGAGTGGGGCTTATTTTGCAAGAAGTGTTTCAGAAGACACGAGAGGAGTGTTTAGTGTCTTCTTGTCACCTTTATTAGTGTAATATTTGTAAAATTAACAGAAAATTGATTTGGAAAATATATTAGTATAGGTGTTTAGAAGCTCTACATGTATTTGTTGCTCAATGGTTGGATTCCTATAAAGAGTGAATCACTTAAAAAATAATTTTCTAATTACAAAATAAGAAAAAAATCAGAGCCTTTTTTGATTTTTTTTTAACAGGCCAAGCACGTTTTTTTAAAAAGATATTTTTTAAAAAAAAATTTTTTTTAACGTTTATTTATTTTTGAGACAGAGACAGAGCATGAACGGGGGAGGGTCAGAGAGAGAGGGAGAAACAGAATCTGAAATAGGCTCCAGGCTCTGAGTGGTCAGCACAGAGCCCAATGCGGGGCTCGAACTCACGGACCATGAGATCATGACCTGAGCCGAAGTCGGATGCTTAACCGACTGAGCCACCCAGGTGCCCCAAAAAGATATTTTATCCTAGTCTATTCATAAAAAAATGTTTAAGGGGACTGTTAAGTTTAGTCTTCTATCATTAGCATAATTAATTTCCATTCTGACCATTATGAGAATTATTGATATAAGTCTTGATCGTAATCAGTAAAATTCATTCCAAGCAAGGCATTGTCACATATAGTTTTGATGGTGATTTCATTAAGGAGTAACAGGTATCAGTCAAATGCCACTCATTAAAATGCTTGAGAAACTCCATTTGGTTCCAGTGGTAATCCTTTTTTGGCTTCTTCAGTGACTCCATAAAATGTATGTGTGTACAACCTGACATGAATGTGGGTACTTGCACATGAAAAAATGCACCTGTCCACACATATACATTGAGCGAAATCCATAGAGAATAACTTGAGAATATCTCAGTACAGTATCACTGGGAAGGTGGATCCTGGCCTGCAAATCACTGTATTGCATTTTTCTATAAATATGGTCCTATCACCTTCAAACAGACGTCCTGGGGGTACTTCTGCATATGCTTCCAGTATGTGATATAAAAACATTTTGCAAGCAGTTTAAATATTAATCCAAGCTTATAAATGTTTCTACCTAAATTTTTAATGTTCCCATCATATAACTAGTTTACTTTGTTTCACATTTCGAGGGCACAAAAATAAAATAACATTTCTTTGTGAAATCCAGATCATAAAGGTATACGACCTTTCTCACAATTAACAAAATATCATTCTCTCTGCTCTGGGATTCTTCCAGCCTAAAACAATGAAGAACTCCTGGGATTATACTCAATCCAAGTGGGCAGAATTCCCGGCTGCAATTTGCCTCATAATCTGAAAACTAGAAAATCCAGTGTATCAGCTGAGCAGAGATCAGGATGAGTAAGTTGAGGTGAAAGCTAGAAGTCTAGACTAAAGAAAGAACATGTGCAAAGTACCCCTGCCAGGAGGGGCTATAACAGGCATAAGCAGCTGACTGAGACTAGAAGCAGTGAGACTAGTGTAAAAAGAACAAGGGGGAGAATGTGCAACTGGAAATGCAACGGGGAGGCTCCTCAGAGTCTACTTAAAATTATGGGAGATTTTGTGATCACTTAGGGAGACTATACGGACAAAAAAGAAGTATGTACTCCGAGTTGCCCTAAGACATGCCAGTGCCTAAAGTCTCGATAGAGGTTAGTCTTGCAAATGATAAGGAAGATCCAGACAGATTACCAGGAAATGTAATGTCCAAGGGACTAGAGAATCCAAGGGAATATAGTGTTTCCAGAAGAAGGAATTGATTAACGGTGCTGAATGCTGTTGAGGCAACAAGAGACTTTAATAGAAACCTGGAAATTTTCAGTGACTCCAGTGAAGTATGTTTTGGTGCAGAATAAAGAAAGGCAGAAGCTAAAATGGAATGAATTAAGGAAAAAGTGAAGAGTGAGTAAATGGAAGCAAGAAATATAGACGATTGTCCCTAGAAGTTGTCATACCAAGTGGGGGAAATAGATTGAGTTGTAGCTAGTAATGCTTGACTGATTGAGTAAAGTTAGTTTAAGGTGAATGGCTTGACTGTTGTTTAAAAAAAAGAAAACAATATAAAAAACAATAATTCTACTCCTAGTTATATACCTAAAATAATTGAAAATTGGTACTCACACAAATTTATGTACATGCATGTTCATCGAAGCACTATTCACAATAGCCAACAGATAGAAATACCCCAAATGTTCATGAATACGTGAATGAATAAAAACATGGTGATATACAGATATGATGGGTGATTTTTCAGCCATAAAACTGATGAAGAACTTGTCATGCTACAACATGAATGAACTTCTAAAACATAAGTGAGTAAGTGAAAGAAACCAGACACAAAAGATTACATGTTGTATGACTCATTCTATATGAAATATTCAGAATAGGTAAATCCATAGAGGCAAAATGCAAATCGACGATTGCCATGGACTGTGGGAAGGTGGAATGAGGAACAGCTGATTAATGAGTAAGAGGTTTCCTTTCGAGATGATGAAAATGTTTTAGAACTTGCTAGATTTTGGAACTAGATAGTTTATAGTTGAACAGCATTGTGAATGTAGTACATGCTACTGAATTGTTCACTTTAAAATGGTTAATTTTATATTATACGACATTCATGTCAATTAGAAAACAATAAAAATGAGTGCCTGGGTGGCTCAGTCGGTTAAGCATCTGACTTGGGCTTAGGTCATGATCTCACCATTTGTGAGTTCGAGCCCCCCAGCGGTCTTGGTGCTGACAGCATAGAGTCTGTAGACTGCTTTGGATTCTGTGTCTTCCTCTCTCTGTTCCTTCCCATGCTCGTATTCTGTGTGTATGTGTCTCTCTCTCCTTCAAAAATAAATCAACATTAAAATTTTTTTAAAATAAAAATAATCAATGATAAAGATCTAATAGCAGGAAAAATTAAGTATGTAAGAAAGAAAAAAGATATCAAAATAAAAAACAATTTTTGAAATTATCTGTATTTTTCAAAATCCCATTTTAGGCTAGCATTATGTGGAATTAAAATTATGTGGAATTTCAAAGTAGTTAAACATAAGGGACATAAATATCTGAATATGCTATTTGCATATTTCCCAGGGAGCATGTATATACTTAATGACAATTGCATCTCTCATTCTCATTTCATATACTTGAGTCTTTCCAAGAGCCAGAGTTAGTAACTTTTGTCCAGATTTGAATCCTGGCTTTGCCACAAGGTATTTCAATTTGGGCAAGCAATTTAACATCACTTTGCCTCAGTTTCCCTATCTGTAAATATTTATGATAAAATACCTACTTCAGAGAGTTACTTTGAAGAATAAATTAAATAATATGTGTAAGGGTTTAAGACAATACCTGGCATATTAAATGCCCAGTAAAATTATATGCCCAGAATAATAATTCTGGATTGATGTCTAAGCTTATTTGGGACTAAAACCCTTAAATTAGTCCTAATTTTCAAATATTATTTTCTTATTTATTTAGAGAATAGGGATTCTACTTAACAATATACAAATTTGTCAGTTATAAATTTGTATTTATACAAATTTGTTACAAATGCTACACAAATTTGTTACAAATGTAACAAAAATGTTACAAATTTGTGGATGTTGATAATCATCCACAGATGAAAGCAGTGTTATTAACCCACCATACTTAAACGCTGTGTTAACATCACTTTTCCTGAAGATGCTTTCTGTAGTAATCATGTTATGCTTTCTGTGTCCATTACCCCTTGAGAATTAGGTAGGGCAAGGTATTTGTCTTTTGTGTAAGAGTTATGGAAAACTTGTTGTCTAAGTAGAGATCTACCTCAGTCTTATTGGTACTATCGGAAACCAGCTAAGCTAACTAAACATAGAGTCTAAAGTTATTATGAAATACTCTATGTTAATAATAATCTGCTGATTAATTCTCTGTGGATCACTAAATGCTTAAATAATACGAATAATCAATGTGTCATTTTAATGATTAAAAATTACAGTTTTCAGATGTTTGGAATTTTCTGTCAATATTGACAAAAAATATTGAAATCTTTTTCTCTAGTAAACTTCAGGTGTGTCAGGATGCATCTTGCTTTCTTCATTGTTTTAATGGACAAAAATCTATTACTAACTTGGCTTCCAATGGATAAGAAAGTCCATCAGAATGAGTACATTAATCTAAAAAGGAGGGGACAATTGAGATATAGAGAGAATCTATTAGGTAAATTTATAATTATTCTTTTAGTGTTCATTGGCCTTTGATCAGTCATTGCTGGAAGTTGTCATGAGAAAGAGAGTTAAATTGTAGTTAAATATGTATTTGCATCAACTTCTCACCAAGCCAGGATAAAGAATCCTAATATTATAAATTTTTAGCACAGTTTCATGATATGAACACATTTTATCCTTAAGAAAACTAGAGGGTCATGGGTAAGAACATCAACTGTGGTGAGGGACTACTTGGGTTTATCCTGGATTCAGATTTCCAGTTCATAAAATTTCTTCATGGATTGTTTGAGGGCTAAATGAATTAAAGCATTTAATTATATATAACAGTGCCTGGTACCTGGCAAATATTCAATTATTGTTAGCTACCCATTTTGTATTATTTGCTTTTTTTGAAAAATGTTGTTCAACCAGAAAGTGATGCATGGTTCAACAGAAACTGTAGATGAATATATATATATTTTTTACTTGGAAAAGTAATATGAGACACATGACCACGTAAAAATCTTTCTTAACATGGAACTATAAAGGAAACCAGATGGTTCTGATGGACTTCTGTATTATAACTCAATTTAAAAGGAAACCAAAACAAACCACAGAGTTTATATATATTCTCATTCCCTTTTTGAGAACTGTTTTAAATAGCATAAAATGTAAAGTCTGTAATCTTTTTTTCTATACTTTGGATCAACTGCCTTGATTATTTATCAGGGAATATAATAATTCTGGATTGATGTCTAAGCTTATTTGGGACTAAAACCCTTAAATTAGTCCTAATTTTCAAATATTATTTTCTTATTTATTTAGAGAATAGGGATTCTACTTAACAATATACACATTTGTCAGTTATAAGTCAATATGTGGTTTAGCAATCTTATTGTTAGGAATTCACCAATATACACAAAAATTTCACATTTAAACACACATGCATAGGATGTTCAATGCATCATTTTTAATAACAAATACTGAAAACAACTGAAGTGTTGACCAGTAGAGATTAATTAGATCAATTCTGGTACCTCTATACAGTAAAAAAACTGCTGATCTATTAAAATAAGTGTGATAGACATTAATGTATTAACACAGAAATCATCACAAGTTATATCATTCTAAAAAATGCAAGATGCAATAATGTCCACACAGTGATCCAGTAAGTCATACACAAGTATGTGTATGTGCACATATAAAGGAAACATTTAGCAAAATAGCTCTAAGGACAGGTGTTTGGGATAAGAGGGGTTTTCACATTATATTCAGTACCTCTTGATCTAGTAATTTATAATGTCATTGGTATTTGGTTGATATCATAATGGGCCACCTTAATTTTCTTATATACTTCTGTATATTTGAAAATAGCAACACATTCTAATTTAAGGTAACATATTGAACATCCTGATAAAAGAATCCATTTCCCTGAGTTCATCTGTATCATTGTGTAATCTTTTCTTTTTTTAATCTATTGTAATTGTGTACTTATTAATTTATATTCTCGTTTAAGCTATGAGTTTTTGCAGAGCTATGAGAATAAGCATAGCACCTGGTGTGAATAGGAGATATTTAACAAATATTGCTTATGTGATCCAAAATACATAACAAGAGCATAGATTTCAAAATAAAATAGACATGGAATTAAATTTTTGATCTTTATAATATCTAGTTGATAATTATGGGTATGATGCATAACTGCTGAATTATAAGGAAAGCAAAACTAACATAATTTATCATATGGAACTTTAGTAATGATTATATGGTACACCATTTGTTTTTGTTTTTTTATTTTTTTTAAATATTTATTTTTAAGAGGGAGAGAGAGATAGAATACAAGCAAGGGAGGAGCAGAGAAAGAGAGGGAGACACAGAATCTGAAACAGGCTCCAGGCTCTAAGCTGTCAGCACAGAACCCGACACGGGACTTGAACCCACGAATTGTGAGATCATGACCTGAACCGAAGCTGGACACTTAACCGAGTCACACAGGTGCCCCATACACCATTTGTTTTTTAATGAAGAATCTGGATGTTTTCTTCAGTGCCGTGTTTTCTTTTTTCATGTTTATTTATTTTGAGAGAGAGAGAACGTGTGCACATGAACGAGGGATGGGCAGATGGAGAGAGAGAATGAGAATCCCAAGCAGATTCTGCATTGTCTGCACAGAGCCTGACATGGGGCTCAGTCTCATAAACCACAAGATCATGACCTGAGCAGAAATCGAAAGTCTAACACTTAACTGACTGAGCCACCCAGGCTCTCTATCATGCATCATTTTTAAAAAGCATGTCCCTGTGATCGTCTTATAGTAAGTTGTCAATAAAATTAAAATGTATTTCTTATTTCTCTTTTTTCTACTAATCATTTAGTAGTCCTCTATAAGCCATTACATTGTCCTTGCAAACACTTTAGCACATTTATGTTTTTATATTTAAGTAATTTCCTGTTGGAATGAAATAGAAGTTTAAAATCCAAAGATAAGTTGACAGAGGATGTGGATATTTTCCTCCCATCCACAGGCAATAGGGAGTTGGCCATGGGAATTAATTTTTAAAAGATATTTTTGAAAAGTGAATGGAGGAGGTTGGAAGATGGCGGCATAGGAGGACGCTGGGCTCACCGCGCATCCTGCTGATCACTTAGATTCCACGTACACCTGCCTAAATAACCCAGAAAACTGCCAGAGGATTAGCAGAATGGAGTCTCCAGAGCCAAGCGCAGACGAGAGGCCCACGGAAGAGGGGCCCCTCCTGAAGTGGATCACCTAAGGAGAAGCAAGCTAAGCCTGACGCTCCTGCCCCCATGCACCTTGCCTACCCACCCCAGCTAATACGCCAGATCCCCAGCACCACAAGCCTGGCAGTGTGCAAGTAGCCCAGACGGGCCACGCCACCCCACAGTGAATCCCGCCCCTAGGAGAGGGGAAGAGAAGGCACACACCAGTCTGACTGTGGCCCCAGCGGTGGGCTGGGGGCAGACATCAGGTCTGACTGCGGCCCCTCCCACCAACTCCAGTTATACACCACAGCACAGGGGAAGTGCCCTGCAGGTCCTCACCACTCCAGGGACTATCCAAAATGACCAAACAGAAGAATTCCCCTCAGAAGAATCTCCAGGAAATAACAACAGCCAATGAACTGATCAAAAAGGATTTAAATAATATAACAGAAAGTGAATTTAGAATAATAGTCATAAAATTAATCGCTGGGCTTGAAAACAGTATAGAGGACAGCAGAGAATCTTGCTACAGAGATCAAGGGACTAAGGAACAGTCACGAGGAGCTGAAAAACGCTTTAAACGAAATGCAAAACAAAATGGAAACGACGACGGCTCGGATTGAAGAGGCGGAGGAGAGAATAGGTGAACTAGAAGATAAAGTTATGGAAAAAGAGGAAGCTGAGAGAAAGAGAGATAAAAAAATCCAGGAGTATGAGGGGAAAATTAGAGAACTAAGTGATACACTAAAAAGAAATAATATACGCATAATTGGTATCCCAGAGAAGGAAGATAGAGGGAAAGGTGCTGAAGGGGTACTTGAAGAAATAATAGCTGAGAACTTCCCTGAACTGGGGAAGGAAAAAGGCATTGAAATCCAAGAGGCACAGAGAACTCCCTTCAGACGTAACTTGAATCGATCTTCTGCACGACATATCATAGTGAAACTGGCAAAATACAAGGATAAAGAGAAAATTCTGAAAGCAGCAAGGGATAAACATGCCCTCACATATAAAGGGAGACCTATGAGACTCGTAACTGATCTCTCTTTTGAAACTTGGCAGGCCAGAAAGGATTGGCACGATATCTTCAGTGTGCTAAACAGAAAAAAATATGCAGCCAAGAATCCTTTATCCAGCAAGTCTGTCATTTAGAATAGAAGGAGAGATTAAGGTCTTCCCAAACAAACAAAAACTGAAGGAATTTGTCACCACCATACCAGCCCTACAAGAGATCCTAAGGGGGATCCTGTGAGACAAAGTACCAGAGACATCACTACAAGCATAAAACATACAGACATCACAATGACTCTAAACCCGTATCTTTCTATAATAACACTGAATGTAAATGGATTAAATGTGCCAACCAAAAGCCATAGGGTATCAGAATGGATAAAAAAACAAGACCCATTTATTTGCTGTCTACAAGAGACTCATTTTAGACCTGAGGACACCTATAGATTGAGAGTGAGGGGATGGAGAACTATTTATCATGCTACTGGAAGCCAAAAGAAACCTGGAGTAGCCATACTTATATCAGACAAACTAGACTTTAAATTAAAGGCTGTAACAAGAGATGAAGAAGGGCATTATATAATAATTACAGGGTCTATCCATCAGGAAGAGCTAACAATTATAAATGTCTATGTGTCGAATACTGGAGCCCCCAAATATATAAAACAATTACTCACAAACATAAGCAACCTTATTGATAAGAATGTGGTAATTGAAGGGGACTTTAACACCCCACTTACAGAAATGGATAGATCATCTAGACACACGGTCAATAAAGAAACAAGGGCCCTGAATGATACATTGGATCAGATGGACTTGACAGATATATTTAGAACTCTGCATCCCAAAGCAACAGAATATACTTTCTTCTCGAGTGCACATGGAACATTCTCCAAGATAGATCATATAATGGGTCACAAAACAGCCCTTCGTAAGTTTACAAGAATTGAAATCATACCATGCATACTTTCAGACCACAATGCTATGAAGCTTGAAATCAACCACAGGAAAAAGTCTGGAAAACCTCCAAAAGCATGCAGGTTAAAGAACACCTTACTAAAGAATGAGTGGGTCAACCAGGCAACTATAGAAGAAATTAAAAAATATATGGAAACAAACGAAAATGAAAATACAACAATCCAAGCGCTTTGGGACGCAGCGAAGGCAGTCCTGAGAGGAAAATACATTGCAATCCAGGCCTATCTCAAGAAACAAGAAAAATCCCAAATACAAAATCTAACAGCACACCTAAAGGAAATAGAAGCAGAACAGCAAAGGCAGCCTATACCCAGCAGAAGAAGAGAAATAATAAAGATCAGAGCAGAAATAAACAATATAGAACCTAAAAAAACGGTAGAGCAGATCAACGAAACCAAGAGTTTGTTTTTTGAAAAAATAAACAAAATTGACAAACCTCTAGCCAGGCTTCTCAAAAAGAAAAGGGAGATGACCCAAATAGATAAAATCATGAATGAAAATGGAATTATTACAACCAATCCCTCAGAGATACAAACAATTATCAGGGAATACTATGAAAAATTATATGCCAACCAACTGGACAACCTGGAAGAAATGGACAAATTCCTAAACACCCACACTCTTCCAAAACTCAATGAGGAGGAAATAGAAAGCTTGAACAGACCCATAACCAGCGAAGAAATTGAATCGGTTATCAAAAATCTCCCAACAAAGAAGAGTCCAGGACCAGATGGCTTCCCAGGGGAGTTCTACCAGACATTTAAAGCAGAGATAATACCTATCCTTCTCAAGCTATTCCAAGAAATAGAAAGGGAAGGAAAACTTCCAGACTCATTCTATGAAGCCAGTATTACTTTGGTTCCTAAACCAGACAGAGACCCAGTAAAAAAAGAGAACTACAGGCCAATATCCCTGATGAATATGGATGCAAAAATTCTCAATAAGTTACTAGTAAATCGAATTCAACAGCATATAAAAAGAATTATTCACCATGATCAAGTGGGATACATTCCTGGGATGCAGGGCTGGTTCAACATTCGCAAATCAATCAACGTGATACATCACATTAACAAAAAAAAAAAAGAGAAGAACCATATGATCCTGTCAATCGATGCAGAAAAGGCCTTTGACAAAATCCAGCACCCTTTCTTAATAAAAACCCTTGAGAAAGTCGGGATAGAAGGAACATATTTAAAGATCATAAAAGCCATTTATGAAAAGCCCACAGCTAACATCATCCTCAATGGAGAAAAACTGAGAGCTTTTTCCCTGAGATCAGGAACACGACAAGGATGCCCACTCTCACCGCTCTTGTTTAATATAGTGTTGGAAGTTCTAGCATCAGCAATCAGACAACAAAAGGAAATCAAAGGCATCAAAATTGGCAAAGATGAAGTCAAGCTGTCACTTTTGCAGATGACATGATATTATACGTGGAAAATCCGATAGACTCCACCAAAAGTCTGCTAGAAGTGATACATGAATTCAGCAAAGTTGCAGGATACAAAATCAATGTACAGAAATCAGTTGCATTCTTATACACGAACAATGAAGCAACAGAAAGACAAATAAAGAAACTGACCCCATTCACATTTGCACCAAGAAGCATAAAATATCTAGGAATAAATCTAACCAAAGATATAAAAGATCTGTATGCTGAAAACTATAGAAAGCTTATGCAGGTAATTGAAGAAGATATAAAGAAATGGAAAGACATTCCCTGCTCATGGATTGGAAGAATAAATATTGTCAAAATGTCAATACTACCCAAAGCAATCTACACATTCAATGCAATCCCAATCAAAATTGCACCAGCATTCTTCTCGAAACTAGAACAAGCAATCCTAAAATTCATATGGAACCACAAAAGGCCCCGAATAGCCAAAGTAATTTTGAAGAAGAAGACCAAGGCAGGAGGCATCACAATCCCAGACTTTAGCCTCTACTACAAAGCTGTCATCATCAAGTCAGCTTGGTATTGGCACAAAAACAGACACACAGACCAATGGAATAGAATAGAAACCCCAGAACTAGACCCACAAATGTATGGCCAACTCATTTTTTTTTTTAATTTTTTTTTTAACGTTTTATTTTATTTTTGAGACAGAGAGAGACAGAGCATGAACGGGGGAGGAGCAGAGAGAGAGGGAAACACAGAATCTGAGACAGGCTCCAGGCTCTGAGCTGTCAGCACAGAGCCCGACGCGGGGCTCGAACTCACAGACCGCGAGATCATGACCTGAGCCCAAGTCGGCCACTTAACCGACTGAGCCACCCAGGCGCCCCTGGCCAACTCATTTTTGACAAAGCAGGAAAGAACATCCAATGGAAAAAAGACAGTCTCTTTAACAAATGGTGCTGGGAGAACTGGACAGCAACATGCAGAAGGTTGAAACTAGACCACTTTCTCACACCATTCACAAAAATAAACTCAAAATGGATAAAGGACCTGAATGTGAGACAGGAAACCATCAAAACCCTAGAGGAGAAAGCAGGAAAAGACCTCTCTGACCTCAGCCGTAGCAATCTCTTACTTGACACATCCCCAAAGGCAAGGGAATTAAAAGCAAAAATGAATTACTGGGACCTTATGAAGATAAAAAGCTTCTGCACAGCAAAGGAAACAACCAACAAAACTAAAAGGCAACCAACGGAATGGGAAAAGATATTTGCAAATGACATATCAGACAAAGGGCTAGTATCCAAAATCTATAAAGAGCTCACCAAACTCCACACCCAAAAAACAAATAACCCAGTGAAGAAATGGGCAGAAAACATGAATAGACACTTCTCTAAAGAAGACATCCGGATGGCCAACAGGCACATGAAAAGATGTTCAACGTCGCTCCTCATCAGGGAAATATAAATCAAAACCACACTCAGATATCACCTCACGCCAGTCAGAGTGGCCAAAATGAACAAATCAGGAGACTACAGATGCTGGAGAGGATGTGGAGAAACGGGAACCCTCTTGCACTGTTGGTAGGAATGCAAATTGGTGCAGCCGCTCTGGAAAGCAGTGTGGAGGTTCCTCAGAAAATTAAAAATAGACCTACCCTATGACCCAGCAATAGCACTTCTAGGAATTTACCCAAGGGATACAGGAGTACTGACGCATAGGGGCACTTGTACCCCAATGTTTATAGCAGCACTCTCAACGATAGCCAAATTATGGAAAGAGCCTAAATGTCCATCAACTGATGAATGGATAAAGAAATTGTGGTTTATATACACAATGGAGTACTATGTGGCAATGAGAAAGAATGAAATATAGCCCTTTGTAGCAACGTGGATGGAACTGGAGAGTGTGATGCTAAGTGAAATAAGCCATACAGAGAAAGACAGATACCATATGTTTTCACTCTTATGTGGATCCTGAGAAACTTAACAGAAACCCATGGGGGAGGGGAAGGAAAAAAAAAAAAAAAAGAGGTTAGAGTGGGAGAGAGCCAAAGCATAAGAGACTGTTAAAAACTGAGAACAAACTGAGGGTTGATGAAGGCTGGGAGGGAGGGGAGGGTGGGTGATGGGTATTGAGGAGGGCACCTTTTGGGATGAGCACTGGGTGTTGTATGGAAACCAATTTGACAATAAATTTCATATATTGAAAAAAAATAAATAAAAAAATAAAAGTGAAAAAAAGATATTTTTATCAGACATTTTCTTCACTAATCATATATATATAAATATATACTTTAGCAGAAAAAAAAATATGATATATCAACTTTGCTTCCAAAGGAGATCCAAGCAATGGCAGGTGACATGAGTAATTTGAGAGATCAGTACAAAAACCTTTACATATGACAGTATATAATTCAGTTGTAGAGATGCAAGTCATTTCTGTTAGTCTGAAAGAACTATAGTCATTTTTACTCTGCCATTTATTACTTTGGATTCCCCAAGTTTAAGGGTTAAGGAAACTGCCCTTCCAGAGACTTTGTTGTTGTTGTGCATGGGAGTGGGGGTCAGCTTGTCTTTGTTTCATGTTAAGTCATTCATTTGTGTTTAGACTGGGCTCAGAATTTAAGCTTTAGCTACTAGCTAAGAGGTTTGTTTTTTTTTTCAATGTAGAATTAAATTATGAATTTAGATTAATAGCCTCTTTGTAATATTGCCATTGCCCAGTGGACTAATTACAAAACCACAAGCAGTAGGAAAGATAAGAAAATGCAGTTACTCAAAAATTTGGAATGTTGACATTTGACATACAGCTCCAAAGTGGATGTTTACACAGTAGCTGTCTTTAATATCCTTTTCCAATAGGTTATATATTATTTCTGACTTGAATGTCTCATCCTATATACAGCACACTAAACAAACAGCTGTTAACCTATGCATAATTAAACATATTTCACAAGGCATTTTAGATATTCTAAACATATCCATTCATTCATTTGCAGAGAATTGTGCCACTATTTGTTATTGGATTTGAGGAGGTCATCCGATCATAATGAAGTTCAATGAAATCTGAGGACTGGTTAGATAAGTCTTAACCAAAACCACTTGCTATCTATTGAAATATGTGGGGAAGCACAGATTGTATCATCATGAAATTGTCACACATGGTGCAACTCCATTTGCTAACAGTCACAGAGCGTGATACTTGGCATTTGAAACTCCAGCACAGTATTAAACTCATTATCATGTGAATTGATAATAAGTAGTAGAGGATTTTTTAAAAATGTCTCATTGTTGGTTGTGATTTTTATTAAAGTCATCCAATGTTGATTTTTCAGTGTCAAGCAAACTATTGTTTCCTTCCTTTTTTAGATGTCTGTTCTATGGAATCACAAATAATAATTTTGGTCATTACTATTTCTGAGATCAGATCTTGTAATACTTATATATCTCAAGTTGTCTTCATGCAAAGTCATGGTTGGTAGCTGGAAAGGGCCAAAATGAAGCCAGCTGCACAGAGAAACTTTTCACACGGGTATGGTCTCATAGGCCTAAAAGACTGGGAATTGGCTTTAAAATCAGACTCAAGTTAAAATCCCTACTCGGTTGCTTCTCAGTGGTTTGGAGAATATTAATTCACTATTCCCTCATTCTATCAGTCAGTGAATAACAGCTATATGGTGGTAACGTTGAGGTCAACACCATTCTGGGCCCTGGGGAGATAGCAATAGACTAGGCAAGGTGTGAAAAAACAAACAAGGACACATAACAAATATTAGCTACAGTGAATCTCCAAATGGAAAACCTAAATGTGTACAGTTAGATGAAGCATGTCTAAATACAGGTGATGTCCAAGCTGAAGCCAAAAAATGAATAGGCCCATTTGGAAATGGATTTCAGGGAACTAAGAGCAGAGCACCATGAACAGGCACAGTAAGTGTGGGTTCCCACAGACTGACTTGTTCATTTGAGGAATTGAAATGAAGCCTGGTTGGCCTACATCATGTTGGTGGTATTGTGTGTGTGTGTGTGGGTGGGGGAGGGGGGCAGTGGGTTGCCTGGAGAGGTCAACTGTGGCTAGATCCTGAAGGGGCTTGAGAGGAATGTCAGGATTTTAGACATTTTTCCTAAGAACATTGCTTAACCTTTCTAAATGCCAATTCATTCAGCTTAAATGAAGATAATGTTATCTAACTTATAAGGTCTTTATAAAGATTATATGATATATGTGTATATAATTTGCTTAGAAACAAGACCTGGCACATTACAAATAATTCATAATAATAGCTATGATTCATTTGCTAAGGGTTATTTCTAGATTTATTATTAAATAAGTCAATTTGTGGGTAGGCAAAGCAGGGCCTAGTGAACAGTAGCACAAGTAGATAATTTCCAGGAGATATCAACTTCGGAAAGAAAGTAAAAAGCAAGCAGGTATCATGGCTCCAAATTAGTGGGGCCTACAGCAATGGTTCTCAACTTGGGGTGATTTTGCTTTCCATAGGATATTCGGCAATGTCTGGAGACATTATTGCTTGCCACAACTGGGGGTAGTGGGTAGAGACCAGGAATGCTGCTAACATCAATAGAGTTGAATTTGGAAACCCCTCACATACAGCATGCTGGCTAGTTGGAATAGGGGCAATTGCTGGCACAAGGTGCCAACAGTGAGTTCCTGTCTTTAAAGCTCTTTGTTACATGGTTGTCTGTATCTTTTGCCTTTGCTTCCTTCCTTTATACTGGAATACAAAGTAAACATCATATAGTGAACTGCATATAGAGTTTGCTTATTTTCAAAGCTGCTGGAACATATATACCTTCTCTAGTTAATCAGCTTAAGCAAACCTCTGCAGTGGGTGGTAATTGTAGCTGACAATAGCAATCGTGGATTTCTAAAGTACTGTGGAGAAACATGAAGATTATATGGGAGTGTCAAATCTGTGACTGAGGCGGGATAGTGTCAAACATCTGCAAAGAATATTGCTAGAACATCCAAATTAAGCAAAACCAGTTTTTTAAAAGAACATAAAGTTAGCTTAATATGTAGAATCTCTAAAACATTAATGTAAGAAACTATTATGTAGACTAAAATGAGGGCTTATATAGTCAATAAATGTTATTGATTGTGCTATGAGCTTCTATATACAATCTCCTCAATTTCCTTAGAGACTTCTGTATTTATTTTTATTGCAATAGTACCTTAATTAGTTGCCAAGTAATATTAGTGGCTGGGAGTGCTCATGTTATTTATAATTTGTAATTTCAAGATTGAATAAGAACAAATGCTTCTGTAGTGTTTTATGTGTAAAATTTGGCAGTTTTATAATTTAAAAAAATTACAAGTGATTCGTGTTAATTTACTTAAGCATTCCAAATTCATTTTAAATATAAACATTTGAAATTAGTAAATACATCCTAATAATGTATGCAAAAATCAGATATGTGTATATTAATTTTTTATGAGTATATTTTAATTTTGAATGAAGCACTTCCTTAAATGATGATTTCTAGAATCTATTAAATTCAAACTTTATTTTTCACAATGCATAGGTAACAAGAGTCCCAGATCAAAAGGTGTTAGTATTTAGCAAATTTCATAGCTCATATGAAAGTTAGGAAATATAAGTATAAATTTTGAAAGTTTAAAAACAATTACAGTTGAACCTTGAGCAAAATGGGGCTAAAGAGACCACCTCCCATGCAACCAAAAATACCTATATAAATTTGACTCCACCAAAACTTAATTACTATGGCCTACTGTTGACCAGAAGACTTACTGATAACATAAACAGTCGATTACCACATATTTTATTTGTTGTATGTATTACGTACTATATTCTTTCAATAAAGTAAGCTAGAGCAAAAGACAATATTAAGTAAATCACAAGGAAGAGAAAATACATTGACACATTACACTACTGTACTCTATTTATTGTAAAGAATCCACATATGAGTGGACTCACACACTTCAAACCTCTGTTGTTCAAGGATTAACTATATTACATTTTTAACCTCACAATTCAGATGTAATAAAAACAACAAAACATAAGGGTGGGATATCTATGTAAAGGCCACAATATTGCTGGGGTAATATTGTAAAATACCAATCTAACAATGTCATTCCTCTACTGAACATCCTTTCATGGTTCCTCATTACTCTCAGTTAAAACAAACAAATGAACAAACAAACAAACAAATACAACTTCCTAAAATAGCCTCGTGCCCAGTACTGTCTTTTCTACTTCTCCAGTCCCCCTCACACCAGGTGGCTACTGCCACAGTACCTTTGCACATGCTATTGCCTTTTCCTGAAAGTCGCATTCTATTTACTCCCTTGTGCTTTGCTTATACTTAATCACTCAGACAGAGTCAAATCTCTAGATAATAAGTACTCAAGGAACCTCAATCTCTCTTCTTATATTCCTATGACAGTGGTCAGTTTTCTATGTGTTTATGTGCTGATTTCATAGAGGGAGTAGAAAATAATTGCAGCCATTTTTCTAATCAATTTATCACAGATTTAGAGGGTTTACCAGTCTTATTCCCCAGTCATTCCTTGTGATGATACATTTGTGGAAAAGATGAGGCCACAAAAGAAAAGAACAATAATTATAAATATGACTCATGTTTGTACAGGGTTTTATATTTTACTAAGCCTATTCTAAGTCTTATCCTCATTTGATCCTTGCAATAATCCCATGAGGAATGTACGAAAGTTATTTATTTAACAAACATATTTTAAGCATCTATTATGATGCTGAGTGCTTGGGATACAAATGTAAAAATAAGCAGCAATTTCACTCCCCCACCCTCAGGGAGATCCTCTTCTGAAAGGTGTGGGGAGGAAACACAAAAATAACAAACTATAGTGGAGGGCAATTAGGGCTATCTACAGTGTAAGAAAAGATTGATGTGTGAATGAGAACAGGACATGGTTAATTCTTCCTGAGGAAAGTAAATAAGTGGGAAAAGCATTGCAAGCACAGAAACAACATGAATAAATAACACATGATAGATGGTTTGTGTTGCCCAGATTTCAGAGACGCAGAGAGATATTAGCAGAAGACCCAACTCAGTGTCCTCTACATTTCTCTGTGTTGACGCCATTTTCAGGCAGGCTCTCCTCTATTAGTAACAAACAGTTCCAATCTCGATCTCACATGTTGTTCTCTCAACATTTCCAATAAAAATCTCAGAATTGTGTCTCATGGATTTTATTTGGGTAAATCAAGCACTTTACTCACAGGTTGGCAATGTTTTGATTGTCCATATCTGATTAAAAAGTCCACTTCAAAAGTCATATCTATATTAAGTGTATCCAAACCACAGGCCTTAAACCAGTGGTTCTCAGATTTTTGCACACATTAGACTCCTTTGGAGGTTCTGTTAGTACGCAGATGCTGGCTCATACTCTCCAGAGTGTGTCTCATTCAGCAGGTCAAGGTTGCAGTTATAACAAGTTTTTTGGAGAACCACTGCCTTTGAGAATTTGAAAGATAGTTTTTCATGAAAAATCTGAGTGATGTGACCTAAAGATAGGGACTGGATTCCAAGCTAGCTAAAACCATAGAACTAATTCTGACTGTACAAATTTAGGAAGTCCATGATAACTGCTCTCATTTCAGTCCTTTTCCCTTCTCTGTGACCCCTTCTATTTCATCTGCTCAGTAACCTCACGATTCTTTTCTGAGTTCACAAAGTTGCTTACCTTCAAGCAGATCTTTACTGTTATAAATCAAAACATATTCTTTTTTTCCCTTTTTTCAGAAGATCCTGACCTGAAGATCTGATGACTGAATAACTATTAAAGTCACAGAACAGATCTAGAGTTCTTGGGTTAAGGACCTTCTTTTGTCTTTTATACGACCTTGGACATGTTGTTTAACATCTGTGTGCCTCAATTTCTTCCTATGTAAAATGTCAGTAATAATAGTATCTAATAATAATAACACTGTCATAGGTTATTGGGAGAATTCAGTGAGCTAATATATGTAAAGTGCTTAGAACAGCTCCTGATACATACTTAAGGACTGTATAAGCCTTAGCTCTTATTAAAATTGTCCATTGTCAGTGGCATTAAATAATTAGACTGGATAGATTTTAGAAGAGAAAAGGTACTGAAACACTGACAGAATTTAATCCCTTCCTTTAACAGTCAATATGCATACCTACAGAGGATTAAATGATCTGGCCAAGGGTAAAGAGATGGTTAGTGGGATCGGAACTCATGCTTTCTTGTGCTGTTGCTACTACACCATATAATTCTGACTTTTTTCTAATGAAGCAGGACTTGTCATGGAAAGACCAGGGATTTCAGAATCATAGCAAAGTAGGTTGGAATTCCATTTTTCCCATGTTCAACCAAACAATTATGAGCAAATTAGGTATTCTTTTGAGCCCCTATTTTCTTTTTTTTAATAATAAAAACAGAAATCGTGTGTGTGTGTGTGTGTGTGTGTGTGTGTGTGTGTGAGAGAGAGAGAGAGAGAGAGAGAGAAAGAGAGAGAGAGATAGAGAGAGTGAGAGAGTGAGAGAAAGAGAGAAAGAAGGGGGCAGGCCTATATACAGATTTGTGTATAAAGTCCTTAGCACAGTGCTTGGGGAAATGTCAGTTTGTTGGTGAATGTTTAATTCCTTTCTTCTTTTCTGTTTCTTACATAAGCCTATTTCATCAAAGCAGGAACCTTTGTTTGTTATGTCAAGAGGATGACTAATGGGAGAAATTGTAGGTTGTATGTAGATTATATGAATGTGACGGGGAAAATATTCCCTTGCAAGAG
This sequence comes from Panthera onca, assembly GCF_046562875.1. Classification (NCBI taxonomy): domain Eukaryota; kingdom Metazoa; phylum Chordata; class Mammalia; order Carnivora; family Felidae; genus Panthera; species Panthera onca. The sequence goes on from NC_138339.1 coordinate 56,695,963, forward strand.
GGCTTTCAACACCTCACCAAGCGCTTTTGTCAATGATTATTCCCATTAGTTACGTACAGAACTATAATTAATAACCGTCATTTATGGAATGTGCCTGGCATTGTGCTAGTTTTTGACATGCAATAGTCTTTGTATTTCTCATCATGACACTAGACAGTTGGAACTACTGTAAGGCCAGTTTTGCTAGGGACAGTATTGTTACTGAAGTCTTTGACGCCCTCATGCAGCTTGGCTTATATATCTAAATTATTAGGACCTTTGTGCCATGTAAGAATTGAAAAAAAAAGGCAGAAGGTAATGGTAGATCTTGACTGAAGTGACTGACATGCTATTTGGAAAATGAATTCAGAAGTAGTTTTTAGTGTAGCTTCATGTATGTCCATACTTCTTTATGGGAATGATATGGAAAAGGCTGAATATAATCATTCTGAAGATTGGGATGTGGGGATACCTCTCCTCATATGGCTCATTCTTTTTTATATACTGACATGTATCTGGCAGGGAAAATTGGCCTGTGCTATCCTTGGAACATGCTCTGTTATTTTCTTGCCTCTGGCTTTGCTGAAAGATTTTCTCCTCTTTCTAAATGCCTTTATCCATCTTCTCCATTTGCCTAAATCTGACAAATTCTTCACAATAGCTCAGTTGTCTTCCTTCATCAAGTCCTGCCCATATTATACTCTATTAATTACTGATTTCAGAGCTCTAATTTTCTAAATGTTTTTAAAAGTAGTTAATATACAGTTAAAAATTTTTGAAGTATAAATTTGAGAAATAAAATAGAGACAAACAAAACAAATAAAAACAATCAATTGCAGTTTCACCAATAGGAGGGAAGTTGTGCTTATAATCTGCATGCATGAATACGGGCACATGTAAAGTTACATATATATATGTTTGAGAATTGTATAACTATTATTCTGTATTTTTCTCATCTATTGAACCTTGTGCTATAAAATAAAATGCTAAAATATCTTCCATCTACCCATGTTAACATACTATATTCCATCTACACATTCACATAAGTTTTATTAGTTATAAGTCCTTTATAAGGGATTCCAAATGATTATGTAGTAGAGCATGATTAGCTTTCTGTCTACTTACTGATATAAGATCTTGAACAAATTACTTATTCTGTTATTTTTTTGTGAAACAATATTTAACCTATAGGATTGTTTTGAGGTTTAGATAAAATGATGCAAATAAGATATGTAGTAGTATCTGGCACATAATAAGTTTTCAAAAATATTTGTCATTGGTATTATTTGCATTATCTTTATTTATTTATTCATTCAACATGTCAGCTATGTGTCCAGAAATATGGTAGATCTAACTTAACTTCTAGGAGCTTAAAATCTGTTTAAGGTATTTTCACTAGATAACAATATTTCCACAAGTGACAGAGGGATATGATGGATAAGCATGTGGCAAATTAGAACAGCCAAGACTTTAGTATTAAAAATGAGGTAGTGATATAAAAGAATTGCAGAGAACAAGATTTCCTATATCTCAATGGAGATTTCATAATGAGCTATCCAAACTTGTAACCTGCAACCTCAGGAATTTCCTTTTATCTTCCAGATTCTATAGTAAAAAAAGCAAAAACTAAAATAGCTCTGTCACGTCCAGCCACTGTCAATTAATGCCTGGAACTGAATTAACTGCGAGAAAACCAATTCAAGTAACACAAGACTCACCAGCTGTCAGGCAGGGTTAGTCTCCTTGGAGGGACCACATACATATCTTGTTGCCAAGGAAAACAGCCTATAACATCATCTTTTTTTCAGGGCACGGGTAAATTCCTGCCTCGTCCATACAAAACCTTCAGACCTCCAAGAGGCCAGAGGGTACAGATTAAAATTCATGCCTAGCAGAAATAGCTTCTACCCTCCTCACTCTACTCTTGTACACGGTATTCAAAAGAGGATCCCAAGGACTAAGCTATTGTCTCAGCTCTGCATTTGAACTCCATTCATGTACAAGCATAGAGCAGCTAGTGTTTTACAAAGGGCAGGGTGGTTCCATTTAAAGTACTTGGCATTATCAGAAATCCTTGTTTATATCCTTTTTATGGGAGCCACAAAATGTTTCTGTTACATTCTTTTTTACCTTAAGCCTTTGTTGTCAGGTTGGGAACACTGTTGAATTCTGTTAAACAATGGGAAATGGGTTTTTACAAACAACTCTGCGTGTGTGTGCGTGCGCGTGTGCATGTGTCCCAAAGACCTGAAAAGCAAAGGAGACTATTAAAAGAAAATCTGAAAGCAAATCTGTGGGTTACTGGGCCCATCTGGGTCTTTACTGACTGTGTTCCACTGGTTTATTTGACTGGAAACACCTGTTGTTTTCTCTGCAGAGCTGTTGGGAAGAGAAGGTGTACAGCCGGAGCTTACTGATTAGAACATGTGTCTGGTGCATGAACCTTGGTAAGTCGTAGTAAAGCAAGAGTGTAAATACTGGAGTATGCATTCTTTGTCAATTCCATGCTACTTTTGGAAAATTGTTGGCATTTGTTTTTTTGCATTTGGCACTATAGAGTATTTTAATAATGTTTACACTCTTGTTCTGCTCCCTATCTCAACAAGCTGTTAAGAGAAGCCACATTTAAACAAGCATCCCTGAATCTTTTGATGCTACTTGAAGAGGGTAGCAGGCTGTTCCCTAGAATAGTCTGTAAAAGATCTTCTCCAAATAAACTACTTTAATGCTAAGCAAAATGCCACATATGTAAAATAGGTAATGCTGGATTATGTAAAATGCTTTTTTTTAAAGATGAGGGAAAAGGACTTAACATCAAATAAATCTGTCAGCATGGGGAGTTCCAGAAATAGTTTTTAAAGGTAGTTTGAACTGCTTAATATTGCAATTACTATTTACTTCTTCAAATTAGCCTCCATTATCTTACGAAAGGATCTTAAGAATAATTTATTTGACCCTCCAGGGGCTTGTGGCCATATTATAAAAAGATGTTTAAAGAATGTTCTAAGAGCCTTCTAAAACCTAATTTAATCTTTGTATCAAACATTTTTACTTACTGCTTATCCCCTTCCAAACACCCAACAATCCAAATTTCTCAAGGAATCCTTTTTCTGTATTAGTATTAATGCATTGATACGCAGTAGGGAAATTAGCCTTGAGTTATATGTATCAAGAGAAACAACAAAGCAAATGTACTTTGTTCTTAGCAAGCTCACTTAATCTCTCAGATATATAAAGATGAATCAGAAAACAATATGAACCAGCTCATCTCCTTAACTGCAAACATAGAATGAATGTTGAAATAAAAATGTATTTTAGACAGTACCCACTTTAGACCCTTCCTTTTATATTTGAGAAAGAAACAGGTTCAGAATGCTAAAACAATTGACCCAAGGCCCACAAGAAGGTATTTGGCAGCAGCTAAATAATCCAATGGAGCTTTGTACCATATAATTTTGCCTTTAAAGATCAAAAGCTAATACTTATCATTTAAACCTCTATAAAAATTTCTAGAATATATCATTATGAATTTATTTTGGGGGGAAGCTATACATTTAGACCTGTGTGGTGTCTATTTATAAGACAATTTTCTTGCAATATGCTTTTATATATATGGTATTTACACATCTGTCTTCCATAATATTGTTATTTCTTAGAGTCTGTTTAGAACTTTGACCATTCAATCAACATTCTATTTAGTAAGATATTGAATCCAAAGGTGCAATGAAACAATTCCAACTAAGATGTGCTTTAGGATCTAACGTCAGGCAGAAGCAGTTAAAATACTTGGCAACTGACTGAACTGCTGTGCTTGCCATGCATGAAATTCCTAGAGATAAGACAAAGTGTGCTTTGGCAAGATATTTTTTTTTTTTAATCACTTCCTCAAAAAAAAAAAAAAAAAAAGGTTAAAAAAAAAATTGTCGACTGCTGTCCATGGTGCTAATTGAGAACTTCGCTGGGGAATGGCACCTTGCATAGAGTCAGCTTGTGAAAAGCCTTTAACAGATACTGCTTTTAATCACTATAATTATGGCAGTGCCAGGCATTTTAAGATACTAGATTCAACACCCAGAGAGTTCTCCTCTAAGTCAAATGAATTAAGGGTATCTGCAATCATTTAAATAGACACATTTGAATTTCAGGTAATTTTTAGGGAGAAATAATGGCAAATGGACAGTGTTGAGTTATTCTTTAAAAAGACAGACTTAGCCTGTAAGCTCACGTGGTTTATTTTAGCAATTTCAGAGGCTGTGTACTCAACTTCTTATGTGAATTGTGCTTTTATACCATCCCATTTGACAATTAAAATGGAAAAATGTGGAAAAAGCCATTGTTTGTTTTTTCTATAGTGCCATCAATGTGCACTGCACTGAACAATAGTCAGGGCATGGCAAACAAAGACTCTGCCCTGTGGAGCTTACAATCGAGCAGCATGATACAATGCAGAACAATACAATTCAGAACAAGCATGTGGTGATTAACAACCTTTCTAAGTGGCATTCTTTGTAGAATAGGAGGGATTTTTTTCTTGTTTTTTTTTTTTTTTTTTAATAAATCAGTGGGTGGGGGTAAAGGACGCACATTAATTGAGAAGCAGTTTCATCTATAGGGACTTTGACAGAAGACACAAATCAACTTTGGGTGAATAGACCAAGGAGGAAAGGAGATTAGGAGGATGGTATGATCAGTAATTAAAGATTTCAGGGCAGGATATCTCTGCAGCAAATGGAGAACTGGGGACATCCTGGAAATAATGAGTACAGCCATATTATAAAGAAGAAAATAGGAACCAAGGTTTTTAATAAAGAAATAGTATCTAGTATCTCAGGAAATAAGATAGGTTTGAAAGTATCCATGGAGAACAGATAGGGATGGGTATGTGTGGTGTGTGCTTCAAAATTTGAAAATTTAATTGGACCATACAGAAATTCTGGCAGGCATTTGATAAATGAACTCTAAGTTGGTTATTAAAGAAGATATAGTGACATTTAGTTAAAATTATATGCGGAAAGGTCATGAGTCCAGAGCAGCGGTTGTGTGGACTCAAACATATTTTGGAATGTAAGTCCATTGTTCTGTTCTGTGTATTATATATGCATGTATACAACAAGGTAGAGCAACTACTGGAAGCAAGAAGGTGTGTATTTTCACTCCAATAATAATGGTCAATATTAATTGAGTGCCTACCATAGCAAGGTACTATTCTCAACATTGCTTACATTCTCTCGATTCCTCACAGCAGCTCTGTGAGGTAAGTGTTATAATTGTTACAAATTCCATTCCACAGATGAATAAATTGAGGCAGAGACTAAGTAGCTTCTGAAAACAGATAGTCTGGCTTCAAAGCCAGTACTGTAAGCACTATGCATAAATGCCTTTCAAAATCCAGATTTCCACGCTCAAAAAAAACACTCCCATCAGGGAATCCTCCTATATTTTTATGAAGGTTAGAGAACACTTATTTCTTTTGTATTTCTGTGATCCCATATATCATTTTCTGTGTACAGCTTGCATTCTGCTGAAATTCACTATATGAATCAGTAGATTAGGATGAATAAAATGACGTTGTGTCAAGTATAATAGATTTAATATCTAAAATTCTAGATTAAATATTAAGAGATTAGAAACAATATTATGAATCCACTCAGCCCCCATGAAAGAACAGAGTAAAACTGGTAAATAGACCATGTAATAAAGTTTGAGCTTCTAGAAAATATTTGCAAATATCTTAGCTTCATTACGGAAGGCCCCAAAGTAGCTATAGCAGCCTAAATTCACCAGTTTCATATCCAAATAAATTGTAGCTAAATGAAGACCTTAAGTAGCTTTCCTATTGTCTATCCCAATTGTAGCAATATCACAGGTGTTTCTTACTATGCAAAGATCCCTTATCTTTCTATTTTCTGTGTCTTTGTCACACCCAAGCTATCTCTTTATCCAAGGAGCCTTCAAAAAATTCTTGATTGTGAATTATTTTAGGTGATATTTATTTTAAATTTTTAAAATGCTTTTATTTATTTTTGAGACAGAGTGAGACAGAGAATGAGCAGGGGAGGGACAGAGAGAGGGGGAGACACAGAATCTGAAGCGGGCTCTAGGCTCTGAGCTGTCAGCACAGAGCCCAATGCGGGGCTCGAACTCACAGAGTGTGAGATCATGACCTGAGCTGAAGTCGGACACTCAACCGACTGAGACACCCAGGTGCCCTGGTGATATTTTATTTTAAAATACAGATATTTATTTTAAAATACAATACTAGAGCACCTTTTGTTTCAGATTGGAGGAGATGAAAACCAACTGGCATAGGAAACTTCTGCTATGCGATTATTCTGAAAATCCAAAGGAAATGAGACTACTAGTTTAAGAACAGGAGAGCAAAATGCCAAGGACATTTAAGTAGCTTCTTTTCTTACTAAATGTAAGCTTGCATGATATCTTTGTTCCTTGAGCTTGAATAACAATTTTTCTTCAAGTCTTCTCAACTCCTAACAAGTGGTTCACCAAATAAACAAATAGGAATGGAGAACACAACACATTTTTTTAAATGCTCTATTTGCACATGATTTTCTAAAATCCTAAAATGATTTTGAGCAGATATACATTTAACTTTTAACTGTAATAATGTAGGCTAGAATTAATATAAGGAAAGAAAAAAGACTAAACAGAATGTAAGGGTCCAAAGTATGTTTTCCTTCAACTGATAGAGATTCAAATGTGAAAGGCCTAGGGTGATTGAAACTTATTCACAAGCACTACTATCAGTTTTTAGATCTTTCTTGATCTCATTCTTCTTGTTTCTCCATCCTGTTTATTACTTCTGTCTCATAACTAAAAAGTTCATCAGATCTTTCCTAAATTTAACTGTAACAATAAAACTACCATGTCTCATTCCATGTAACTGTAGAGTCTTTCTCCCTTCAAAACTAAAATTCTCAAGAAAAGGGTCTGCATTTCCTATTTGCAATACATTCCTTTAGTCCCTGGTATAGAGGTCTACCCTATCACTCAACTGAAATATCTCTTGCAAATACAATTAGTGATTCCTTTTTTTGCCTTTTATTTTTCCTAAATTGAGATATAATTTATTTGAGTGAAAAAGCAGAGACATCTAAATATTTTTAAAAATGTGTACAATATATAAATCACAGATCTATATAGATATAGTAAACGTGCATAATTCCAGAACATTCCCTATACCACCTTACAGATGCAATGAAATAAATCAGAATGGTTATTCTCTCTGGGGGGATAAACAATGAATTTTAATTTCTTTCACTATAGATTACTTTTTCCTGTTATAGAACTTAAAATAAATGGGATCATACAGTGTGTACTCTTTTGTATCTGGTTTCTTTCATTTAAAAATATTTTGGAATTAAAGTGGCAGCAGAAGTTCATTCTGTTTTACTATTAGGTTCTTTTTATCAAATGAGCATACCTCAAAATCCATTCCCTTGTTTTTGTATATTTGGATTTTTTCCAGTTTGGGCCCATTATGAGTAAAGTTGTTTTGAGCATTCTTGCACATTTATTTGTGAACATGTTTTCATTTCTCTTGGTGAAATGCCTAGAAGCAGGATTGCTAATTCATAGGGTAAATCTATGTTTAATTTTATGAGAAACCTCCAATTTTCCAAGTACATGTACATTTTACATTCCTACCAACAATGAATAAAAGCCTACTTACTCCATATACTTACTAACATTAGGCATTTTCAGTCTTTGTAATTTTGACTCTTCTAGCATGTAGGTATAATATCTCCATGTGATTTTAATTGGCATTTTCCTAATGACTAAGGATGTTGAGCCCTTTTTTCTTGATTTTATTGTTCAATTGTGAAGTGTTTATTCAAGTATTTTCCCATTTTTATTGAGTTGACTTATTATTATTATTATTATTATTATTATTATTATTATTTGCTTGTAGGAAACCCCTACCTCATACCACATACATAAATTAAACCACAATGGAGTGTAAAGTGAAACATCCAAGTTCCCCAAACTGCAAACTTTTGGAAGAAAGCTTAGGGAAGGAGCTTCACAACATAGGCAGAGATTTCTTAGAAGGGACAGAGAAAGAACTATCCATATAATAAAATATTGCTATATTAGATTTCATAAAAATTAAAACCTTATGCTCATCAATAGTCACCATTAAGAAAATGAATAGGCAAACCACAGACTGAGAGAAAATATTCACAATGCATATATCTGACAAGTTCTTGTAGGAAGAATATATAAATAACTAATGATCTTTTAATTATTAAATATATGGGTTTTTCATTTCTTTTATGGCTTATTTTTTCACATCATTTGGTCTGGTTTGACCACCCACTTCTTGAAAATTTATTCATCTTGGTTGTTGTTTTCCTTATTTGTTCATTTTGTTCTCACTACTTCATCTATTTTGGTCATTTTAACTGCTTCTTTTGGAATTTTCTTCTGATGTGTTATCCAAGATCTTTTTTATTATTATAATTTTACTTTTTGGGAAAAAGAAGCCAGTCTAATTTTTTTTTTCCCTCAGTGGTCCAAATTCTTGCTACTCACAGTGTGATCTGTCAACCTGCTGCACCAGCATCTGTGAGCTCTTTAGACTTGCAGAACCTCTACACCTGACCCACTACATCAAATCTGCATTTTAACAAGATCCCCAGGTGATTCCTATATACACATATTAAAGCTTGAGAAGTAGTATTGTAACTTATATCTATGGTTTCAACTGTCTCCTCTGCTGATAGTTCTTACATATTTAGTACATGCCATTATAATGTGGTCCAGATTTATATCTCAGCGTGTTGAATATCCCCAGATGGCTGATATTTAAGTAGGTATGTAAAACACAATACGTTCAAAAATAAACTCATTATCTTTCCCTTCTTTTATTTCTATATTTCAGTTAATGGAGAGGTGATCAAATAATTTTTATCTTATAATACTAATTACTATAATATTTTTTTAAATAAAGACATCTTACATAAAACTAAAATGGTGTTGCACTACTCAGTTCTTAATTCCATGTGGCTTGGAAGGTACAGACTGAGTTATTATGGAAAGAAAAGAATAAATGGCAGAAAAATTAATAATTATAATAAAAATAATAAAAATAAATGGGGATAACATATATTAATTTCTTAGAAGAAAGATGATTATTTATGATCTTTCATCTTAAATAATTTTTGACGTCAACACTTAAACACCTTTTCCTTTATGCAGCTAATACATCAATTCATTTACAGGGAGGAATATAAAATGCAATGGATTTTGCAAATGCCTGTTGTATGATTTCAGAATATCAACAGTATTTTTATCCTATCAAAACATATCCATCAACAAAAACTAAAAATAAAAGTTATGTTTTTATTCAGTTACTCCCAGGCACCCAGAAAACAAGCTGTTAGATGAGAGGAGTAAATGCAAAGGGTTTGATTTATATTATGTAAAGACTATAAATTAGTATTGAATTGCTAGTATTGAATTGCACATATCCCATAGGTACTGAGTCTGATGACAGTTAAATTTTTAGTAAAAATACTTCATTTTATCTCAAATGTCAGAACATCTTGATAATCATGTCACACAAAGGAATTTTCCTCACCATTTCTCTTCGGTGAAGATCCAAATTCATGCATTCTACTTTGACCAAGAAAGAATTTTCAAGTGACATTTTATACCACTGATAGCTCTGTCAAAAGTGTGGAGGGGGGAGATAATTAACACCATACTTTAGCCTGATTCTCAGCTAAATTCACAGCATAAAATATCCATAAGCATGATGGAAAGATGGTGGTTTCTCCATTGTGTTTAGGTTATAATAATGCCATCAGATAACACTTATAGAGAACTTCTCTGTACCTCACATCATGATCATTATTTCATCAAATTCATACAACAGTCCTATGGCATTTTGAAAGTTATAGTGGCTTTCTTAAGTTCTCATAGTTAGAGAAATCCTACTCAGGATTGCTGGCTAATTCCAAAGTCAATGTTATTAACCACTCCAACTTAAAGGGATAGAAATTTATCTTCATCTTTTTCTTTCACTTCTCCTATTTGGAGAAATAATAAAAAAGAGGAAAATCTATCCCCTCTGCACCTCTGGAGGGTAAATTTTCTGCTCTGTGGAGTCAGAAGGAGAGAATCAGTCAGAGAAATAATAAAAATGATGACAACTGTGCCAGTTCTATGGAGGAGAGGAAAATGAATCACTTCATGGCATCAGGGTGCATTTGGAAAGTAGGACTTTGAGTAATCCTAGGAAGAAGCTTTATTTCTGAGCAATGTGGGATCCTCTCTCATGGCCCAACATGAGGCCAAAAAGTACCCACTCATTCCTAATAGGGGCAAACATCCGCACACCTCTCTCTCTCTCTCTCCTTTCTCTCTCTCTCCTTTCTCTCGGCTTCAATGTCAATATGGACCCCAAACTTAGTACTTGTACGACTAGACACATGAGTGTTTCCAGCTGAGAAAACGAATTTTTCACACATTGCTGGAATCCTAACCCTGAGCAGACACAGCATTCTCCCAGCATATAGGTTTTCTGAGTGAAATCAGTGCTGCTGACAGGATCCACATTTTCAATCTATATTCATCCACACAGCATCATATCTTCTTGGGGAGGGCATTGTCATACAGTTGAAGCTAATGTTCTGTCAGACTTTTATCTTGCTAGTCTATCATTACAATCCCAACTGAACCAGAAGGCCTCAGGGGTTTTCTGTTGCTCTCAGTCAATCAGTATGGCAGTTACCAACACACTGATCCAAAGGAGGCAGTCACTGCACGGAATTTCCACATTTGGCATCTTTTTTTCTTCCTACATAAGAAAGCTGGAATAATTAATTGGAAACTACTGAAAAGCATTAGGTTTGAAGTATTTGGCCGGGCTATGAGTTTCAATTAACATTTGTAAATTTCTAGCCTTCTCTCTAGCTGTTATATCTATATTAAAATAAAACTGCTGCTAAAATTTAAAGTTCTGGAAGAGCTTTTCAAACTGTACACTGTTAACTGCATCTTCTTAAGGAGGTAGTATTTAGATTTTGAGAGGGAAAATGACTCTAATAATGTTAAATGCATATGGGACTATTTAAAAATAAGTATTTTATATTATAATATGTACATTTCCGCATAACTGGGATCTTCCCTTTCATTGCTCTTTTAAAATTTTTTGTGGGAATTATTCCAGATATATTATATATTTCCTGCCTTTTTAAACATAATACATTGAACATAATTTAACCTTATTCTAGAGAGCTCAGAACATCATTATAAATATACATTATTGTGTTATGGGATAGTGATGCTGTGTTGGATTCTATATAATGTAGTAAGTCAGGTCTTCCTATAGGCAAATTAATTTCTTTCTATCTTTAATTAATTAAATCTCTACATATGGTTATCAAGTTCCAATTATTTGCCAAATGCTATGTTCAATAAACATCAATAAACCAAAATAGACACTATCTTTGTCTTCTTGAATTTAGTCTAGACTGAAGTGGGTATAGATAGAATAAATACATGCAAAAAATATGTAATTCAAATATAATAAATGCCAAGAAGATAAAGAACAGGATGTCATTATAGAGAGGAGCAGAGTTATCTAATTAGGTTAAAGAGTTAGGGAAAGGTTCTGAGGAAGTAAAGTTTTTCCAATGATATTTTTAAAATTAGGAATTAGCTGGAGAAAAGGAATAGCTTGTACAAAGGGCTTAAGGTGGGAAAGACCTCAGAAAACCCAAAGCCTGGATGAAAGGTTCAAATTGCTATAGCATACTGTGGGAGTGGGGTTTCAGAAGGATATCACGCTCTCTAAATGTTTTAAGAGAAAGAGCTTCTAATTACTTCCCAATAAATTATTTTAAAATTTAGGGGGAAAAGCTACAGAGTTCAGGACAATTTGATACAAAAAGAACTAAGTATTCTTAAGCATTAATGAGGATTTAGGTCAAATGCAGATATAATCCACAGGTTACCTTTATGTTTGTTATTCATCATCAAATTTTCCCTTAAGTTAATTGAGGATTCCCTATAGAAATTAAAATGAGCCTGACAAGGGATAAAACAAACAAAATGATTTATGCCAGTTTAAGCCCCTAAGTCATTGTTTCTCAGATTCCCACCTCATTAGACCTCAGGAATTTCTATAAAGGGATTATTAAACAAATGAATTGTTATTTTAGTTCCTGTAGCACATTGCTGATGTGAAAACAGCTTATATGTAAAGCAAAATAAGTTATGGTAAATTAGCATAAGGTTTAGTATTTTAATAGCCAGCAAATCTCAGAATAATGGAAGTGTCTCTGGATTATTATTAAAATCAAGAATAAGATGAATAAGATGACTTCCTCAAAGAACTTCCATGCTTCATTTTATTATACCATACCATGGAAACAATTTTCTTCTTGAAAAAAAATGATTAAAACAAAAATATATTATGTTTATCATTCATTTGAAATACCAATACTTAAATAAGCATGTAGAAAATATTTTGCTTCCTGGGAATTGATTTTCTGTTGATCTAAAAAAAAAAAAAAAAGAAAGAAAAGAAAGGAGAGAGAGAGATTCTTAAGATTCATGGACTGGTTCTTAAATTCATCGTAAGCATTGAAATTCATTAGCCCATTAATGACATTCAGTATGTGTTATACATAATATACCCATAAAATTGATCATTAAAACTCAGAGCAATAGAATTTCATACTAGAATGTATGTGTACTCAAGACAAAACTAATTCTAGTGCTTGCTAATACCAGCATTATTAGAAAACCTTTCCCTTGTTTTACTTTTTAAAGTAATTAGAAATTTGCTTAAAAATCCCCACTGACATGAAATGTTAATATTGGTGCAATTAATGAAATGCTAATATTTATGAATTAATTGGCAAAAATCTTGATGAAAGAAAGCTAACAAAAATCATTTATGCAGAATCTACCAGAGGACAAGATTTGTCCTTGGTGACTTGCTCATTTTGCTTTCAGATTATTAGTTAGTAAAATAGTCAGTGATATTTCAGCAAATTCTTAGTTGAAAGAGTTCTCTAAGACAAAGTTAACAAGCTAGCTTTTAACATAATATGTTAATTGAAAATATTGGAGGTGATATTTCTCAGCCACTAACTTAGATATGCAGGAAAATAATGTAATTCTTGTTTTCTATGACTTTCTATCTTGAGCTTCCATTCTTCTTGATGGTCAAACATATATAGTATTAGTGTGCTCCATGTTGCCTCAAGCTATTTTAGAATTAAACTAATAAATACTGTATTTACTGTGCTCTACTCTTACCAGCATTGCCTCTAGATGCACCTGATTTTCTGGAATCATATCAGTATTTGCTCAGCCTCCTTGTTTCAACCTATGTTCTATTCACAGTGACATATTGTTGTCTTTTTTGGCATCTTAGCATCACATCTGAAATTGCTCCCTATCTTCCAGCTCTTAGTGTCACAGTGTCACCATGTTTGGTTCCAGAAGAAAACAAATAGCAGCCCCCCTGCCATGTTACATGGGCTGGGGCTAATTTGTTTAGGCATGCTCTATCCTCCCAAACTATCTTGGTTCTAAAAACTCACAGCAGGGTTGGGTGCCTACTAGGGCATATAGGCCCAGATCCTGCCTAGTGTCAGTGATCCTACTGTCTTAGAGGAGTCATAGCTGAGGTAACCATCTTGGCAAATATTTTCACAAGTTTTTTTTTTTTTTCTTTTTCTTTGTGCTGCCTGGATTTCAGCCTTTGTACACTAATAAATCACAAACTGACACTATTTTTTTCTGGCCCCACCACAGAAACTTCTTTTGGGGGATTGATATAGCCTTCTGAAGGTTTAGGCCTTTTGCTGATGCCAAAAGGCCAATAGCAACTTGGCCACCACTTCACATTGTGTTGTTATTATATACTTTCTTTGTCATTGTAAAACTTGAGACTAAATGTAACTTAGAAATTAGGAATTTATTGATGAAAGCTTATGAAAAGGGAGGAAGGAAGGAGGGAATAACATTCACTTGTGATAAAAAATAGACCTTTTTACAAAGACTTTAACATAAACCCCATCCCCCCAAAACATCATTAAATTTGGGGATAGCCAGGGTAAAAAAAATAGAGGAAGATGTCTCCTATCTCTACTTCTTTCTTAAAAACACACTTCCTTTTTTGCACAGTGTCCCATGTGTTTAGTTCCAGCTTCAGATGATTTTAACCCTTGTGTTGTTTTAAGATCTTACTGTTGAAAACCTTGTTCTTTAGAATCATTCTCTGTAGGGCCAACCAATTTATAGCCATGAGTCAAATGTAGATTTCAGCAAGGTCCTCTAAAAATAAACTCTTATCACAAATGTACCCAAGTTATTTTGAGGTACAAAGCAAGTCAGTGGTGAAAACTATTTGTGTCAGGCTGGCTACTGTGTGATCACTCCCATGGATGTGGGTTGGGCCATGTCACAATTAACAGGTAAGATGAAGAGAATTTGGGAGAATTTGAAAGAAAGTTCATTACTCAGACAAGGGATTCCTGTGAAGAATAGAATTGGCACAAATAGACCTGGGATGTGGTGACTATGGTAGAAGGAGTGGGTTGCACCTTTGTTGTAAGACTAGGGAATTTGCTAGACTTAGGTTGGCAATTTTCAAGGTCTCTTTTAATGTTCCACAGGGGCCAAAGGAAGGGGCATGCACCAGCTTTCCTATCAGCTTGTTTAGATCCGAGGCTTGGGGCGTCTGGGTGGCTCAGTCGGTTAAGCGTCCGACTTCAGCTCAGGTCACGATCTGGTGGTCCGTGGGTTCGAGCCCCGCGTAGGGCTCTGGGCTGATGGCTCACAGCCTGGAGCCTGCTTCCGATTCTGTGTCTCCCTCTCTCTCTGCCCCTCCCCCGTTCATGCTCTGTCTCTCTCTGTCTCAAAAATAAATAAACGTTAGATCTGAGGCTAGGAGGGAAGGAGAAACTAAGGCTTATAAGATGTTAGTGATTCAACATCAAAAAATGGGTTCAAACTCTACTGCACTGGTCTTTCCCTGCTGTATGAGAATGCCCTGGTTCCCCTAACTCTAGCAACCAAAGGCAGCTTCCTCCCAGAACAAATGAAGATAAAGCAAAAATTGCTAAGAGAGCAGGCTGACTAAACCAAATAGGGAAACAAAAATTAAGAATGCCAAGGTCTGGTTCCTTCTTTCGTATAAGAGCAGTGGCATGCTAGAACCTTGTGACCCTCCAATATATATTTTCTAAAGGGCTAGAAATTGTAGAGTATAAAAATTTCTTTTATTCTAAGATTATTCTTCTAAGATTTTGCTAATAGAGTGATAATATTTGTAGGACAGAAACAAATATAAACATTACAATAGATTTCAAATTCAGGCCTCCAAGTATGTTTTTCTTTTTTCTTTTCCTTCCTTCTTTTTTTCAATGAGTAAGTTCCTATCTATGTATCAAACCAAGTCCTTTTTCAGGTGCCGGGGTCTGTTAGTAAGCCAGAGAAATCAACTGTCCTTATAGAGTTTGTTTTTTATGGGTGGTGACACAACTTCTTTTTAAAAAAGAAAAACAAAACAAAACAAACAAAAAACAACAACAAAACAAAACCTACAACTTCAGACCTATTAAGTTCTGTGAAGGATATTGAGTGCCTAACCTAGCCTGAGTGCAAAGGAAGGCCGCCCTTGGGATTGATGGTTAGCCTGAAACCCAAAGTACCAGCTCAGAAAGTCTTTGAAGAAGTTAATGCTGGGTGCAGAAGTTTCCATTTTCTAATTTTAGTGGTTATCCAGCATTATATTTAATTGGCCAGATAGAAATAGGGCAAAAATTGAAATGGGCCTCTCTGCCTCTGTAATGAATTAAATAGTTTTCCATAGCATTAGCTGTAAACGACACTACTGAACTGACAATTTCTTCCTTGTTTGGGCTTTATTTAAACTTCTGAATGGCATTGAGAGGTTATTAGAGATTAATCTTCAATTAGGTATTCTGATAGCCCAAGAAATTGTCCAAAGGTCCCTCTGGCCATAGTTTTTTTTTAGCATTAAAGAGATATTGAATTAATAATATTTTGCCATCTCTCCAGACCTTTAAACTCCTGTGACTGATGTCCAATCATTTAGCCCACTTAAATAGAATGTCACACTGTGAGTCTTCCATTCTGAATAGGTCACCATAGGCTAGTGCTCATTAGTGTTGAGTGTCCATTTCAGAAGCTGCAACAGCCACTCAACCCCCATGTTTTAAGAAAATAAGTAGAAAATTATTTTGTCACAAATGGAAGGGTTATGAAGACAATGCCATATGTCAGTAGTATTGTGACTGAAAAATGTCATCTAGGCTCTATAGTGCTGTATAATTCTCCAACCTAAAGCCATAAAATAAGATTGGGTTAGTGAGTGAGGCTCATGGCAGAGTTCCCAGACCTATCCAGAGAGTTGTGGACTGCACAGCATAGTGTTCAAAACCCAGTGTCGAAAGCAGAAGGGGCTGGACAAGACAGTTTTGATTTATGTGGGATTCTCATCCACCAAACAAGACTTGAAGGAATTAATCAAGTACTTGCAGTGAAAATTTAAAGAGAAACTTTGGGAACGAATAACCTGAGAAGAATCTCCCTTGTTCTGTTACCCTGAAAAGTTAAGGGTTTCTTTTCTTTCTCTTTTACATTTTTTTTTTAAAGCTTACATCTTTATTAGACTATGAGAACATATATTATCACTTAGGAACTTATTTTTTAATTAACTTTTCCCTTTCTTTACCTCGTTTCTGTAACTCCATTACATATACAGACTGTGCACTTTACTCATAATAAGACTCCTAAAGGTATAAATTAGAGGGCTTGACAAATTATAATTTCAAAACTTGGAATTTTTAAGGAAGAAAGATATGGTGAAAAGCACTCATTAATTAGTTTGGATTAGATTACTTTGTACACTTCTATTGTCTTTGACTCCCAGCATTGCTTCCTTCTTTTTAATTTTTTTAATGTTTATTTATTTTTGAAAGAAAGAGAGACAAAGCAAGCAAGGGAGTGGGAGAGAGAGAGAGAGAGAGAGAGAGAGAGAATGAATCCAAAGCAGGACCCTGGCTCCGAGCTGTCAGCACAGAGTCCAACATGGGGCTCAACCCATGAACCATGAGATGATGACCTGAGATAAAGTTAGACTCTTAACTGACTGAGCCACCCAGAGGTCCCAAGCATTGCTTCCTTCTTGTAGGAGTTCTTCAATTTGATTTTCCTTTAGGCAATTACATCCTTTCCTCATTCCCACTTGTGTGCAGTTTTGTAGAATTGTCAGTGGAGATAACTCACCTTCCAGAGCGAAGGGTGGATAAACATGTGACCCAAATTACACCAAGAAATTATTCTCTTACATCTATATTTATAAGGGATGTATAAGAGAGGGAAAATGGTTGTCTCTGATTCATCCCTATATAGAAAATTAAATAATTCCTATTAGTTTCTTCTTCCTCACATTACTGAAGCTGCCCTGTATGTAACCTGTACTTACTAAGATCTGGTTGTAATGGATTCCTTCATTTTGGAAGCTATTCTATTTCTTTATAATACATTCATGTTTAAGCAAAAGTAATTCTTTGGGTTGTAGTCTAAGAACATGAACTGATACTATGATATCAAAACCTTCATTCAACCAGATAAGCTAAAGAAATAATTACTTGGCCAAAGACATTAAGAATATAGCAAATATATCTGATTATGTTATAAGGGAATAGCATGTATTGGGGGGCTTGGGGCATTGAAAACAATTAGTGTGGACCTTGAATTTGGGAAACCTTAAATTCTAGACTCTGTAATTTGCTGTGATATAGTACAAAAGAACAGAGAAAAGGGAAAACCCAATTTCTAGACTGTGTCCATGACATCTATGGCGTTATACCATGATATCTGTGAGTTTCACTTATCTCTGAGGTCATGGAAATGGGCTGGGTTATCTGAAGATTCTGTTTAGCTCTATAATTGTGTAACTATGTACTTTTTTATTTTTTTTAGTGTTTATTTATTTTTGAGACAGAGAGAGAGCATGAATAGGGGAGGGTCAGAGAGAGAGGGAGACACAGAATCTGAAACAGGCTCCAGGCTCTGAGCTGTCAGCACAGAGCCCGACACGGGGCTCGAACTCACCAACCAGGAGATCATGACCTGGGCTGAAGTCAGACGCTCAACCTACTGAGCCACCCAGGCACCCCTGTAACTATGTATTTTTATTCTTTAAGCCATCGTGAAATGTTGGAAGTTTCTGAGCAGAAGGAAGACATAATAAAAAACATTTTAGGATCAATTAAAAAAATGACATTTGTGTAGTCAAAAATGAAATAGAATATCTAAATTATTCTTTACTTATACGTTTTAAGACAGGTTTGTGAAATGCTGACCTTTACAGCAAGAAAACTACTTGGGTTTACTAGTTAAAGCCCAAGGCCAGTCAATGAAGGGAAATCCAGATCTAACATATTAGGTACAAGTTTTATCTGGGGTAAGGAAAATTCATTTAGGAAAAGCAATGCTAGTGAAAATGAAAAAAAAACAGCAAGAAACTTTAACAAATTCTCTAAGAGGATATTTATCACTTAAATTAAAAACTGCCTAATAAGCAAAAGTAAATTTATTTTGATTATTTGAAACAATTTTAAATTGAGCTTATAACTGACTGTGTTGGAATGTTGAAAAGATATTTATTCATTTATTTATTTATTTTAAGATTATTTATTTTGAGAGAGACAGAGGCAGCCTGAGTGGGAGAGGAGCAGAGAGAGAGAGAGAGAGAGAGAGAGAGAGAGAGAGAGAGATTCCCAAACAGGTTCTTCACTGTCAGCACAGAGTCCAATGTGGGGCTCAAACTTACGAATCATTAGATCATGACCCGAGCTGAAATGGAGTCAGACACTTAACCAACTGAGCCACCCAGGCATCTGAAAGGAAAGTTTTTAAAATTAAAGCATACATCTGATCTCGAAGCCTCTCACCAATACGTTTAAAAAAATGCATGTGTATGAAATATGCAGAAAAAACCCACAGAAAAAACAAAACAATGAATTATTATAAAACCAACATCCATGTGACTATCACTCAGATCAACAAACAGGTCATGAGCTGTACCCTGGAAGCTCTTTCTACCTTCTTCTTCCTCATCTCCAAGGGAGACATCATCCTGACATTTATTGTAATCACTCCTTTGGTTGTACCATGTTTTTTCATGTAGTCATAACTTATTTTTGCCTATTTTTTGGGGGGTTTTGTACTAACAAAAATATATGGAAAGTCTTTTACTGTGCTTGACTTCTTTCACTTAAGGTTATCATTGTGAGATACATCTGTGTTGTTGTGGGAAGCTGTATCTCAATCAATTCAGGTGCAGTATAGTATTACATCATGGATATGCTGAAATTTATCTATTATTATATTAATGGGTGTTGGAGCTGTTTACCCTATTGACTCTAAATCATAGTACTATCAACATCCACATACATGTTTCTTTTAAGCTCATGTACTTGCATTTCTACTGGGAAATTTTTAAAGGGTGGATTTCCATATAACATATGACTATGGGTTAAAACTATATAACTATGGGTTATATGTATGTTGCATGTATGTTCAACTTTAGGAGATAACATATTTTCTAAAGATATTTTAGCAAGTTATACTCCAACCATCACTGAATGAGAGTTTTCATTGGTATGCTTATTTGACACTTGCATATAGTATTTTTAATTTTAGCTATTTTTATGCTTGTGAAGTGTTTTTTCATTGCGATTTTAATTTGCACCTCCCTAATTAATAAGAGGTTGAGTACCTTTTTTTTTAAGTTTATTCCCACTTTTATATCCTCTTTTGTGAAATGCCAGTTCAAGTCTAATTTCCTATGTCTTTGGTTGATAATTTTCATTATTTTTGGAAGGTTCAAAGCTATTATCTGCTCAAATATGATGGCTGTCTTTTTCTCGTTCTTATTTTTCTAGATGTTCTTACTGTAAATTTCATGGTTGTTGTTCTCCTCTTTGTACTTTCCTTCTTTGTCTCTCTGCTTCATTCATTATTCTGAGTTATCATTCATTTCACTAATTCTTTTGTCACTTATGTTTAGCCTGTGCTAATCCCATCTGCTGAGTTCTTAATTTCAATTATTTTATTTTTATGTTCTAAAATTTCCACTATTTTTTTAAATTTCTATCTATGTCAATATTCTGCTCATAGTCTTTTATTCTGTTTGAACATACAGAGTGGTTACTTTTAAATTCTGAGTGGCTACTCTAGTATCTGGACCATGAGTAGATCTGCTTTTATTTTTTAATATTTCTGCTGATTTGGATCATGTAATTTTGGATCATGTACCTGGTTATTTTTTTTTATTTTATTGAGCATTGTTTTTATAAAATTATTTGTAGAAATAATTTGAGGTCTCTGATATTATCTTCTTTCAGATAGGATATAGATTTTCTTCCTAACCTGGGAAATGTTGGCTTTAGCTTATTTGGAGATGAGTTACAAGTCCCTGAAACGGTCAATTTTTTATTAAGTTTATTAATTTATTTTGAGACAGACTAAGATGGCACAAGCAGAGGGAGGTGCAGAAAGGTGGGGGGGGGGGAGAGAGAGAGAGAGAGAGAAAGAGAGAATCCCAAGCAGACTCCACACTGCCAACACAGAGCCAGATGTGGGGCTCGAACCCACAAAACTGTGAGATCATGACCTGAGCCGAAACCAAGAGTCGGACGCTCAAACAACTGAACTACCCAGGTATCCCTGCCTATTTCTCTTTTAAACCTATTCCCAAGATGTAGTATTTCAGTATCCTCCTCAAAACAAGGGAGATTCCTTAGGTTTCCTTTACCTGGCAGCTTAGATATTAATATCCATCCATCCACTTAACCCAACAAGGCTGCAAAAACAATGATCAGCAAACAAGTTAGAAAAAAAAAAAAAAGGTGGCCTCAAATTCCAACCTAACCTCCCTGAACCTTTATCTTCCTGGCCCAGTAATTCTTTATTATTTTATTAGGCCTTTCATTTGCTTGAGCAGTTTTTAAATATACACACAGATGTTAAATATTATAAATATATGTGTAGTTTTTTTACTTCAGTGGAGGACTTCTCCAAAGTAATATGTCATTTCTGAAAGTGTAAATTCCTTATTTGGTTCAATTCATTTTTTATACTGCTACTATAATTATAATTTTAGAACAGACCTTTCATTTCATCCATTCCATTCTATTCCATTCCATTCCATTGAGGATAGCGTTTAAACACCTTAGCTCATAATTTGTAGCTTTCTGTAATGTAACTTTAATCTTATCTTCCAACTTTATATAATGTCATCCCTACCACATGCATTATTATTCTAAGGCTATGAAACTACATTGTTCCCCAGTGACAGGGGACAATCTAATGTTCTTATGCCTTTTCTTAAGCTGTTTCTACTGTCAGAGTATGCTTTCAATGTTTGGTGGTAAAATCCTATTCATCTTTCTAGACAGCTTTAATGTCAGCTCTTATGTGAATGAAGGTGCTAAACCCATCTCAAACATGGACACAAAAACACTGCAGAACTGATCATTCCCTCCTCACTTTCTAACATGATTTCTCATGTAGTTTCTCAGTAAACCACACTAACCTGTTTCCTGAAACTACCCTACTTCCATACCTCCTACCTTCATGCTTTTGCTCATAATAATCTCTTTGCCTAAATCTCATGCCTCAAAGATATTCCATTGATTGTTTATGGCCCACAAAAACTGACTTAATACATCATTCCTGCTTATTCTGTCTATACCTCACTTTGTCCATACATCAATTATAGTCATTTGTTTTCTAAATTACTGGTCACATGTTTTTCTTCCTGGAGGAAGAGATCATCTTTAGTTTATCTTTTTTTGCCCAGAATTTAAAATAATAATTGATGTATTCATAATATGTCATCCGTGTACAATTAATATGTGATTGATACAAGAGTAAATGCATAAATGAATGCATGAATACATATAATGTGTCTCTATTTCACTAGTTATGAAATAGTTTTCCACAAATGGCTTCAGAAATTCAGTTTATATAATGGACCCAAAGTTCAGGTCATCACATTTTCATTTTTCATGATAGTAGGGGAAAATGGCAGGAATTAATAAAAGCCAGGCACAATTCCAAAACCTCATTTAGTTGGTATTTTATCTTGCTTCCACTAAAGTGTGACTAACAAATAGAATGATGCTTTATTCTCTCCATTTGGGTTTTGCTTGTTAGACTGTAGTGGAGATGTTATTGAGCTGTGAAAATGTTGAAAGTGATCATCTCCAAACAGCAGTAGACATAAGAATCAACTCAAAAAATTGTTAACATTACAGATTTCTGACCCTAAGTATCTGGTTCAGTAGGGCAGTGTCGGAGCCCAGGAATAAGCATTTTATTAAGTGCCTTATGTAATTTTGTTTCAAGAAAAAAATTTTTAAGAGATTGTATTAGTAGGCTCCAGTTTCCATCAGCCATTGGCCTAAAAATATGCAAACTATTGGGCACAAAGGTAAAGCCTAAGTAACAAGATGCTAAGCTCTAGAAAGCTGAATAGAGCTATCTCAACTCTATACATTTGACATAGTGAGTAAAATGAAACTACATCTTTCCATATCTACCAGAAACCAAAGGGGCATAAATACCAGGCAATAGTAGTGGTGGAAGAGAATTTATCAATTGCCTTAGAAACCAATTAAATATTACTTAAGAAAAACAACAAGTCAGAAGGAGACACAAACTTAAATTAAGAACATATGTTATCCTGAAAGGTATTTCTCTGGGCTAAAATCTACCCCAATCCCTACAAATGTTTTTCTTCTAATAATTCCTTTCTCCCTATTGTCTGCCTGCCATTCTTCTAAATGATGATACCTAACAAAGATTATAATCTGGCAACTGGGATTTGACAGACCATGAAATTGTTTGTGGACTAGATGGATGAAATATTGAGATTTTGATCGACTCAAAGGAATTTATTAATTTATTTCAGAAATATTGTCTAACCAAATAAATAGCTTTATTTAGTGCTTTGAAAATGTCTTTTGATTTGTTTGTAATGGGGCATGTCAGTACTTTTTAACAGATGTCTTCTCAAGTTCATGACCTTGATGGGACTCATTTGGCCAGAACAAAAAATACACAAGCTTTTGTAAGTATGGGCTAACATAATACAACCCATACACCTAAAAAGAAAAAGTATTTACAATTACAAGTATGAATATGCAATGCCATTTTTGCTATCTTTTTCCCCCAGATTTTTATAGCATTACATTCAGACTATACCTGTCATTTTGAATTAGAAACATGTGTCAGTATTTGGAAAGAGTAACATGTTAAAATATGGGCCCAACTCATATGCTATATATGTGAAGTTGTTAGCATATTCTGGCTTTCTGGATCCACCAAGTTGGCTATTATGGAAACATTAATTGGAGTATGTGGGTGTGCTCTGATTTGTTTTTATTTATTTTGAGAGAGAGAGAGAGAGAAAGAGAGAGAGAGAGAGTGCACGTGGGGGAGGGGTAGAGAGAGAGGGAGAGAAAGAGAATCTCAAGCAGGCTCTGTGCTGTCAGCATGGAGCCTGAAATGGTGCTCAAACTCATGAACTGTGAAGCCATGACCTGAGCCAAAATCAGATGCTTAACCAACTGAGCCACCCAGGTGCCCCTTATGATATATCCATAGAAATGACATGATTGGCCAAGAAAGCATATTAGCATATGTTTTAGTTATGAAATGTGATTCTCCATGGGTCTCAGTTTTAGCTCTGCTTATTATTTTAGTTCTTTAAAACTCTAATGATTAGCACATTTAGATATCAGGTGTTTTAATCTGGAGCAATTTATTTTATTATTTTTTTAAATATTTTTAGGGGTTTATCATAAATTAAATGCAAAAGGGGATTGAGAAAAAAAGGTTTTGTGGTTGTGTCACACAATTTATCAAAATAAATAGCAAACTCCTGATTTTTGATGGAAATAATCACTATATATTTTATTTCTACCACCAATTATTTAACCAGTAAGGGACAGAGACTGAGTTGTAATTGTCTTTCTTCCAAAATCCAAGCAAATATACTTTAAAAATGAAAGTTAGAGGATTTTGTTGTTGTTGTTATTGTTGTTAATTTTGCTAAGTTTTATTTGGGGACTAAATTTGTTTTCACTAACAGCAGTGGAAAACAAAGTGCTAAAAGGGTCTGAGAGAGGGAGATTGAATCTGGAAGTGATGATCTAACAGAAATACTCACTTGAGAATTTTAGACAGGCATCAAAACCTGTGGGAACTTCTAAGAATGATTTTGGTTTACATATTACTGTGATGTTCCTACCTTTCAGCTGGCAAATATATGTGTATTATAAATCACAGGCCATATTAAAAATCCATTTCACACTGGTATTTACTTAGTTATCAGGACTATATTAGCATAAAAAGAATGACGTTTAAGGTTTCCAACCATGTGTCCTGCGAAATTGTCTTTATAATCATGAGAAGCGACACAATCACATTTACACTGGGCAGCCTGGCATGTGCACAGTGCCTGACTTGAGATGTGTTCAATTAAAAAAAATGAGTGATGTTCTGAAGGATAAGACTTATTTTTGTATTGTATCTGTCAACTTGTTCTTGCACACAAATGCTCTTTCTTCCCCTTTATGTCTCTGTCCTACTATATAAAAGGATTGATGTAGGTAATAAACCTGACCTACTTCCTAGATTTAAAACTGCATCTGTCGGTAACTTGCTAAAGAGTTTGATCTCTGATGAGCTAATCAAGGCTTATACTGTCACCCCAATAGGGCACACATGGAGTCATAAAATTGTTTCACCCTGTTATGTGTAAGTTGGAATAAAAAGGTATTAGCACAATGTCAGCACAAATGCTTCTAGAGTTCTTTTCCTTAAAGGAACTGATCTCTTCCTAAGACACAGGACCAAAACGAAGAACAGGACACCTAAACCACCATTATCTATGTACTTTCTTATAGGAAGTATACACAGACATTTCTCAGGCCTGATGGGTAAGAATAACAGGAGGACATATATGATTTTTAAAAACAGCCACATTGTAGTATACAGTCAGCAGCTTCAAGAAACCAAAGAAATGCTTTAACTGCCCTTTTTGGATACATGACACACATCACTACTTAAACAGAATAAAGCTCCTATATGCAAGTGCCTTTTATTTTATTTGTTATCACTTCTCAGATGAAATACCAGTGGACTAACTGGGATGCTGGCTAAGCTGGATCCTGAACCATGATCAAAATTAATCATGCAGTCTGGGATTTAGTGACAAGCGTTCGAATGCCACATTGAAAATGGCAGCATCTGCTTAATACCATGAGCCCATCAGCATTGATGTATAACAGCACTAAGATAGGAACTGTTTTCGTCTGAAAGTAGAATAAGTATATATGTGATTAAATGATGAAGAAAATGAGTGTTAAAACTGAAGTCGCTTTAGAAATTGTTAAATCGTATTATTGAAATTAAATGGTTTAAGTTGTTCCTGTTTGAAAGAAGAAAGTGAAATTGTCAACCATGAGTTTACTGATTATAAATACTTGCCTACATTTGGTTCAACTTCTCAAGTATCCATAGAGACATTTAGACGGCAGCCTACTGTGTATGTTAGGCGAGATTTGGGTAATTAATAAAAATGAGGTGTTAAACCAGTAACAGGGAAGGAATTTAAACTAACCTTCTGCTCTACCCTTTCATCCTCCAATCTTAAATCAACGTATAAGTTATATACTTGACAATAAATTAAATGCTTATGCTACAAATTACACATCAGAAACAAAATAATTAATTTATCTTTTTTTTGTAAGCATAAAGTTAGTTCAAAATGGGAAATGTGTGCTTTCACTGTACAGTCAGTTCTGCTGTAATGCAACATATACATTTCTAAAAATTACTCTGCTGTGCAAAACCACCCAGTAAAATAGGGAACTTATAGGGTAAATGTGGTTAGGGTACAGCACTCAATAACTTTATTATTGACATCATTTTATAAGTATGATTGTGATTAACATTAAAAAATAGGAACCAAATAAAAATGGTAGCACAGTTTTACATATATTAAATGGTTAAGGAATACATAAAGACTACAAGAAGTGTGATACTTGAAAAAACCTGCTTGTAGAAGTGGCTATCAGAAAACTTCAGTTTATTTGAAAGGAGGGTTATCTCACAAGGAAAGCTATAATGCTATATAGGGATGGGTGCGTCTCACAACACAGGCAATGAGCTATGGTAACTGGTAGATGTTTGGGTGTGTATCTTCTGTATTCCAGTGCAACATGGGTCATCTGGGTGCAGTTTTTCGGTGTTCACTTAGCATGTCACCCAAATGAAATAGCATGTAGGTAAACACAATTCACATTACACTCATTATTACCTAGTATAACAATTGCATTGGGCCAAATTTATGTATTTAAAACAAGAGTTATAGGGGCACCTGAGTGGCCCAGTCAGTTAAGTGTCTGACTTCAGCTCAG
This sequence comes from Panthera onca, assembly GCF_046562875.1. Lineage (NCBI taxonomy): Eukaryota > Metazoa > Chordata > Mammalia > Carnivora > Felidae > Panthera > Panthera onca. Next base: position 56,722,449 of record NC_138339.1, read on the forward strand.
GTCATGATCTCATGGTTCATGGGTTCAAGCCCTGTGTCAGGCTTTATGCTGTCAGCTCGGAGCCTGAATCCTGTTTCAGATTCTGTGTCTCCCTCTCTCTCTGCCCCTCCGCCTCTTGTGTTCTCTCTCTCTCTCTGTCTCTCTCAAAAATAAACAAACATTAAATTTTAAAAAATTAAAAAAAAAACACAAGCATTATAGCACAGCTGACTCAATTGGAATCTGTGCAAATTTTAGTTATAAAGTATATGCCCATTATGTCATAAACCTGTCATGACAAAATTTGAATATTCAGAAATACAGTATTGAACACAATTTTCCTTATGCTGAACATCTTTACGAGGCAAAGATTTGGGGTATTTTGTACTTTTGGCTTTCTCAAATCCACTTTCAATCTGTTCTATTTGAAGGATAACAATCTTTGTCAAATCTTTACAAAATTACTTTCTAAAGATTTTTTTTTTTCAAATAGGAATCTCTTAATCATCAAGGAATAAAGAAAAGAGTTAATTTTAATTAAATACATACTATGGGCCAGGAACAATGCTACAAATTCTAACTGCCTCATATCATATGTTGTTCACTTAGAGCCCCCATGTTTGTTTTGTTGGTTTGCTAATATACTCATTTATAGAACTGGTGACTATAGCGTAGAGTGGGTAAGCAATTTCTTGAAGTTCATATAGCAGATAAGTGCAAGGCTAATTACTTTAGTATTCTGATTCAGGTTCTTTAGAACCACTCAGAGGTAATTTTTAAGTTCTTGGCATGGAGATTTGAGAGAAAGGGCCTATAAAATTTCCATTCTGTTGACTGATAAGTTCTTTATAGTAGAGCATTATGCCTATTAACAAATGTATTACCCTTACATCTTTGGCGTGGTTTTAGTTTGCCTTATCAGAGAACTTAGGAGACTGAATGTAGAGATGCTTAATCTTTTCTGTTCCTTTAATTCAAGGGAAAAGATGTCCCCTGGGTCAAGAACCTAATTAGCATGGGTGTGGAGTGGGAAGAGCGTTGCAAAATATATATTCTCTTCCAGATTGGTAAAGTTGTGGTCAAATAAGGGATCTTTACTTGCTACCCATCCTTTAAGAAGCTGATAAAAACTATGAACTCTCTCTTCTGGCAAATGCAATAGACACTTGATTAAAGCCCCTTAAAATAATGTATCCCCCGTTTCCCTCCTTCATGCAACAGTATTATCTTCAAGTGTTGTCTGCTTAAGCACTGAGGGGTGGCAGGAGGGAGGAAAGCAATTGTAGATTTGGCCAGAGGAAAAGTTGGTTCTCTGCCCAGGAAGTTACCTGGCTACTGCTAATTGCCAGCTATGAGGACTTATTTTGCTCTTTTTAAGGCTTCATGTCAGCTGTTATTCTAACTCTTTCTCCACCCATCAAATATCACTTGGAAGAACACAGCAGGTGCTCTGAGAGTGTTTGTCAGAAAATATAGATGTTTATATATGGTTACCAGATTTTGTAAATAAAAATATAGGACATAGAGTTAAATATGAATTTTAGATACACAACCTTTTAGGTTATAAGTATATTCCAAATATTTCATAGGGCATACTTATACTAAATAATTCACTTTTTAAATCTCAAATTCAAATTTAATTGGGGATCCTGTAGTTTATGTGGCATCCCTATGCTTATAAGCAATATATTCCAAGAGGCAGGTGTTCTCAGCAAGGCCCTCAGACAACCTTGCTTTAAAGATTGCCTTTTTTGATAATCCATGGTCATTTCTTTAAATTAATTGAAAAAAAATAGTAAAATTTTTGCTTCAGCCTCAGCCACTTAGGACTCATAATATCCTATCAAAAGGGTTGTCAGCATCTTAAATTCTTGCCTCGTTTTCACAGAGTAGCTAAAGGCAGGGCTTTAAGAGCTTTTATTTCCTCTTCTCAAATTGAATATATATTCAAAGGTTCTTTATGAGTACCTTTATGAATCCCTATTTATATGGGAAATAAAAGATTCCATATTATTTGACTCTTCTATGTTTCTATCTTATGAGCAGCACAATCATGCTGGTGTTTTCCTGAACAAATACAGAACAAACCCTCAATGTATGGCACCCAGGACAAGTGAACAGTTTCATATCAGCTAAAATGTAACCAAATCTATTGCACCTAAATGTCTCTTTTTGAGACATTTCAAACTTGGACTTCCAAAAATATTCACCAAATAATGAATGTCAGAAACCAATTCTTCCTCTATGGCATTTATTCATGTGATAAAGCCCACAAAGCTATCTTTAATTATTACTGTATAGGATATCCCGTTATCTTTAATTATCATTGCCGAATGGTTGAAAAATCAAATACTGCTGGCAATCAAGAGTCATTATACAATAGCATGATTGCATCTGTTCATATTAACAGATAAGCACAGAAAATCAAAACAGTGTCTGATTTAACCACTAAAACTGTCTGAACAAAATATTGTATCTAGCGCTCTTAATATCTTGCGGTGACTTTGATCTGATTAAAATCCAAAGAAACATAACCACAAATGCAAATGTTCTGGTGTTTCTGAAATTAATATTGCTGAATTTCACTGGACTGAATTGCTGGAATCCTAGTGAAGCAGAAGTGATTATAGGCACAGTATAAACTTATGATAGGAGGATATCTAAATCTCTGAGGCCGCAGGTGCAGGATTATAGCAAAACCCCAGTGAAACGTTCAGTGTTCTGTCTAAATACCCCAGTACAAAATTAATTAGGCAGTTGATCACATAATAAAGCTATGATGGATGATCTAATGGAAACTAGCATCTCAGAGTCAATAACAAACTTGATTCTCTTATTAGATGCAGCTGATTTTCAGTACTGCCATTTACAAGATTGTATGCATAATAGAAGATAAAAAAAGAGGGGGGTTCTATTTTGAAAATGAGAACTCAGTTACAGTATTTATCTCTGTTGGAAACTATAATATGTAAGCAATGTAGAATTTGTAGATAGACATATCTGCAAAGATACTTTCCTGAAAAGCACATCAAAGAACAGGGAAATAATGAGACAGGCTCCAGCTGTTGGATTCCTACAGCTTTTGATTTGTGCTCTACTAGAAACTCCAGGTTTTGATCCTGTGTTGATTATTTCCATGGTACTGAAGTTGATTTGTGCATTATTTAAAAACAGACAGTAGGCAGCAAACAAGGAAGAGTTTGCAAACTACATCTTAAAGGACATTTTGTTTCTGTCTTGTCATTTCTAGCATTCCACTTAAGGGCTTTGGTGATGTGCATGGCTACCTGTAGAGGAGCACACATTAAAAATGGAGAAGGTGCAGAACAGAGATAATCAAAGGTTTTAAAACGAGGATATTGCAAATAAAGTGACCATGGCATTCTGGGACTAGGGGATATAAAATGCCACATGTTCCATGTTGATTTTCAATTTCGTAAAACTGTGCAAATGATTCTGAGGGTGAGAACAGCTGCCCATTTTGAAGCAAGGAATATTTACTCGGCATAGAAACCTTGCGGTTAAATATTACTAAAAAGTCAGGGCATCTGAGTAGCTCATTTGGTTAAGCGTCCGACTCTTGATTTTGTCTCAGGTCACGATCTCACAGTCCTGAGATCCAGCCCTACATCAGGCTCTGTGCTGAGCATGGAGCCTGCTTGAGATTCTCTTTCTCCTTCTCCCTCTGCCCCTTTCCTGCAGGTGCTCCTTCTCTCTCTTTCTCTCTCTTTCTCAAAAAAAAAAAAAATGACTAAAAAGTCAATCAGCACTGGGCATCCCTCTTCCTGACCCATGGCTTCAAATAGCTCTTGCTTAAAAGGCAGCCCACTTTTGAAAGAGTTCACCATTAGTTGTTTCCTCTAACACGTTATATTTCCTAATTGCAAAACAATGGGAATTTTTGCAAATTTGGTAACAATGGTTTTTTGAAGAACTCTGCCCAAAAGTGTTTTGTGTTCTGATGGCAACAGATTAATGTAGGTAAAGGAAGAGGCCATAATTTCTGCTGCTGTTTGAGTTTTGATGATGTTTTTCAGCTGGTGTTTCTTTTCGTTGAATGCAGGATTATATCAGATGAGTTGTTTTTTTCTGTGGCTGCTCTTGAGAAAAGAAATCCAGCTGGCACGTGACTTCTTGATCTGGTTGTTTGTGAGCTCCTTTCCTCCTTTTTGCTTCTTTCCTTCCTGATGTTGCCACCTTCCATGAGCACAGATATATGAACACATGTATGCAAACAAACAAGCAAAAAACAAACAAAGAAACCCACAGGAAACAATTGGAACAGCTGCTTTGTGGACCAGTGAGGTAAATTATTTAAGGGTTATTTTTTGAGAAGTCCTCACAATTGATCAGCTTATTGATTCAGAAAGATATCAATAATCAATGTACAAATCTGAGAGTCTCTTGGAAGCCACTGTTTGATTTGACATTGACTCACCTTCTTGTCAACCATCACTTCCTCCCTCCTCATTTGGTCCCTCTTGGTTAGAATGTAAATATATAGTACTTACAGACTTCCTTAATTAAATAGAATGTGAGAATTATAATGCGCATTTCTATGTTCATAGGTATAAATTGTGAATATTTTTAGTGTCACAGCTATACCTGGGCTTAGGTGAAATAACACAAAAATTAAGAAAGGTTTCTTCCTGTAATCTAAAAGCTCTATATGGAGCTAAAAGCACTGAAAAAATGCAGAGTTTTCAAACAAAATATGAAATAAAAATATTCTGAAACATATAGGGAAAACAGTAAAGTAGCATGGAATTTAGTGGAAAATTATTTGTTCCAAGAACATAGATATAAATGAAGATTAGTAGAGTTTATTCACTTTTTTAAAGATTTTATTTTTTAAGTAATCTCTATATCCAAGACAGGGCTCTAACTTAGAACCTCAAAACCCAGAACTGTATGCTCTCCCAACTGAGTCAGCAGGCACCTGACTGGCTAAGTTGGAGAACATGTGACTCTTGATCTTGGAGTCATGAGTTTGAGCACCATGTTGGGTGTGGAGGTGACTTTGAAAAAAAGGTTAGTATAGTTTTAAAAGACTTCAAATATATAAGACAAATGAGCTGAGATTAAAACATATGCTAAGCTGCAAGAGAGAAATAAATTTGAAATATTTCCCAAAAAGCAATAAAGAAAGTGTGTCTGAACAAGTGAGTCCATCTTGATTAATAACTGAAAAGATATCTAGGCAATTTTAAAAAATAATTTAGTTACATAATAAATAGTTTTTTGGTTTTGTTCTTTAAAGTTTATTTATATTTTGGGGGTGTGGGGAAAGACAGAGAGAGAGAGAGAAAGAAGGAAAGTGAGTGTGGGAGAGGCAAAGGGAGAGCAAGAGAAAGAGAATCCCAAGCAGGTGCCACACCATCAGCATGGAGCCCAGTTTAGGGCTCAAACTCATGAACGGTGGGATCATGACTTGAGCTGAAATGGAGAGTCAGACACTTAACCAAATTAACCACCCAGGCACCCCCCAACTTTTTTTAAAAGTTTTTTTCAAAGTATTATTTATTTTTGAGAGACAGAAAGAGACAGAGTGTGAGCAGGGAAGGGGCAGAGAGGGAGGGAGACACAGAATTCAAGGCAGGCTCTGAGCTGTCAGCACAGAGCCTGATGCAGGACTCGAACCGATGGAACCCATGAACCGTGAGATCATGACCTGGGCCGAAGTCAGATGCCCAACCAACTGAGCCAACCAGGCGCCCCCCTCCCCGACTCTTTTTTTTAACTAGGCTTTATCCTCAGCATGGAGCCCAACATGGGGCTTGAATTCAAGTCCCTGAGATCAAGACCTGAGCTGAGATCGAATTGGATGCTTAACTGACTGACCCACCCAGGAACTCCATAAATAGGTATTTTTAAAAGGAAAGTATAAAATACAGAAAAAAGACAAAGAAGAAACAACATACTCTCAAATGAGAAAAATATGGTTACATACTTCCCTGAGAGTTTTGTATAGTTTGCAAACACAGAGAAATTATTAGTCAGATTGTCTAGGTTACATGGCAGTGACAAATTCCCAAATTTCAAGGGCTGAACAGAACAAAGGTCTGTTTCTAATTCGCATCATATGTCTAATGCAGGTTGGCAGGCCTTCTGCTTCCCAGAGTCACTCTGAGTCCCAGTCTGTTGGAGCCTCCAGTATAGTGTAGCTAAAGTATTTGAAACACATGGCCTACAAGTTTGCTGTGGTTGATTAAGAGAAGGCTCATGCAGGATGTTTATAAGATCCAGGCATATAAGTGGTTTATATTACTTCTGCCACATGGTCTCAAATTTACTGCAAAATAAATTGACAGATATAGTCTTTCTAAGTGCCCAGGAGAAGTAAAATGAAATAAAGATTTGGAACAATACAGACTTGTTTCTGTCTCCTCCCACACTCCCAGTTTTGGACAAAATTTGAATCATTATGTTTTACAGTTTAGCTTTATTTGAATTAATGAATTATGAATATATGTTTCCAATGTGTGCAGAATATTTCATCATGTAAATATTGTACCCTTTACACAAAGTATTTTTCTACTTTTGTAAATTGAAATTCCACATTAAAAAAAAAGTTTATTTATTTATTTTGAGACAGAGACCACAGGAGAGGGTCAGAGAAAGAGGGAAAGAGAGAATCCCAAGCAGGCTCTGTATTGCCAGTGTGGAGCCCAACACGGGGCTCAAACTCATGAATTGCGAGATCATGACCTGAGCCGAAATCAAGAATCAAATGCTTAACCAACCGTCAGCCAGGCGCCCCACCACATTATTTTTTATGTAAAGTATAGCAGTAAAGTTGTAACTAAGAGTGTGACTTTTCTGTCAGAAAGGTCTATATTTGAATCTATGACCCCTTTCCTTGCCACCTGTATGACTGGACGAGATTCCTTACACAACTTAGGCAGATCTTCGGTGATCTATTAGAATGTAACAATAATGTCTTTCTCATTTACTACCTTGAGGACATAGTGAGATGATAGGAAGTGCTTAGTTCATATTTCACTATTAAGTGTATAAGCCCAGAATAAATGGCGGTATTGAAAGCATTTTTTTATGATATTGGCGGTGGTTTGTGTTATTGCATAGAGCTCTTGTATGAACACCATGCATAGTAGTTGAGGCTAAGAAATTTTCTCTAACACAACACATCTGAGGCTTACATGAACTTTACCACAATTTAATCCTGAACAGAAGGATCATCTATATTGCCAATGCTACCCAAGTAATTTTTTTTTGATTAGCTCATATTTGGAAGGAACCTGAGTGGTTTTGAAAGTATGGAACAGTACCATAATTGTATATTGTGATCACTCCACACTGTTCTTCCATAGCTAGCCACTGCTCTGTGAGAGAAGAAAATGTATGCCATCTGGTGCTTTAAAACAAACAGCCAAGCTCAGAATTGCAAAGGCACATCTGTATGGATGTTTGTTATAGCAGTATTTATCATTCCAATGACATGTATCCCATCTAAAGAATCATAACTGGTAGTAAATTAAAGTGTGAAACAACATTAAAAGAATATGATACAGGCATGCAAAAGGAAAAGGGTAGCTAATACCTCATCCATTTATATAGAAAGATTTCCACAATATTGGTATTATTTTTTGTGCCTCCTGTGATTCCTCTATTTTTCCTTTACTGCCTTCCTCTGCATAAAGTGAATATTTTCTATGGTAATTCACACATATCCTCACAGTACTAAGTCTTGTCAGTTTTTGTTTATATGAACCATTCTAATAGGTACGTAGTGGGTCATATGGTAGTTTTTTTATTAAATTTTATTATTAAAGTATAGTTGACATATGATGTTATATTAGTTTTAGGAGTACAATATAGTAAGTTTACAATGTATACACTATGCAGTGCCCACCACAAGTGTAGTTAACATCTGTCACCATGCAGTATTATAATATTATGACTATATTCTCTTAGCTGTACTTCTCATCCTCATGACTGATGTATTTTATAACTGGAAGTTTGTACCTCAACCACATTATAGTTTTACATTTCTGCAATGAAATGGTATTTACTATTTCCATATGCCTCTTTGTCATATGTGGTATATGTGTGTGTGTGTGTGTGTGTGTGTGTGCGTGTGTGTGTATTCTATGTGTTATGTGTATCTTTTTGTCTATTTTAGTATTGGGCTATTTGGTTTTTGGCCAGTGAGTATTGAAAACTATATATTCCAGATATAAGTCATTTATCAAAAATATAACTTGCCATATTTTCTTCCAAGATGAAATTTATCTTTGCATTCTCTTATCAGTGTCTTTTGAGGAACAGAATTTTTTGTTGTTTGTGAAGTATAATTAATTTTTATATTATTTTTTGCTGTTGATATCATACTCAGGAGACCTTTGCCTAAGCTGCATCCAGAAAAAAAAATTTTTAAATGTTTATTTATTTATTTTTAGAGAGAGAAAGTGCAAGCAGGGGAGGGGTAAAGAGAAAGAGGGAGACAGAGAATCCCAAGCAGATTCCATGCCGTCAGCCCAGAGCCTGATGTAGGACTCAAACTCACGAACAATGAGATAATGACCTGAGCAGAAACCAAGAGTCAGATGGTAAACCGACTGAGACACACAGGCGCCCACAGAAAATTTTCTCTTTAACAAATTTATAGTTTTAGATTTTACATTTATGTTTATAATACTTTTTGACTTATTTTTTATATATAGTATAAAACATAGATTGTTGGGTGTTTTGTTCTGTACTAAATCTTGAAATCAAAGAATGTTAGCACTACAATTCTTTTTCTTTTCTTTTTTTAAGTTGTTTTGGTTATTCTAGGTCCTTTGCCTTTCCCAGTGAATTTTGGAATAAGTTGTAAGTTTCTGTGAGAAAATCCTGATGACATTTTGTTTGGTATGTGTTGAATCTATAGGTCAAAAAGGGAATAATTGACATCTTAACAATATTGAATCTTCAAAAGATGAACATAAATATCATTCTCATTATTTAGTTCTTCTTTCATTTCTTATAGCAATATAGTTTTTAGTTTTCTCTGTGCAAATCTTTTGTTTCTTTTGTCAGATTTACCCATAAGAATTTCATGTTTTTATGGTAATGCAAATGTATTTTTTATTTCAGTTTTTATTTTTGCTGGTGCATAGCACTGTGGTTTTTTAAAGATATTGATTTTGTATCCTGAAATATTGCCAAAATCACTTATACATTCTTTAACTTTTTTCTATCAAATTTTCAAATAAATTACCATATATGAAAATAAAAATTGTTTTTACTTAATTTTTTTTCTGTTTCATAATTCTGCCTAGAGCTTCTAGTGAAATATTTAATGGAGATGGTGAGATTGGACACCTTTGTCTTGTTACTGATCTTAGGTTGGAAGCATTCAGTCTTCCATCATTACTATTGTATTAACTATGTGTTTTTCATAGAAATACTTTTCCAGGTTGAGGAAATTTCCTGCTATTTCTGATTTAGTAAGAGTTATTATTATTTTTAAAATTTTTTTAACATTTATTTATTTTTGAGACAGAGAGAGAGAGAGCATGAACAGGGGAGGGTCAGAGAAAGAGGGAGACACAGAATCTGAAACAGGATCCAGACTTTGAGCTGTCAGCACAGAGCCCGATGTGGGGCTTGAACCCATGGACCGTGAGATCATGACCTGAGCCGAAGTCGGACACTTAACTGACTGAGCCACCCAGGCGCCCCAGTAAGAGTTATTATTAAGAATGGATGTTGGATTTTGTCAAATGCTTTTTCTACATCTAGTGAGATTTTATATATAGTACGGTCCTTTTTATCAGGCTTGTTTTTCTGGAATAAATCCTTGTAAAAATTTTTGGATTTGATATTATAAAATTCTATTAATGATTTTTTCACCTATAATTATTAGTGATATGGGTCTGTAGTTGTCTTTTCTTGTAGTGCCTTTGTCCAGTTTTGATATCAAAGTAATGATGGCTTCATAAAGTGATTTGAAAAATGTTTATTTATTTAGTTTTTAGATATAGAGAACACAAGCTAGGAGGGGCAAAGAGAGAGAATGAGACATGGAATTTGAAGCAGGCTTCAGTCTCTGAGCTGTCAGCACACAGCCCTATGTGGGGCTCAAACTCATGAACTGCCAGACAATGACATGAACTGAAGTTGGATGCTTAAAGGACTGAGCCACCCAGGTGCCCCGGTTTTAAGATTCTTTAGATAGACCACAGCAGTGCTCATCCTTGTGGTAATTATTCTGCACTACTGTGGCAAGATCATTCTTCTTGCTCTACTTGATACCCCATGAATTATGGAAACAGCACTACTCCTAGTCCTGTGTGATGATTCCTTTCAGATGGTTCTTTCTACAGCTTCAAGTAGTTTCCTCTCCTGAATTCACTGATCAGTACTCAACTGAATACTTGAAAGGAACTCTAGATTTCTGGAGTTTTCATTGTGTTGACCTCTGTCTGTTACACTGTCTTGTGAATCCAAGTCACCATCTTGCCTCTCCTAGAATCTTAGCTCTCTATCCAAGTCAGAAAGTCCTCTGAGCATTTACTGGATTCCCACTCCTTCTACTGCATCCCAGAAATTCTCTCAAGTTAATAGACTTAGGCTTTTGAGGATGTTGGTATCCTCCAAAATTTATGTTAAAATCTTAATGCCCAAATTGATAGTATTAAGAAGTGGGCCTTTGAGAGGTGATTAGGTCATGAGGACAGAGCCTTCATGAATCTGATTAGCGTCTCGTACAAGAGGCTCAAGAGAGTTCTCTTGTCCCTTCCGCCATGTGAGAGTATAATGAAAAATCTGCTAAACAGAATAGGGTCTTCACCTGACCATGGCTGGCATCCTGATCTTGGACTTTTAGCCTCCAAAACCGTGAAAAATAAATTTCTGTTGTTTATAAACTTCCCAGTCTATAATATTTGGTTAGAGCAGTCTTAAAGGTTAAGACATTAGTCACAAGCCTCACCTCATTTGTTTACCATCTCTCAACGATTACTCACCTTGATTGCCTGATTTCTAGTGTCTTAAAACTTTTTGTTTCCCATATTTTGTCCATTTTTGGTTGTTTCAGTAAAGATTGTTATTCCTTGTTATTCCATCTTGCTCAGAAGTGAAAATTCTATTTATTTGTAATTACATAGTAAACTATGAGGAATTTTTTGTAAAAATTAAAATAGTGTGGATTAATATAGAAGTCTCCCTTTAGTTGTCTGCAATGTCAGTCCCTTTCTGAGACATAACCACTGTTTTGTGAGTATCTTTCAAGACTATTTTCCATACATTTATACGTATATATCTTCACATAGCATAATATATTTCATGTGTGCATTTTCCAAACAAATGATGCCACATCTTTCATATTGTTCAGAAACCTACTATTTTCATGCAATGATGTGAGACATTTCCATCCCCATACATAGAAGTCTCACTCATTCTTTTCAATTTATTCAGTATTGGTAAAATAGTGTGTTTAATCATTTCTGTATTGATTAGGATATTTTTTTTCATTTTTTCTCTACTGAAATGATAGGTGAGATGAACAGCCTTATATACTCCTCTTTATGCAGTTGTACAAACATTTCTCTAAGACAGATAATACAAATAGAATATCTAAGCTAAGGGTAAGCACCTTTTAAAATTTGATAGTGTCAAGTTGCCCTCTAGGATCCTTCACAACAAAATTGTGTATATGAAAGAACATCTTCCTCATTTGCTTATCAACTATTGTTAATATGTAATATTTTAAAATGTAATCAAATAAGTGTAAACTGGTTTAATATCGTTTTAATTTTATTTTAAGTTCTGTAGTTACTGGGAAGGTCAAACATATTTTTATGTGTTAACTCTTTATATTTTCTTTACCATGAACTACATTTGTTAACCATTTGCCTATTTTTATAAAGATATCTCTTATTGTTTTGTGAATGGTGTGTGTGTGTGTGTGTGTGTGTGTGTGTGTGTGTGTGTGTCTGTGTATGTGTTTGCGCGTTTTTAAAGTTTTATAATCAACAAAATGTATCGTTTTGGAAGGGAATATATCTGAATCTTTTATTTATATGTATATATTGGTTAATTAATCAATTAATTAAAACCAAGCCATTACCCATTTCCCATCCCAGCTCTGCACCTTCCATCAACCACCGTATCTATGACCTAGGCAAAATCCAGGAAACTGGCTTTCCCTTTGTTCCAGTCACATATAGCCTTCATCAACGTGTTATCTTTTTAGGATTATTTTTATCTTTTATACTAAACTTTAATAACAAGCTTATTTGTTTTTTTTTTTTTCTGCATGTATATTTTGGATAGAAATTAGATATTGTGGTTAATCTGGAAATTTGGATCAATGTAAAGGCTGTTTTATGGCCTCTTAGTCTGAATTAGAAGTGTGGTAAGTAAGACCAGCTCAGGAATCCAGATTATATTTTATATTTTTTTTCTTTGCTAATGGCAGAGTTGTGGCTATATACCTGTTTATACAACTTGAATAGAATTATATAGGGATTTATTGTCTGAGGCCCTGTTTCTGAGAATGCAGGTTAGACTGAGTCAATTTATCAAGGAAGAAATACAAATTCTTACTATTTGATTTTAATTGTAACACTCAAAAGTTTACGTAGGGTTATCCTCAGCAAGGTTGAACAAATTCATAATACAGGTGAAAACTCTTAACTGGTTAGGTCTGACTGCTTATATGAACATAAAATAATTTGTGTTAATTTTTTTGACTTGACAAGGTATATATTACATGATTCTTCTAGTGAGTATATTTTTTACTCACTATAACTACTGGCCTTTTCTTGGGGATTTTCCTGGTGAGCTCCTTGAGAGTGGAAGTTTGCTTCATTACTCTTCAAGTCTTTCTTAGCCTTTGGCACAGCACCTTCCATGTCTCTAGGCAAGCTCTGCTCAGGAAAATGTTGACTGTTAATAAAGAATAATATTAAAGATACTGCTCATATTGATAATAACGATAATAGTGATAATAATAACTAGAATTGAGTTTATGTTACATATTAGGCAGGGGCCTAATGGCTAGTTCACTTCCTTTTAAAAATGAGGTAACTGAGGTCTATAAAGGTAAGACAGAGGTTGAGCCTAGATTCTGACCCAAGCATGATGACACAATATGCTGGACTTCAGTTGATGCACTATGTACAATTCAAATTCAGTAAATGTGTATAATTTCATAAAGCACTCCTTTGTTTGAAAATCTGTCTCCTCCCACTAGGCCTCATGTTTATTGAGGTCAGGTGTCCATCTTGTTTATTTTTTTCTTCCAGGCTGTAGCACAGTGTTTCTGGCACAGAGGAAGCTCTCAGTAAATGGTATTAAAGTAGTGAATGGGATGAATGTCATGCCCTTCCCCCTGAACCTTCCAGAACAATGTCTAAAATCTCTATATCTTATATGGCTCTCAGAATTCATATTTCTGTGCACAATGAGTACTATATGAATGTTAATTGATGATATGACTGAAGGTAATAATGTATTTTTTCCTCAGAGTCATAAAAGTGGGTAGTTGTATTAGTCAGCCATTAACATAATAAAAATTCCCAAAGTTCAATGATTTAAGATAACCATTTATTCCTGGTTTGTTGTGTGTAGGTAGGCACAGAGTTGACTTTCTCAGCTGCCGTGGGCCCCGGGGTAGTGGTTCAATTCAAACACATTTCTGTATCTCTCTCTCATCTTTCTTGGGCCAGCATGTTTGATGTGGCAGGCTCTTTTTACAAAGATGGCAGGAAGGAGGATAAGCACATCACAAGCCTTATTGGCTAAAGCAAGTCGTAGTAGAAGTTGTACACTCCATCTCCAGTAGGAATAACTGCAAAGTTCTATGAAAAAGGGCATGAATTTTGGTAAATAATGGAGTCAATTATTCAGTCTATCACATTTGTACTACCCAAGCAAGTGATAGAGAAAAACATTTAGAAACACCAACAGCAAAATTTTGATTAAGCCCTTAAATTAATGTAGTAGAAGTTTGAGGCAAAATCCAAGCCAATTTTTATCTAATCACAGTTTTCTTCTGCCATTCCAACAAATGCAGATAATATTACAGCCATTTCTAGAGTAATCAACTGTCGTATCCCAAACAGAAGATTATAACTTCAGCTGGAAATCGAGCAGCAGGAAAGGTGAAGGCTTAAAAAAATAAATAAATAAAACTCACTTAGACTCAAGCGATACTTTGCAATAAAGAAAGAGGATATGGACAAGAGGATTAAGAAATTAGCCACACAAACAAAATTGTATACCAGTAGAAGACTGTGCTTGTCATTAGAGGAAGCACCAGAGAGAATTTAGTTATCAGAAAATGAAACATGAAGTAAATGTGACTGGCCTTGAACAATAAAAACTGAAAGATATTTATAAAAAATAGAAAGGTAGTAAATCTAGAAAATTAAACCAGGGAAAATAAAGATTTCCTTTTACTTCATACAAAAAGCATTATCTTGTATATGTTTCTCTTAAAGCTTCTTAAGCTTATGGAATGAGTGATGCAGAAGAGTGCAGGAGGAATTATACCAGTGTTTCAGTCTTTGAGAGACAGAAATGGATTGTTCACATCCAGGCTCTGTACTCCCTTGCAGGTACTGAGTTCGGTATGCTGCATCCCTCCTTGAGTCTGCCCAAGAGCATCTGTATAGCTGTGTCAATGGCTGGGTCCAAATGAGGATCAGAGATCAAAGCTGAGACATAAACTTGTACATAAACAAAACACTTCATATTCTATCTGAAGATAAAAGTAATAGGGAAAAATGTCCAATGAAGTAGCTATCCTTGTACAATAGCTGAACATTTCCCTGCAACTTTTCTGTGTTTTTCAAACAATTTTCTTTATTTTCCCTTACACGAAATGACATACACTTGCAATTTCTCACCCCTTGGCCCAAATTGTGGGTCATTTTCTAGTCTCTCAGGCATTTACTGTTTTATATACATATAAATACGTGTACACTTATGTATACACACAGACAGGAGAAAAATATGAACATTATCTTAACAAAATGTACTTTATACCAAGTTTAACAGAAGGAACAATGTGTATGATCTTAAAAATGAATTTTGATAAGTATAAAAACAGGATCAATAACTTTCATAAGAGAAAGAGTTCCTCAGTTTCCCATCCTTGCCCATCAAAGGTAGAGTTGCTGTAAAATAGAATTAGATTTATCAAAATATGGTGAATGTAAGACCATAGTATCCCATCACTTTCCTTACTTCTCAGGACAAGAATACATTAAATCTGTTCTTGTACTCCTAGTGGAAAACCAGATACAAATTTAAGGGCTAGAATTCATAGGATCATTTTTTTAAAAGCTGTGAAAAATACACACATACATACATACATAAAGAGGCACCTGAGTAGCTCAGTCAGTTAAGTGTCCAACTCTTGGTTTCAGCTCAGGTCGTGATTTCACAGCTTCCTGGGTTCAAGCCCCTCATCAGGCTCTATGCTGGCAGTGTGGGGCCTACTTGAGATTTTCTCTCTCCTCTCTCTCTGCCCCTCCCCCATTCACACTGTCTCTGTCTCTCTTAAAATAAAATAAAAAAAAAAACTTAAAAAAATAAATAATAAAAAAGCTATCATATTTGTTTCTGAAAAATCTGATTATGATTGTAGAAATCCAAGGCATACTAGGAAGCAGAATGAATCTTCTGACTTGACTGCTTTTCCATTATTATGTAGAAATAATTCACACACTTCCTGTCTGTTTCTCTTTGCATACATAAACCATGGGAATTTTAGCGTATTGGGATATACCTAATGTAGACTGGTCCATGAGCTAAAAAGCTCAATTGGAAATTACTACCACCTGCCCAAATCATTCACATGACATAGGGAAGATGGCCTTGACCTTATGAAATGGATACTGCCTTTCATATCCTACTTTCATGCATGCATCTACTCATTCTTTCAAATCTGTGCTTATTTAGTGAGTATTTTACAGGCCAGATGTTCTGATACATACCAAAGATTAGGAGATTGATGGGGCAAGGGCACAACTGTTGAGAAACTCATAGTCTAAAGAAGATACCCCTATAAACAAGTTATAATGATGAAAAAATATCAAAACAGACCACTATGGAAGCTGGAAGAAAGCAATCAGCTTTGTCACTAGTAGTCCAGAAAGGCTCCACAGAGCAGGTGTACTTGTGCTGGATCTTGAAGTATAAGCAGAAGTCTGCCTCCTACAGAGAAAAATGGAAGATGTACCAAGGAAAAAGGACCTTTGCAAATTCACTGAGGCATTCCCCACATGATGCCTGCTGATGGTAACCTGTAATTGAGATATGATTTAAAACACAGTCATGGGGAGTTATTTTAGTAGAAACTGTCTCCTCCTATCTGTACCCTAAATAAGGCTATGAAATAAGTCAAGTAGAATAGAACAGAACCTGAACTGGATATAAAAAAATTGTCCCTACTAATAAACCTTTCTTTCAGAAAAGTGGTCATTCTTATCTTGGTTGAGTTCATTGTGTAATAATGTTTATAAAATTTGTTACAATTGACACAGGTAATGATATCTTGAAGCATGTGTAAGTAGGTGGTATTTGCAGATTTGCCAATTTTGCTTTGAACTGTATCTCGTGTCATTGTATAGTTTGTGTTTTAGGGAGGGAAATGGAAAGGAACACACTCTTTCTTGCTCTTAAACAAGGCATTTATTTCATTGGAGATATTGTTTATGGGAGCTTCCTAAGTAGTCTTCAAGAACTCATTTATATTCCAATTGAGAATTCAAGTTCTCATAGTAAAAGATCCCCTTAAAATTCTCCGTATTCTCTGTCATATTGTTATGTTTCCACTAAAAAAAGAAGTAGAGGGTTATAGCCATGATTTTGTCTGTTATCTTGTCCACTTCCTAGGAGAAGGATGAGAATTGCCTGTGTGTCTCCTTTCTTCACTTACTGGCGCTTATTGTCTTGGTTGGCCAAAGAAGAAAGTTATTAGGCTGTATATTTTTAAAGGGCAAGAAGAAATGACCCTGGACTTCATTGGGCCTTTTTTGCTAGTTAATTTTGCCTTCCTGATTAAATACTGTCCTCTTACCTATATTTACAATAAGCACATTTCCTTCTTTTTAATCTTATCTTCCTATACCTGTATATTGTATTTATCCAGTATTTAAAATGTCCCTTGTCATTTTAATATGTAACATTTGCCCGGTTAAATTGTGAAACCTCTCTTTTAACCAGAGTTCCAGACCTGGCCTTACCTGGTCAACTCTGTCTCTTTGACACTTGGGACCAAGCAGGTCAATTCAAGAGCACTGAAACTTCGACTGTCTACCATTTCTTCACAGTCTTAATTGGATATCTTAATTGACAGTCAGACATATGATTCCACTAATTACCAGCTATATGACCTTGATTAAGATCATCATGGCAGGAGTCCATTATGGAAGTCTACTGTTTATATCTTGCCATCTAATCAATCCTTTTCCCCCACAACCCTTACCTTTCTTACCTTCGCCCCGAGAGATATTGCTTTTCTTGTGTGGACCTCTAAAACATAGCATAGTTCATTCTGATAGTCTTCACACAATATTTAGCCCTCCAGCCTCAAAATCAACCTCTTTTTCCCTGTCTCTCTTGTTCTTTCTGCCTCCCTGCATCCATCCGTTTCTATTTTATTTTTTACACACATAGAATTTTAAATTATGGTGTTTGTTCATATTTAATAATTTACTATGTACACATCCAAATTTGGGTTTCTATTTTCTTAAGAAATTTTTCTAAAAGAGTTTTGTTTATACAAGTTTGATACAGTTCCTACTACTCTTTTCTCCTAACACCTAGATGCTATTTATCAGCTTACTTATGCTATTGTTTTCTCTTATGTTTGTCCATCTTCATTCACTCTGCTGCCTGCTCGATCTCTGAAGAGACTTGTGTTTATGACCCCTGGCATAGATTTATTTATAGCCACAAGCAAGATAGGATTTATTTCTAGAAAATTGAGGGCAAATAGTTAAGTAATCTTCCCAAAGTCATGTTACTCAAAGCCCAGTCTTTTAATTCAATTCAGTATCTTTCTCTTACACAGTGTTTCCCATTCTTGAGTGTGTCTCAGAGATACCTGGAGATCTTGGTAAACAGATCGTTAGCCCCTACCCCAGAGTTGTTTGCTTGTCTGTTTTCTATTTACCAAGTCTGGATTGGGGCCAACAAATTTGTATTTCTAGCAAGTACCTAGTTGATGCTGGTGGGGGACCACACCTTGAGAACCATTATGCTTTGCCATTATCTTTTTTAATATCTTCCCCAAGTCCTTTCAGCTTACCTTTAAAATTAGATGAAGAGTATTTACTCTGTCTTCCTCTCAAGTCTCAATATTGCTGTTTCAAATCATCTGCAACGACAACAACAACAACAACAAAATACAGCTACAAAATAAATATAAACCTTGTCTCCTTCACTAGGGCATAAGCTCCATGAAAGCTGGAGCAATCTTGTTCATTCACTATTTCTAGTTTTTTGATAAATAGTAAGTGCTTTATAATTTTTTGAATAAATTAGTAAATAGTAAAACCCAGGGCTTTGATTAAAGCCTTAATTTGATTAAAATTAAACAAACAAAAAAAAAGATAGAAGTAGAGACCTGGTCCCTACCAATCAATTACTATTTAAATTCAAGAAAATAATTCCTAGGGAATATCTATGCTTCTCTGATTTATTTGGTAGCTTAGTCATGCTTGTGTTAGGAATGCAAAAGGAAGCAGTGTATCATTTGCTGATAGCGCTTGTTGTAATAGTTTCTCTTCTGGGTAGTAAGAGTTTCTACATAAACATTCAAAGGATTGTAATCACTACCCAGAGACCGAATCCTCTGCCCTGACAGTTGGAAAATGACTCTACGCACTGACAGCCCCACAGGATGGGAAACGCAATAGCTCTGCTACTACTGTGTAATGTTGCTAAGCTTAATTGACTGCACCCATAACTAGTGGGAGAAAGTGAGAGTGTGTAATCTATACTACTCTTAAATTATCATGTGGTACCAACTTGTAGGCTTCCTGGAGAATCTCTTGGAGGGTAAGCCATGAGGTATTTGGATTTTAGATTTCCCTGTCCATTCTAAGGTTTTTTTTTTTTTTTTTTTTTTTTTTTTTTTTTTTTTTTAACGTTTATTTTATTTTTGAGACAGAGAGAGACAGAGCATGAACGGGGGAGGGTCAGAGAGAGAGGGAGACACAGAATCGGAAGCAGGCTCCAGGCTCTGAACTGTCAGCACAGAGCCCGACGCGGGGCTCGAACTCACGGACCGTGAGATCATGACCTGAGCCGAAGTCGGCTGCTCAACCGACTGATCCACCCAGGTGCCCCTGTCCATTCTCAGTTGTACTCACTTGTTCTTTTTTTTTTTTTTTTTAAGTCTCATGCTGTTACTTTCTCAAATGTACTTTGCTTTTGCTTTCTTTTCCTTTGCATCTTTCCACAGAGCCACTCTTATTCCTCTTTTCTCACCTCTCCTTCTTACTGAATATTCTGATCAGCATTCAAACATGAATAATTAAGACACCACTCCTGTCTTTTCATTCCTCTCCAGATACTGTTTGTTCTAATCTGCCATGAAGCTTTTAAAAAAGGTTGTCTATAAAGGCTGTCACACTTTTACTGTCATAATTACCTTACTACTCTTGTCTTATTTTATACCCATGACTCACAAACAGCCTTGCTAAGGACATCAGTAATATCCATGTTCGAAATCGAAAGAACACTTCTCAGTCCCCACCTTACTTAACCACTCACTACATTTCACACAATTGATGTGCTTCCTTCTTGAAGGTTCTTTTCTTTTGGCTTCCAAACTACTGACATTCTGTGGCTTTGTGCCTTCCTCCCTGAACACTCCTTTTCAGTCTCCTTTACAAGGTACTGTCTTTGTCTCACTCCTAAACATTAAAGTTCTACTCTTCTTCCTCTACTGTCTTTCCCTGAGTGATCTTACACACATATGATTCAAATGCTAATATTCACTACTTCCTATCATGCATCCATGCCTCTCATCTAACAGATAGGTTTATGGATTCATTGTCTTCTGGGGAACTCTACTTGAATAGCTCTCAGGTATCTCTAACTTGAAATGTCCAAAATTCTACTCCTGAATTCTCACCTTCTCACTTCAACACCTGATGTTTTCTCTCTCTCGTCTGCTATAACTGACCCACAAATTCATGCCAACATCTATCTCCACCCTATCCATGCATCCTCAGCTACACTGTTCATTCCCTTGTCTGATTCATCATCATTGTTGTCTCTGAAACTTTACCCCTTTTAGTCATCTTCCTGAAATGCTGTTCTCCCCACTCTTTATTACAGAGAATTCCTATTTATCTGCAGGTCTTTTTTTTTTTTTTTTTAAGTTTGTTTATTTATTTGAGAGAGACAGAGAGAGAGAAAGAGAGAGACACAGAGAGAGAAAGAGAAAGCATGAGTGGGGGAGGGGCACAGAGAGGGACAGAGAGAATCCCAAGCAGGCTCCTCACTGTCAGGACAGGGCTCAACATGGGGCTGTAACTCACAAACAGAAAGATCATGACCTGAGCCAAAACCGAGAGTCAAACACTTAATGAACTGAGACACCCAGGTGCCCCTGATCTACCACTCTTAATTTAAATGTCCTTTGCTCAGAGACCTTCCCAGACCCCTCAATCCCACTGGTATGCTCTCAGAGCATTTATGCAATTCTTTGTAGCAGTTACCTTGAGTCATAATTCTGCTTTTATATGAATGTTATTTCATGTTATCTCCTTAATATACTGTAAGCCTTATGAGTGCAGTATCCTTGATAGTGTTCCTTTCTTTTTTAAATGATTATATCAACCAGGGTGCAACTCAGAGCCTAATACATATTAGGCCCTTAGTAAATATCTGTTGAATAAAAGGTATTCCTTACAAGTATTCTTCTTACTAGATATTTTTTTTTCTAGTTTCCATCTCCTTTTGCTACTTCTCTCAGATTGATTCCTAACTCTGTCCTTTTCTCTCTTTATCCTTTCCTTCTTCTTTCCTTTATTTTTTACTTCTCTTCATTCCTTCATGGAAAACATGGACTTTCCAGTTAAAACTAAAAATCCCTACCTACTTATAAAGTTTATTCTTATTTAAGAGTGAGACAACTAGTTTAATTCAGATAAAGAAACATATACCCAATAGCAGATTTTCATTTCCTTTTTTTTTCTCTTTCTCTCTCTCTCTCTCTGTCACTCAGTCTCAAATTTGGCTTTGTAACTTAGACATTTTGGAAGAGAGATAGTGTGTGGATGAGCAAGATAAATGATTCTGTCTTAAAATACCCAGGACTAACTGTATATATTGATTTATTCAATCTTTCCTTTATTCATTCATTTAATCATTTATTCATTTAACTAACTTATTGTGTATTTTGGACTTTTATAGTCTGAACCTCAGATCCCCCATTTACTTGCTGAGTTGCTGTGACAAATAAATTAATCATTTCTCAGTTTCTTTATCTCCTGAAATGGGTAAAAACAGTAACTAATTTATATAATGAGTTATTACATGCAGAAGTGACTAACACATAACAAACTCCATACAATTATTAGCTAGCATTATTTTAAACAACATCATTAATTAATCATTACTTTTTTTGTACATTGTATTACATAATGTTGAACAAAATACAGTGTATGTCTTCACATAGTTTACATTCAAGTACAGGGAAAACTGTGACTAAATTTGGCTCACTCACCAGTTTTGTACATCATGTTTTATTGGAGACGTGCCTGGGCGGCTCAATAGGTTGAGGGTCTGGCTCTTGATTACAGCTCTGGTCATGGTCTCACCATTTGTGAGATCAACCCCCATGTAGGGCTCTGTGCTGAGAGCATGAGCCTGCTTGGGATTCTCTCTCTCTTCCTCTTTCTCTCTCCCTTCCCTGCTGGTGTGCACACACATTCTCTCTCTCAAAAATAAATACATAAGCATTAATAAAGTTTTATTGGAATATAGCTAGCTCATTTCTTTATTATTTGTCTAAAGTTGCTTCATGCTGCAACAGCGACACTGAATAGTTGTTAAAGAGATCGAAAAAAAAAAGTTTAAAAAAAAAAGGGGGCGCCTGGGTGGCTCAGTCGGTTAAGTGTCCGACTTCAGCTCAGGTCACGATCCCACAGACCGTGGGTTCGAGCCCGGCGTTGGGCTCTGGGCTGATGGCTCAGAGCCTGGAGCCTGCTTCCGATTCTGTGTCTCCCTCTCTCTCTGCCCCTCCCCCGTTCATGCTCTGTCTCTCTCTGTCTCAAAAATAAATAAAAAAACGTTAAAAAAAAAAAGTTTTAAAGAGATCATATGCCCTACAAAGCACTCTTCAAGGCAAGTTTGCTGACCCCTGTTCTGTTGCAGGTAGACATACTATCTATTTATTCAGGCGATAGCCTAGGTTATAGGAAATCCATTGGAATCAGGGAAACCTGGATTAGTATTCCAATTTTCCCATTCTACCACTGTCTTGTGTGGTTTTAGCATGCCACTTATCTTTCCTGTGTATCAGTTTCCTTGACTCCAAAATGGGCCCAGTGCCTATCCTGATGTGTTCTTACAGGGTTAAATAATAAAATGTATATACATGTTTGCAGTTGTTGGTGCTCCATAAAAACTTGTTATGCTTTCCTTTTGGAGAATAAAGATATTATCTTATATTGGTATTATACATATTAACACTTATTACAACTTTACAACTACATAAAACCATTTTATATCAGGAGTCAAAATAATCATAGTCTGTAATAAAATAAAGTCCAGTAGAAGAAAAATAGATTTTAATTGCAGTAAATGCAAATAAAGGACATGTTAAACTCCACTTTCCATTTTAGTGCTTTTTCTATCTTAACCATCTTCGTCTTGGTTTAAATTTGTCATATTTAAGTTATAGGTTTAAACCTTTTAGATGCTAATGATTGTTCTTTGCTAATTAGGTTTCCAAGGTGCTTCTAGTGCAAAAACCAACTGAAAATACCATGTAAACGAAATTACTGAGAAAGTGGAATAATCTTGTCTGTGAGAGGGAAATAATTTGTTTTTTTTTTAAGGTGCCTCTTTAATAATAGCTTAAAACAATAAATCTATGAAGGTTTGTTTTTTCACAGTAGTTAACCAGTCAGTAACGTTGCCTACAAAATTCCAATTTAAAAAATGACCTTTTAAAGATGGCATATGAAATTAAATTTTAATGAGTGATAATAAATGGTGGTACTTTTCACAGGAGGAAACACAATGCTTGCCTGGAGCCCTTGCTACATGTCATCCACTTTAGTGCTCTGTTATTGTATCTTCCCCTTCATTATTTTCAAGGGAAGATGACGGGACAGCACACTTTGAAGAACCGAAAACAGTTTTAATATTGTGCTTACCAAAGGCGATCTTCGTCACTGGCTAATTAGGCAGATGGCTCTCCATTGCTTCAGTGATGATTCTTTTGTAGAATGCTGTTCCGTCCCTCCACAATGACAGTATAAGGTGTTTAAGCATTTCTGTGATTATGTGGCCTGATTGAAAAATAAATCTTCATGATTGGGCTACAAAAAAAAAAGTGTTTCACTTTACCAGATGGGGACTCCACTACAGTTTTGTAGCAAACACAGAAAGATCTTCACAATTGACTTGAATCTAGGAAGAGAAAAGCTTAAGGACAAGAGGGTCCCTGCAAAAGGCTTGATGGCTTTCTTAACAAAATAGAAACAATCACCAATGCTTCATAGGCCAATATAAGCAGTCTTTTATTAATCCTCTGGGCCACTTGAGTTCATCGTGCCATTTACTCAATGAGAACAATTTATCATTAATGGGCAATAATCATGGCAAACATAATTATTAATTTATTGTTTCTAGCTTAAATTTTAAAATATTGTGAAGCTTTCTGCTTTTTATGATGATGCTTTCTCTACCCTTTTTGCCCTGAGGATCCTATTAGCAGAGAGCTGAGCAATTCGGTTTCATCCCCAATAAATTATGCCTTCATTCTTAAAATACAAGTACTGAAGGACTGTAAAGATTAGAAATCTGTTTGAAGCTCCCATCACTTGAAGTTTTTTCCTTGATGTATAGAGCTTCTGGTGTTAATGTAAAACAACACATCTTTCTAAAAGTTCAGAGCCAAGTCACCTTAAAAGAACCCTGGCCAGAGTGGTGGGGGAAGTACAAAATGAAATCCATTACCATGGAGGGTAGAGATGTTCGGTTCCTCAGAGCCTGTTTCTAAGATGGGCTGCTGGTGTATTACAGAGTGGGGAGGTGACTATGCTTGTCACCCACCATTTCAAAATGATTAGAAAACTGAAATTCCCAAGAAACAGGAGGTGAATTCTCATTTTCCTCAGTGAGGATCTGGACTGTTGGCACCACTCAGGTAACAGCTGCTGTAAATGAAAACCTTAAAAAAATAAAATATTTTGTGTAAATGCATTTTCGTCTTAAGTATAGTTGTTGGTGTGGGTTTCATTACTTTTCCCTGTCACCATATGATAGAAGGACGTGGTTGTGCCAACTTATTATACTATTTTGTTGCCAGTTGCGCCCAATGGCTCAAGAGCTAGTGTGTCTATGCCAGCCATAACTTGGTATTCCAACAACAGTGGGGACCCATGGGGGTGCTCTACTTTGGCTTAAATAAAATTGAAATTAGAAAAAGAGGTGACTCTCCAGTTTTTAACCAATCTTGATCTTTACTTGTTTCTCAGGCTTATATCAAACTGCACTAGGTAGCAATCATTTTTTCTGCTTAATTTTGATATTTAAAATTAATACAAGCCACTTATCAAATATAAAAGCTTAAATTTTGAAAATTAACTTTTCACAATCTGAGCATTTATGCATTATTTCTCTTTTGTATCCACCTCATCCCTTAATTTTGAAAATTCAGAATATATAGTAAACGTGTGAAATTCTCATAATCTCATTTTTCTTAATGCATATTGAATTTGACTGCCTGATTGTTTCTTCTAAATTAATGCAGACATATTCAGAGATGAGATAATTACAAAACTAAGCGTAAATGGGAGAGGAGTGTTGACCTAAGTAAATAACAGGAAAGGGACAAATTGTTCATGTATTCTCTTTCCAATGTAGTTAAAGAATTTTTTTTAATTCCAAAGTGAAGTGTAGATCAGAGAGCTACATTTAACTAAAAAGTTTAAAGACAGATGAATTCTGAAAGAAAAAGGGAGCAATCTGGGTTTCCTGAACAGATGTGTACTGATGTACTTTGGCTTATAACAAGTAAAGTGGATAGTTAATGATAGAAAATGTTAAAACAATTTTCACAAGCAACTTTAGAAGTGATAGATGAGCTTATGATATAGATTTTGGTGATGACTTCACAGGTACATGCTTCTCTTCAAACTCATCAAGTTGTACACATTAAACAAATATAGCATTTTGTATGTCAATCATACCTCAATAAGGTTTTTTTTATATAAAAACAGTTTCATCAACTTGTCAAAAATAAAAAAGCAAAGCTGCCTTTCAGTAGTTTAATTTCTGAATTATATTCTGGATTAAATTATATAACTACTAGGCACACTAACGGTAAGTGCTTCTTGCCTTTTTTTTATTTTTTTCTTTAGAAATGAGTGCATGAAGGCAGAAATTACTGGAAGGGAGGTCAGGGTAAGTCATATCATATTTATTTCTTACTTTTGAAGTGTAAAGAATACATTGTGTAAAACTTGTTCAGGAACTCTCAGGGGCTCGTGTCTCAGATAAATTAGACAAATTGAGTTTTTCAGGGGAAATGAGATGTTTGCTATAGCTATGCTACACAGAAATATGCCACTTATCCCTGACATTTTGAGACCCTGCTTTCTGCATGCCAGCCATCTTACTGTTCCACATTGTTAAGTGTATCATGGCCAAAGTGGCAAAAGAATCTCTGGATGAATTCCCATTTTAGAATTGTGAGTCTCATCTCTCTGTGTAGCTTCTTTGTTTTGTTTTGTTCTCTGTTAGTCTGGTATGGCATAGATAGTGCTTAAAATCGCAGGGCAGTACTAAGCTAGGCTTCCAAATGTGACCCATGTTGAAGTCCAAGTGCAGAAGGTCACAGACTGGAGTTGATTATAACATAATCATGTTTCTGTTAGTATCTGTTTAGTCTTTTTAGTACCACTTAGTTGTTTTTCTATGAAGTTTAAATGTATTTGACTTTATGAAAGGATAAAGCATTTGTTGTGTTATAAATAATCATGTAAAATCGAAAGCCATGGACTTCTTACCGATGACTTATATGATTTACTTCACTTCTAGTGTGTAATAGATCTGCAAAAAATCATTTTCTTCAAGTAGAGAATTAGAACAAAATGTCTTGAGAAATTTCCTGAAGTTATTCAGAATGTAAATGAATAACAAAGTCAGAACAAATAGCATTTTCATGTATAATAAATAACAATAAAACCAAGATCTCCTTTGAAAGGAAAGAGGAAGAAAAGAGAAAAAGGAAGAAAGAAATGGAAAAAAAAGAGAAAGCAGGGGAGAGAAAGGGCAGGGAAGGGAAGAAAGGAGAGAGGGAGGGAAGGAAGAAAAGTATGGTTGTATTGTAGATTAATTTTTCCTAGTTGTATATTCAGAAGTCTAAATCTGATAATGGTACTCATTTATCTTTGATTGTCAGTGCCTTGTTAAATCTTGCCGATTCAATATTCAGCAGAACACTAAAGGTTTGGGGATAATGGGAGTTGTACAAAGGGTGGAATTCTGAGCCTTCCTTCATTTTCAGATAATTCAGTTCCACATGGGCTTTGCATATTGTGATTTTCTATAAAAATGTGTTTTAAGAAAGAGAGAACTTACATGGCAGTATGCTGATATCAGTTAAATCTAGCTGGTGGGGACCTGAGTGTCTATAACATTGATTATTTTGCTTTTCTCTGTTTTTGAGATGTTTTTAAATTAAACATTAACAATTCAAAACATTATTTTTTGAAATATCTGCACACGTTCAAAAAAATGTCTTTGAACTTAATTGCTCTGTCATGTCACCAGCATGTTAACTGAGACTGAATGAAATTATCAACATTTTAACCAAGTAGATTGCTTTCCTTATAATGAGAAGTCTTAGTGTATGTGACAGAGATGGGAAAGTGTTGATATTATAGTTTCCCTCTTGCACCAGCTAATAGAGGTTGGCTGTCTGTTTGTCCTGGACATCTCCTAATTTATTCTCCACTCTTATTTCAAGTGAATAGAATTTTTAGATGGAAGTGAGCAGTCAGAAAAGGACTACATTTCCAAGGCACGTTTACCCATGTGACTGAGCTTAAGCCAGTGGTCTATATTTGGAATATCGAGTGATAGCTTATGGAATTCTTCCTCAAGAGATGGCTGCTTCATTATTTTGCCCTTGGCGAGAAGAAAGTTCTAGGTACAATGTAGAGAATACCACACTGTCTCTGACATTGTCAAGTTTCTTCCCATTGCTTCATGAAATGTGGATGTGATATTTGGAAATCAGTCTTGGACTGTTAAATGTGAGCCATCCATTTGGGAGGGGATAGATGAATATTTGGGTTTGTATTTTTATAAGCTGAAAAAGAACTAACATCACCAGTATTAATTGGTTTCATAAAGGAGCGAGATTTCGGCGAATATGTATGCAGGGTTTGCAAACTGGTAGCCCTCACATCAGTGTGACTCAAAGACATTATTGGATAAAAAGGGTGTAGATATTTTACCTAAATATTTAGAATTGGGTCTTCTCTTGAAAAACAAAAGGTAACTCTAGGAACACTGAGCCCATGTTCTCACATGGCCCACATACTGTGAAACTAAAGAGCCGCAGAAACAGCAGAGTTGGAAACAGCAGAGTCCCCTCAGTCCCTATCATCCCCTTATATCTCCTCCATACCTCATTTCACTCAATCCACTGAGCCCTGCAAGTAAGGAATTGTACACCATAGGTCAGATGCCAGGTGGACTTCTTGGAAATGCATGCTTTACACTGCATGCCAGAAAGAAGTGATATGACCCTAACTGCAATTCCACATTCTCCGAAATACCAAATTCCTCAATGTAATTTCTGCAAATCTCCAACAAGATCAAGGTTTTCAGGATATGTCTTCATTCGGTCTGTGTTCTTTACCATGTTGACACAGACATGAAACTCATTTCCACAAATCAGCCCACTCATACAAGCACAGTCATCTTTAGAACAGTGTTGCTAATAAGAGAAGTATCACATTAGGTCCTACATAACAAATTATTATCATGTTAGACTTTAAAGTTCTCCAAAAACTTTTTTTGTTGCCCTAAAGGGCTTCATGGTTGGCACCCTTGCCATAAAAGTTCTGTAGTCTCCCCTGTCTTCTCTCTCTCTCTGCTCCTCTTTTCTCTTCCTTTCACTCTCTCATGTGCCTTCTCCATCTTAAAAAAAAAAAGTGCATATAGACACACACACACACACACACACACACACACACACACACTTTTCTTCAGGCCTTTCAACCATATGGAGTGGTTTTTCCTTCCTCTCACCATCAGCCCTAGGGTTCTCAGAGTTTCATATTCTATTTCCAAATATCAAGTTTGATGTGATTGTTATCATTCTGTGCATTTATTCATGTTCTCCAAGCAAAATGAGGCCTTCTCTGATGAATACTGGAAGCAGCTCTTCAGATGATACATGTGTTTTTCTCTCTCTCTCTCTCTTTACCCCATAAAACACAAAGCCATAGCTTGCCTTTACTATGTGACAGTTCTACTTACAGATTATGTATGTCAACAGCCACCATCATGTGTGGTGAAATTTGAAGAAAGTTTTGAATCCCTGCTAAGGGGACCCACACAGGAGAAACCTCAACTTACACACTAAGGAGAGTCAGAAAAGGCATGGCCACATACAGGGAGCCACAGGTGGTTGTTCTCTTTTCCCTTTGGTGTTTCTGTAAAGGAAAATCACGAAACATCTGAAGAAGACATAGATCCTAGAAGCATGCTATGTAGGAGAGAATTTGAAACATGAGGAATACAGAAATGAATGTTAGACCTGAATATTTCAACTTGTGACATTTTGCAGATAATTTTTTTTAATTCTGTATTTGTAGCAATGATTGTGACTTATTAATTTGCATCACTAAAAAATGTTCATTTTTTTACCAGCAATGAAGGCAGCCTTTGTATATAATGATATCTATGTGTAGGCCAGGGGTTTTATACTGGTGGATTTTGGAAAGACCATTTGTCTGATTTAGCTAAAAGCAACTGGACTCTGTCTTTCTGAAACCTAGCATAATGTGAGGAATGCCAATTTAAGCCCATTTCATTCTCCACAGTGTTCTTCTAGGAGCTAAGATAATGAAATATGTTCCATTTGAGCCTCCCTACAGAACAAAACAATCTAGCCAGATTGTAAATTAAGTAATGTATTATAAATTATGTAGCATGCAATGCCAAAATGAGGCATGGCCACCACACATAATTAACCTGGAGTAAACACTAAGTGCATCGACAATCTCAATTCAGAAACTTTAGGGGCCAGAGATGAGAGGAAGAGGTTTTTTTTAAGTATATTTTTATAGTTCAAATTCATGTGTTGAACCTGAAAATTTGCATCCTATTGTCTAAAGACAATTAATAGTTTACTAGAATATAAATTTCCTGGTGTTTTAATCTATCTTCTGAATTTCATAGCAGTTTTATAAAATATCTAATTAGTATATATCATAGTTTTTTTTAGTATGACCCCCAAATTAGCAACTGAAGACAGAGCCCATCCTACAAATCTATCAATCTCATAGCAAATTTGAGAGGGTAACTAAGCCTTCAGAAGTTATGACATACATCATAGCTCATGTTGATGTTTTCTTTCCTTTCCTGCCTCCTACCTTTCTTTCTACTTTCCTTCCTCCTGCCTTTCAAAATTCCATGATTAATTCTCACTCTGTCTTTAAAAACAAAAACAAAAACTTGCTGCTGTGTACTGGATTTTTTTTTATATTCTTTCATCAAAAGATAATTTTTCATCTCCTGTAGACATTTTTGCTTTGCCAAAATGACTTTTTGCTAGGTTGTGGGCACAAGTAGTGTGTTGTTATTTCACACTTACCTGAAATGAATACATTGCTGACTCGTGGTAAAATTAGAAATTGTGTTCAACCATCAACATTTCTGGTATTGCTTCTAGCACTAAACATCTTGAAAAAACTTGTTTGCCCTGTTATCACTTTCCTATAACAAAATGAATGTAAACTAGTGTCTGAAAGGTTCCTTAATAATTGATGTGTTTGATTAGTTCACCTGGATTCATTGCCCCATCTTTTGAATTTCTATTACCATAAGGATAACTCTCACATGTTTCATTTAAAAAATGCATAATTATGTTGCCCCCAAATTATAACAACTCTATGCCCAATGACAGTTATCTAGTTTGATCCCTCTACTTTTTCTTTGTATTATTCTATAAGTAATTCAGTAGACTTCCCCCCCATTGTTGACTTTCATGTTATTTTTTAATTTATTTTGTATATATTGAATAAATATTGGTAAGAGAGGCAGATTGTAATTTCTAATTAAACTTTTTTATTAGATACCTCCAGTATGTAATAAATTAAAAAGATAAGGAAATTAATATTTAATTCCAAACTAACATTTAACTTTTGTAAATGTATTTCCTAGCATTAGATTGTTCTTTTCTCCTTAACTATTTGGATAAATGGGAAATGATGTCCAAAACTTGACTATAATCAAACCTGATTTTGAGACATTTGATAAAGAATAAGGGGAAGAATTTATTAAAATTCTGTCTTGCAATTACTGTGTTAATACATTATCAAGAGGCATATATAACTCATATGCTGGAGCGCCACTATTCACCTATGCTCATGCTTCGCAATACAAGACTGAAACATATTTATAGCAACCTCCCTCCAGTATAAAGGGTAATAGATACGATAGACATAGCCCAATAGTGATCCCACTTCTCTTGAATTCTCAGTAGAAAAGATTTTGAAATGCTAGTGCTCCAGTGCAGCTTCAACACATTTTTCTCATTTGAAGAAAAAAAAAAAAAAAAGTCTACTAGTCACTATTAAGTCAAGCCAGTGCAGTAAGTATAGAAAACACATTTTGACCTGCTCTCCTCTGCTCAGTCATTTCTGACTGACTTATTTTGGCTTTCTGACTACTCTGTTAGAATCCACCAATTAGCAGAATTTTTAATCTAATTACAATTATAAAAGAAAGAACTTGAACTTTTTACAAATGTTTTTAAGTCACACTGCAGACATTAACTGTGGATATTCTAAAATAGAAAACAGTTAAAAATTATGACATATAAAATTAATAGGTACTTTGTATTTCTTCCTAAGCCAAGTGATGAAAAGCTGTTCTCAAATTTGACACCCCTCTGAGTTAGAGTTATTTAGACATAGGAGGCTTTTCAATATTTGCAGGTATAAATCTGATCCATTAAAAAAAGTTAGGCTTGCACCCTTTTTCAAGAAAGTATTACATTATTAAATAGGTTCATGAATGCTCCTATCCAAAGAGTTAAGAATTTCCCTAATAACAATGAACATATACTGAAAAATATTACAGAGAACGTTCAATGCAATTATAAATCACGATAATAGTTACATTAAAAAATTAAGAGAACATTGTCTGGAAATGGTATACTCTACAGGAATGACTTCCCCACTCAGTTTCCGAGAAGAGAATCTCCATTAGTTTACCGTAGAGTCATAAGACATTAAAGACTCAACAAATATGATGCTACCTTATGATATTGTAAAATATGAATGGCAAGCTTACCTATGCCCTAATTTGGAAAATAATTTGCAACATTAGTGGATTCCAGCCAAAATAAAATATCTGTTTTGTAGTACCTCTATCATCTTAGCTAAAAGTTGTTGGTTTTCAAGAGAAGTCAGCCCTGAAAGATAAAACAAAATGACAGTAACAAAAAGATGAGCTAATAATTCAATGACTATTTTTTTTTAATTAAAGGAATCTGAGTAAAAAAGAAAATTAGAATTTGTTGGATTGCCAGAAAGTTGTTAATATAACTTTAACTCTTGATCTTAAGTTTTATTAAGGAAGGGAAAATGAAGAGGAAGAGAGCAGCATATGTGACTACTAAATCTAGAATGTTTGTATTTGTTTCCCTTTCTGCCACACAAGGAAAAAAAAACATAAAAGACATTGTTACGCCTAGATGTAACTAAGCATCATGTTAGAAGTTATAGCTTAGTGCTGTAATACTTTATTTCTTCAGCCATAGAATGGTCATCAGCACAATTGTCCATTGTGTTTTATTGCCTTTTCATGATACTTTGTAGTTTTGATCTAAGATTTCAAATGCATAGAAAAGGAGCAACACATCTACCACCAAATTGTGAGTACCTGACAATCAAAAACATCTCTGGATAGTTGAAATCAATAAACCATTTTATTTTTGAACTCAACGAAAATATGTCTATTTTTCAGGGCTCTAAAATTATAAATGTAATAGACAGCATATCACTTTTCTCATGAGTTGATATCAAATTCACAATAAGTGAGAAATGATCTCAATTTAAAAATACCAGAATAGAATGAGTCAAATCCGGGCAATTTTTTAAAAATTTAATTTGTGAGACTTACTATAAAAGTATCTTTGTTTTATCAAACCTGACTTTAATATGTGTATAAAACAAGGGCTATTTAAATTATTTTACTTTCATTTTATTTTAAATAAATACTGACTTGGGAGTTTTAATGCACTGGTGAAGTGATGGCCTGAATAAGAGCTCTCACTTTTTCAGTATTAAAAATGATCATCTACGGATGACCTATATGGAGGCTTATAATCACAATGGGTAACACTTCAACAAAAGAATCAATTTTAGGAGAAAATGTAGGGACAAATATAGGGTCTTTGTAAAATAGGAACCAAGTTGATCTTCTCAAGAACATTCTTTTAATCAGTGTGATAGAACATAAGAAACCAGAGTATAAATCAACATCTTCATGAGATTTTATTAATTTTGTCAGCCAACAAATATACATTTTGTAGAAATTATGTGCATAGAACTGTGCAGAGACTTAGGTGACTAAGGTCCTTGCCTTCAAGGGTAACAAGAAAGAGACAGACCTATTGTTCCAAATGGAAAGCATTTCTAAAAGTACCCATGTCTCCCTACTCTTTATGATCCCATTTAAAAAGGAAGGGAAGCTAAGCATTGATGGGTTATAATATGAATGCCTGCAGACAGGCAAGTGGTATAGAGAACGATGCTAATAAATTAATCAGAAGTCAAGATGAACAGAGAACTATAATGTGGCCTTGAGGAACATGGTGCGGAATGTCTTCAGGAGGGGGAAAAAGTATTTGGAGAAAGGGAATAGCGTGTTAGGGAAGGGAATAGAAAGGGAGTAGCATGTTATCCAAATGTCTAGTAAAATATCAATTCCTATTTCACCATTTTGGGATTGGCCTAATTTGACATAAAATTGAATTTAAAACTCCATTGTTATCTCAATATTTTGCTCATTTATTATGTATAGACAGACAGGCCACATCAGTTTTTTAAACCACGCTATATTGATTCTGATAGATTTTAAATTCTAAAGGACATTTTTGGTGATGAGGAAATGATTTCAATCTGCTGTCCAAAGTCAAGGCACAGAATTTCAAATTAGACATGGCAAGCCTAATATTGAGGACATGTACTTCCCCCCTTGAACTTGAACATATTTTCAAAGCTATCTGTGCAGAAAATAGGAAAAGTATTTATTTTAAAAAGGAAAAAGAGAGAGCAAAAATATGTTGAAATAATCAATGGCTGTACAATAATATAAAGAAATTGGATAGATTTGTCAGCATGTCAGTCAAAAATGAATTACAATTGTGCTAAAGAAATCAAGGTAAAAGGAATTTCTCTGGGGAAAAGTGGCATGCAAAATAAAAGCATTAGTGTGACATACAGTTTACAGAAACTCTCTTTGTGGAGATTAAAGTTTATGTTTGTTGACAGTACAACAGGAACATGTCACACAATATAGAAATGATCATGCCATAACCACTTCTTAGTTGATGGCTTGATTTTACATGCAGTGTTCGACATTAGATAGAATTCAACATGCATTTCCATCCACTGGCATTAGCTGGAGTAGCTGCCTGAATTCATAGATGCAATTATTTGAGACCAAAACATTTTCTGCCATGAGGTATTTTATGCCATCAAACGATAAGGGCCAGCCCTTTTGCTCATACACTAAAAATTACTTTAGGAAAAAATGAACAGAAATTGAGTTATATATATTTTATTTTATAGACATCATTTATATCCATCTCTGGAGTCTGACAAAGGCTACCTGCATTCTCAGAAAATTAAGACCCACTGTAAAAATTAATAATTGTATTACTAATAGCAGAATTAGTGGGAGCAATGAGTGTAACATGCATTTATTTGGTGCTCATTTTTTGTGAAGAGCACTTTTTGTGTTTCACCTCCTTTAATTCTCAGAGCATTGACAGTGCGGTGGTATGTCAATAATCTTTAAAGAGGAAATGAAACTTAGAAAGGCTAACTATACAAATGAATCGATACCCAGTGAACAGCAGATAAAGAAAGAGGATCCGGTTTCAAGAGGTCCAAGTCATTGTATACCAAAGATGTCGCAAGTTAAGGTATGATTCAGATAGTCACTACACTTTAAGTCATTTCTCTTGGGTAGTGTAGTATGTCTTATAAAAATCTGCAGAAAGAGATAAGCAATCTAACGGGAGTCCTAATTTTAATCAGTAAAGCAATGCAGATTTATTCTTTTGTGTAGCTTTCTATGGGGCTCTAGTTTCTTAATCATGTACATTTATGCTAATGGAACTATGAGTAGTATAGTTATGACCAATCTTAGGAAGTAGTAAAGTTTTTTACTACTCTATTCTCTGTATATTTTTAGTTACATCACCATGCTATCAGGGCTTACATTTCCAATATATATACTGCCATTTGCAGGAGTATTTACAAACCTTAGGTGTTTGGATAGTGGTATATTGGCAAAAGTTTAACAGCTGGCTCTCCAGAAAAAAAAAAGGTATGCATATATATGCCTATATAAGTTTATTATAAGTTTTAATAATATGTAGGGCCCAATTTACCAAAAACAAAAAAAATGCAATACTCATTATTGTAAATTCCACATGGCCAATTGATTCTTGAAAATTCTTCCCCTGATTTTTGCCAAACTCTTTAACTAACTTATAACTACCTAACTGTTCTATCAAATGGTTGTAATCAATTGATTAATGTAGTAGCTCTGACTCGAGTATTGGTTTTCATTCTTACTTACATTAACGAGTAAGACAAAAAACATGTATTTTGGAACTTCATTCAGTCACTAATGATGTAGGCAATTTCTTTACAGAATTGAATATTAGTTTTCAAACACTAAGGTAATATTTCCTCAGTTTTTTGTGTGCTATTAATAAGGTAATAGCCACAGATGTGACATACTTTGAAATTTGTCTGCATTATTAATATTTTATAATTACTTTCTTAAGTCTAAGTTAGGGTTCAGCCAACTATCGCCCACAGGATAAATCTGGCCCACTTCCTACTTTATAAATAAAGTTTGCTTGTAACACTATCAAACCTATTTGTTCATATATTGCCTATATCTGCTTTCACAGTATAATAGCAGAGTTAAATGGTTGCTACAAAGAATGTATAGTGTGTACAAAGCTTAAGTATTTACTGTCTAGCCCTGTAGAGAAAACATTTGCAGTAAAGAAATGTTAAATCAAGCCCTGATTTGTAGTGTTTACCAATTTATTATAGTGTATGCTACCAAGTAAACATGTACATTTTAAGCCCAGTAATATACCAGTAAAATGTTGTAATTAGGAAGTTGTGGGTTGAATTGTGTCCCCAAGGAAAGATATGTTGAAGTTCTAAAATCCCTGGTTCCTATGGATGTACCCTTTTTTGGAAGTAGGGTGTTTGCATTTAAAACAAGGCCATGCTAAATTAGGATGGGCCCTAAAATCTGATGACTCATGTTCCTATGAGGAGAGACAAACATGAAGACATAGAGGGAACACAGAGAAGAAGGCCCTGTGATGATGGAGGCAGAGACTACTTATGCACCCACAAACCAAGGAACACAAGTTACCAATGGCCACTAGAATTTAGAAAAAGCAAGGAAGGAGTCTTCCCCTGAACTTTCACAGTGAGCATGAGAATAACTTGACTTTAGGCTGCTAGCCTCCAGAAATTATGGTAACTTTGTGGTAATTTGTTATGGCCAGTCTCAGACACTAATACAGAAGTGCGAAGTTTTGAGTATTTACTATCTTTGTTTTTCATAGAATCAACTTTATTGTACATTTATATAGCTCAATTATTAATGATGGCTTTGTTCAAGAAAAATTTCATGAAATTTCTGAAAATTTAACAAAATCAGGGGCCAGCTTGGGTCTGTTTCAGTACATCATTCTTTAAAGACAAACAAACAAACAAACAAACAAACAAACAGTAATGGCAAGGCTACATCCTCCTCTGGGGTAGAGAGTAGATTCAGAGCCTAGGTTTGTTTACATCCTTCCATGTTTCCAGAAAGCTAGTTTATAAAAGTGGGACACAGTATGGAGAGATTTCAGGAAATGAATGAGTTAAATCTTGCTGTTGAAACTTTAGCAAAAGTTAAGATCCAAAAATATTTGATTTGCCTGAAATGAACTTAAGAGAGCTCAAGGCCTGGGCCTGATGGATGAGATTTGATTTTGAAATCCTCCTGATAGCGTTGCCTCAACTTCTGATGTATGCTTTGTTCCAGTCAAGACTGGAACAGTCCAGTCCAGTCAGTTACTGTATGGGACTGAACGATGGGTGTGAGTATCAGTTGGCTCAGTCTTGAACGGCAAAATGAGGCAGAAGAAATGAGGTGGGGTCCATTATCAGCCTTCACTTAGAAAATAAAAAGAAGTTTAGAAATTTCTAATATAAATTATTCATTGCGTAATTATATTATGTATTTCCAAATCATGTTTTCTCCAAATTGTGGCTCAGTATCCTGCATCTTAGTAACTTATATTTCATATGTCCATATGTTATCACTTAATTTTAGTAGTACTGTTTTTTTTTAAATTAATGTTTATTTTTGAGAGACAGAGAGAGACAGAGAGAGAGAGAGACAGAGAGAGAGAGAATGAGCTGGGGAGGGACAGAGAGAATGGGAGACACAGAATCTGAAGCAGGCTCCAGACTCTGAACTGTCAGCACAGAGCCTGACGTGGGTCTTGAACTCACAGACCGTGAGATCATGACCTGAGCTGAAGTTGGTCACTTAACCAACTGAGCCACCCAGGTGCCCCAGTAGTACTGTGTGTTGCAACTGTCCCCTCCTATGCCAAAGTAATGTACATTCTGTGTCTTATTATAGTAAGCCTGAAAAGTCAGCTGCTAAACATTTAGTAATGGGAGGATATGTTTACTAATAGGATCACGTTAACCATAAAAATGCATTAGATCTGAAGGTCAGTTGAGTAAAAATTAAAGTTCTTTATTATTAATTAAAGGATGCAAGACCTTCCTCTCACCTTTGTGTCCCTTTCTGTGCAGTAGTGAGAGAAATTGATATTTGCTGACTGTACATTCGTCTGACAGATTTCTGGTTTCTTTCTTACTCCACAAGGTCAAGAGCACTATTTCATATTCTGCCAGCAGTCATGGGGGATTCAAATCTATGGTTTATCTCCTTATAGGAAAGCCTTTTGGTATACTAAGTATTTGGACACTCGTCCTTTTTCTCCATTCCTGTACTTAACCAAAATTATTATGTGTTCAT
This sequence comes from Panthera onca, assembly GCF_046562875.1. Classification (NCBI taxonomy): domain Eukaryota; kingdom Metazoa; phylum Chordata; class Mammalia; order Carnivora; family Felidae; genus Panthera; species Panthera onca. The sequence continues at coordinate 56,760,189 of NC_138339.1, forward strand.
TGTCATCATCTTCCAGGTTGTCCTCCCAGCTTAGTTTGAGCATTTATTGGAACACTTGCGTTTGCATAAATGTTACCTATAACAGACAGTCTGCACTGTCTTCAAAATGAGAGACCCCTGTCTTGTGCTGTATGTTGATCTTCTTGTTGTTCATTAATAGCAGTAGGAAAGCCCTAGCTATCAGGACCAAGTTAGTCAGAAATACTTGGTATGAAATCATATCCCCTGTAAACATTGTGATGCACAAAATGAAAATGCTCTATCTCCTGGGGTAAATAAAAGTATATACCTTATACTTAACATTTGACAATGTGATTTTAACTTGAAAATTAATAAGAAAAGTGCTAATTAGAGAAACAAAAATAATATACTCTGCCAACAAGTTGCACAGTCAAACCCGTGATCTGGAAAATGAAGCTGAGAAAGACATTATTTTCCAGAATTGTTAACTGGATATCACAGACCACTTGAAAAGTTGCTGAATAAAATGATTAGGGAAAAGTCCAGTTGCGTATTTTTTGTCTATTTTTAAGCCAAAGTAGGAATAAAAGTGATGGTACTTTTATATCATGGATAACTTGTGTTACTGTGTTTTTTATAGACTGAAATTCAATAGTGGTATTTAAGGGAGAGCATCAAATTTGTTTCCATGGTTTAATTTCCATTAATTTGAGGATTTATAGAAGTAAATAAATGGGAAATTATGTACATACATAAACACATACATACAAACACATACCCATTTTCACCCTTGGCTCTGAAGATATATTTTAATCAACTCTGTCAGGTCTATATTCTGCTCATGTTTGGAGTGTACTATCCATTCAATGTGCTGGTCATGACCTACAGGCCCTTTCCCATTGTTTTCCTCATGTGGAGGGAGCTCAGAGGAAGGAAAGCTGCTACTGAATGAAGCTTATACTCATGTCCTTTGACATATGTTCCCCTTTGGCAGAAGAAGCTATCTTCAATGTGGAATGAAGGGTTTTAGAAAATAATATTTAAATTTCTCTAAGTGGGTACTAAAATACCCATGACTCTTGGGGGTCTATGTTCAAATTAGATTATTAAAAACTAGCATGGTACTCCTAGTACCTTATCCAAGAGAAATGAAAACACATGTCAACAAAATCTTGTACAAAGATATTCGTAGTAGCTTTACTCATGAAAGCCAAAATTTGTAAACAATACTTCTGTCTAACTATAGTATTTTTATACAATGAAATACTACTTGGGAATAAAAAAGGAACAGATTATATGGGTTAACTTCCGAAACATTATGTGAAGGAATTCAGACCTAAAATGCTATGTATTTTATGTTTCCATTACTACAAAGTTATAACACAAGCAGAGCAAATCTCTGGTAATGGAAATCACAAGAATGGTTACTTTATCTGTTTCTTGTTTTTATTATTGAGTTGTAGGAGTTTCTTCTTTATTTTTCATATTAAAATTTCACATATATCTCTTAGCAGATGCATGATTTCTAAACAGTGTCTCCCATTCCATAATTTACCTTTTTATTCTGTCGATTGTTCCCTCCTCTATTCAAGAGCTGTTTATTTTGATTTAGCCCTGCTTGTCTATGTTTGCATTAGTTGTCTGTGTTTTGGTGTCGTATCAAAGAAATCCCTGTAAAGACAAATGAAGCTTTTTCCCCTGTTTCCTTTGAGGAATTTTACAGTTTAAGGTCATAAATTTAGGTCTTCTATCCATTTTGAATTGATTTTTGTATATAGTGTAAGGTAAGGGAAAATTCCTTTTTTTTAAGTATGTGGATATCCAGTTTTCCAAATCACTGTTGACAAGACCAGCATTTCTCCATTCTGTGTTCTTGGCATCTTTGTCAAAGATCTGTTGATCGTAGTGTGTTGAGTTACTTCTGGGCCTTCTATCCTATTCCATTCATCTGTATGTCTGTCTTTATGTCGTTACCATACTACTTTAATCACTGTAGCTTTGTAATATGTCTTGAAATCAGAAAGTGCAATGCTTTGTTCTTCCTTCTCAAGATTACCTTGGTTATTCTGGAACATTTGTGCTTACACATAAATTTTAGAATTAAAAAAAAAATTTTTTTAACATTATTTATTACTGAGAAACAGAGACAGAGCATGAGCATGGGAGGGACCGAGAGAGAGGGAGACACAGAATCCGAAGCAGGCTCCAAGCTCTGAGCTGTCAGCACTGAGCCCAACGTGGGGCTCAAACCCACAAACCATGAGATCATGACCTGAGCCAAAGTTGGATGCTTAATCAATTGAGCCATCCAGGCACCTCAGGATTTTAAAAATTTATGTAAACTATGCCATTGGGATTTTGATGAGAATAACATTGAGTCTGTAGGTTGCTTTCTGTAGTATGGACATTTTAGCAATATTAATTCTTCTAATATATGAACATGGGATGTCTTTTGATTTATTTGTGTCTCCTTTCTTTCATGGTCTTATGGTTTTCAATGTATAGTGTTTTACCTCCTTGGTTAAGTTTATTACTAAGTATTTTATTATTTTTTATGCTATCATAAAACAGATTATTTTATTAATATTATTTTAAGATGGTTCATTGTTAATGTTAGAAACAAAATTGAATTTTGTATTCTGATTTTGTATCCTCTACCTTTACTGAATTTATTAGTTCTAACAGGCTTGTGTGAGTGTGTGTGTGTGTGCGTATGTGTGTGTAGACTCTTTATGTTTTTCTATATATAGGATTATGTCATTTTAAAACAAATATAAATTTATTTCTTCCTTTTTTATTTGGTTTCCTTTTATTTCTTTTTCTTGCCTAACTTCCCTGGATAGGCAAAAGATTTGAACAGACGTTCTCCAAAGAAGGCAAATGGCCAGCAGGTATATAAAAAGATGCTCAAAATAATTAATAATTAGTCAGGGAAGTGCAAGTCTAAGTTATAATGAGATATCACTTCACAGTTGGTAGTATGGCTATTATAAAAAAAAATAAGTGTTGGCAAAAAATGTGAAGACATGTACATTGTGTACGCTTGTATACTCTTGGTGGGAATATAAAATAGTGCAACACCTATGAAAAACAGTGTGGAGACACATCTAAAAATTTAAAATAAAACTTTACCACAGGATCCAGAAATATCACTTCTGGATATATATCCAAAAAAATTGAAATCAGGACCTTGAAGAGATATCGATACCACCATCTACATTGCAATATTAGGCATAATAGCTAAGGTATAAAAACAACTGTTTATTCACAGATGAATGGATAAAAGAAGTGTAGTAATACATAAAAGGGAATGTTAGCCCTAAAAAAGAAGTAAATACTGCCACTTGTGACAACATGGATGAACCTAGATGACATTTGTCACAGAAGGACAAATACTACATGATTCCACTTATGTGAAGTACCTGATATAACCAAACCCACTGAAGCAGAGAATACAGTGGTAGTTTCCAGGGGCCAAATGAGGGTGGGTAGTTGCTTTCAACAGCTATAAAGTTTTAGTTATATTAAATGAATAAATTCTAGATATCTGCTCTACATGATAGTGCCTGTAGCTAAACAATATGGTATTTTGTACTTTCAAAATTGTTGAGAGAGTATATCTTAGGTTAAATGTTCTTATTACAAAACAAAACAAAACAAAACAAAACAAAACAAAAAGGGACACAAGGAAACTCTGGGAAGTGTAGGATATGTCTCCTCCTTTGATTGTGGTGATGGTCTTATGGGCAGTTGCGTATGTTCAAACATCAAATCATGCACATTATGAGCCATTCTTTGTATATCAGTTTTACCTCTGTAAACTTTAAAAAAATTAAAAAATTAAAAATTAACAAAAAACAGTGGTTGGTTTGAGTAAGTGGAGGAGACTGACTGGGAAAGAGCATGAGGTATCTTATTAGGATGACAGGACTGCTGTATATCTTGAGTGGCATGTAGTTTACTAAATGTATATATTGGTTAAAACTGATTGAGCTGTATTCTTAAGGTTTATGAATTTATTCTGTGTAAATTATACCTAAATAAAAAATAACCAAGTGCTTTAGACAAAATAATGACTTATTAACAGCTAATTTTTAGTCATCGTAATTTGTCTTCCTCTAATTCCTTTTTTTAATAGCATAATCCCATCTACTGTATCATTTTATCTGGTGGTTAAGACGTCATGAGCATTATCTCTATATTTATGCAAGAAACTATCTTAAAAGAGCCAGATATGATTGTTTATATCATACATTTCTAACAGAACTAGAGATTAAATTATAATTCCTAGATCTCTGATTTACACTTTAAACTGAATCTGCTAAAATGTATATACTTCATGTACGAGTAAACAGTAGGAATGTACAGAAGTGCTCTTTATAAATGATTCTTTTTTTTAAAAAAATTAATGTTTATTTTTGAGAGAGAGAGAGAGACAACGCATAAGCAGGAGAGGGGCAGAGAGAGAGGGAGACCCAAAATCTGAAGCAGGCTACCGGCTCCGAGCTGTCAGTCCAGAGCCCCGACGCAGGGCTTGAACCCACAAACCATGAGATCGCTATCTCAGCCAAAGTCAGACGCTTAGCTGATTGAACAACCCAGGTGCCCCTAGAAGTGCTCCTTTGGTCTGACTCAATCCACATCTCTTCTTTGTTAAAACTTTGAGAACAAATGCAGCAGTGTCAAAAAAGGTTAATTTAATTTATATTCTGCTCAAGGTCTGTACATTAATTTAATGTCTGAAGAAATTTTATTGAGTAAAAGTATGCAAAATTCCCTATGCTAAGTCTTGAATGATCACAGCAACAAAGTTCAGTGGATTAGTGGTGACTAACAATTTATTACCTGCCTTTTGGAAAGAATATCATTCTTTTTAATTACTTGAATCAAAATCCCATATATGTTTAATTTTTATGTGTTTATTCTAGTTGAAATGTAATTCTAGGGGGGCGCCTGGGTAGCTCAGTCGGTTAAGTGTCCGACTTCAGCTTAGGTCACCATCTCGCGGTGAATTTGAGCCCCACGTTGGGCTCTGGGCTGATGGCTCAGAGCCTGGACCCTGCTTCCGATTCTGTGTCTCCCTCTCTCTCTGCCCCTCCCCCGTTCATGCTCTGTCTCTCTCTGTCTCAGAAATAAATAAACGTTAAAAAAAAAAAAAAGAAATGCCACTCTAGGAAATATATAATACATACAAGACCTGTCCAAGGTATCCAATCTCAGATAAAAATCTTGAATATATATTCTGATGCATAGCAGACGAGCTCATAAATGGCTGTTTCTGCAACATAATAAATATAATACTTGCACACAAAGATGAAGATATATAAATGCTCTGTGTTTTCTTTTTTTTTTCATACAAAAAGTTAGTTCTAATAATGTTGGTCAAAGGCATTAGGTTAAAAAATCTAAAGAAAAATATGCACTTACATTTCAGTAGCTATTTGTTCTATACACCGTTATTTAAATTGAATAGTAAAAAAAATAATATTTATTTTTGACAGAGACAGAACATAATCTGCAGAGGGGCAGAGAGAGAGGGAGACACAGAATCCAAAGCAGGCTCTAGGCTCTGAGCTGTCAGAACAGAGCCTGATGTGGGCCTTGAACTCATAAACAGTGAGATCATAACCTGAGCCAAAGTCGAAGCTTAACCCAATTGAGCCACCTAGGTGCCCCGATTTAAATTGAATCTTAAAGAGCCATTTGCTTGTTGAGATGTGTTGGCTACAAACCATTTAATTGATTGTCTTGTGTCAATTTGTCATTTTTTGTGTTTTTAAAAACTAATGTGTTGCATGTTCCATGTGAATTAGGAAGTCGACTTCTTTACGTATACTGTCTTTCTTCTTACAACTGTCCAATAATTTTAGTACAGTTACTATTCCACTATTTCACATAAGAAATTGAGGGTTTAAAAAGTTGCCATTTACTGCAAGTTAAACAGATGGTAAGCTGAAGGATTGGGATTTATATCTAAGTGGTTTGATCTCAGAGCCCTTGTCTAGAAGTGCTATTTTATACTTTTCCTGAGAAGAAACATTGTATATACCTAGAAAAGTAGGAAGTATTTCCTGGGATAATCTTTTTCCATCACACCTATTTTAAAAGAAGTCACCAGTTAGCACATTTCACTCTGACTCCTAAAATACCATGAACCCTGATATTTTTCTGGTCAGGATTTGTTTCAATACATGTCTGTAATAAGAAGCACAAATTTAAATGCTGACCTGGGCTTGATAAGTAATTAATAGCAGTAAGCAGGCCAGAGCACATATATGAAGTGATGTCGCTATGGAGATGTAGCCATGCACAGGATACATCCACTCCCTTAGTCACTTTTGTTAATTCAGAGACTGGCAGCAACCACTCAAAATGGGTAATATGATTAGTGATATTAAGCATCTTTTCATATCTGTTGACCATCTATCTGTAGGCCTTCTTCAGGAAAAACATGTCTGTTCAAGTTCTGTCCGTTTTTAAGTAGATTATTTGTTTTTTGGTGTTGAGTTGTATAAGTTCTTTATACATTTTGGACATTAACCCCTTATCAGATATATCATTCACAAGCATCTTCTCCTGTTCAATAGATTGCCTTCTCATTTTGTTCATGATTTCTTTGTGCAGAAGTTTTTGTTTTGTTTTGTTTTGTTTTGATGTAGTGTCAATAATTTTTTTTTGCTTTTGTTTCCATTGCCTTAGGAAATGTATCTAGAAAAATGTATCTATGGCCAATGTCAGAGAGATTACTGCCTATGTTTTCTTCCAGGAGTTTTACGGTTTCAGGTCTCACATTTAGGTCTGTAATCCATTTTGTACTTATTTTTTTGTGTATGGTATAAGAAAATACTTCATTTTCATTCTTGCATGTAGCTGTCTAGCTTTCCCAGCACCATTTATTGAAGAGACTGTCTTCTCCTTGTTGTATATTTTTGCCTTCTTTCTTAAAGATTAACTGACATGTAAGTGTAGGTTTATTTCTGGGTTCTCTTTTCTGTTCCATTAATTTACGTGTCTATTTTTGTGCCGGTACCAATATGTTTTGATTAGTACAGCTTTGTAGTATATCTTGAAATATGGGGTTGTGTTACTTCTAGATTTTTGTTCTTTCTCAAGATTGCTTTGGGTCTTTTGTGGTTCCATATAAATTTTAGGATTATTTGTTCTGTCCTGTGATAAATGCTGTTGGTATTTTGATAGAAAGTGCATTAAACCTATAAATTGCTTTGGGTAATATGGACATTTTAATAATATTATTTCTTCCAGTCCATGAGCATGGAATGTCTTTCCATTTGTGTTGTCTTCAATTTCTTTCATCAGTGTTTTATAGTTTTCATAGTTCAGGTGTTTAATCTCCCTAGTTACATTTACTACTAGGTATTTTATTATTTTTTGTCCCATTTTAAATGAGATTGTTTTCTTAATTTCTCTTTTTGATATTTAATTATTTGTATCTAGAAATGCAATATATTTTGGGGCTCCTGAGTGGCTCAGTCAGTTAAGCGTCCCACCTTGGCTCAGGTCATGATCTCATGGTTCATGAGTGCAAGCCCTGCACCAGACTCTGTGCTGACAGGTCAGAGCCTGGATCCTGGTCCAGATTCTATGTCTCCCTCTCTCTCTTCCCCTCTTCCACTTATTCTCTGTCTCTCAAAGATAAATAAACATTAAAAAAAAAGGAAATGCAACATATTTCTGTATATTATTTTTTTATCCTTTGACTTTATTGAATTACTTTATTAGTTTTAGCAGTTTTTGGTGGAGTCTTTACCACAATGAGATAGCACCTTGCACCTGTAAGAATAGGGAGAATAAAAAAACCCCACAAACCCAACAAAACAAAACAAAAAACAAACAAAAAACCAAAACAAGACATAACGAGTGTTAGCAAGGGTATAGAGAAAAGAGAACCCTTGTGCACTGCTGGTGGGAATGTAAATTAGTGCAGCCACTATGGCAAACAGTCTGTAGGTTCCTCAAACAATTAAAAATAGAAATACCATAGTAATCAACTAATTCCATTACTGGTTATTTACACAAAGAAAATAAAAACACTAATTCAAAAAGATATATATATCCCTGCATTTGTTCCAGCATTATTTACAGTAGTAAAGATACGGAAATAACTTGTGTTCATTGATATATGAATGAATAAAGAAGATGTGATACATCTCAAGAAGATGTGATGTGAATATTACTTAGCCATAAAAAAAAATGAGATCTTGGCTTTTGCAGCAACATGGATGGACCTAGAGGGCATAATGTTAGGTGAAATAAGTCAGAGAAAGTTAAATACCATATGATTTAACTCGTGTTTGGGATCTAAGAAACAAAAGAGACAAACAGACAAAGAAACAAGACACAAAAACCATACTCTGGTGGTTGCCAGAGGGGAGGTGGGTGAGTAGTTGGGTGAAATAGATAAACGGAAATTCAAGTTATAAAATAAATAAGTCATCAGGATGAAAAGTACAGCATAGTGAATATAGTCAATAAGATTGTAACAGTGTTGTTTGGTGAAAGCTGGGATCTGCATTTATCCTCCCAAGCACCGAGTAGTGTACAAGAATTGTTGAATCATTATGTTGTACACCTGATACCAATGTAACATGCTAGTTACATTTCAATTAACAAAGAATGGATGAAGTAAAGGAACTATTGGCTTGCATACAGGAAGTCCAGAGGTAATGTGGGATTTTGAATTGATTTATTTTCAGGACTCTTTTCTTTTTCTTCATCCAATACCCATAGCTTTATTTTCCTTTTGTAGGGCTTTATCTTCAAGATGGTAACAAGATAGCTTCAGCCATTCCAAGCCTCATAATCATGAATACATAGCATCCAAAAGAAAGGACAGGGATGGTTTGGGAAGTTCACAGAAGATTTAGGAGAAATAAACTTTTCCAGAAGTCCCAGAAAATGACTCCTAAGATCTCATTAGTCCATATTTGGTCACAGATCCTTGAAGAAACACATTTATGGGTAAAAAAAAGGAAAATTCAGAAATTGCGAGAGAGTCACTTTTCCTGGAGTTAAAAAAGTCATGTGCAGTTGTGGGGTGTCTGGGTAGCTCAGTGTGTTGAGTATCCAACTCTTGATTTTGGCTCAGGTCATGATCTCATAGTCGTGTGTCAGGCTCTGTGCTGACAGTATGAAGCCTACTTGGGATTCTCTCTCTCTCTCTCTCTCTCTCTCAAATAAGTAAACATTAAAAAAAGTTATGTGCATTTGTACATCTGAACCAATATAGTTCTATCAGGAAAGAGAGAGGAGGGAATGGATGCTGGTCCATGGTATCTCCTATACCCTTACTCAGGCCCAGCCAATTATTATTCTTAGGGACTCAGGGGTAAGATATTTTGGTTTCCTTTTCCAATAAAAACTGCAAATTTTAATGTTTTGAGAATTACTTCTATGTTTAAAAATAAATGTACAGACAAAGAAATGGCATCTTCAAATCAGGTACAGCCTAACAGCCACAGTGATATCTGCTCTCGATTGTATTCTAAAATTGGGTGGTATTAACCCCAGATTGTTGAGAACCACAAAACTATGAAGAGGCATTGTTCAATGAAACATATTTGATCCATAGGATTTCCAAGGCAGGGATTCTCAGGAAGACCAGAAATGGAGCTGAGTCAGTACGTGGGGACAATGACCAGAAAGACGTAGAAGGAAGGAGGTAATGTGGGGCAAAGTGACAATATCAACAATGATTTTTTTTCCTAGAATGATTTGAAATAGGTTGTTTTCCCCCACTTGCCAGCATCTTTCTGAATTTAATGTAAATCCATAAAAAGTCCTGTAGAAACTGAAATCAATTCTTATGTCATTAGTCATTATCCCAAATCAGTTTAACAATCCACAATTCCAATGACCCATATTATTACCACTAGTCTTACTACCCTGCTTCCATCATTTACTGAGCTCTTACTATCTTCCAGACACTGTCCTAAGTTTAACACATATTGACTCATAAATCTTGTGAGAAGATCATTTTTCTCATTTTACAGATGACAGCACATAAGTTCAGAGAAGTCAAATGACTTTCTAAGGTCAGAGGCCTGGAAAGTAATAGGGTTGGAATTTAGTTCCAAATCTGCTGGACTTCAAAACATTGATATTTTATTACTAGCTATTTTGCCTTACCTGCCCTTATCCCCACAACTACTACCATGTAGGAAATGAGCATGATCCTACCATACTATTTGAGATGAACTCATGTTATTAGCATAACCATAAATTCCACCTTCTTGGGAAAAAAAATAGTGTATCTTTAAAAAAAAGTATAGCTAGATAAACCACATTATTTTATTTCAACTTAAACACATATACCATGCATGCATACCTGCTTTATACCTTATCTTTTTTCTCCATACTTACCTTTGCCTTGATTAATCTACTTTAGGATTAACGTGTTAACTGAGTGGTTGAACAGACATGTGTTAAGGGTCCAGTTATTTCTAAGACTGAATTCTGATTTTTCAGTCCTTATTTATATATTTCTAATATGTATTTATATATTTATATCTATCTCTCTATATATCTATCTCTCTCTCTATATATATATATTTATATATCTAATATTTATATATTTCTCTTTCTTGTTGCCCAGAGATCTAAGGCATCTTTATACCTATTTTTCCCTTTCTACCTTTAAACAAAGGTATAAATGGGGGCAGCGGGAAGTGTCAAGAGTTTAAAACATTTATTAGTTTCAGGGGATTCAAGGTTAATGGTGAAATGTAGGTAAAATACCTGGATTTGGGGTGTGTGTGTGTGTGTGTGTGTGTTGTATTGACTCACATTTGGTGTTTTTCTAATAGTGTGTGAAATATTCTGCTTTCTTCTTCATTTTCTGTATGTTTGAGATAAATGTGAGAAAGGATTACATTCTAGTTAGTCCTTGAAATTAGAACATGTTTTCCGCATCTTTACATCTTCAACCATTCAGCAAAGTGTCTTTGTAGACTTTGACCAAACATTTGTGGGATGGTTGGATTTGTTATACTTCAAACTATGTGAGGTTATTATTAAAAATTAAAAGTATAAACTGTGATATCAGTCGATCCCTAACCACATGTTCTTCTGAAATCTATTCCAAAAACGTATGCATTCTTTTTTCTTCAGTGTTTTTTGGGGGTGAAATAGTACAGTGGAAGCTAAGAGTTATTTTTGATGTTGGAAAAGAAAGCCTCACCCTGTAAGCAAGCCATCTAGAGAATCTTTAATGAGAGCAAAATAAACCACCTCATCCTGGGCTCTCAGCATCATGACTCTTGGTGACTTAGGATTCCTTCACAATCAAGTACAAATAAGTCTGTGTCTTTAAAAAATAAAGCTCATCTTTTATGTGAGACAGTTTATAGTTTATCAAAAAGCTACAATAAAGTGCTTAATAAATCATGCTACATCCAACCCAGGGATAAGAAAGCACAACTGTATAAAATAAAATACATAAGGAATATAGGAAAACCATATAATTATTAGTATGATACTCAGAGTCCTTATGAATTAATCAGAAAATATTTATTAATTGTGTGCCAAGTTTAGGGGCACCTGGTGGCTCAGTCAGTTGAGCAACAGGCTCTTGGTTTCGGCTCAGGTTATGAACTTGTGGTTTGTGAGTTCGAGTCCCGCAGTGGGCTCTGTGCTGACAGTGTGGAGCCTGCTTAGAATTTTCTCTGTCTCCCTCTCTGTCTCTGCCCTCCCCTGCTCGCTCCCTCTGTCTCTTTCTCAAAATAAATAAACTTAAAAACTTGAAAAAATAATTTTCTACCAAGTTTAAAGTAATAAAGGAATAATAATAATAATAATAGTCTTTTTTAAGTGAATGTGCAAGGCCTGGCTACTAGGAAGTTAATTGTAAATCTTAGTATTAAACCAGTTTTAACTTTTTGTTATGACTTTGTAAGAAACACATCAACATTGCAAAACCAAATGAATTTGTCTTAAGGTAAAGGGTAGTCCTTGTAGGAGGATTATAGACTCAACAGAAATGAATCCCACCTTGTGCTTTTTTCAGCAGATGTTCACTGTCCCACTTTCTATCATTCTGGTTGCACCATTTCCTGTACCATCTTTATCAGACTTCCAGAAGGAAGCTCTAAAAAGTATTTCAGAGACTGGAACTCCAATAGTAAGGTGACAAAGGGTGTCACATTCTGACCTAATGCCTCTAATTGATTGATTGATTAGGTCAGACACAGAGTTGCTATGGGACTGGCAGGCTGTCGTTCAAATGGCCCCTTGGTTCCTTACATGGCCTAGAAGAATCCAATCATGTTTTACAATTGCTCCTCCAACTGCAAGCAAAGACATGAAGAAGTTAGCAGTATGGTGGCCTTCGATCAGCAGTGAAAGTCATATCTGACAGTGATTCCTTCATTTAGAACATTGTGTCATAGAGGGCAGGGGGCCAAGGGAGTAAAGGTTACTAGGGTAGAGAGAAGCTTAGCAGAACAACGCATTTCTGTTTTTATCCTTTGCTGAGAGAATATCTCTTTAGTCTCTATGGACAGAGAAATAGAACCGCTTTATCAATTAGGAGGCATTTAGAATATCAGCTGCCAGGTACTTGTGTTTGTGTGTGTGAGCACACACTAAGCATTTGAAGTGGGCCTTGTGGACTACTCCAGGGAACAAGTATGAGACAGAAGAATTTGTTTTGGCTTTGCAGTTAAACAGACAGACCCAGCTTATCCACTTATTAGCTCTGTGATTTGAGACAAGTCACCATAAGAATATTAGTGTCCCAAGTGTGTAAAATGGGAATAATAACATCTATGTCTTAGTATTGTTGCCACAGTACCTAACATAGAAACAGAAGCTCAGTCGATAGTAGTTACCTTTCTTCCCTTCAAAACCTTCTGATCATGCAGTGCCTTGCCTAAAATTCTGCATCTCCCTCAACCTGTAGAGATATGAATTATACTTCTGGATTTAGCTTTCTGCAGACTCTGGAACCCAACTTGTTTGGGAACAAATACAAGGAGCCACAGGCAAGGATTTGCCAATTCACTATCAAGTGAACGATGCTACTGATTCCATTCTAACCTTATAACCAATAACTAATTTTTTTGTTCCTTTTCCTCGTGATCATGGAACTGCCTGGTACTACACACACACACACACACACACACACACACACATATATATGTTATTTGAGAAGAAAGATCATCTACACATTACAGACATTATAACACAAGACAATCCATGACAAGAACACATCAGCAAACCTCAGAACAATCTTTAATTCTGCCCTCTCAGTATGTACATCTTTTTCCTTACCAAGTCATGCTGTTCTTACATAGGATTCTTATAAATTCACTGTCCATTTTTCCTTTCTGTTTGCTACTTCATTTCCAGCTTCTTTCCCCACTCATACATAGACCATCACAAAACTTACTTCCTGGGCTGTCTGTGGACAATCATCCTTCTTGATTTCCACTAGATTTACCTTTCTAAAATCCAGATTACTCCTTGTCCCCCTTCTTTTGTGGAACAAAAGAGCTCTTCACCATGGGATTGAAGGCCCTTTAAAATCTACCCTAATCAACCTTTTGATTGCAGCCCTGCCTTTCCCACTTTGCATTATCATTTTCCCTTAAGGACATCAACCATATGATGTCATTATGTTGTGCCTTCTCCTTCCTCTAGTACTTAGGAAAAGCCTACTCATTCTTTGCACTCCTGCCTACTTTAAAATCACACACCAAGTTACATTACCTTCCCGGTTTAATTTCTCCATGGCTCCACATACTGAATAGGGTAAAATTTTAGAGTCCTTAGTAGAAAAGACTAATAATAAGGGTGACATGTTGTTGTGCTTCTTACCCAAAGGCTATGTTGCCGTGGCCTGACTAGATTCACGAGACTCTCATCACTTCCACTGCATCTCCAGCTTCAACATTCCCATACATGCAATGATATTTTAAGCCTCCTTGCTTTTTTGCATGCTGAGCCACAAATGAACTTCACTCTGGCCATCTGGCAATTCCTTCTTGTTCTTCAGGTCTCAGTAAGACTTGTCTTTTCCTTGTGAAGCCGTTCCTCACCTACCCAAGCAGGTGCCTGGCTCCCTGTTGCCCCCATTCCATATGTCTATTGCTGCCCTTATCTCCCCATTAATCATTTTTCGAGGCTGTCTTCTCTACCAGACTGTGAACTTTTTAACATTTAGCATATTACTAATCTAATATTAAATATCTAATAAATATTATAAAATAAATAAAAAAATTCTTTCTATATATTTTTTTCCTCCTAGCATTCATAATTAGTTTATCCTTTGTCTAAGTTCCATAGCATCTAAGTACCAAGAATTTAAACTTATATTTCTGGACTCAAATTACTAATCTTTTATTTACTAATAAATAACTTTTTGAAATCCTAATACTCAGTTTCCTCATCTCTAAATAATGAATCTATGATTTAGGTTATTTGTTGAACAGGATAATGCCACATAGTAATCAGTTAGCAGCAATTAGATATTGTTAGAAATTTTGCTAACAAATTTTGCTGATAATGGTGGAAGTGGTGGTTATTGTGTTATTAACTTACAATTAATTCCATGTACCTTGTCTTGCCAGGTCATGACTACTTAAGGGATAGAACTATTTATATTTACTTTTCTGTTCACAGAATCTAGAACACTGTCTCTTAACAGTCTCTATCTCTCTTTCTCTCTCTCTGAAAGGAATTTTATATATTGACATAAAATATAAGAATGAAATTAATTCTAAATATATTTAAAATACATACTATATATTAAAACTGCAAACTCAAGGCCACTTGAAGACCAATTAGATCTAGAAAACAAAATAAATTGACTCAGGAAATACTGACATTTTCTATGAATATATGTAGAACAGAAGTGTGGTGAGGGGATATAAGAAGTATAAAGAGAAATCAAACTATTTGAAGTTCAGATATTTAAAACTATGCTTACCAGGGAAAGATTTCATTGTGTCCAATTATGATCAGGTACATAGTCATAAAAATATGTTGATTAGCTTTGGAATTGTGGAAAATGTCACTTACTTGAAACTGAGCTTTTAGATCAAAATGCAAGATTTATTGGTGTATATCTTTGACTGTGACATTGAATCAAAAAGAGTCTGCATAGCTCTGCCCCTTGGCTTAGAAGAGTGCTTCTAACCCCTTGGGATGAATTTGTACATCTTAGTCAGGAGACCTATATCATCTGCCAAAACAAGATTTCCTAGGTTTATTTCTAAATATAGCTTTAGTTTGGGTAATTTGCTATAATCAATTTTGAAGAACATTTAAACTCAATTTAATGTTTATTTTCTTTGCCAATTCTTGGTGCCTGCATATATGATGACTCTCATTCAAACTAGGAGATTACACACCTATTAAATATGTACATGCAAGTGAAATCACTGTACATCATAGAAGCACAAATTTAACTCTGGAAGATGTATTGCTTTCCCTGATGCATTTATTCATTTGCTGAGGGTTTTTTTTTAAGTATGCATGTATTAAATATAACATTTAGAGAGTTTCACTTTGAAAATTCCTTAATTTCCTAACAAAATAGCACAATTATGAAAATTTCACTACTCTTATATTACCATTGCCAGTACATTTTATATGCAGCTTTGAGATCTGTGGTAGATTTATGAGGGCCATATTTATTGATG
Organism: Panthera onca; assembly: GCF_046562875.1. Lineage (NCBI taxonomy): Eukaryota > Metazoa > Chordata > Mammalia > Carnivora > Felidae > Panthera > Panthera onca. Next base: position 56,775,809 of record NC_138339.1, read on the forward strand.
AAATTGTTTACCAATTTTATGTTTACTGATATAGGACTGTAATTCCTTTTTGCCAATAGTCATATCGTTAGTAAATTTGACAAAGGTAACTTTCTGCCAGAGAATAGAAATATCAGTTGTGAACAGCTTCTTTCCTAAGGACCTGTCATTGATAATGAGACCTTAGGTCTAGGATTGTAAAGGTGAGAGGCTGAGGGTGCCTCATTTGGAATGGGTAGGAGTATGACTTGCCCTAAGCAGGAGCCCATAAGTGGATCCACAAAGTGAAACTGAGAAACGGTGGAAGGCTTTCCATCTCCAAGGATGGAATTTAAGAAGTGGAATGGTTATAAGTCATGTTCATATGTACCAGAGTTAAATTATGGCATCAAAACAGACAAGAGACAAAGAAAACAATTGACCAGAGATACATACTTAGAAAAAGAGGAAGATCTAATACAAAGCCATATAGTAAGTCTGCAGAGGGGAGGATCTGGTTGACATATATGGCTCAGTGGTGGATTTGTTTTTTGTTTTAAATAAGAATTAAAATTAAATTATCAATAGGTTTAAAAATTAGGAGATATACCACTAAATGCCCATGTGTATCTTCTCCTCACGAATCACAAGTTCTTGAAGATCCAATGTGAGCATTGCTGAAATCTGAGCATTCATTACCTCTTAGAGATGGCCATATATTCTACTTTGTCCCCTTTTGCACCTATTAATCTAGTGTAATTATTAACAGCACCCTTTTCCATTTTCGTAGTGTTCTGACCTGAAAGATAAATTTATCACTCTCTTCTAAGGGGAGTTGCACACTGCCACATGCCTCACAGTCTCTCCCTGGCCTTTTATGTCCAATCCACTTGAAATATTAGCTTTAAATGCCTTGCTTCTGGAAGTGTTTGAGTTTGTGACTCTTATTGTCAGACAACAATTAGGAGTTATAAATTGGAAAGTTATTGAAAGACACGACTATTCTGATGACCAAAAACTTGCAAGTCCAGAGGAGCAGGTTGAGCTTTAGAATCATAAGTAAAGTGATGAGATAGATCTTATCCTACTATTGTGTGGTTCCCAAAGGTCAGACAGAGGAACCTGGATTCCCACAACCCACATCTGGCTGACACACTTTTGTTACTTGAATTATATAGCCTCTTATCTTATTAATTTATTGAAATAGGGGGCATTGCACATGTAAAAACGAATCTCTAGCTTGTCTTGAAAAATTGGAAGATATAGCAATTCTGGCTGGGCCCACATTCTCAAAATGGCAAAGGCAGATAGGACTTGCTAAAGCTTGTCTACCTTTAGATGGTGCACACATTCTCCCAGTTACCACAGTGTAAACAGGATGATTCATTTACTGTACCTGTCTGGTTGTAGTAGGTCTGAGGGTTTTTGTGTCCTCTGAGGGGCGGCGGGCATTAATCCTTTCATATAACACTCAGCGCCATAACAATTGTTTAAAACCTGATTGAGATTGAGGAGTGGGGTCAGGGGTGAACAAGGAACTTTTGGCAGGCCCACCCTAGCGTGACATTCACTATAGATGCTATCCTACTTTTGATAGTAGAAATGATACACTAACCAGATGGAGGCAGTCCCGATATTAAAATTAGTTTAAAGTAATTATTGCTTCTTAAAATTTGGTCTGATAACAACTACAACATAAGCATTACCTTGTCTCTTGTAGCAATAATTGGGTGTAAATTCTATTAGTATACAGATTAGGAGTTCAGTTGTTGGTGTGAGAGCCAACTCTAAAACCTAAGCCCTGAACCATCATGCTGACGAGTTTCTACCTTATCTAAAACACTGCAGTGATCCACACAGACTGGAATTGCTTTCTTCTGGATTCTTGCTTTCTTTCCCTTAAGTAGAACATAGGTACAATATTCTCTCTAATCCCCTGAGCATCTGCATGTATGGACAGAAATATATTAAACCCTGGGTTTGCCTGCATTCTCACACCTCACACTGTCTCTTACAGAAACCAAAGGCAGTAAAGTGAAATTCATAGAATGTTCCTGACATATTGTTCTTAAACCTACACTAATCACCTCTGTATGGCTCATCATCAAACTGCCTCTAGCTTGGATCTCATCATTATTTCCTTTAAATTAGCATCACATTCTGTGCTACTGTGTGGACTGCAAATAGTTAAATTCTCTTCTCTGTTCCTCATGCTTACTTTTAAAAAACTAATAATGTTGTTACCTGCATTTTGGGTTATAAGACAAGTAGACTTATCTTATGATTATGCATGTTCTTTTCCAGTAAATATAATAGCATTTACTATCCACTTGCCCTACCACTTTAGGATCCCACAATGAAATTACACGGCTCACAGCTTATAAGAGAGAAATTGGAACACCTTATTTATTCTTCCTAACTTTGTGATAGTTTTTGCTTGATTTATACAATTTGAAGAAAAATTATACAAGAGAAAGAATAGACACATCTTGGCAAATTTAGAGTTGAGACTATCTTATACTTCAGAGAGATGATTTAAATTTCTATCTCATACCATATTCTTCAGTATTGGACTTTGAGGATGTGTTCCCAGAATCCATTGTATCACTGCTCTATTGTGTACAGCCTTGGTTTGTAGTGTACTGGGCCACAACTCTGGCTCCATATGGACCCTGATTGGTATAAGTTGATCAGTACAGCCTCATCTCTCTTTCTCAGACATTGGTTTTAAAATGGGCATATTATCGGGACACCTAGGTGGCTCAGTCGGTTGAGCATCTGACTTCAGCTTAGGTCATGATCTCACACTCCGTGAGTTCGAGCCCCACGTCGGGCTCTGTGCTGACAGCTCAGAGCCTGGAGCCTGTTTCAGATTCTGTGTCTCCCTCTCTCTCTGCCCCTCCCCCACTCATGCTCTGTCTCTCTGTCAAAAATAAATAAACATTAAAAAAATTTAAAAAATAAAATGGGCATATTACCTACGTTAATTTTATTAGAGTAAAATAACAGAAATTTTAGTTAATTCGGAAGGTAAAAGGAAGTCCTTTTCTGTGTGATATAGTTTAAGAACATAACGTGAAACTGGTACAGAGATGGCTGATGGAATTGAAAATGAATCTGAACATAGAGTTAGCACATGAAGAGATAATATAAACCTCTAGATTGAACTATACCTGAAGTCAATATTACTACCATGTAACTTCTCAAGCATATGAGCTAATAAATTCTTTTCTAAAAACATCTCTGATATACCATCTAAAAGCTAAGATAATGATAATAACTGTTAAAAAAATATTGAGTGCCAATAAGAGACTATAATAATCAGAAAATTAGCTACAATCCCAGACTGTAGGCTTTTAGTCAAATATTTTATCATCCTCTTTATTAATTTACTAATTTACATATTATGTTTAATATTTACATGATACATTGACCTTCTTAACATACATGGGATCAAAACAAACAAAAAAAAATAAGATTAAAAATTGCATTTTGGACCACTAATTTGCAAACTCTGTTTTATGTAAAGATTACCTGGAGGGCTTATTAAAAGTGTAGATGCTCAGGATTTGCCCCAGAACTACCCTAATTAGAAGCTCTGGATTAGAGACCCAGGCTTCTGTATTTCTCAGAGAACACTAGTTGATTTTGAAATGTATTTTTAAAAGTCTGAGCATCTCTGTTACTATATAACATCAGAATTTTATGGAAGATATTGAATTATGTTTCATTAGAAGTTTGAAATGCTCATTGTTATTTGTGGTACATTATTAAAACTTCATGAGGGAGGAATCATACTTATCTTTCTCTATGGTATTCATATAGAGATCTGGCAAAGTAAGTGTTCAGTAGGTATATGTTGATTAAATTAACAATCTTGTTAAGTGAGGGTATTCCGGTTTTCACACAAAAGATATATTTATATAGAATGTATGGAATATACTTGACATGGAAGAGTTTGATGACATTGCAGTATATCCAGAGTCAGTGATTTTATTTTCTTTTTTGAAAACAAATTTGAATTAGTCAAAACCCGCTGGGAAGGGAATGTATCAAGGGAACTTAGAGATAAAACCTAAAATGCAGATGGTGAGTACTTAACTCTTGTCAAAGTGACTTATGAATTGTTCTTTATAATCTTTGTTACATTTACTGAAGACTGAATCAGTTAACCAAAAAATGACTGATTTTTTTGACTAAAGAGCTTTAAGTTAACTTAATAATTTAAAAAAATAATAATAAAAATATGTAGAAAAAACAGATTTATGATCCTGACCTAAAAAATGTACTGATTTGTCCAGGTGTGAACTAAATACTACATTTCCCACATTCAATATATACTTAAAATATTTGATAATACTTCGTTGACAGAATTTTCCTGTACACATTTATTCACTAGGAGAAAAGTAAGTAATTTAAGTAATGTGTAGTATTCTACAGGATAAATGTATATGCTCTCTTTAGATACAAGAGAGGAATGAAGATTATTATTTTAGAGATGTCCCTCTCCTTGAAAATCAGAAATTTTGGAACATATTTTTACACTATAGGTACATTTTGAATAATTGACAACTTTTCAGAAACGATAACATTAGAAACTTTAAAAATAATCCATCTCATATAATACAACATCAGCAAGTGTGAATTATATATACTTATGTCCAACCACAAGATACATACAATACATATAATGACATATAACGATGTGTGTGTGTGTGTGTGTGTGTGTGTACGTACATAATATTTTATATAAAGCAAGAGAGTTGAACCTGCCCTGGTATCAAGGGAGATGTCTAAAAACTGACACCATAGCTCTTGGGACAGGTAAAATCACAAAGCTAGAAACCTTTTATCTTTCTGTAGGAGTTTGGCACTGTATCCAAGGGATTCCTTTGTAAACATTTTCCCAGATAAGTTAGTAATACCAGATGAGACTTGAATACTCCTGGTAGTACCACATGAGAGAAGATAGCAATTTGTCTCCTCTTCTTTCTGCTGCAGAGATAAGGAACTTAAATCAGTCCACTCAAGCATATGAGGAGGGGAAAATTCAGTTTTACAACTAAAGCAATCAGATTATTATACTGTGTCTTAAGCTGCTGCACCACAAAAAAAAATTCTGTTTCTGTTTTCAAACTGAAATATGGCAAAATGGAAATTCTCCCCTCACCTACTCTGTCCCTACACAACACAAACATATATATAATGATTGCTCATGCAATTTCCATAGCAATTACTCTACAACTTCACTTTCCAGCAGAATTTTGAAAGCAAATGGACCCAGATAATTGTCAGAAGCTTAAATCTGAATCATAAGCATGTTTCACATTTAAGGGGCCCAAGACGCTAAGACTTCCACCTTGCATTTATGGTAAACAACTGAGTTGAAATAGTATTTTTCTAGGCATCTTATATATTCCAAGTAGGAAAGATGGAATAGGTCATTATTCAGAACAATTTACTCCTATATGATGGATCAAAGGAATCACTGCTGAGCAATCACTCATTCTCAGCCAAGATGGGCAGCATTTGGAATAAGGGTTGACAAGAAAGTCTGAAGTGACATTTGTGCCCTGCCAATGCCACCATCATCATGCGGTGCTCCTTTCTCATTTTCTTATAGCAGTCATGGAGACTGAGCACAAAGAATAAATGACTCGAGAGAAATGAAAAAAAAAAATATGTTGTCGGAGCACCAAAGCTGGAACAGGATGCACAAGACAAATACTAATGTATTTATTCTGTTAGAGCAATGAAAAAAGGAACTGATTCTGAAGACTTGGGACATGTCACAATATTAGGAGGTTAAAGACAACAAGATCAAAGCCAAAATTGCTGAGAAAAAGTAGATAATTTTATAAAAGACCTCCTCCAAGCTAAACTTCAGTCCCCATTCTACATGAAGAACAACTTTTGGATCAGCAATCAGCTAGAACCAAGGGTTCAAATCCCAAATGGGTTGGTGCTGCACTCTCTTTCTGCCAAGTTAGATAAATTGAGTTTGGCATGGAACACAGGCCTTTTGGGAAAGACCTTAAAACCCCATCTGTTCTATTTATTCTAAAGATCCCAGTGCAGTTTTTAAAAGGAGGCATTTATTCTGAGGCAAAATCGGGGTACCACATGAGAACTCAAGGCTGATAGCCATAGCCCCAGCAACACTCGCTTTATAACAATGATTAATACCATTCACCATTACCGCCATCACCACCTCTGTCTTGGTTAGCATGCGTAAATATTAAAAGGAGAAAAATATCAAAGGCAAGAGGTAGGAGAAAAAGAGAATAAGCCCTCCTATATATTATAAGACATGACCGAAATTAAGATCAAACACAAAACTATTCATATAGCTTTGTATATCATTTTATTATCTTTAAAAATTCAGCTCGTTAACCAGGCTGCACTTAAGAAGAAAAGTGAAGGAAACTTTAAAAGACTAAATGTGCCCACTGCTTGTGTGGTTTCCATCATCCCCTTACTTCCTGTGCTGAGGTAGAGAATAGCGAATACATGTTATAACCCAAATGGAGCTTTGAGGTGCAGTGGCACTTACAGGACACAGCTAATAACGGCTATGGCTTTTCATGACATCTCTTTGGTACGCTTCAGCATGACCTTGTCAAAGTTAAAAGCTCATAAAATTCCTATTTACTTTTTATGGCATTATGATTCTGCATAACAGTGCTTAAAACAAAAACACAGTATAATTATACTGTCAATCAGGCAGCTAAGAAAGGCATTTTCCACCAGCCTCATACCTAGCAAACTGTAAATAATTTATAAAACCAGAAGTCATGACTAAGTGGCAGTGTTCGGGGGCTAGTTAAGCACTTGTCATAGTGCCGTGGTTTAAGAGAGCTGGGCACAAAACACTGCTTGTTTACTTTTATCCTGTGAGTGTAAAAAATTGTTGTTTGTGCTTGTCGCCTTTCCGTGTGGGTTCTAATAAAAATATCAAATTGTCAATAGAAATTTGAACAGGTGTACAGTGAGAGTAATAATGATGTTTTATTCATATGTATTTCCAGCCCATTTAACTTCATCCAACAAACAACAAAAAATATTTTCTTCATTACCTCCAATTAATGTAAATGTCAAATGTGTTGAATATATTATCACACTGATAATTTGTTGTGTTGATTGATTTGTGGAATGTTTTGGATTAAAGTAACAATTTTTCTTACTTGACTCACAATTGCATGTTGTTATACGTCACTTCTGGATTATGTAAATAACAAATTTGTTTTCATTAGATCTAGTGCTATTTCTGGTAAACAAGATTTTCAAAGTGTCAATGGTTTCTGAGATTTCCAGCTCCTTCATTATTTTCAGTTATTTTATTAATTATTAACTAGAATTTATCAGCTCTGGAGAAAATATATATCACCTTCATGCTAATGATCAGATAGCCCTTTACAAACACTTTGTATTTATAATGCGGTAGTAAAATAAAGTCAAAATAATTAAATTCTCGTTTTCATATCCCTCTTTGTGTTCTATTTGTCTCTTATAACACTTTCATAATAATCAAGGTGTACATAATGAACCATGTCTGTAATTGATTTCTGGCTAGGTAGTTTTGTTTTTTTTTTTTTTTTTTTGTTTTGTTTTTTTTTTTACTGTTCTGGTCATTATTTAATCTTATTAAATATATTTAGAGTGAAAAATTTGTGGTCGGTTTTCATAGGCAAGATTTAATGGTATGCTTAATGGGTTTCTTAATATGATAATGGAGAAATATTTTTTAAATTTAGATATCAATATATTTTATGTTCATATATAAAGTTAAGTGAGAAATGTAGGTTATTTTCTTCATAATTCAGGAGAAAAATCTAGTGTTGTTTTTTCTTCCATTATCTAGTAATTTCAATTAACCTTTCTTTGTTAAGTGGGAAACATAAAAGACGGTTTGAATGTACATGAGCATAGCACTAAATTCTGCCTTGGTCATTTTTTAATCACCCTGAGAAGTGAGTTGACTTCCCTCTGCCTTTGTTTTCTATTCTGTGAAATGGGGTAATATTATTTATTATACTGTGTTTACGGAAACACAAAGTATTTGTGAACTACCTAGCACACACATGACAGCTAGCCAATAATTAATTTTATGGGTTTTTATTCTTTTATTTTATTTTTCATGTGTAAATATCATCTATATAAGGACACTGCATCCTACAGAAATGTGATATTTAAAAAAATATTCTCTTGTATATGTAGCCGATAAGGACTCCAACCTAACTCCTCAGATAGGTGACAGATATTACTTAATTTTTGAGAACCTAGCTTAACTTCTAATATGGGTTCTTATGTACTTTCAAACTGAGTTGACTCTTGATTTTCTTCCACCTCCCCCCACCATGGTCTAGGTATAAATACCTGGATGTTTATGTAGGTATGTGAGTTGGCTGGAGTTTCGGTGATGGTGGAGGGACTTTTTGGTACTATGAGCAAGGACTTGCCACTTCAACTATTGCTATATGTCTGTCATTCATCCAGCTTACACATCAATTCTCCATGCTGAGTCAGCTTTCAGTTCTGACTTCACAGATTTTCTGGGTTAGATCCTTCATAGTCATATTAATGCTGGTCTTCTACTACACTGGCACAGAGGAAGTGAGTGAACCTCTTTCAGACTCCCTTTATCTCAACATCATCTCCTGCCTTATAATTTCTGGCATCTCATTAACTCTGGGTTCTAAAGCACAGGTTTCCTTTAGTAGCAGATCCCACAGATGTCTCAAGGATATTATTCTCATCCCTCCTCAATTTGGAGCTTGGTCTATAGAGCAGGGAACACGCCCCCTTTCTCAGGGACCCATATCCATTTACTCTTAGCATCCTCTGCTTCTCTCCATTTCCTCCTACTTTTGAGAAATATAGGTCACTGTTTCATTTTAGGTAGTGTCTTGAATGTATTGCTTATGTCCTGCATTTCATTCCAGAACATGAAACTAAGGTCTAGGACTTGAAACTCAAAGGACAAGAATTGCCTCTTAGCTCTCATCTCACTCTCTGAAGTGGAAGATGGCCTTCCTGAGGTAGTTCTGTCAGTTAAACAAGTAATGTTAAATATAGAGCTGACAACATGGGAAAATGGCCACATGGAATCAGAGAAAATATACATATCAAATATTATCTTGCGCTATAAAGTTTTAAAAATAAATCCTGTTTTTATCTTATTTTTCCTTCCGTTCCCTATGTTCATCTGTTCTGTTTCTTCAACTCCGCATAAGAACGAAATCATACGGCATTTTTCTTTCTCTGACTGACTTCTTCCGCTTAGCATAATACACTCTAGTTCCATCCACGTTGTTGCAAATGGTAAGATTTCATTCTTTTTGATTACTGGGTAATATTCCATTGTATACATATACCACATCTTCTTTATCCATTCATCAGTCGATGGACATTCGGGCTCTTTCCACAATTTGGTTATTCTCTATAGCACTGCTATAAATGTTGGGGTACATGTGCCCCTTCAAATCAGCATTTTTGCATCCTTTAGATAAATTGCCTAGTAGTGTAGTTGCTGGGTCATAGGGTAGTTCTTTTTTTTTTATTTTTTAATGTTTATTTTTTTTAGTTTTGAGAGACAGAGCACGAACAAGGGAAGGGCAGAGAAAAAGGGAGACATAGAATCTGAAGCAGGCTCTAGGCTCTGAGCTGTCAGCACAGAGCCCAATGCGTGACTCAAACCTATGAACCATAAGATCATGACCAGGGCTGAGGTCGGACGCTTAACATACTGAACCACCCATGCTCCCCTATTTTTTATTTTTTGCACCTCTATAATGTTCTCCAGAGGAGCTGCACCAGTTTGCATTCCCACCAATAGTGCAAAAGTGTTAGGAAAGCAACCATAAGAGATTCTTAAATACAGAGAGCAGATGAAGGGTTGCTGGAGGGGAGTTGGGAGAGCGATAGGCTAAATGGGTGATGGGCATCTAGGAGGGGACTTGTTGGGATGAGCACTGGCTGTTATACGGAACTGATGAATCACTGGATTCTACTCCTGAAACCAATACTACACTATATGTTAACTAACTTGAATTTAAATTCAAAGAAAAGAAAAAAGAAAAGGCTGACCATAAAATAGTAAATTACTGGCTGATTCTTGAAAATAATGATAATAATCCTACCACTAGAAAGGTATAAAGAATTGCAAGAGTGAATAATGGAATGGCATTCATCCTTTGTGAGTCATTTATTTAGCATCCATTTCTCATCCTACCTTACCTGAATCTGAAAACCACAGAGTAGCGTCCAGACCTGGGGTCAGGATTGACAGTCATAAGTGGGGAGGCAAAAAGACCAAGAAGAGAGATTAACAGGAACAGGCTTGGCATATAAGAGGTAAGGGATTGAAAAGGGAGTCTGTTTCTGTGCAGCAATGCAGAGAAAAGCACACTAAGGAAGCAGACACTGGTTTCTTGTCTAGGACATCCTGGAGACTTGGCATTGCACATCACAGTATCACAGGGACAGATATGAGAAAAGTCACCACTTATTTTCCATAAATACACCCAATTTGAAGGGTGGATTATAAAACTGTAAGAATGCTTCTAGGCTCTATTAAATAAAAATAAACATGCTTTGAATCATTTAAGTGCCTACCAGTCTTCACATTTCATGTCAGCACACATATTCCAAGACCTATCACAGTCTCTTCACTCTAAAACATATTATGCCTGTTAGACTTAGGTGTAAGAGAAGAGCCCTAAAAATGGCAAAACCCAACAGCTAAGCTAGCAGAAAACTCTTGCCATAGATATAGGGACTATTAAGACTGGTGGCAGCATTGGGATTTCAGTCTAAATGTCTTTTGTCATCCATGTAACTTTTTGATGTCTGGTCAAATTTTGTGTGTCACTGACTTAGTCAATCAGGAAGGCATTCTAAACACTTAGAACCCCTATGAATAGTATTCTCAAAGCAATATATCTTCACAGAATTCCAGAAATAGAGGCCAAAGTTTTAACCCTGAGTAAGTAGGGTAATGCTTATTAAAGTATAATGTAATAAGGATGTTTGGTTCCTATTCTGAGATAAAGGATGAACTGAGAAATTCAAATCACATGTTAAGAAAAAACTATATACACACAGACATATGCATGTATACACACATACAAATACACATACTTAATAATAAGCACACAACTGCATGTTAGTTAATACTTTGTGTTTCTTAAAATAGAACCTAAATAGTACTTAGCACTACTTTGTATTTTTTCTACATTGCACTCCATTTTCTTGTTGTCCATTACTGTAGGTCAGCGTATGGATACATCCAAAGTAAATGTCCTAAATCTTTCTATTCATAAGAACTTGCCTATCATAAGGAGTCTCAAAATATCAGAGGTTCTGGAAAAGCAATTAAATCTTTGTCACCATGAAAAAGAAGTGGTGTGAATAATCAGAATAGGTTCAAAACAATAACCAAAAACAATTTGCCGTTGTCAATAAACAGAATAAAGAGTGTGCAATAAATGAATGAGATACAAATGACTTTTAATTATTGCCCGGGTTGGGGAAAAACCCAAGGTTTATCTGGAAATTGACTGTTCCTGTACATCTTCTATTAGCCAATCAAATGGAAATATTCAAATGTTCAAGGTATGATATCAGTAAACTGACTTGCAGTGGAGACTGAGCATTATATACTATTAGAGTTGAAGTGCAGTTAGAGGACACTCCGTGATAATAAACATTATGTTCAAAGCTGTAAGCCAGTACTTCACTAGGCTCTTGAGACCCACTGGAAGATTGACAGGTCCTAGTGCCTCCTCCCTGAAGGGCCATTCTGCCACCTCCAGAAACATTTTAGAACAAATCAGGAACTTGCCTTTATGTCTAGATTTTAAAAAGTGTCAGAGATTTGGAATAAGCCAAAATGGCCTTTAGAAGCTGGTATTAAGTCGCAATTTATTTATTAGGCCTGAGTTTCTATATTCTCTGAGCATATATTATAAATGTTACAGTAGTCAAAATTTTCACTAAAAAAATTAGATTATTTAGGAAATTTTCATCATGATAACTAAAATAAAATGCATTTAAAGGTGATCACAAATTGGATCCGATAAGAAATATGATGTTAATGACCAAGCCAGCTCTCTGAAAATTACATTTACTCATGGGGAAATTTGGAAATTATTTTTCCTGACTTGCATGCCATATGAAATACTTTTAGAAAATAAATTGCATCTAAGTCTGGAAAGTCAAGCATGAACTAAAGAGGTATGTAGTTTCTTAAGAGCATATCACTTTGCTTAATAAAGATGAACATGTTTAGGTCATCGCTAGATTTTCTTTTTGTTCTTCAATATATTAATACACAGATATTAAGCAGATAGTGTGCTTAACAATCTGCTAGAGCCTGTGGTGGGGCCTCCATAAATAAAAGGGCCCCTCCTTTTGATTCAGTTCTAATAAAGTTTAAAAGGCAAACAGTCAATACATTGGGAGCGGAAGCATTAATATCTAACTTACAACCAAATGGTAGATTCTTTAGTATTCCAGATAAGAAAATAATTTAGAGAAGTAAAGATCATAATGAGCTAAAGGTAATCAAGAAAATATTCAGGAAAATTCTATAAAAGGAAATTAAAGAATTAAATTTTCAAAGGAGTAGATGGGAACAGCTCAATAAAAGAACAGCACAGGCCAAAACACTTTAAAAATTATACTATATGGCAAATATGGTAAGGAGACCCTTAGTAGTATTTAGGGTATACTAATTAGTATACTTCTCTACAATTTCTTGCCATTAGAGGAAAGGAGACCAATGTGGAATGGTGAAAATCTATAATTTCACATATAAGAAAAGAATAAATGAAAATTAAAAAGCTAGAGAAATATTTTCTGATAGAGCTTTTAGTTAGGCTTGATATTGGCTTGTAATCAAGAAGAAAACAAGTATGTTTGGTTCCAAGTTTAGGGAATTAGGTGAAATAGACAAAAATGGAGTGATGACAAATTAATGTTAGATATGACTCATTGTGAGAAATATTTTCAAGAACATGGTCTGGATGGAGTTGAGTACTAGTAGAAGAGTATGATCAGCATTCTTAATATTTGAACATTTTGCATCTAAAATATGCTTTCACAGTAAAAAGTTAACAATTATTCAGTGCTTGTTCTGTGCTTAACCCCAAGCTAAACATTGTATCCATAATATCCCATTTAATCTAATTATACAGTTCTGGAGATTTATAGTGAAGGAGTAGTTGAAATAATTTCCTGGTTAAGTCTGATCTTAGTTTTAGAATAGTCAGCAGTCACCTAGACCTCAGTATATATGATTTGATTTTCATAGGGTGGGGTTTGGGAAGACATAGGATAAGGAGCTTATGAATGGAAGTTTTTACTTCAAGGAGCCTAGAGTCTTAGATGAAAAAAAAAAGGGGGAAGTGAAAAGAATGGTATGAAGTTTTTTCCCCAGCTTGGGCCCTAAGAATGATTTGAACCCTTTAAAAGAAAGGCTTTATGCGGAAACAGAAAGAACTGTTTATACAACGATGTTCAAGAAATACAGGACAATATAATTTTACTTAGCTGTTGTTAGGATAACCTGTATCCCAGAGTGGGAAGAGATGAGCATTTTACTCACTTGAGCTGGACACATAGAGTTTTCTGGAACCACTGTAATTCTATAACATCTCTGTCATTGCCTGATTATGGAGAAATCACCTCAGGGCACTGGTAGGGATGAGATGCTAGTATAAAATGGCAGATGCTTGTGGCAAGGGAGGGATGTGGGCTTTGGTCAGGCATTTGGTCAGACGTTTGGTACCGGATAAAATATTGCAAATGGCTAGTGGGAATAGACTTTTTTGTTTGTGCATGAGAAATACCCTTGTAAGGCCTCCAGAAGGACCTGAGTGGGGATGAAGGAAAGATGATTTTGCAAGGGGATAGAAATTCTGTGTTGTTCAGGTGAGGACAAGAACAGATAAAATTTCATCTGTTCATTTATTTAGCAATTAATTTCTGTATACTTGAAATGCTTCTGAAATTATTCTGGGAATTAGAGCAAACACAGTGATGGAGCAAGACAATGTTAATGGTTAGTACAGTGGAGATACACATCAATTAATAAATAAATGGTGATATAAAGAATTTATACAACTCAGTAGCAAAATGGATAAGTAATCCTACTAGAGATGGACAGAGGAACTGAGCATTTTTTTTCAAAGAATGCATACACCTGATCAATAGGAACATGAAAAAAGTGCTCAACACCAGTAATCATCAGGAAAATGCAAACCAAAACCAAAATGAGATATTTCCTCATACCTGTTAGAATGGCTATCATCAAAAAGATGAGAGATAATGTGAGGATGTGGGGAAAAAGGAACCCTTGTACACTTTAGAAGAGAATGTAAATTAGCATAGCCACTATGGAAAATTATATGGAGATTCCTCAAAAAATTAAAAACAAAAATATTTCTGACCTAGAAATCTCACTCTTTGGTATATGCCCAAAGAGAATGAAAATAGGATCTTAAATAGATATCTGTACTCCATGTTCATTGAAGTATGTTTCACAATAGCCAAGACAGAGAAACCTAAGTGACCATTAACAGATGAATGGATAAAGAAGATGTGCTGTATGTATATATTGTGTTATATGTATGATTTATATATGTTTTGTATGCATACACATATACACACAATGAAATATTCAGCCACAAGAAAGAATGAAATTCTGTCATTGAACAACAACGTACATGGAACTTGAGGGAATTATGCTAAGTGAAATAAGCCAGACAGAAAAAGACAAATGTTGTATGGTATCAGTTGTGGAATTAGCAACAACAAAACTTGTCAAACCCATAGAAACAGAGTAGAAAAGTGGTTGTCAGGGGATGGGTGTGGGGGAAATAGAGGCTGGAAGAAGAGTATAAAATTTCAGCTGTAAGATGACTATGGTCTGAGGATGTAATCAATGTAAAACATGGTGACCATAGTTGATAACACTGTATTTCATAATTGAAGTTTGCTTAGAGAGTAGAACATAAATGTGCTCATTAAAAAAAGGTAAATATGTGCAGTGATAGATGTATTATTTAGCTAGATGGGGGAATCCTCTCACAATATGTACATATATCAAATCACATGATATATTATAAATATCTTATAATTTTGTATTTCAATTATACCTTCATAAAAAGAAAGAAAGAATCAGAATTGTCATTGCTAAAGTAAGAAGCCCCAAATAGAGCCAAAAAACCCAAATAAGGAGTACCATTGATAGATTTCTGAGTGAAATAATATTTAATTAGACCTAAAATATTGGTAGAAATAATCCATGTAAAAATCTGTGAAGAAGGGAGTTCCATACATGGGAACAGCTTGTATAGAGTCTAGAGCTGATGCTTTGAAAGAATCAAAAGCTGGATTAAATGGCTGAAGTGTTTGAGGTCAGTAAAGGGAGACAGGAGGCTGGAGAATATAGATTGTGAAGGACCTTGAGTTTAGACTTGATCTTGAGGGCAATAGAAAGTAATTGAGTTCTCATTAATTATATTTAAATTTTAAAAGATTACTGTAATTGACACATGAAAAGATGCTCAGAGTCACCCATAATCAGGGAAATACAAATCAAAACCACAATGAGATACCACCTCACACCAGTAAGAATAGCTAAAATTAACACAGGAAACAACAGATGTTAGCAAGGATCCAAAGAAAGGGGAACCCTCTTTACACCGTTGGCGGGGATAAAAACTGGTGCAGCCACTCTGGAAAACAATATGGGGATTCCTCAAAAAGTTCAAAATAGAACTACCCTATGGCCCAGAAATTGAACTACTAGGTATTTACCCATAAGATATAAATATAATGATTTGAATTGATACATGTACCCCAGTGTTTTATCAATAATAACCAAATTATGGAAAGAGCCCAAATGTCCATCAACTGATGAATAGATAAAGAAGTTGTGGTGGGACACCCAAGTGGCTCAGCTGGTTGAGCATCCAACTCTTGATTTTGGCTCAGGTCATGATTTTCCAGTTTGTGAATTTGAGCCCCTCATGAGGCTCTGCACTGACAGTGCAAACCTTTTTGGGATTCTCTCTCTCTCCCTTTCTTTCTGCCCATCCTATGAACCCTCTGTCTTTCTCTCAAAATAAATAAATAAACCTTTAAAAAAATAAGTTGTATTATGTATAGATAGCTATCTATCTATACATAGATAGATATAGATAGATAGATAGATAGATATAGATATAGATGATAATAGATATAGGTATAGATAATGGAATATCAGCCATAAAATTGAATGAAATCTTCTCATATGCCGCAATGTGGATAGAGCTAGAGAGTATAAATATGCTAAGTGAAATAAGTCAGAGAAATGCAAATACTATATGATTTCGCTCATATGTGGAATTTAAGAAACACAACAGATGAACATGGTTGGGGGGAAGATACAGGCAAACCATAAACAGATTCTTAACTATAGAAAACAAACTGAGGGTTGCTGGAGGGGAGGTGGGTGGGGGATGGGCTAGATGGTTGATGGGTATTAAACAGGACACTTGTGATCAACCCTGGGTGTTGTATGTAAGTGATGAATCACTAAATTCTACTCCTGAAATTAATATTTCATTGTATTTTTACTAACTCATTTTTAATGAGAGCTTGAAACTAGGGGAAAAAATTACTGTGATTATCATATGGAGGATGGATCTAAGGGATGAAAGACTGTAGGGAGCAGGCACTGGTAAGAGTGAGAGGTTCTCTTATTATCCTGGACCTAGATGATTATGGCCTGAACTAGGATAAGCAGGAAATGAAGAAATGGTACAGATTTGAGAAACATTTAAGCAGTCAAAGAGAAGGAATATAGTAATTGATTATAAATTGGGCAACTGGGACACCTGAGTGGCTTAGTCAGGTAAGCATCCGGCTCTTGATTTCAGCTCAGACCATGATCTCACAGTTCATGGGATGGAGCCCCGCATCAGGCTCTGAACTGGCAACATGGGGACTGCTTGGGATTCTCTCTCTCCCTCTTTTTCTGCCTCTCCCCATCTTTCTATCTCTCTCTCTGAGAATAAATAAATAAACATTAAAAAAAAGTGGGCAATTAAGAGTTAAGAACAGTCTCATACCGTTGACTTGGGCAGCCAGGGGTAAGATGGTGCTGGTCCCTGGGCTTAGCCTCATTGTGGAATGGAGTGCAGAGGAGGGTTGAATCATAATTAGAAAACAAACCTACAAGGTTGTCTCCTTATGGATTCCAGTGCACCACACTTGTCTGGCTTTTCTCTTAGCTTTTCTCAGAGCACCTTGTCAGTTTCATTGTGGGTTTCTTTTCATACATTTGACCTCCACATTTTGTAGAGCTCCACCCCTGGACCTTTATTCTTTTCTGTCTCTACTCACTACAAATATAATCCATCCATTTTCACAGCTTCACATACCACCTATAAACTGATAATTCTCAACATCATATTTCCTGCCAAGACTTCTGCACTGAACTCCAGACATATATCCAATTGCTGACTAGAGTCTTTATCTGGATATCTAATGGGCATCCAGATACTTATCTGAGTTTTTTCCAAAGCTGAATTTCTTCTTCCATTTCCACTTGCCCCTTTTTATCCTATCAAGTGGATTGTTCTATGTTCTAGGTCCTGTCTAGTCCATTTATTTCTACCCTTGACCTCTGCAAGCCAAGGGATCTCAGTATTGAGTAAGTAAGAAGACCAGGTTGGGGTTTTAGCAGTAAGCCAGGAGAGTGAGGTTGCCGACTGAAATAGAGTGGTAGAAAGATGTTTGCTGTGCTGATTGGATTATGGATATAGTTTGAATTTATAAAATATATTTCTGCTTCAGACTTTGCATTGTCCCCCTGATTTAATGCATTCCCAGCAGATTCCCACCCCCCCGCAGGCAAACTCTCTTACCTTCTAAAGCCCTCCAAAGGCCTTCCTATCTTACCTTTCACCTTTACCCACATTTTATATTCCTTTTTGCTAATATATTTCTTTCTCTTATCATTAGTTACTCTTCTATATATTTTATCTACCTGTAACAGGTTGTTGGTTGTACTCCTGAAACATAGTAAATGTTCAATACATATTTGTGGAATGAATCTCTGAATTAATTAGTTCCAAGGTGTCTGAATAAAGGTATATACCATTTAGCAATTATATACACTATCACTCCCAGGGACTCATTTCCCAGATCTTGAGGGGCCATTTTTGAGAGATATACTAAGACATTTTCGTACTAAGAAGCTCTAGAGTAGTTCAACAAAATCTAGCAACCATTTGGAGGCAAACCATAAGAAACTCTTAAATACAGAAAACAAACTGATGAGGTTTGATAGGGGTGGGGATGTGGGGGGGGTGAGTTAAATGGGTGACAGGCATTAAGGAGGGCACTCTTCAGTTTGAGCACTGGATGTCATATTTTAGAGATGAATCACTGGGTTCTATGCCTGAAGCCAAGACTACACCATATGTTAACTAACTTGAGAATAAAAAAAAAAAAAAAAAAGCAAGCCTCAAAGACTATATATAGACTATCAATTCTTCAAAGTTCAAACCAAAAAAAAAAAAATTAAATGTATTGTATAAGATTTAAAAAAAAAAAGAATTCTGGAATAAAAATATCCAAAACTAATAAGAAGCTTTCCAGGTAATATAATTACATATTTTCCCCCAAATACAAAAGAATGGTTTATACACCTTTAGAAATACAATTTCAAAACTCTTGATCCCAAAACAAAGTAACTGCTATGAGAAATAAAATATTTCATTAGTGATGCTGTATTTTCCTTCCACAAGACACCATTTCTCTCTCTAGCAATTCAGTAGAGTGAAACAGTGAAAGTACTGCCCTTGACCTATTGTATAGGGATATTTTGCGTTCTAAGGACTTTGTTTAATGACGCAAATGTTTTACTGCTTACAAATGTTAGGAACTTAGACTTGATCCGGAGAAAATAAAACTATTGACATGATACTTCATTGAACAATATGTCAAAGAAGAATCAAGTCTTTTGTGTTCATTTCTTTATACCAGGATTTCCTTTGCTTTCAAATAAATATAAAAAGAATGTGTAGAAAATATTTTTCTTAATTTTAAAATCAAAATAGATGACTATAAAAAACTAATTGCAAATTAAGTATACTGGCCTTACAAGAAAAACGTATTTGAGGGCTACTCAGATAGTTTCTTTTTTCTATGTAGTACACAGATAATGAGTCTCTGTTGTTTTCTGTTATACTCTATCATTTTCCAAGGATTCATAAATTATACAATACTCTGCTTAATCTTCTACACCTTCTTTTGCTTTCCTGTTCTCTGTTTACACATTCTATGTCAGCCAATATCAGCATTTTGATTATAAACAGAATGAAACTTCTTCTGAAGCCTGTTAGCATATAGAACAACATATTTGGTAATATTTTCTGTCTTTTTTTTCTCTCTACAAATCCATAAGCGGTGTAACATTTCTTTTGCCATTGCATGAACTTGGCATTTTTAACTAGACTGGGATTAGCTTTTCTGTGTGTTCATGAAGCATTAAAGCTTTGCTGAACAAAACAGTTCCTTCTGACCTCTGCTAGAAAAATGGAATATCTTTAAGCATGCTCTTATTATTAATGGATTTTTCCATTTGTAATTCTTCCCCAAACCTCTTCCCCACGGCTCATGCTGTTGGCCATGCTTGTGTAACAATGTCTAGAAAAGTGATTGTTTCAAGGAAAAAATTTCACTTCAATAAAATTTGCGGTCATAATTAAATTATACTATATTTTGTTAATTAGTAAATAGTTTTATTAGGTAATTAGTCTATTAACATAAAATCATCAGAGTCTGACCAACTTATAGTTAAAATAGGATCCAGATTTTGTCTTATATTCCTCTCAAATAACAGGGAAATATTAAGATTGTCATTAAGATATGAAGCATTTTAGGGGCGCCTGGGTGGCTCAGTCGGTTAAGTGGCCGACTTCGGCTCAGGTCATGATCTTGCGGTCCGTGAGTTCGAGCCCCGCGTCGGGCTCTGTGCTGACAGCTCAGAGCCTGGAGCCTGTTTCAGATTCTGTGTCTCCCTCTCTCTGACCCTCCCCCGTTCATGCTCTGTCTCTCTCTGTCTCAAAAATAAATAAACCTTTAAAAAAAAAAAGATATGAAGCATTTTATTTTATTTTTAATTTTATTTTTATTTTTCTTAATGTTTATATATTTTTGAGAGAGAGAGAAACAGAGCACAAATGGGGAAGGGCCGAGAAAGAGAGGGAGACACAGAATCCGAAGGAGGCTCCAGGCTCCAAGCTGTCAGCACAGAGCCCGACATGGGGCTCCAACTCATACACTGTCAGATCATGACCTGAGCCAAGTCGGATGCTTAACAGACTGAGCTACCCAGGCGCCCCAAGAAATGAAGTATTTTAAATAGAACCGACAAAATAGTCCTTTAAATATTGTGGATGAAATGCAAAAGGATAGATGCTTAGACTGATGAAGAAGTAAACAAAATATGCCATATCTATATGGTAAAAAAATATATATTAATATATGATACAAATGAATAAACCTCAGAAACATTATGCAGAGTGGGGAAGCCAGACACAAAAGATCATATAGAACTATGGGTCCATCTATATGAAATCTCAAGAAAAGGCTAATGTGTAGTATAGAACGTAGATTGGTGGTTGTGTCGGCTGGGCATGTGTGTGGGGATTAAATATAAAGGGACACAAGAATCCATTTGGTGTGGTGAAAATGTTCTAAAATTAGATCATGGTGATAGCTGCAAGAGTTTGCCAAATATCTTTGTATTGTATAGTTAAAATGCATAATTTTATGCCACATAAATTATATCTCAATAAGATTATTTTTAAAATATAAATAAATAAATAAATAAATAAGCATGTAATACTTAGGTCTATGTACTATTAAGCACCGTATGCTGTCTTTTAAGGTCATCACTTTTTACCATGGCGGTAGCATCGAAAATGTCCACCAAAAACTACCACCAAAAACGATAAGGCCTTTAAAATATATGTGGTAAACAATAGGAAGTAGTAGAGAATTTATCTACTCTAATGCAAGCAAAAACCAATTAAAAAAAGAATGCTGACAGTTCTCCCTAACATTGAATTTCAAAAACCTGTTACTCTGCTCCCTAAACGCATAAATATTATCCTCATTTATTCTACGCCAGCAAATACTAGAAATAGTCCCATTAATACTTTTTCATATTACTTCTCTAAAACCTGAGTTGAATAAACATGTATTATTCCTTCAGAAAACCACACTAGCAGGTGATGTCTTCTAAAATACCAAATGAATAAATAAGTGCAGTTTCTACATTCAAATAAGTAACACCAGTAAAATTTCCCTTCTGGTTTTAAATATCTTAGTAGAATTTGATGATTTCATAAAAATGAACTACTTTAGGGAATTGTATTCAAGATTATGGATAGAGTTACATAAATATTTGAAAGAATTTTTTTTCTTTCTGCAAATATGTTTCAGCATTTAGTATATGGAACTATCTTTTTACAAATCTATCTTTGTCACATCTGTGCCCATTTGGAGCCCCTTTCTATACCCATTCTTAAGTATGAGTTTTATTCTGGGTTCATCTATATATTTTCTGTTTACTTTCTTAGTATTTGTGTAGAAATCGAATATTAATATCGATAATAAGCACTTGACTTGCCTGAGTATTTCATTTTGAAATTTATGTATTTTAAAAGTTTTAAATGATACATTAATGGTAATGATAGCCATGGATCAAGTAAACTAACTTGTATTCAAGGAGATAAAATTGTGACTTTGACCTTTTAGTTAATATTTAATAGTCGACAGAAGTCCTCACATCAGGGGTGCCTGGGTGGCTCAGCTGGGCCACTGAGGTTAAGCATTCCACTCTTGACCTCAGCTCGGGTCATAATTTCACAGTTTGTGAATCTGAGCCCCGTGTTGGGCTCTGCAGTGATAGCACGGAGTCTGCTTGGGATTCTGTCTTTCCCTCTCTCTGCCCTCTCCCCAACCCCATCAAAATAAATAAACTTAAAAAAAAAGTTTCCTTCTTAAAATGAAAAAAGAAGCCCTCACATCAAAATGCACCTTGTTGGTATCAATGACTGACTTGCTCAGAGCAAGAAGTATTTAGAGGGGCACCTGGGTAGCTCAGTTGGTTGAGCCTCTGATTTCGGCTCAGGTCATAATCTCATAGTTAGTGGGTCGAGCCCCACTGTGCTGACACCTCAGAACCTGGAGCCTGCTTCAGATTCTGTGTCTCCTCTCTCTACCCCTCCCCCACTCGCACTTTGTCTCTGTCTCTCTCTCTCAAAAATAAATAAACATTTAAAAAGTTAAAAAAAAAAGAAGTGTTTAGAAAATCTGTCACTTTGGTATATCATCCACTAGCCAAGAATTTCAGGTTCTAAGCAGCTCAAAGCTGCTCAATGTTAAAAGAAGAAAACATATATGAGTTGCCTTGGTCATAGATTTCAAAGTCCTAAAGGATTCCTATATACCTCAATAAAGAATTTGAGTCTGAAAAACAGATAAGCCATTTAAAAGGGACACCCATCACCTAGTTCTAATTAAGCTTTGCTACATGCAGGAGACTATCTACTATGATAAGTTCTTCTGTATGAGAAGTTCTTCTGAGTTTAAAAAGGAAGCTGAAAAGTTGACTATTCGTGTGAAAATTCCCAAATGTTAAATGTTGACAACAAACTCACAAGTTGTAAAACGTTGACCAGAGGACTGGGTCTCCTAGTGGCCAACTCAATCCTTCTGCTTCACAATACAATCTCATCTAATTTTGTACCATATGTATACCCAGATCCTGCCACTATTGCCGCCTGTTTAGCCTTTGCTCATGTTGGCCCCTTTGGCTTAAAATATCTTCCTCTTTCATATTTAGAAAACTCCGGATTTTTAAAAATATTTTTATGAAAGCCTCCATTTGTATTTTTGATGAACCTTAATTATAGCAACTATTCCTTTGTGAAAGCAGTTTTTGTGTATAATTTTTAAAATGACTCTCTAGTGGAAAACAGTTTCTCAATGTTTCTTGAAAGCAGGGCATCGTATATTCTTATTTTGTATTCATAGCACAGTAACTACAGATAGTTAACACTCAAATGTTTGAAGGAATGAATGAGTGAATGAATGAATTACTAGTATTGAAAAAGATAAAATTCCTACCTCAGCTCCACTACTGATTTGTTATATAATCTTGGACAGGTCATTTCCACTGCTAGGCTTCAGTTTCCTCACCTATTTAATGAATAAATACACCAGTCTGGATTCTCCCAGTGGTCTTCAATATACTATTTTGATGATGGTGAGATAGTGATAATAATGTCAATAGTAAATGAGTAATGTCTATTATTAAGCCCTTATTGTGTTCAAGGAACTGTGATAAGGATCTTATATAATCTTCTCATGATATTATAAAGTAGGTATTTTTATTCCCATCATACAGATAATAAAAATATATTTGAAGAAATGAATTTTGTTGTCATGCATCAAACTAGAAATGCGATGTTTGTTGTCCAATTCCCTATCATTCCTTTCTTCTCAGGGGTTTGTGAATCATAATAACTGAAGTTCCCATGGTTTAAGACTTTAATTACAGTAACTGGTAAGGCTAGTGATTATCTGTCCAACCCTGTATAACACTGCATTTTTCCTACTCCAAATCACACAGAGCCATGCTACTCAAAGTGTGGTCCACAGACAAGCAGCATCAGCATCAACTGGAAAATTGCTAGCCATGCAGAATCAGTATCCCCAGCCAGACATGCTGAATCAGAATCTCCATTTTAACAAAACACTAGGGGATTCTTATACACATTAAGGTTTCAGAGGCACTGACAGAGAAAAATTGTTCCTTGTTTATCACTATAATCCTATTAATATGGAGGTAGATAAATAGGAAATGACTTCAAAAAGGAAATCTTCAGAAGTAGAGAATAAGAAAATGTAAACAAGAAGTGTAAATGATTTGATCCTAAAGTCATCCTATATCTAAACAGCAGTTAAGTTCACATTTTAGAGAATATCAAATATCTATCTGTGTCTACTTGTACTTTACATAATAATGTCTCTTTATAAAATGATTCATTTGCCAAGTTTAGTATCCACTTGTTGGACACTTGTTATCTTTGAGATATTACAAAGAATCAGACTGTTTTGAAACCAAATCTTTTGGAAGTTGTTTTTTGTTCTTTTCCCTCTTGGCACTTGTATCTTACATTAGTTTTAAACCATGATAACAAAAGGTATTCAGTTGAAATCATTACTAATTATTCCCATTATGAATCCTGAACAATTTTTTGAGTGATAGCAGGACAAGAAAAGGTTTGGTGCCTCACTGTCTTCAGTAAGTTAGAGCAATGGGTATAATATGAACTTGAAAAACTTATCGTTCCTTTCAGTGAGTAGAATTTTCTCTCTGTTTCTTACTTTGAAAAAAACTGGTGTCTAGCCAGCTGAGATAGAAAAATGAGGTATGCATCACCTCAGTATTACACACTTTCCAAAAGAAATGATTCTTCCTTTATTCTTTGTCTCTTCTGGGCTAATTGAGTATATGCAAATAAACTTTTCTTGTATAACTCTACAGTCTTTAAAAATGTTGACAGTATTATGTTAAGGACCTCTTTCTTCTGGGGATCATACCTCATCCTTATCATTGAATTCTTTCTAGATACAATGGAAGTAAAGAAATTTATTCAAGGAATGTCACAATCTTAGAGTAAGATTATCCCATTTATAAATATGTAGAGGTATTCATTTCTATTATTTTTGCTTTATCAATAAGAAATATAGTATATGTCTTTATAAAGGATAAATCAGAGCCATGTTACATGGAAATTGGCAAATGGCATCCAGATCCTCTAGACAAAATCTAGAATAATAGTAGTTATAATTTTTGTGGATTCTAATCCTAGAACTGACCATTGCAAGAATATTAGTTATTCCTTGAATATAGTGACTAGTATATAGTCACAGGGTAGGAGAAAGTTTTTAATAATACATGTGACAAATGGGCAGGCAGAGTCTGGGACAAGATACCCAGCTGAAACACCAACAAAGAACATTCAAGGCTGAGTCTATCCATCTCAAACGTTTTCAGTAGCATTTAGTTTGCCGATTTCTGAGTTTTTCTGTGGTAAATGCTGGGGGAGTAAGTTTTCCATTTGGACTCCTTTTTCTTCAGTTATTCTCTGTTCTTCCAAATCAATAATACTTTTTATTGCTGAGCATTACATGAGACTCTAATCATTTATTTGCTTGCTTTATAGCTAGGTTCTTATTTTTCTTCCTTTGCAATGTAGCTATTGAAGATCCACAAATTTTCAAAAATGATATTTTAAAATAAGCATGTGTTATATGCAAAAGCCTTCCTAGTCAGCAAGTTCAGCTGACTTTTCTGAAACATTCTTCAGCAAATCTTGATATTTGCATATTTTCTCTGTCTTGTGATTATATCCAGCTGATACTTCCTGAAGAATAATACCATTCTCATTTGAGTCAAAAACAGCAGCAATAACAACAAACAAAATAGTTCTTCTTACTCTTGAGACACCAGTTCTTAAGTTTTTGAAAAGTTAATGCCTTTATCAACAGCTTCCCTTGGCTCAGAAGAATATAGGTGTGTGGAATCTAAGTGTCCATCATGCAATCAAAAGTTTCCTTTCCTCACCATTCATCCCATTTTATATATATATATATGTATATATATATATATATATACATATATATATGTGTGTATATATATATATGTATATATATATATATATACATACATATATATATGTGTATATATATATATGTATGTATATATATACACACACACACACACACACACACATATACACACACACACATATACACATACATATGTATGCACATGAGTATAGATATAACTTCATACATTTGTAAACAAATATCATCACTACTGATTGTGTCCCTCTGGCACTCTCCACTTTCTCTGTAAATTTTACCTTGGTCTTTAAAATTGTGTTTATAGTAGAAACCAACGATTTAAACTTGGAGTCTCTCATTCCTAAACACTTTTGCCTTAAAATAGGATGATTGTTTCCTAAATGTTATACTTTCATGATACTCTGTTGACATTCTTTGCATTAAATTGATTTTTTTAACATACAGTGTAAAGTAAGAAGGAATTCCAAATTTTAAGAAAATCTACAAGAATCTGGTAGCTGTTTTAAGAGTAACTGCATCTAATCAAATAAGTCAATTTAGCTCTCCACAGATTCGCCAATAAGAGCCTATCAGTCATGAATTTATAGCCATAAATGTGTTTGGACTGTTGATGTTGATGTCTTATTTAAAATAAGAAAAGCTATAAAATCAGAATGGAACATAATCACAATTCTATTAACTGTAAGTCAGACATTTCCTGTGGCAATCATCAGTTCTCAAAAAAGATGTACCTATTCACGTATGCATACCTGTGGTGGAGGTCAAGGCAAGGAACTTTTCATAACTCTATGCTTTACTTCCCACAAGAATAAGAGTTACTCATTCATCTGTTCATTAATATTTTTGCGTCCTGCTATGTATTATCCACTGTGCTAGCTTTAAAAAAAATACCTAATAACTAAGTTTGAAGGTAATAATGCAATTTGTTCTACTTGAATATATCAACTAGGATGTACCCATCCTGGTTTTCAAACTATGTGCTAGCCCTGAAGTAAGAAAGAGGAATAAAGTATAAGGTCTTTGTCAAAGGAATCACAATATCTTGGGAAAAAACATTTCAAGAGTCAAATGCCAAATGCCAACTGTAGTGCTCTGCTGGTGATAAAAATTAAATGCACACACAAAAAGGAGTCATTAATTTTTTCTAGAAGTGGAAGATAGGCAAGGAACAAAGTGGGGATTTCATGGAGATGATGACAATAAGTCTGGGACTTGAAGAAGATAGAAGACCAGAGAAATTGGGAGTAGTGATATTTGAGATGTGGCATTTTATAAAAAAAGCATGCATTGGTCAGAATGCAAGCCATGCTCAGATTATTTCCAATAGTCCGTTAAAGCTACAAAAAAAAGAGGGGCAGATGTGAATTTGCAAAGGGAGAGAGGTATATTAGCAAAGAGTGTTAAATACCTTGTTAAAGAATTTGTCACCTGTAGAAACCAGTAATAATTTCAAATCATGTTGCCTTGTGATCTAACACAGATACACAACATAAAGCAGCAGGGGCCTTTCTATTCAAGATAGCTCTAGGAAATAATTAGAAGAAACTCTATGTGTCTTTAAGTGTAGAAGAGGCCAAAGAGAAGATGTTGGAACTTACAGTAACATTGGCAGACATGAGTATTAAAAATGAATTCTAAGGGCTTCTGGGTGATTCATTCACCCAGAATGAGTGTCAGACTCATGATTTCGGCTCAGGTCATGATCTCGTGGTTCGTGGGATTGAGTCCTGCACACTGTGAGTGTGGAACCTGCTTGGGATTCTTTCTCTCTTCTCTCTCTGCCCTTCTCCCACTCATGCTCGCTCGCTCTCTCTCTCTCTCTCTCTCAATATAAATAAATAAACTTAAAAAAAAAAGAAATTAAAATCTGTGTAGCTAGATCTGCAATCAAATCCATAATCACATCACAATTGTAATGTACAATGAAAAATTTAAGTTTACCTTGGAAGTCTTGAATTTTAACTTAAAGGACAAAACATAATGCTCTTTTGACATGTCTCCAGACATGTTTATTTGTTCCCTACAGTATTTAGAAGTTAGATTTAACTGTAAAGATCATAAACACAATTGTTTACTTTTTTCTAATATTTCCATAAATATATACTCTGTGCAACCAAATAATGTTAGATTGGTACATTTTATTATAAGTGATGAATTGTAGAAATATCTCTTGATATGAACATATATCTTATGTTTCACAGAGGGTATTCCAAAAATTTTAACCTTATTGCTGTTCACAGGTAACTACCAATGGCACTTTTCAACATGCTAATATAATTCTCATTTGTCTTTACCACTGCCATAGACAGATATGATACAATTATCTCTTCTTTCCCTATTTTTGGAGTGGTAGTAGGTAATAATAATAACAAGGTAATGGTAATAACAATTCCTGTTAATTGTATAGCTGGTATTATTGAGCTTTGGTTTTATCCTGGGTCCTGTGCTAAGTATTAACCATTACATGCCGAAACTCACTTAGCCTTCATGTCAACCCAGGGGAAAGTTCTGCTATTTCTTTCATTTCACAGATAGTGGCTCAAGGACATTTAGTAACTGGTTGAAATCATAGAGTGAATAAATGGCAGAGCAAGGATAAAAGCCCAAGTCAGCCTGTTTGACTACACCATGGATTTAATTTTCATGTTAAGAGAAGTGACTCCCCCTATGCTAGATAGTCAGCTTTATAATTTAAATCATCCTTTATCTCCCATAAAATACATCTAAGATTTATAGCCTATTTCAGCATTTCTGGTGTATTCTTCAGAAGGATCTCATCCTGAATTTTTGTTGTTTTTTGTCTTTAACCAACATTTGTGTTGTGGTTATTTGACCCTTTCTTCAACTCTATTTAAACAAGTTATAAACTATAGATTATTTTATTATTAACTGATGGTATTGTCATAAATGGAATAAATAATATTTACAATGTTATATTTTACAAAAGTTTTAGAATATATATTTTTCATTTTAACACCATTGCTTAATTCTTAAATTCACAATCTATAACTCTAACTCATTTCAATATTGTTGATGTTTCTTCACATAGTCAAAATTTAACATTTTTTGACTTTGAGGAACTCTTCAGCTTTTTAAATGATAGTAGGAAATTTTATGACATCTGTGTTTTGTATTCTAATCATTAATACTATTATGTAACAACCCTAAAGTTGGAGAAGACGTGAGACATTTTAGAAACTCTAGAATCTTCTTTTCTCTTTTGTTTCTTGAATATATGTAAGGTGACATCACTATCTTTTAGATAAACTCAGCCCCCATAAATCTTAAACAGATACAAAATCATTTAAAGACAAATTTGAGGAACATCTGGGTGGCTTAGTCAGTTAAGCGACTGGCTCTTGGTTTCAGTTCAGGTCACAATCTCATGGTTCCTTGGTTCAACACTGCATCGGTCTCCATGCTATTGTGGAGCCTCCCTGGGATTCTCTCTCTCTCTCTCTCTGCCCCTCTTCTGCTTTCTCTGTCTCTCAAAATAAATAAACTTAAAAAAAATTTTAAAGTCAAATTTGAAATAGATGTTTGAATGAAGTTCATAACATGTTTATGACTTATCTATTAATTTTTGTTTTTACATAGTCATTTTCATAACCTAAATATACTACCAATAATAACAATCATAAAATACTTACCACTTTTTTAAAAGAACTGAACTCTCATGGATTATATATACTCTTTATTTTGTTAATAATTTATATAGCAAGTGTTCACTGAGCTCTTAGTAAGTATGAGGCACTGTGATAGATACTATGAGCAAGAAAAGTATAGCCCCCCACGTTAATTTTAGATTTTACTGTGAACAAGTAGAAAACTTACACTATTTTGTAATCTAATAAGAAATCCAACAAAGTTTCAAATAGGGAATAAAGGGTAAGGAGCAATCTACTTCACTTGGACTGATAAAAGAAAGCTTCTTTGAAGGAGTTATTTGAACCTGAGAAGTAAGGTAGGGGAAAAGCAAAGAGCAAGAGAAGAGTAGCTTGGGTGGCACATTAATTATCCATTGCTGCATAACAAACTCCTTCAAAACTTATTGGTTTAAAACTACACATTTACTACTCATGGTTTCTGCAGGTCATGAAACTAGGCATAGCTTTGCTGGGTACCTCTGATTCATTGTCTCTTAGGAGTTTGCAGTTATGTTGTTGGTCTGGCCTGTGGTTTCTGAAGGCTCTACTAGAGCAGGATTTGCTTCTAAGCTCACTCACATGGATGTAGTCAGAATTAGTTCCTCACCAGCTATTGGACTGAAGACTTCAGTTCTTTGGTTTCCTTTTGGTCAAAGACTTCCCTCGGTGCCCTGCCACATGGCCCTCTCCATAGGGCAGCTCACAACACTGCAGCTGGTTTCTCTTAGAGAAAACAAGAAAGAGCACGCAGTCTTTTATACCTAATCACTGAAGTGACATTCTATTACTTTGCTACATTCTCTTCATTAGAAGCTGATTACTGGATCTAGCCCATACTCAGAAGAAAGAACTAAACAAGGATGTGAATATCAGGAGTTAGGGATCATTGGAGGCCATCTTAGAATCTGCCTACATAGATGAGAAAACACACTATGGTGCCAGAAGTCTTGAGTGAGGAAATAGCTTGGAATGCACTATTATGTGGATCCTGA
Organism: Panthera onca; assembly: GCF_046562875.1. Classification (NCBI taxonomy): domain Eukaryota; kingdom Metazoa; phylum Chordata; class Mammalia; order Carnivora; family Felidae; genus Panthera; species Panthera onca. The sequence goes on from NC_138339.1 coordinate 56,806,128, forward strand.
GAAAGTTAACAGAAGACCCTGGGGGAGGGGAAGGAAAAAAAAAAGGTTAGAGAGGGAGGGAGACAAAACATAAGAGACTCTTAAAAAACTGAGAACAAACTGAGGGTTGATGGGGGGGTGGGAGGGAGGGGAGGGTGGGTGATGGGTACTGAGGAGGGCACCTGTCAGGATGAGCACTGGGTGTTGTATGGAAACCAATTTGACAATAAATTTCATATGAAAGAATGGAAGAAAGAAAAAGAAAGAAAGAAAGAAAGAAAGAAAGAAAGAAAGAAAGAAAGAAAGAAATTTGTCAAAAGACCAATGTAGTTTAACATGGAGGAGGTTGTGGTGCCTGGTAGCTCAGCCAGTTAAGTGTTAGACTCTTGATTTTGGCTCAGGTTGTGATCTCATGGTTTATGAGATCAAGCCCCATGTCGGGCTCTGTGCTGACAGTGTGGAACCTGCTTGGGATTTTCTCTCTCCGTCTTTCTGCCCTTCCCCCATGCTTGCTTGATCTCTCTCTCTCTCTCTCTCTCTCTCAAAATAAATAAAACTTAAAAAAAATGGAGGAGGAAGACAAGAATATGTAATGAGATTGTTGCAGTAAATAAAAACCAGATAATCTAGGGCTGTGTTGTTCATTGTGGGAAGTTGCAACTGTAAAAGTGAGAATACCTTCCCCGAAAATCTTCCTCCTAATGAAAGATATGAGACTGAAAAAAATGAGTAAGAGAATGTAGAATACATTCAAATTTATACTTTCAGTGAACTAGGATAGTAGTGTAACACTGAATCCTCACATGCATGCATCCAGTGATGAGGGAACTATGAATTATGCATGTAACATTTCTCAGCTTCTCACACTTTTCACTGGAGCCTGCATTTTAACACTGATTGCAAACGGTCCATGAATCCACCCAAAGCCAGATATGCTGAACAAAAGCTGCTGTTGCCTGGGACAACCCTAGCCTTTAAGCATGTTAGGACATAAATTGTGTTTCTAGGAATTTTACACAGGATTTAAAAAAAAAAAAAAATGCCTGTCCTTGCAAACCAAATGCTTCACATAATTTGAAGTTTCATGTGATTTTTTCCAAGAATGTTGCTTGTAACACCACTACAGAGATGAATTTTAATGTACAGTTGGAGCACATATTCACTGAGCTATTTGATCCTGTAATTTATGGTATTCTTTTTGTAGTTGACTCTTTCTGCCACGGAGGCTGCTTTTTTGGGAAATTTTTCTACTTCCATAAAGTGGGTAATGGAACCTAAATATTTGTCATATATAATAGAATCTAGAGATTTATTAGATATAAACTGGAGAGTGGGGAGCCTGGGTGGCTCAGTTGGTTGAGCATCTGACTCTTGATTTCAGCTCAGGCCTTGATTGCAGGGTCATGGGATCGAGTCCCATGTCAGGCTTCTTGCTGATACTGGAGTCTGCTTAAGATCCTCTCTCTCTCCTTCATTCTGCCCCTCTCTCCTACTGGCATGTGCGCTCTCTCTCTCTCTCTCCCTCTCTCTCTCTCTCTCTCTCTCTCTCTCTCTCTCTCTCACACACACACACACACACACACACACAAATAAAGATATAAACTAGAGAGAAAAAAATGTCAAAAAATTGAAAGCATATTCATCTATAAGGAAATGAAATGGAAAAGAGCAATACGTGTCCATAACACATATTCTGGAAATGATCCTACTTAAAAGCATTCTATTGGAGGGGCGCCTGGGTGGCTCAGTCGGTTAAGCGTCCTACTTCAGCTCAGGTCATGATCTCGCGGTCCGTGAGTTTGAGCCCCGCGTCGGGCTCTGGGCTGATGGCTCAGAGCCTGGAGCCTGCTTCCGATTCTGTGTTTCCCTCTCTCTCTGCCCCTCCCCTGTTCATGCTCTGTCTCTCTCTGTCTCAAAAATAAATAAACATTAAAAAAAAATTAAAAAAAAAGCATTCTATTGGAGAAGCCATTCTTTTTATTCTATCATCTAAGTGATAATAATATTTTATTAAGTCAACTGATATGATTGTTTAAATCTATCTATCCATATATCCATGTATCCATCCATGAAGAAGATGGAGGTCATATTTTAACTTTATCATGTATACAAATAAAGTTATATTATAGTTTTAACTGGGAATATGATTTCAATTTAGGTCTTAGATCTTTATTTCTGCAGCTTTAGTGTTTTGATATTAATTATTTTATATGTCTTAGCAACCCATTAACAAAGAGTTAATTTAAGAACATGAAATAAGTATCAAGTTATTCCCCTAAACCCCCTTTCTCAGTAATTGTTTCTCCTTTTAAGAGAAAATTATCTTTCTTTTTTTTTTTTAATGTTTTTATTTATTTTGAGAGAAGGAGAGAGCGTGCTGGAGCACCAGGAGGGGAGGGCCAGAGACAGCAAGGCAGAGAATCTGAAGTGATGTCTGCACTGACAGCGGAGAGCCTGATGTGGGGCTCGAACTCACCAACTACAAGATCATGACCTGAGCCAAAGTCAGAGGCTTAACAAACTGAGACACCCAGTTCCCCAAGAGAGCATGATCTTTCTCACAGATGGTTGAAGTGATATGTTGTGGGAAATTAAACACACTTGGCTCTTTTCCTGAATTTTCTACTTAGCAACTAAGGCTGCTTACCCCAAAAGTATTATTTAACTCTTCCCCGGATACCCTGTTAATCAACAGTAGTAGGATTAGTAGTTGGAAAATTCTTTTTTTTTTTTTTTATGGTCCCTAAACACTGTTTTACTTTCTTTTTATCCCTATTTTAAGTATTTGTAACATTTTGGGATAGCAGGCCATTAGGATTTTTTTATTTTTAACCCAAAGGTAGAATTTGGAATACACTCACTTGTAATCATCTAAAAATTTAATACTGTTAAGAATGTGGAGAAATGCCCCTAGAGATAGGTGTATGAATTGACACAACCTTTCAGGAGAACCACCTAGCAGTATCTCAGTATTTTAAATGTGTAGACCTTTTTATCTACTAATTCCATTTCTTGAAATGAATCTAAAGAATGGGAAGAAAATATTTGTATACAACAATAAATATAAGAATATCTAGGGGGACCTGGGTGGCTCAATCAATTGTCCAATATCAGCTCAGGTCACATTCTCAACACTTTGTGAGTTTGAGCCCCACATTGCGCTCAGTGGTATCAGCCGGTCAGCACAAAGCCCTCTTCGGATCCTCTGTCCCCCCTCTTTCTGTCCCTCCCCTGCTCGTGCTATCTCTCAGATAAATGAATGAATGCATTAATTAATTAATTAATTAAAGAAAAGCCTATTCTAGGTGTTGTTTACACTGATGAAAAATGAATCTATTTGTTCACATGTAATTGATAAAACAATACTAATAAAATAATAATAATAGATCACCTTTACTGAGTTTTTACTATGTGTCAGCAATATATTAAGGACTTTACACTTGTTATATAATTTAATTTTCTCTAAAACCTAATAATATAATTATCCCCATTTTTTGGATGAAGAAGTGATCTATGGAGATGTTAAATACTAGATCAAAGTTACAAAACCAGTAAGTAGGAAATTTCAACATATGAATTCATATAATGAAATCACTGAGAAAAATATAGGCTTAACATTTATGTCTTGGCATGAATGATAGTTAAGGATTAAAAGCATATATTAGAACAATATGTTTAATATCACATTTATATAATAAATGTATCTGCATATTTCCTATAATTAAAAGGGCATCCAATCAGACTCCTATAAGTTGTGGAGTATGTATCTGTTTGTTCCCTCTATTTCATATCCCTAGTGATGGCAGCCAATCCATCTCCCCAGCTGGCTCCATATTTTATAAAGAAGAGACTGAATTTAACATCCAGAAAGAAGCAGGGGAGCCAGGGTGAGGGGGCAGAATAAGAGGCATTATTGGCAATACTTGATTTCTAAAGTACAGATGAAAAGGTACTTCTCCTTCTAAGTTCTTGGCTGAGACCCTGCCACCCCCTTAATAAAAAGACAAATTAACAAGAACAAAAGTTTAATAACTTGTATACCCATTGTTTACACGGGAGATAGCCAGGAAAACTGAGTAAATCTCCAAGATGGCCCAAGCCATCACCTTAAATATAATCACCAGCTAAAGACAAAAGAAAGATGTTGGGAAATGGAGGACGATGGTCAATAATGGGCTCTTACCAGAAAAGCCCAGTAAACAAAAATATGATTGTTATGCAGACATAAGTTGACATTCTTTATTAATAAGAATTTTTAGAGATGTCACACTGCTTTTGGTAAAGAAGAAGACACTCTTACAAGAGATTTCCCTTATAAGGGTAAATGTCTCTCTTTTTAAATTAATTAATTAATTTTTATGTTTATTTTTGAGAGAGAGAGAGCAAGCGCTGTGGAAGGGCAGAGAGAGAAGGGGGTGGGGGATCTGAAGCAGGATCGTCACTGACAGTGCAGAGCCCAATGTGAGCTGAAACTCACGAACCCTGAGACCATGACCTGAGTAGAAGTCAGACACATAACTGACTGAGCCACCCAGACAACACAGTCTCCCTCTTTTTTTAAAAAAAAAGTTTATTTATTTATTTTGAGGAAGAGAGAGCAAGCAGGGGAGAGCTATAGAGGGAGAAGGAGATACTTAAGCAGACCCCTTACTCAGCACAGAGCCCAACATGGGGCTTGATCTCAGGACCATGAGATCATGACCTGAGCCAATATCAACAGTCAGTTGCTTAACCAACTGAGCCACCTAGGGACCCAAGTGTAAATGTCTATTTTGAAGCGCTAACTTCTACTCTGTTTTCAGAGCTTCTCCTGTGCCTGCAGCCTCTCAAAAACAATCAGCCGCAAATAATATTTATGCCAAAGAGGCATATTGTGGGGTGACAACTCTGCTCCCCTCCTCCAGCCACTCCTCTTCCTTTCCCAACTATTTCAATCTGTGAAGACTGACTTTTTCTAAGCTACTTTGACCTGGAACTCTGTCATTTGATATAGTAGTGCTTTTTTGCCATTTGCAGACCCATTGTTTGATCCTGGGACATTCTAGGTTATTCCTTTCATTTGTTTTCATTGTATGTGGGCATGTTTTTGTTTTCATTTGTTTGCATATTTGTTTATTCTGGGCTATCATTTCATATACAGGTTTCCCCCATTATCTGAAAGTAGAGGGTTCCTATGAAAACATTTGTCAGTTGAAACGGCGTGAAGTAAATAAGCAATTACCATTAATTTACATGGCAATATTTTCCAGAATTCTCAGACCCCAAAACTAACCTCTCTTAGGCTTTTCTGATCTCTTAAGATGCATCTTGCTAATGGATTCACGAAATAATTGAGATAAAGCATAGATGCTCACAGACACAGTTCAAAGCTATGGCAGCTTGATGCTGAGATGCTTAGTGTGGTTCCCGGGAAGGAGCTGGGCGGGGCCTTTCTTGCAGCTCAGGGTACTGCTGCCTTTAACGTCTCTGCAAAACAAATGCTGAATGCTTTATTTGCTTTTTGCTGTTTTTTTTTTTTAATATAAAAGCAAAAATCCTCTTTGAATTTGTTTCAGTTAGGAAAAACAGGTACTAATGTAGGTCTTTCATAAAAGCTAAGTGGCGTGACATGAACTTTAGAAAAGCAGGGGATATCTGTCTGAATTTTAAACATTTTTATTGCAAATGTACTAACAAAGATACTCAAAATATAATTCTTTCTACTTTCATTTCTGCCTCACTTATTAAAATTAGCTGCCAAAAAAAGGTAAAAATCGTCTAGAAAGGAAGGAGTTTTATAATCTTCTAAGATTGAAATTATATGGGCATTTGCATTATTTCTTGATTGGTGATTGCCAATCATAGGTAAGACCAGTGGTTTCAACATTATTTCAATCATGATCCCTACTGGCCAAAAATATTTTTGTTCGATTTTATTTATAAGTGATTTGTAAAGAGAAAATAAGATGACTTCAAAATGTTTAACACAAAATTTCTCATAATATTGAATATACTCTCTCAGAGTACATGTACATGTACATAGACATATACACATGCACACTACATATGCATATGTAATGTGCATACACACATTCTTTTGCCTCCCACATAACAAGTTATTTTCCTCCTAAGTAAAACACTGATTGGAAGTTATACCAGACAGGTTATGTGTTCTCCAGCACTACCTGGAGACCATTAGATCTTATTTAAATACATCAGAGCTTCAGATCCTAGTAAGTAACTCAAGTAGTCCTTACTAATCAGATTTCCAGAATACTTTTGGGAGCTCAGAACTCCATTATTTCTACCTCATAAGGTAACTATTTTGCAGGATATATCTAAATTGTGAAATATTGACCTGTTTTCTAAAACAAAAATGAAGGAAGCAGCAATAGTTAGAAAAAGAATACTGCTCCAACCATCCTAAAATCAATATCCAACGGAGCCTTGGTGGACAAATAGAAGATAGCTGTGTTCCAATCTTCTGGGACATTTTTCTCTACCACTTTGGGTACAAAGAGCCTTGTTATCAAGAAAACGAAAACCAGAACAGTAGTGTTTAGGAGAGAAAGAAAGATGCATCATACCCCGCAGTATATTATTAACAAAGATGATAAATCAACATATTTTGCAAGCCCTACTATAACATTTATTAATTGCTCTCAGTCCTGAAGAGGAATATAATAACCCAGTCCTTGGATTTTAAAGTTATATTTAAATATATTTCTCAAGATTTCAGGACAGATTTGTTTTTGCCTTTCAGTGGTATATAACAATCATTGCCAAAATTCCACTTGCTTTGGTTATTTCCTTCGAACAATTTACCATATTATGTACTTATGCTCTAAACACCTGTGTTTTTAATTTGCTTAAAAACATTTCTATTCTTTCTTAAAATTTTGTTAGAAAAAAAAGTTCCTTTTGATATTTACTAATTTGGTATTTTAAATGAAGATGGCCTCTCATATGGTTCCCAGATTCATTTGTATGTTCACTGATACTTCTAAGTATTTATTCGGATTCCTATCTTTGCTACAAGTTATGTTAGGCACTGCTGGAATGAACAATGAGAAGTAAAGCTGGGAGCAAGCTTCTCATATCAGGTTGAATTTATGATTTTAGGAGAAAATTAATAACTAAAACAATAATTTTGCTAGAGGTTGGTAAGGGCTATAATACTGTGACCATAATGATTTGAGACAACACGCAGGAGATCATATATGTTTACCTGGGCTACTTGGGGGAGCTGACAAAAGCCTTGGTAGATGAGCAGGAGCTTTCTAAGACAGCTCTGTCACTCCCACCACAGGGACTATGCACATGCTTTTTCATCTGCCTGGAAAGCTATTCCCTGTCATTCTACCAGCCTCCTTTTTCCTTACAGGTATGGCTCATCCTTTACGTACTAGAAAGCTCTACCATTCCTTTCTTAGGGAAGACTCTATGGCCCTGCAAATTGAATTAGTTTTCTATTCAAAGAAAAATTTTCATACTGATATTTTCCTTATCTGTATACTCTTCTAAAATTGAAATTGTATGGACATTGTATGATTATTTCATTAATGTCTGCTTCACCTGCACTGTACATTCTCTGAGATCAGAGGCTCACTTTTATATCTCCAACTTCTGGCAGAAACCTGGCACATAGTAAGTGTTCAATAAACATTAGTCAGTTGAGTGACTGAATGCAATTTGCTAAGGATAAGTATCCTCATTCATCAAATGGATTAATATCTACCCTATCTCTGATAAATTATAAATGGGAGTTGTTTAAAATGATGGTTGCATTTTATAAACATGTGCATTGTTGTAGTTACTATCTCATACTCATTCAAAATTCAGTCCAATTTTGCCCATCCTTTAAAATTCACTAGTGTTAAGAATCTATTGATTTTATGTTGATGTCTCTTTAGAACTGGTAAGTTAAGATCATTTGCCCTCTTAGTTGTGGTTTATATCCTTAGGATTTCTTTACGATATTTTTAATAATCCTCCTTCTTTATTATCATCAGAGTGCACAGAGGCAAATAATAGCTCAGGATTTCCTGTAAGTATAAAAATCCACAGTATTATCAGTAGTATTTTCCCATTTTTCTCTCAAATGTCAAAAATATCACCCAACTTGTTCTCACACAATTATTGGAAATAAGTTATTACTACCTTTTATTATGCTTGGTCATTTTTCAAATTTGTTTCACTACCACTACATTTCTTCAATAAATTATGACTGAGTGTCAAGCACATCCAAAACAAGGTTCAATGCATGTTGCTGGTTATATTGCACTCGCATCATCACAAGTTAAAACATCTTAAAACTCCTTAGGTAGGGATTTCTAGCCTTTCTACAGGTAGAGAATCTTTTTCCTTGTGAATACATAATTAATCTAGTACATGCCATTGTTAGCGCTTTATCGCCATTCCAATATTACCACCAATTCAGAGCCCAGATATATTTACCTACTTTTTCTCTCCCTTAAATCTTTTTCCCCCTCTTTCTCACAATAAGAAAACCAGCTTTCAGTTCACATTTCTAACTATCCTCATTTACATTTCAGAACTAGAATGCTCTGCCTTCACACATTTAGGGATTTTTCAGCAGTCTGACAGTTTTTAATTTGATCTTGTTTTGCAGGTCATGAATTCAATTTCTAAATGCTTTACCATTTTTCGTTTTCTCAAATAGAATAATGTTCCATCCATCAATTGTTATCTCCTTATCTTCAGGTCCTTTTTTTTTCCCCCTTGAACCAAGGTCAATGTTTGTAAAATCTGCTTTTTACTAATTAAATCTGACATCATTTGATAATATCAATGGTACTTAAATAGCATATAAATTCATCTTTAAGTGAATACACCCTGGTGAATTGGAAGGTATTAGAGGTTGCATTTATAATAATAAACAAGTCATGTGCATTTTTGCAATAATTTTTTCTTAATTATTCAAATTCTATAACTGGTCTGTGAACTGGTCAAATATGTTCTCTCTGGCACTCACCAGAGAGAAAAGGTCTGATCACCTTTTAAAATGGTGTGTGCAAATTTTATTAATTATGTGTCTCCTTAGACTAAAATGTGCTGAATACTGCTTCTTTGAAACAATTTCTGCTTTGTTACTCAGAAACCTGAATTTTAAAGGGGAATAAAAAGTAGCTTAAAAGCATGTAGATTAAATTTTATTGGAGGACTTCACCTCACTTTGTAAGAAATAATCAATTGATATTGATGAAAATAAGTATGATGAGTAAATATTATCATATAGTGAAAAAACCTAGATGTCCTCCCCAAGGCATCCAGGGAGGCTCATCAGGGATTAAGGCCCATTTTCTGCTGGGCTTTTATGTGCTGAGAAAGCAAAAATGCAAAAAGCAAAGAGATGTCCTTGACTATGTAAAATTTCCGTCAAACATGAATTTGAAGATACCAAAGAACAATTATGATATTTATAATAAAAGAACACATCTGTGTGTTTTATATTCAAATGGGAGAGTCTGGTACTAGTTAGTGGAACTGATAACCAAACCTTGTAGATATTAAGTAGTGCTTAATATGCAGTGTCGTGTGCCTTCTCCTTTCTTTTACACAAATCCCAATTTTACATTCAAAGAGCCATGTAATCAGAGGACAATATTATTGCTCTTTGAAAGCTCATGATTTGCTTAGAATTAAAGCCACAATCATGCTTTATGCCTCAGTATATTCAGTGATGAGGGCAATAGCCTTCCATTCTCAGAAGCAAAGCTTGGCTGGATGGCTGGTCATTTGGCTTCAAAACAGAAATGTGGCTTTCCTTAGTTGTGGAGCTCATAGGTTTTATTTGCCTGCATAAACTCAAGAGCTCTCTTGTTAGTCTCTATCTGTGGACATAGATGAGAATGAATAGCCTGGTTGAATGCAAGGGAGCAAGAATTATATAATACATCTTAGGGGTGCCTAGGTGGCTCAGTCGGTTAAGCAACCAACTTCGGCTCAGGTCATGATCTCAAGGTCTGTGAGTTTGAGCCCCATGTCTGGCTCTGAATCTGCTTCAGATTCTATGTGTCCCTCTCTCTCTGCCCCTCTCCCTCTCTGCACTCTGTCTCTTTCTGTCTCTCCGTATCTGAAAAATAAATAAACGTTAATATTTTTTTAAATAATGTATCTTATCCTTTGCATGGTGCTCTTCTCTCTAAAGCCTAGGTGTGGCAGCAAGGAAAGGGAGATTTAAACTTAAGTTGGGAACAAAAGTTAGAGATGGGTGACAATCCAGGAGGGTACTGGCTCTTTGGCCTTAAGCAAGATAGTAAACATTTTAGAATTCTCATTCCTCATCTCAAAGGAAGGGTCATGAATCTTCTTCTGTTGTCTACCCATGGATTTCTATAAGAATCAAGTGAAAACCCACATCTCAAGCAATTTCTTTAGAACTGTGAGTGTTAATTGAAATGGAACCATTGTGGCAAAAGTATTATGAAGATGGACCAGAAAAAAATGGATCGTAGTCTTGCTGGGGCCCCAAGGCATGAAATCTATTCCTACCTATGACTGCTTTTCTAACCATAACTTTTTTTTTTTTAATTTTAGAGTGAGACAGAGAGAGAGAGAGAGAGAGAGCGCATGAGTGGGGGAGAGGGGCAGAGGGAGAGAGAGACAGAGAGACAGAGAGAGAGAGAGAGAGAGGGAGAATCTTAAGCAGTTTCCATGCTCAGCACAGAGACCTATGCAGGGCTCAACCCCACTACCCTGGGATCATGGGCTGAGTGGAAATCAAGATTCGGATGCTCACCTGACTGACCCACCCAGGCGCCCCTAACTGTAACTTTTACAAAGCCTCAGATGCCTCATCTATAAAGTGAGGCTCTAATAATATCTATTTCTGAAGAATGTTGGGCAGGTCAAATGATGGTAGGGCACATAGAGGGTGCAAAAAAAAACAGTCATTGCCTCTATTTGTTACTGTTGTCATTAAACATCTTAAAGGATTTCACCTTGCTCACTCCCAGGCACTTTTCTCTCATTTGTTGTATGCCTGGCACAGAACATTGCAATTTTACCAACAGCAGAAGCAAGTATGAGAGGCTGGGATGTCTGGTGCTCAAGAGAGGCTAGGCTTTGACAGAATGTGTCTCTCGAACATTTCAAAGGGGAAGAGAGTAAAAGTTAACAAACATTACCATTAACAGGGTTCTGACTGTGCGACAAGTTCTACCTACCATTGGCCACCTGTTTTATAAATAATTTTATTTTGGAGCATAGCATGTCTATTCAATTTCATCATGTCTCTGACTACATTTATGCTACAACTGCCAAGCTGAGTTGAGTGGTTGCAATAGAGACCTTGTGGCCCATAAAAATGAAAGTATTGGCAACCTGGTCCTTCCCAGAAAGCTTGCTGATCCTGTAAAATTCAGGGAGCTTCTTGGGGGGACATGGCCCAAGAAATCAAGGAATAGCTATTAAATAAAATACCAAACATTGAAGTAATTCATCAGAAAACCAAAATTCATGCAAATAACAATAAGATTTTGAAATTGATATTTAAGCAGGAAGTCTCACAAAATCCTACTATCACATGACTGATCCTGATGCAAGCCTGGCTTAGGATATACAGCTGGGTGGGGGCATCTGGGGGCTCAGTCACTTGAGTGTGGGACTCATAATTTAGTCTCAGGTCATGATCTCACAGTTGTGGAAGTGAGCCCTGCGTTGGGGTCTGCACAGGTCATGAAGCCTGGTTAGGAATGTCTCTCTTCCTCTCCTTCTGCCTCTCTTCTGCTCTTTCTGAAAAAAAAAAAAACAAAAAAAAAAACAAAAAAAAAAAAAAAGAAAAAAAAGGAAAAATATTTACAGCTGAATAAAGGGGCCATAAAGAGCTGAAAAGAAGGAAGGGAAGCAAAGAAATCAGGAAGAACACTGTAAGCTAGTTGTTTTCTGCTAGCCATAAACATCCATGATGCCTCCTGCAAATGAGTCCAAAACTCAATGTGTAAAAGTCTAACAATAGATTCATAGATTATAAAAGGAGAGTTCTGTGTCCTGAGAAATAAAGTTTTATAATGCTTCATTGCACCTTACCCTTTGAAGAGAGTCAATGATGATACATATTCAATATTTCATAAGTGAACTTTTATTTTTGTTTTGTTTGTTTCTGTCACAAATGCACACAATTGGCCATCTAAGTATACTCTCAGCATAAACTATGATTGCTCTGTTTTTCTTACTGGTACTAAATATAGGAGGCATATCATATTATCACTATCATATTATCACATATTAAGGACAAAAATAATAAAGCATTCACATGATTACATAGATATTTTTGCACAAACACAAAGGGTAATAACATTGAAACTGAACAAAAGTCTTACAAACGAGAGCCTCTATGCAATTACTGGCAATGTTAATTGTTGATTGATATATGAAAGAACAAATCCACCGTACGTAAGTATAAAGGAGTTTTAATGTGTAATGAAAGAAAGGGCTTTTTTTTTAGTATTGAAATAGACTTTTTGAAGTTGATCGGCATCTGTGAAATAATTTTGTTTGCCTATTTTTAGATATTTAAAAGAATCTCAAATGCAAGCTAATGGACGATCACTCTTCACAATGTAATTGTTATACTTAAGTTATACACCAGGAAAAGTTTTACTAGTTGTGATCATAGAGACATGGGTAGATATTGGGGGAACAAGTCTTTGAAGCCATCTAACCTAATGTTCATGGTCCTTCAGAAACTTTCTAATTTGAGACTTTGTTTTTTCCAGAGAGTGAGCCTCTAAAAACATTAAGCTTACATTTCTATCTTCGCCTTTCTGATATTCATTTATGTAACTAAAACTTCCGTTATCTCATGTGTTGTCTTAAACCCACATTTAATTGTTCCCATCTCTAATAAACTATTTTAGAAATACCAGTAATTTCTGAAGCTTTCTATTATTATGACATTCGTCAAGGCTGGATGGACACACTACATCTTCCTTTAAATTTATTTTACTTAAATTCATCATCAAAACCCCATTTGTGACATTTTTATCAAACATTATCAGAGTATATGGACTGAATTTGTATAAGCTGCTTACTAGATTGATGGTTTATATTAGTAATTGACACAAATGCTCGTTTCTAGATTCCCCTATAAGCTTTGAGATCAGAGAGGGTAACATTGCTTTATAAAAGCTTCATCCATCCATTAACACTAGACAATATGCAATGGCAAGATAGGAAAGGAATGTCAAGAATTAGACCTGCAGGAACAATTGTGGAATGACTCTCTTCCCACCTCCAGAATCAAAGGGCACCCTGGGATCACCTCTGAACAGCAGTCTGGGCTGGTGTCCAATACTGTCAACTCCCAGCTAGATACAGATGCAGAATCTCCTAAAACCTCTAGTGACAATATATGTATTTTTAAGAAAACAAAACAAATATGATTATATATATGAAAGGCTATGTTTTATTTTTTTCAACCAATTCTGTGAGAAATTCTAGTTGTGAAGGCCTCAGGTAGGTTCACTGTAATAAGACACATGAGTGGACTGGGCCCCATGTGATATGCAGAAACAAGTCTGACTGTTAAAGTGTTCATTATACCCATGGTCACTATGAGTCATCATCTAGCCTGAGACTGCTTAGAGGAGGAAGAGAGAAGGCTAATTATAAATTGAGTTTAATTAAATCTCTTGAGCCAAACTGAGTAAGAAAAAGAAGAAAGATTCTTCACAGAGGTTAACTTAAATTTGACCTCCTTCGTAGACCCACAGTTGCAGGCATGATTGCCCCATTTTATCAGGTAGAGAAAACCTCAAGAGCAGAGAGGCCAAGGGGTTGGCCCCATATTAAACAGTCAGCAAGAGACGATGTTAGATTCTCGGCTCTGATTTACCTTGTCTCTACTGACAACCTCTCCCATTAGACCATGCCATGAAGCAGGATGATGTAGGAGAGCAAAGTGGCGAGCCTGGCTACCTAGGTTTGAATCCCACCCTTTCCCATGTAAGTTTGTGACTCTAGGCAATTGATTAGCCTCTCTGTGCAGCAACTTCCTTATCTGTACAATGGGAAAAATAACAGTGTTAGAATTACATTAGTGTATATAAATAACCTGGTACATACCACTCAAGTTGTCATTATACCCAATTTCCTCCCCAATTCTTTCCCTTTTTCTCAGAAAGAAAAAATATTTCAGAAGAAAATTGTGTGCATAAATTTCCTGAGTAATCAAATGTTCAGACCTTACTTGGCTTATGGACATAGAAATACACATTTGTACACACATGTGTGTTTATATCAATTCATAAAGTCAAGAATTAAGTTTAGAAATAGTAACTCCACCTAGACTATGCTGCATTTTCTTTCCCCAAATTAATGCAAAATCTACATTAGAATGGCTTTCAATGTTTGAAGAAATGAAACTATTCAGGAGTTTACATAGGGAAGCAATTTGCCTGGATTGAATAAGGTAATACATAAGTATGTAAAACCCTTTCTCTGTAAATGCTGCTTTTAATTAGGAAAGGAGCTCTGAAAGAAATCCTAGTTATTATACCCACGAATTGAACTCAGGCAACTATTTTAATTGGAACAGAAAGAACCAAAATGCAGAAGATTTATCAAGGAGGTTTAAAAAAAAAACAAAAAAAACCTAGTTCACAGAAAACAACATTTTGTGTTCTTTTTCTTCACTCCAGCACAGAGATTGGAATAATCCCCTTGTCAGAGGAGATGGATGGTGTACATTCGGGATTCTGCAGGGCATTAAGTGGTTGTTGCCATGTCAAACAACTCTCTCCCGTTATTAATACTGAATAAAATCAACATTCTTCTCCTTATTTCCTTGGCTGGAGGATATATATGTATATATGCTCGTGTATTCTCCATTTCCCATCCTGCGTCCTGTGTTTCCATTTGTAGCATTTGTTGTAGTTCTTTCTCTATCAGGGCCTTTCTTTTCAGCAACTTCTCTCACTTTTAAGGTAGCCGAAGAAAACTTGACTTCTTCTTTTCTTTCCTTTTTTTCCCCCCTCGCTTTGACCATTTCATGAGGGAGAGGGCATGTTTCTGTCATTCTCCCACAAGTGAATTTATCTGATTGAAGCAGTTTGCATTCTCATGGTAGCTGATGTCTGGGTGAAAGGGAAAGGAGCAGTGGGTTTGGGCAGATGGTAAGTCTGGAGAGGGCTGTAGTGAGGATGACTTCACCTGCAACTCATTGGACCCTCCCTTGTCCCCCACTTTTTAAGACTGCAGAGCTGATCTTGGGGGCTTTCCTCTTGAACAGGCTTCTCCAGTGCCAAGAGGGGGCCAGGCACAGGGCTAATTAGCATGCATCAAGAATTGCAGAATAGTCTAACAATGATTAAGCCAACTGCCTGGTTCTGTCTTGGTAAAATCTGCCACCAGTAGACCCACACCCTCCTCACTGAGTTCATATAGAATGAAGTGAAAGTTTCCTAAACACTGGAAATGATTTTGAGACAAATGAGGCCTAGAATAGTAACAGCAGCAGCAATTGTGGTATTACGAGACATAATGGCATTGGTAGTGATAGGAGAGTAGTAGTGTTAGTGGTAGTAATAGTAAGTGGTAGTAGCAGGAGTAAATTTTTATTGAGTGTTTACTACATGGAAGGCACTGTTCTAAGAGGCTTATGTGAATTCTCTTGTTGACTATAACTATCTGCTGAGAGACTATTATTACTCACATTCAACAGAGGAGGAACTGGAGGGAAAGAGAAATAATTTGCTTAAGGTCACATAGGTAACATGTATTTGAGGAGGGATTCGAATATAAGTTTCTCTCACTCCAAAAGTGAAGCTCTGTTCCCTGATTTGTGTGTCTCGTATGGTGTTGCATAAATGTGTTCAGAGTCTTGTGAAAATCCTGAGGAGTTGAGCTTCTCATCACTAGGTGTATCTGCTTTACAGTTCATGTTTTCAACCACTATATAATGCACTCCTTAACACTGACCATTTTGGAATATTGCATGAGAAGAGATAGTGGAGAGAAGTGTGGCAGGGTCTGTGTCTGTTCAGTGTGACACATTTGTACAGCATATTCTTCCAGGATTACTTAGAAGGAGGACACCAAGTTAAGATGATGCTACTGTTGTTAGCCTGTGTAGATTTAACTTCATAGTTATTACCTGTTTTCATTTTATATATTCACTGAGCAAATTTCTGATCTTTATTTAAGTAGGCCTCTCTCTTGGGAAAGAATTTGCTGACCAGCTATTTTAATATTTGGCTCCATGGCCATTATATTTTCTATTACCCATTATTTGACTTGCCTGTACCAATTAATTTTGGTTTTGGGATACCTTGGGATGGTTGTTTTCCCCCTCCAAGGAACTAATCCCATCTGGATATATTGATGATTAAAAACACAGATGTATAGAGACAATCTAGACATTGGAAGTGTTTTTAATGTATATTTGTGGCATTAAAGTTATCACCTTATAGTCTATTAAATTCTCTTACATGTATTACATTTGTTTGGAAGGTCTTTTTTTATTAATATCTGTGTCATACTAAGCTATTAACACAGGAGAATGGACCATGTCTTTATTCATCAGTAAGTCCCCCAAAAATGGCATTCACCCTGGCACATTGTAGGTTTTTGATAAACATCTGTTGAATGATTAAAGGCTCTTGTCTGATCCTCACCAAAAGTCTTTAACATAGGTAGAGAAGGTGATGTTATCCCTATTTTACAGATGAACAACTAGAGCAGAAGAAAGTTGGATAACTTGATCATGGTACAGTATAAGTGGTCAATTACTAAATCCACAATACTTTCATTCTTATTTTTTGCACTATAATAAGCAATAATGAATATTATGAGTCTCTAAGCTTATACAGTTTCCAGGGCTCTCTTTCCTAAACCAACCAACAAACAAACAAACAACACATCATTGCCAGTACAAAATAAGATACAGAGTTAGAGAGGCTTGTGTGAGTACTTAAGCTTGGACCTTAAGCTTCATTCAGTTCATGTTTTATCTGTCTCTGATATGGTAGCTTTTTGTTGTTGTTGTTGTTGTTGTTGTTCTAATAATCAGTTGCTAAAGTTCTGCCAGACTTGGAGAAAAATGTCATGATTATTTTTCTTATAGAATTTTTACACGGATTCCCTTCTTGGAGTATTGGCAGTTCTTTTGTCCTTACTTACCTTCTTAAGTCATTGCATTGGATTCAGAATAATCATAAAACCAGGGTTCTCAGTGGCTGGGGCCTTTCATTTGACATCTTTAGTGCTGTGTCCTGATTTAGACATGTGGGAGTTGGGGGACTCTAGGTGAGTGGAATCATGTCAGTGAAGGTTTATAGATAGTAGAACAAAAAGCAAATAGAAAACCAAGATACATTTCAGACATAGAGTGAAGGAAAGAGGGTATCTTGGAAAATCAAAAACATTATCTTTATTACTCCACCAGGAGTAATCACACTGAAATTATCAGCCACGAATCTTGTCCCTTGTCACCACTATTTATGTGGTCTTCCTCATACCTCACCTGGAGCTCTTTCTCAGTCTCTTTGGCTTTTTCTCTGAGTTCCCTAAATCTCTATTCTGTGTCACTGTCTTTCCTTTGGCTACATTCTCATCACTCTCATTGCTTTCATTATTTATCCAGTGTTGGAGAGCCTAGGTGGCTTAGTTGGTAAAGTGTCTGACTTAAGTTCAGGTCATGATCTCAGAGTTCATGAAATCAAGCCCACATCAGGCTACACTGATAGTGTGGTGCCTGCTTGGGATTCTCTGCCTCCCACTCTTTCTGCCCCTCCCATGCTCATTCTCTCTTTATATATCTCTATCTCAAAATAAATTTAAAAAAAACTATTAAAAAAATAAATATTATCCTTGTGTTCATGATTCCCTAAATCCTATCTTCAGCTCTTGCCTTTTATTTAAGCTCTTGACTCATTTAACTGAGAAATCCACCTACATGTCTTACAGGATTCTTAAACTCAATATATTTAAGTAAGACCTCTGAATTTGTTCTGTATATCCTCTCTGCCCCCAACCTGTACCTCTCCTAGTTTTCCCTATCACAGAAAATACTTCTACATTAACTCAGCTACCCACATCAGAAATTTCATAGTCAAAGTGGGTTAATTTCTTTCCTTCATATTCCACATTCAATTCATTAGCAATTTGCTATTGGTAAAATATATTTTGATTTTTAAAAAGTTATTCTCTAAGGATTCTGGAAATACATTGGCAGTGAAAATAGCAGTGATTTTAAATCTCATGGATCACCACATAAAAACAGACAAAACAGTAGAGAGTAAAACCCAAAATCAATGGACAGTATTTATCATAAAATTAGGTGACAGAGTGTACCCTGATCTCCAAAATACAGTGAACAGATTATAATCTTTAGATAACTTTTTCCATTGAATTAAACCAGGGCTTCTTGCACAGCTCATTTTAGATCGAGGGTGGGGGGTAGGAAATATACAAGTTAAGCCTGGGATATTTTGTGATTCCATACACCAAGAAACCTATCCAAGACTACTTTGGGGTCATGTTGAAATAATGTCGTAACCAGTCCAAATAGACATTGGCCAAAGATGAGTCTATTTGAACTTTATTGAAATAATAATTGCAATAGATCAAAATCTAACAAATATTGTTTAAATCCATGAGTTGAAAATGGTATTTTTTCAATCAATTTGTCCCAGTCTTTCTCCCCCCAAAAGGAGCAGAGAATAAAGAGCAGTCTCTCTATATACATTACCTTCCTTACACAGAAGTCTGTGGCCACACCACCCTGATGTCTATATACATTGCCTTCCTCAAAGATAGTTATTGACCCACCAATAACTTTTATTTTTCATCTTTATATTTGTTTATTTTAAATATGTGTAAAATGAAATTCGTTCTTTTGGGTATGCAGTTTTGACAAATGCATTCACTCATGCAAGTACTGTCATCATCAAGATATGGGAC
Source organism: Panthera onca (assembly GCF_046562875.1). NCBI lineage: Eukaryota > Metazoa > Chordata > Mammalia > Carnivora > Felidae > Panthera > Panthera onca. Next base: position 56,825,010 of record NC_138339.1, read on the forward strand.
AGTTGCATCAACCCAAAGTATTTGCTCATTGACGTTCCTCTTTGCCGTACCCTCAGCAACCACCTATCTGTTCTCAATCCCTACTATTTTGACTATTTTAGAATCATGTAAATGGAATTATATAGTATGTAGTCATTTAAGTCTGGATTCTTTCATATAACATAATTCATTTGAGACTGATTCACACTGTGTGTTTGAGGAATCTGTCTCCTATCCTTACTAAGTAGGATTGTATGGTTATACCAGAGCTTATCTATTCACCAGTTACAGGATATTTGGGTTATTTTGAGTTATTATGAAGAAAACCACTGTAAGTATTCATTTATAGTTTTATTGTGAACAAAAGTTTTCATTTGTCTTAGGGAAATACATAGCAGGGGGGTTGCTAACTTATATAGTAAGTGAATGCTTATGTTTACAAGAAATCACCAAGCCAATTTTCCAAAGTGGCTAAACCATCATAATATTGAAAAGAAAGAAAGAAAGAAAGAAAGAAAGAAAGAAAGAAAGAAAGAAAGAAAGAAAGAAAAGAGAAAAGAAACCCTGATTTGTTATCTTTGGAAAACGATAGGGCAACAATTTGTTACCTTAAAAACTAGCATATTATTGGTAAAGAATCTGGTATCTATCCCAGCTTTCTTATCTGAACTATACCACTGGGCAACCAAATAGTAGATGAGAAGTGTTCCTTTATAAAATATTTCTGTTAAGAAATGAAAGTATAACATTAAAATATCACTATTTTGCAATCCCTAATGAATGAGTAGGTATAAATAATTATCAGTATCACAAAAAGAGGCACAATCAGACATAATGTGACTCCTAATGTAAGTACACAAAACTACCACTAATCTTGCTAAAGGATCAAATCTGAGTCCGATGAATCCTCTGAATCCAGCTGCCAATTTACAGGGAAGACAGAAGATAGAGGATTACAACTGTTCAAGTGTACCATGTTTATGCAATCAGCAAAATATAGACTAAAAAAATCTCTATTTTAAATATCTCAGGTCTTTTAACAAATATAAAGTAAAGGAAGGATGGGGAAATCTATATAATTTAAAAGAGGCTTATTAGATGCATCTACTTTAAGAAAAAAATTAAGCTAGACCCAACTATGTTGGCTAGGGATGAACACTAGGTGGCAAAACTATAAAACTGGGAGGAAGAGATAAAGGTAAAAGAGACAGTACTGCTAATTTTAAGAGAGGAAGAGGATTTTGATAATGCCAACATGAGATTGGTGGAAGAAATGATCTAAGAACAGACCTTTGTGCATTATCACTCCTTATGAGGTAGGAGAACAAGTAGTAACTAAAGAAGGAATATTGAGAAGTACTGAGGAAGAATCTCACAAGTTTAGTGTTGCAATTGTTTTAACCGGGCAATATTTATAAGAAAGTGCTATTCAAGCTATAGAAGTCTGCACAAATGGATCAGCCTGAAAACGAAATTTGGGGTCTGGAATTTGGAAAGTCCTGGGTGACCTAGGAAGCCCATTTCCAGAGGGGGTATATGAGGCAAATTGAGAATCAAGGTTAAAACAATCACACATCTTTTGTTCATAGTGTGTTCCAAGTTTTCCTTCCACATGCCATTTAAAAAAAAAAAAAAAACAAGATGGGATATATTAGTCATTGAACTAGATATACTAGGGTCTTAGTTATTTCTTGAATAAGTCAGTGAAAAAGATTAAAGACATTTTGGAAGAACTTGAGGAAAAGGCCACCAAAATTATAACAGTAGATAGAGTGTGAGCTGATACCTGGTTGGCAAGATTTTGTGAGCCATGCAAGACTTCGTCCCAGTAGTCAAAATTAAACTTGAGAGTGATCAATATAAATTTGAAGGAAGGCAGAAGCATCAGCTGATGCTCACATTAAAACAAATCGTTTCTCAAAATTAGTTCAGAATCTACTTTGTGCATATATTTCTACCACCAGCAGTTAGTTGTTTTATTTGCAAATAAAGCACTTTCTGCACAGCACATTTCCATCCACATAACAAAGCTCAATAAAGTGGTTTATTCCCTGCTGGCCACTATTACAGTTCTATTTTTCAATCAGCAGATGTTCACTTATTTCTAACTAGGTATAAACATGGCATTGAATGATATCACTGTGGTGCATAGATGTGTGCCCTGCTTATCTGAGGTTTAACACCCTTTTCTTTCTCTTCTGAGAAGTAAACAGCATGCAAAGAACTGAAGTACAGAACATTTGGTTTAAGGTGGATACATTAGTTTGCATAATGGATTAAAACAGAAAAGTAAAAGTGAAACTCACAACCCTGCCAACAAGAAAACTCATCCCTGTTGATGCCTACAAGGGACTTGCCATTCCCATAACTTTTTGCTTCTTTGAAAATATGGATATGGTCTAGTGAATTGAAAAGAAGAAAATCTATAGTGTCGATAGGAAAATCAAACACAAAATTTAGGATAAAAACATCAAAGAAAATAGATGTCTGCTTTTATCTCTTGTTATAAGAAAACACTTCAAAGAAAATCAAACTACTCTCTTTTCACCTCATTGCATAAGGTTTCTGTGGATGACTCTTACATATATCATGCCAACCATGTTTGGGCATGATATAACACATTTGATGGGCATTTCATTCATAAAATCTCCTTTCTTAATACACACTGCATAGTTGGCTTCTTTGGATATTAGGGTATTTCTTTCATCCCACTGGCTTATCCATGTTTTCACGAATGTTTCAAAATGCCTGCATTACGTAATTTTTTTTTTGTAAATATTTCTCCCAAGTTGATATATTTCTGAATAAATTGATGCCTAGACAAAGAAGCTACATCAAAACCAGGATCACGTCTCTATCTCAAGTCTATGTTCTTTGTCCTCCCTTTTAATGCAGTGAACACAGATGCAATGCTTTCTACTCAGCCACATATAATGCAATACTTATTATAAGTAAGGCTTTGATCCCATTAATCTGGCATGCTCATTAACATCAGTTTGGAAACCCTTATCTTTTAGACTGATTATCTGAAATTCCAACAAGTTTTATTTTATTTTTTTAATGTTGATTTAGTTATTTTGAGAGAAAGAGAGAACTCAGGGAAGGGGCAGAGAGAGAGACAGGCAGACAGACAGAGAGAATCCCAAGCAGGCTCTGTGCTGTCAGTGGAGAGCCTGATGTGGGACTCAATCCCATGAAGCATGAGATTATACCCTGAGCCCAAATCAAGAGTCAGATGCTTAACCAACTGATCCAGTCAGGTGCCCTGTGACAATGATTTTAAACTCATTACCATTTAGATCTGTATTTCTTAAAGCTGAGTGTATTTAATTTTTACTTAGCAAACTTCTGCATAGTGCCAGACACTATTCTAACTGTATTATACTTGTTAACTCATTTAACCTTCATAACAGTCCTGTGAGGTAGGTTCCATTAATATCCCCATTTTTCAGATGAAGAAACTGAAGCACAAATCTAAATAATTTGTGCATAGCAAATGACAGGTTGACTCCAGAATCTATAACCATTATGCTAGTCATAAGAACACCTGGGGATGCTTATCTAAATACAGATTCCAAGGTCTTATCACCAGCAACTCGAGGCTATTTGATCAAGGCCCAAGAATTCATATGATTTCCTGCATTTGTTGGCTTTCTAACCAAGCACTTTCAATGTTGCTAACCTGGTATGGTTATTTCATATACTTCATTTTTAAAAGGGAAACATTGGCTTAAATAAGTCCTCTAGTCCTGGCTCCCTTCACTTTCAATGTCATCGTATACCTGCGTTTATTGTACCCATAGGGAAATGAACGGACTTACCACATTGTATGAATTTTATAGGTGCCAAAAAGATCTCATATGTTTCCCAAGCCTTTTGGTTTAAAATGCAATTTCAATATTTTTCTTCACCTAGAGTGGTTCCTTATGAAAATGCAACATTTCTTCTTAAGTGTAATAACACTTACAGTGTTAATCTCTCATTTGTGCTCTTAGTGTAAATGAAGAATTAGGAAACAAGCATTGAGAATAGGGTTTAGAGGGGGGAGTGTGAATCGAGAGGCTGCCTTATAAGGGCCGAGGAGAGAAGGGCCTGGCAGATGCCACCAAAAATATGGAGTGAACAGTCCAGGAGGATGCCGGGGATAGCTCTGGCTTCTTGGTCTTGCCAAGGGCTGGCTGTGCTGCTGATACAGACACGTGGTTTTAAAACCTTATCAGTCAGCTTCAGGTATTACCTCTCCTTAGAATCTCATCTCTGGGTGACATACCTCTTTGTCAGTAACTCATTTATAGATTTTGCTGCTTGTGAATTTCATTATCTAAACTCTTTAGGCAAATAGGATGTAAAGTAGCCCAGATTGGAGATGTGTTTCAATATTGATCATGCTGGGGCTAAGTATACTGAGGAAGCCAAAAATTTTCATGCCGGATCAAATGCTATTGAATCAGCCAGAAGAGAGGATTGAACACAAAGATCCTGAGTATAGTTTTTTTGTATTTAACACCTCTATGAAATAGTAAGAGAAAGAAACAGAACCTAACTACTCAACCATTTCTATTTTAGCTGTTTTAAAGCCAGAGTTGATTGTGAAATTTGACAGCTATAGTGTTTTTCATGTAATTAGTAGTAACAGTACCTAAAAGCTAAACCTCTTAAAAAAGGAGCTACCAGTTATAAACTAGTTCCATTTCAGCTCAGGTTAAATTCTTAGTACACTGCTATGGGATAAAAAGTCTAATTGTTTCAGTCACTATAATTTGAAATAATTGACTTTGGTGTTACATCATAGCTTTTGCAATACCAACAAGTAAGAAGGACATTTGTAGCATTACAGTAAATAAGGTTTTTCACCACCAACTTGCAAGCATTTCTTCCTCTCTCGGGAGAACTAATGTCTGACTATAGCTTTGAAAGTAAATGCTACCTTTGCTCCAGCATGTTTCCCAAGTCTTTTTCACTGTAGTGAATAAAGGGAAGGAATTAAATAGCATTTAGTCATCCCAGAGGTCAAAAGGAATATTATAATTCCAGAAAACTTCACTTTGCAGCTAAAACCCTTCATTGTTTTGGCTTGGCAGCTTTACCGGAGAGGACAATTTTTGAGACTGAATTACAGCACCGACCATGCATTAAACACAACAGGCTTGCTATTGTCAAATTATTTATGCCACTTATGAATTTTAGCAGTTTGACCATAAAGAACAAATACCCAAGATTTTTATGAAAAGCAAAATTCAGAAATACTGAAACTATTCAATTTTTTCTTGTAACTCAAACCCCAATTTTTTATTGAATTAAAGAAGACATGTTAATGATGGAGAATTAGAAAGGCACATCATACCTTGAACATTTTTTTAGGCTCTGTTTAAATTTCTATGGCATAATGCAGAACAGCATGGCATAGTGGAAAGACCATTATCGTTTTGAATAACGCAGGCCTAGGCTTGAAACCAGTATATCCTAACTGTAGGACTATGATCAAATTCTAAGATTCTGTGCCTCATCTGTGAAATAGAGATAAAAATATTACCTATCTCATGTTTTATTGTATAAACCACAGTAGAACAGCCCATAAAGAGCTCAGCATAGTGTCAGATACTGATTTAGAACACAATAAATGTCATCTATTATTGTCACTATTATCATCATCATCATTATTGCCAGAGTTTTTATGGTAATTCAATGAATTTAGTTTTTCTGGATAAACCTGACAAATTGAACACTGTGGCAGAGAATGAAATAGAGGTGACATTTCTCTTTCAAAGTCATAGCCACGGGTGTGTTTTCAATTTGATGGGATATTACCTAATTTACTGTAATGCTACTATGATGTAACCCCTTAAACAATTATGTCAAATTATGGTTACTGGAACAATTAGACTTTTCTTCAATAGCAGTGTACCAGCTACAGAAGTTTCTATTTGTGCCTAGGTACACACTAGAGTATAATTGCAGTCCTCTTTTGATATTAGTTATAGCCATTTGACTGAGTTCTAGCAAATGAAATGTGGTTTAAAAAGTGACATATGCCACTGAGGCTTGACACATAAAAACCTCTTCACCATACTAACTTCTGTCTCTTTCCTGATCTGCTAGTTGGAAATTAGCACCCATCCATATACTAAAGATAGATCCTAGACCCCTGGGTACTACATGAGCAGAACTTCTCCATGGGAGCAAACAGAAGACACCATCAGTTGCAATTTATGTTAGAGAGAAACAAACTTACAAACATAACTTATGCTACTAAATTTTGAGAGTCTATTAACTAATGCAGCTATTAGTGGCATGAGTGATATAAGCATACTTGTTTACCTTTCTTCTTTCTGAAACATGTATTAAAAATCACAATATAGGTATTTTTAATTGTATTATTGAAAAGCAGGAAGTGGAAGGTGACTGATTTAATAGATCAGAAAAAAATTTAGAACCAAGGGAAATTTGTTTGCAATCTAGAATTCCTCACTTATCCAAAGTATCAAGTAAGAAGGAACACTATAGGGCCCCTGCGGGGCTCAGTTGGTTAAGCGTCCAACTCTTGATTTCTACTAACGTCATAATCTTGTGGTTCATGGGTTCGAGCCCTGCTTGGGACTTTCTCTCCCTCTCATTCTGTGCCTCCTCTGTCTCTCTTTCTTTCTCACAAAAAATATATAAATAAGCATTAAAAAAAAGAATGAAAATTACAACATACACATTTTCAGATGTGGGTCTTAATGTTACATCCCCCAAGCTATTGAAGAATACTCTCTATCAATTAAAGGAAATAATCAAGAGCATTATCCATGAAACAGAGCATTCATCATGAAATGAGGCCATGGGAACTCCCAGGGTGGTACTGATGGGGGTACCAAAAAGGTAAGTGTACAGAAGTCCTAGAAATCAGCTAGACCACAGTGAAGGAAGAAAGAAATGGAATTATTAGTTACCTAGTCTTTGTGTATGAAATAGTGATTGGAACTTAGAAAACTGGGCACATGAAAAATGAGACAAATTAATTTGAAAGAAGACAAAGTATTGTATGAAAGAAGAAATACATTTACATCATACAGCATGGTTCTATTATGGTTAATAGTTACGTAACAAATGTGACATAGTTTTTTTAAAAAATCTAATAAAAAATATTACACAATTATATTAAAAGTCTGCGGGGGCACCTGGGTGGCTCAGTTGGTTAAGCGTCTGACTTCTGCTCAGGTCATGATTTCATGGTTCGTGAGTTCGAGCCCCACATCAGGCTCTGTGCTGAAGCCTGGAGCCTTCTTCAAATTATGTGTCTCCCTCTCTCTCTGCCCCTCCCCCAATGCACTCTGCTTCTCTCATTCTCTCTCAAAAATAAACATTAAAAAAATTTTTTAAAAAGAGTCTGGGAAGGGGCGCCTGGGTGGCTTGGACGGTTAAGCGTCCGACTTCAGCTCAGGTCATGATCTCACGGTCCGTGGGTTCGAGCCCCGCGTCGGGCTCTTGCTGACAGCTCAGAGCCTGGAGCCTATTTCAGATTCTGTGTCTCCCTCTCTCTCTGCCCCCATCTCTCTCTGTCTCAAAAATAAATAAACATTAAAAAAAATTAAAAAAAAAAGAGTCTGGGAAGGTGTGTTGAGAGAGTGTTTTAAAAAGCTGCATCCTTATCTTCCAAAGTAGGGTCTACTTAGGAAATATTTAAGACTGAAAAATTATACGTAAAACCACAGTATGAGCATTTTATATAGAAAAAGGAAAGTAAATGTAAGGTAAGTAAGGTAAGGTAAGGTGAATGTAACTTGAAAAATAGTTGGGGCGCCTGGGTGGCGCAGTCGGTTAAGCATCCGACTTCAGCCAGGTCACGATCTCGCGGTTCGTGAGTTCGAGCCCCGCGTCAGGCTCTGGGCTGATGGCTCGGAGCCTGGAGCCTGTTTCCGATTCTGTGTCTCCCTCTCTCTGCTCCTCCCCCGTTCATGCTCTGTCTCTCTCTGTCCCAAAAATAAATAAAAAACGTTGAAAAAAAAATTAAAAAAAAAAAAAAAGAAAAATAGAGTGAAACATGGAAAATTGTACTCTTTGGAAATAGGAATCAAGGAAGGAATGGGATGGAATGCACAAGCCTTGTAAAACTAGGGAATTTTTAACATTACAAACATGTAAATTTGACTTGGGAAATAAATGTGTTTGCAGAGGTTACACTCCTTTTCCTACTCAATGGCTTTGTTTTGCTTTGCCTTGGTTAGTCCAACTACTCTAGCTCTCCCTGCACTCTGCTGATTGTAGGTAGGAATCACCTGAAGGTTTTTTTTTTAAGTTTATTTAAATTCAAGTTAGTTAACATACAGTGTAGTATTGGTTTCAGGAGTAGAACCCAGTGATTCATCAGTTACATACAACACCCAATGCTCATCACGACAAGTACTCTCTTTAACACCCATCACCCATTTTAGCCCATCATTCCCCTACCCACCTCCCCTCCCATAACCCTAACTTTGTTCTCTGAATTTAAGAGTCTCTTATGGTTTGCCTTCCTCTCTGTATTTTATTTTGCTTTCACTTCCCCTATGTTCATGTGTTGTGTTTCTTAAATTCCACGTATGAGTGAAATCATATGATATTTTTCTTTCTTCGATTGACTTGTTTCACTTAGCATAAAACACTCTAGTTGTATCCATATTTTTGCAAATGACAAGATTCCATTCTTTTTGATCTCTGAGTCGTATCCCATTAGATATATATACCACATCTTCTTTATCCATTCACCAGTTGATGGACATTTGGGCTCTTCCCATAATTTGGCTATTGTTAATAGTGCTGCTATAAACATTGGGGTGCATGTGCCCCTTCCACTCAACATTTTTATATCCTTTGGATAAATGCCTAGTAATATAATTGCTAGGTTGTAGGGTAGTTCTATTTGTAAATTTTTGAAGAAACTCCATACTGTTTTCCATAGTGACTGTACCAGTTTGCATTCCCACCAACAGTGCAAAAGGGTCTGCCTTTGTCTGCATCCTTGCCAACATCTGTTTTTTTCCTGAGTTATTAATTTTAGCTATTCTGACCAGTGTGAGGTGATATCTCATTGCGGTTTTGATTTGTACACCTGCAAGCCTTTTAAAATACAGATTCTCTGGCCCACCTAGACTTAATGGATTTCTTTATGGCAGACCAAGGTGTTAGTAATTTGTTAAACTACTCATTAGGCCATTCCAAGACTTTACAAGGTTAGGAATTGTTCAACTAAATTATGAACAGCATTATTAACATGACTTACACTAGATAATGTGTAATGAACATTTACTATGTATCAGGAACTGTCCCAAGTACTTTACATGTGTCTCTTCACCAAAATATTATGAAGAATATATGATCTTTTTTTTTTTTTTTTTTTTTTTTTTTTTTTTTTACAAAAGAGGTTTAGAAAGGTTCAGTAAACTGCTTAAAGTCACATAGGTCAACAGTGAAAGCTTGATGCAAACCCACAACTGATTATAGATCTGAGCAATGTTTAATTACCACTCTATACTGTTGTTCTCTGCTAGTCTTACAAAGCTTGCCTCATACCTGTTATTACTCTATGGTCTAGAAAGGCCTGGTTCAATTAGACCTTGAAAAATGTTGTCAGTGATCATCATGAATTATGTTAATTAATGTCTCCTATTCTAATAGTGTTTGCATTTCTAACTATAGAATGAAAGGTTATAATTTTCTGTTAATGGAATTCCATATTTAGTGAGTCGGTTGTTAAAGCTATGTCAGACATAAAAAGACCTTCAGGAGTCCTGCATTTATAATGTATAAGTCATCACATGTACTAGGGATTCCTAAACTTGGTTGATTGGAATCCCCTTGGGGTGCTATATAAAAACTACTGAATTCCCTTGGGGTACTATAAAAAAACTACCAAATTAAAATCACTGAGAGTGAAACTATAGTTTCAGAATGCATCCCTGGATATCCCATAGTCAGCCAGATTTGGAATCATACCAGCTATGTGGAGATACCAGTCTTTCATGTTCCTTTGTCATGTTTCTCATCATTAGTGGAAAGGACATTCTTGTGCTTAGAACAAGGAATTGTAATTACCAATCATCACTATACACTATATAAGGTCCTGGTACCAAATGTGAAATTAACCAAAGCAGAAAGGATATATTTGTGCTTTGAAACAAACATTATTAGAATGAAACTTGTAAGACTTCTCAATGTGTTCAAAGGATTTCTCAGGGCTCTTAAAGTGATCTTAGAAACAGTGTAAGTTTTGGTGGTACTTAACAAGAGGACACAATAAAATTTATTTCCTTTTGGTCTCACCACATATTGGCTGTCAAGTTGAGACCCACAACCTGGAACTTCGTTTAGAATGTCATTCTGCCTTGTTTTGTTCTTTTTGAATCTGACCTTTACTTTATCCAAATATCATTTTGTCTCTAAATATTAAAATGAGTTGTTGGCCCCTCAGTGTTGCAAAATACGTGAAATACTTTAAAGGATTTTCTGGCTGGCACAGAAGGTCTTATTGTGCAAAGTTAATCTCTTGAAAATGTTTTAGTATTGACAGCATCACTTGCCATAATTAGGCAAGTAAGAGAGTCACTCATGAAGCTGTAACAATTGGGTATTATGCTTTCATCTCAAATAATTTCAAATATTAAATGTTCATAGAATAGGATTTAACAAAGGTTTCTTCATCTTAAAGGCTGCTTAGGCTATAGTGAAATTGCCTACGCCCAGCATGTGCCAAAATGCTTTTGCATCCTTAGGTAATAAAATTGTGAACCCCCGTGGCTATAGGGGAATTTGAGACATTATCCTGTCCCAAACTCCCCAGCCTAGCTTTTGGTAAGGAGGTTGTTTATCCCATCCCCAACATTTAGGCATTATTACCTGCCTACTGTGGTATTTAATAACCTCTCCATCAAGAAATGCTTCTACACATCTGAAATCTAATTTTTTCTTGTTTTTGTTTTGTTTCTTTTGTTGTTGTTGTTTGTTTTTGTTTTTTATTTGTTTGGTTGTTTTTCTTTTTCTGTTGTTGTTGTTGCTTTGTTTTATTTTTCCAGAATTCTGGTGGAGAAAAGAAAGGCTTCTTTAAGGTTGAGGGCTTAAGCTGCATAGTGAGTCTTGGGATTTGTTCTCCCATTTGGAAGACGGGCACCATATATTTTGGTCCTTAACAGCATATCCAGAGTCACCATATCCAGCTACATAATTTATGCACTGTACAAAAGCAGCAAGTAGAATGGTGGTAGTGGGATTAGATTCATATGCACTCCTGTCTAAACTCAACACCTACCAGCATGTTAGTTCTACCCCCAAGAGGCATCTCTTTCTAATCTTCTGTGCCAAGGAGAAGCCCCACAGGGAATGTTTTTGTTTTTGTGTTTCTATTTTTGTTTTTGCTTTACCTAGATTGCTCAAAGGTGCCCTAATAGAAACATTGATGACAGTGGCTATAATAGTGAGTCTCAACCTTAGAGGGCCTAGATTTACCTTAGGTACAGTTTTGTTGTTGATGGTGTTGTTCTTTTGTCCCACAAGAGCACTTCTGATTCAACACGTCTGGAACAGGACCCGACACTCTTTTTGTTTGTTTGTGTTGTTTCGTTTTGTCCAACGAACACTCCATGTTACTCTGATGCTAAGGGTTAAAAATCATGTTTTCAGAAAAAGTGTTGGGATGGTTTAGCTACTTTAGATTGGCACCTGGTTATGTAGTCAAGATACTTCCACTGGGATCATGGAGGCTTTGGCTATCTAGTTGGACCTCATTTGATTTGTAATCAGAAGCCAGTGGAAACCTTTCAGATTATCAGTGAAGTTGACAAGCATCCAAGAGTCTCGTCACTATGTGTTTCAACTCTTATCACTATGTATATCACTTTATATATATGTTATTTTCACTTTAGGTATTTCTTGTATGCATTCTTTTCTTTACTCAAAAAAAAAAACAAAAACACTTATTAAGCACCTGCTCTGTACAATGCATGGTATGTGAGAGACCATGATTATCCAGTTACAACTTAGTAGACTGCTTAAAACATGCATGAAAATACTCCAATTTAAGGTGTGAAGTAATAAATTTCATAAAAATTACAGTACTTTAGAATTTAGAGAGGAGGATATAATATTGTTAATGTTACTGTGACACAATACATGCTTTTATACTATCTACAGAAGCAAGGACAGGACTCAGATATTAATAATTGGATTTTTAAAAATTATATGTGTTGGTTCATACATTTCATCACTATTTACTTTGGGGTGTTATAATAGTACTGATAGGTTAAGTCTATGTCCGTGGCATTTCATGTGTGCTATATATAATAATAAATTTGAAAGTTTTCAATTGAGATTTTTATCATACATAGCATAGATTAAAATGATAATTTCTTATCTAGTATATATACTCAGGAGCCTCTAACTTTCAATTTAGATGTTTGTTCCAATATTGATTTTTGTATTGCAACCCTAGAAATAAATACTGATTTGGAGTTGACAGTATAATGCTTTAAATATGTTAGATTGTTTTAGCTCCAGCAGTTCATTTTTTAGTTGTTTTGGTGTGTAACAATTTGGCTTAGGTTGCAATCTTTTTCGACTACCAGTATTTAAATAGGGAATGAAAAGCAGGTTGACTGTTGACCCCTGGGCACCAAAGTAAGAAATCTCATCATTAGACTATTTTGTAGTGTGTATCCATGTAAGAGGACACCTGTATCTCTTACCCACACAATTGCTCCTACATTTCACATGAGATAATATGAGTAAATGAACAATCCTTTTGAGGTTGTATGTAATAAATTAGGACATTTTCTTATCTGATTGCAGGGTTAGACAAATAGATAAAATTGGTGAGGGTAGGAAAGGTGAGTTTGGAAGTTCTTAAAAGCTCTCCTTTCAAGGTTTTTGAGTTTTTGAGTTTATGAATTTCTCATTCATAAAATGGGGATAACAGTAGGAACTTCCTGATGGATTTTTGTGAGGAAAATGAGATGATATATTGCTCAGTACAGAGCTTGGTTGCCACGATATATGCTTTAATTCAACCCAACATGTTTACTGAATATGTGCTACCTGGCAAGCACGTTGTTCTAAGTGCTGGGGAATCAGAGATAAACAAAACAACGTCCTTGACCTTATGAGCCTTAAAGCAGGGGAGACATAAAGCTGAAAATAACTCCAAATACAGAAAGTCATCTGAATGGACAACTATTAGAGTCTTATTTATTTCAGTTGGTACCTTTCAGACCTATTTCTTTATTCTTAGTCATTCCAGATTTAGTAGCTCGATTTCTGCTATACCTAATAGTGTTCATTACTGATCAAACAGCAACTTAAAGATAGAATGCCATTTGTTCAACTCATTCTTGTTTTCCTGTCTACAGCTTCAGATAAACTCTATTAAGGAGATGATGTAATAGGACAGTTACCTACTAGAGTATAATGATTACCTCCATTCTCATTTCAACTTAGACCAATTTTGAATGACAACTGGAAAATAAAAACACTTAGCTTCTATAAGTTTCAGTTTCCTTAGTTGTTTCCATGCAAGGTTACACTTCATGAAAAAGAAGAAGAATGAGGAGGAGGAGGAGGAGGAGGAAGAGGAGGAAGAGGAGGAGTAGAGGGAGGGAGAGAAGGAAAAAGAGAAGGAGAAGAAGAAAACAAGGAAGAAAGGAAAAAGAAAAATGAAAAAAAGATCTTTAACAAGTACTTGCTTAATGCCTATTCTATGCCATATACTGTTTTAAGAGCTGGGAAATTAGCTGAGTCAGTAAATAATTAGTTATAGTATGTCTGAGGGGTAAAAGAGTTCTACGGAATGGAGAAGGGAAAAGCAAAGAAGTGGTGGTTGTGAAGGGGGCTGTGTTTTTGGATTTGGGTTGTCAGGAACAACTTCCCTGAGAAGATGGTGTAGGAAGAGAGAACAAAGGAAACCAGGAGGTAAAGTAGTGGAAAAACTTTCCAGGCTGAAGGCACAAGAAGTGTAAAGGCCCTGAGGCCAGAGGGATGAGGTAGGGGTGTTCTTAAAAGTCGAAATAGCAACTTTGCATTTTTTCTGGGTGAAATGAGAAGTCACCCGGAGAGCTTTCAGCAGACTGGTGAGATGACTGTTTGCTGCTGTCAGAAGGAATGCAGTGGGAAGGAGACTACAGAACTGGATTGGACTTGTTTTTCTTGACCATTTAACTACAGCAGGGAACTGACAATCTGAATAGTGTTACAGGTGTTCCTTCCAAGAAAAAAAAAATCACATATTTCTATACACAGGCTAATGGTGTCTAGGCATAGACATTCTATATTCTTTGATCCATTCTGGATGTTTCTGTTTTTTGACCCATTTCTTGTGATTCTCATTTAACTGTAGAAAAATATTTGATTGAGGCCATATATCCAAACTTAATGCTTTAGACCAATTAGAAAGCTGAAAAAAAAAATAAACCAACTCATAATCATCTTAAAGATAAGAGTCAACCTGGCATTGCAATATAAATAGAGACCAATTTAGGCAAGAGACATAAGGAGAAATCTGGAAATCTCTTTCAAGATGTGATAATATATCCATGTGTGAATATCATTGCATGCAAAAAGCTTCATTGGATGGAAAACTTAATGCAGTTTGCCCAAGGTTAGAGACTGTGGAATTGCATTAGATGAAAGTCCTAAAAGAAGTTCATGGAAATCCTAATAAAAATATTATTGGTAGGGGTTTTATGTACTTAGAGTTTTAACTTTTGATTACCCAACAATCTGATGTATTAACTTTGCTTTAGGATTTCAAAATTCTCTTAATACTATTATTATTCCTACAGGGAGATTAAGCATAGCCAGCAGTCATATTGTTCTGAAAATAGCACTATCTCTTTAAAAAGATTGACATGCTTTGCAAATCGTGAATCTCTGCTTTGTTTTCAAAAACAAATGGACACATTTCCCATTTAAACAGTGGTCTTCACTGTCTGCCCTTTGAATAAATGCTGGGAAAGTGTCTGATGTGCATGTATTTATCTTACAGCTTGACAAATGGAATTAATGCCAAAGTGTTAAGCCATTACTGTGTAGGGGAATAGAGGTCTTACAAATACATTTGCTATTTCACTTTCTCTGCATGTTCTGTGCATTGAAGCCTGGGTTAATGATATCCTCAGAAATTGTATGGTCTGTTAAATGGTAGTGGTGATGAAATATGGTTGTCCACTGCTTCCAAAAGAATAGCTTTATTCGGTAATAAATCCACAATCTTGGAAGGGTGAAGATAGGAGTCAGAGATGGGTATGAAGCAAAGACCCAAAAGGTAGAACCAATTAATATCTTCCAACCTCTGGAAATATATGCTGTGGTCCTGAAGTTTCTCCCTTTCAGACTAAGAACGAGCCACTACAGCAGCAGTTACCTTCTCATGGGGGTTTCTCATCATGAATGCAAGGACATGGCCAACTTGTAGTCCATATCTCCCAAGATAACACCTGAAGCTCAGACTTAGTTTCATTTTCAGCAAGCATTAGAACCATCACAAAGACGTAAGAGAGATCTTCAACACCCCTACTTACGAGAATTAAAACACCACATTTGGGGGAGAAATATGGGAGAAAAAGAAAAATCTGTTTAGCCCCTCCCTTCCCCATATCAAATTCCCCCTCCTCCTCCTCACCCCCATCTCTTCCTGTCCTCTCCCTTCTCCTTTCCATTTCAAAGTAGACCCAGGTCTCCACCATCCTCAGGGATAGGAAAGCCTCAGGGCAAAGTGAAACAAAAGTACTGTAGTTAATTCTTAGCTTTTGAGCTTACCGAGCCCAGGTCCTCCAGATTTAAAGAAGTTTCAAGGATAATTTTGACAATCAGTGATGTTTACCTTAATTTGCCTTGTTGAATTGAGAACCTAGCTCTTGTATTTGAAGATACAATTTCACTGCATATGCAGTCTGCTTCCAAATTAGCTGTTTTTTTTTTTTTTTCAAAACATCAAAATATCCTGTTTCCTCAGAATAGGGACTCTATTATATTCATCTCTAAAACCTCACAATGCCTAGATCAGTGCTTTGGACAAAATAGATGCATATTGAAAGTTTCAGTTGATTTATATAAAAATCTCCTGCCACCTTTTGAAGACATTTTATCAGCTACACATTCCATAGACTGCCTAGCCAATCTGAGACTATAGATAAAAGATTTTCTGTATGCTTTTTTATTTAAAATTACTGTTTTTCCTTGGTGAACAGAATAGAGTTATCTCTGAACTTGTTTTTAAATTGGAACACTAGAATGATTAAAGTTTGGTATTATTTACCAATCAAAAGTTATTCTCTAGTGAATATTCTTCCTTGAAAATATTCAAATATTCTATAGCCACTGTGCCAGATAATCCAAATCCATAGGATACAAAGTAGCAATTTTATTTGATGCTGACATCTTCTCTTTGGGTTTTCCCTTTTAAAAAAAGCCTATGCGAAATCCACTGAGCATAAAAAAAAGAACCTCTATTTCTACTGTCTACTGATGCCTTTTTGAGCTTCCCTTGGTTGGGAATTTAGCATTAACAAAGGAATTTGTGATGTTTTATATACTCTGTACTGTAATCTAATATTCGTCTGTGATATCATTCATAATTACTATATATTTAAATCTCAGTTTGGAATTCAGGTGTCAAAGGAGAAAGAGAACTGGGAAAGTCTTCATTATCAGTTATGAGTTTGCTGTAAAACTTACAGTGTTAAAACATCCCTTGAAATAGACATTAGAGACCTGAAAAAGGGATAATATAAAATTGATCAAAACCTATATTTCAAAGCAGCTTTCCCCACCATCCAGAAAAAAAAAAGGCTTTAGCTAGAAGTGGTTTAGAGTTATTTCATACATGAACACTTAAAATCAGGCAGACATTTCTATCCTTTATTGGAAAACTTAGATAGATAGAAAAATAGATACATAAATCTATGGATAGATGCATACACCAGATCAGGAATAAACTCCAGAAATAAACAAACTCACCATGAACCTCATCTGTGTAGGGAAAAAAAAAATCACAGAGGCTCATTGACTGCAAAGGTTAATCAAGATTCTGAGGGGACATCTCCTGTGTAGCAACTGACAAGCATTTCATTAGGGAAGAAGTCTGAAGCTTCAATGAGATTCTGGAGAACAAACCCACCAGGAGCCAGATTGCTGGGAGGAGGAGAGATCAGAGCTGGGTGGGTTGAATGGACTTGAATATTGACAGAGGTCTGAATCTCTTCCTGCAAAGTCACCTATTTCACTGTCCCTGGAAATCTTTCTGCCCAGAACTACATAGCACTTAGTCATAGCATTACCTGTAATTGTGAATTCTGCACTTAATAACTTACAACATCATTACTTTTCCCATCAGATAATCCACATTAAAATTCTATATTACTTCTGTGCCTATGTTATATGTCCATACACAAATTGCAAATAATATAGTTATTATTTTGGTTTCAGGTATCACAGATTTTCTCTGGCAGTATTTTATCATTCCCAGTTTCCATACATTCCACTTATTTGGGAAGGAAAACACACACACACACACACACACACACACACACACACACACACACATTTAAATTTACCTTTAAGGGTTTTATTGTTGTTATTTGGTTTTATTTGTTGTGTATTTTGGCTTATCAGATCCAATCACTAGGTTGAAATGGGTATGTTTTTTTATTAAATATTATTGAAAATTGGGGACCAAAGTTATTTGTTCAAACAAAGAAACTGAAAATACCATGATTATTTTGGAGATCGTAAAGATGTAAAATCAACATTTGAACCACAGCAGAGTGAAATCACAGCTCAGTAACAAGTTCTCATGGCAAGAATTGTTTATAATAATTAAGGCGAGATTATTAATTGGAGAGAGAAATAGAGGCACAAAAGAGACTCTTTTAAGACACATATTATGGAGAGAGAGCCAGAATTATTTTTAGATTTATTTTTGTACCATCTGTGTGGAATTTTGTTTATCCGTGAAACTCAAGAACAGTAGAGTCTGGTGATTTCTAAGTTGTTACTGGTGTCTTGGGTAGGCCTATTATGGTTATGTTGTTAGGCAGAGGAGTGTTACAATAGTTTTCACTTATTTTCCTTTCCATTGCTTTATTTCCTTGAACTTCTTTCTGAAGGTAAATGGCCAGCACATTACATAGTCACGTAGCAAATGTCTTATGATCTGCAAAGCCAGTCTCCAAAGTAAATAAAACACCAGTCAAATCCACTTTGTCAGCAGCTTATCAAGAAGCATTTTTGTTTTGGTTAGTTTCGTTTTTTTCTTTACACTGTGTTTGAAGGAAAGTTTTATATTTGAGAGACTAAATGAACACTTGGATGGCAATTGATGGCCCGCCTCACATCCGGGCTGGATATGCATCTGCCTCATTTTCCAATAGGGCAGCCAGGGCTCTGAGTTTTCAGTATTAGCACAGATCTCCAAGGATTGGGTATGGCAAAAAAGCTGACAAAACTTTGTTACCCAGAGCTCTGGCCATCAAAGGCAGGGCCAGTGATGGGGCAGAATCTGCCGCTCTTGCTGTTTCCCTGATCCTCTGGATAAATTCATTACTTTGATCCTTAAAGCAGTAAATCTGACACTTCTCAGCAATACTAAATTCACTTCCTCCCCATTTTGAATAGAGGGACGTTTATAACAGTTGTCGGCTCCTCAGAATCACAAATCCAAGACTGACAGTGGGACTGTCACCTCTGGCTGTCCTGCTGGTATCAGTGGCCCAATATGGAGATGCATACATATTTAACAGAAGGCCTTTCAGTGGTGAAACAGCACGTCACAGCCGAATACTTTATTAT
Organism: Panthera onca; assembly: GCF_046562875.1. Lineage (NCBI taxonomy): Eukaryota > Metazoa > Chordata > Mammalia > Carnivora > Felidae > Panthera > Panthera onca. The sequence continues at coordinate 56,843,778 of NC_138339.1, forward strand.
AACATCAAATGGCTAAAACTGTTTATTCTGTGAACATAATGGTTTTCTGTGTCTTTGGTTCCTCTTAATCTGTTTTAGTGCCTAGCTTCTCTCAAAAACCTCTTTTGAATGCAGAGTTATTCATTTCAGAGAATAGCTGCAAAAGGAAGAAGAATAAAACAAAATTAGCAGTTGATCAAGAGTACTTTAGGCTGCCACCCTTTCCATTAACGATTTGATTTGATGTGAGTGCAATGCTTTCCCTGATACATTATGATAGAATAACACTGACAGAAAGTAAAACCAGAGAAAACTCAAACTTGATCGGAGCTACAGCAGCCTGCCCCCCTCTCTATTAGCATTTTAATTTGGTGGGAACCATGTGGTGTCTACATCTCAGTTCCCACAAAAGGCTTTCTCATTTAAGAGTGCCTTACCCTATGAAGTTATCCTGAGCTTTTTAAAAACTGTGTTTATTAATGATCACCTCTGCCTTCCTGTTGGCAGTGGAAGGTGTTTATCAGACACTGCTTTACAGGAGAAATCTGAGGCTGCCTCTTGATGACAGATTGTAAGTCTTCATCAGGACTAAAGTACACACTTAAAGAAAAACATGTTCTTCTGATAGTACCTTTGTTGAAGTGGCTTCCTGCAAGAGAACTGTGTTAATAGTCAAATTTTCATTCTTTTTGCTTGAAATTATCTTCTGCTTTAAAAAGGAATCGAAGAGAAAAAAAAATAATCTTAGACCAATTCATTCATCATTAATTGAAGTCACCACATTAATCCTATAATGTTTAGTTAAGGGGGAAAAAAAGCGTTAGATCTGCAAATGGACATTTTGTTCCACCCACACAGGGATAAAGCGGCGGCGACATTTTCATGCTAGCTCTGCCAAATCCATTGCTCTCCTTCCCCTAGACACTTCCCACACCTGAACTTTGTGACCTGGCTTCCTATGTCAGATGTGGCGATTGAGAACAGTGGGTTGAATCCATCGAAAAGAATATTTTTCTTCTTCTGATGTCTTAACTCAGAACATTTAATTCTCTTGACTGATTGATCAATTCTCGACCAGAAACAAACACCGTAAATCCAATCGGACCCCCTGAAGGATCACGTTATCTTCCACAAGGTTTGCTTTAGCTCCTTTCCCACCCACCACCCCCCCCCCCTTTTTTTTTTATCCACACCCTCTCAGCTTCCACGGAGAATCAAAACATTTTGTATACCTCGACATTCGGAAAAAATGCAGATCGGAAAATTTGAGAACAAAAAATAAAGGAAAACTTTTTTTTATCACTATAATTTTTATCTAAAGGGAAAATTGTGCTTCTTTAAATTTCTTAAGTGGCTACCCAATACAGATAGGGTTCTGGTTCACTGTATTTTTATATTTTTCTGAGACTTTGTGTTAAAGCTTCCCTTTTCAAAATCATTTCTCATATGCATATTCCCTAACTAAGAGTCTTTCACATCAAAGTTACACTTTGAAGCTTTCTAGCAAAGTAGCAGCTAGGCAATCTATGACAACAGCAATAATTTAGTCGCATCGTTTTATTGGAGAAAAAGTTTCATCCTTATTTAAATAGCGGTTTTAAAGCCTAATTAACTAATTTGATAGCTTTATGTATGTAAATTGCCATAACAGAAGAAGGGAATATGCAAGATGGGGTGGGGGGAAGTGCAGGCAGTCTGTCCTTGTCCTATAATGCCCTTTTATTAAGCAGATCTGTATGCTACTGGGGTTTCTGAGGCGAGTCTGTGGCCTTGTAATTTTTAACAGGGGGATCTGTATGGAGACAAGGTCTTTAAGCGTTTAGCAGCTAATCTAGCCACCATCTTAGGAGGATGAGACCTGTTCATTATTCAGAGATTTATTAATTTGGTACACTAATGACCTTTAAAAATCAGATTTGGGAAAATAAAAAAATTCTCATCCAATCAGTCGAGAGACCAATGGTAGGATACATAATGCCACCAAATTTTTTTTATTATCCTGTAGACACCTGCGTATGTATTATTGTAAAGTTCTAATAAGTTTATATTTATATAAAACACAGCCATGTACAAACATATTTACCATATATTTATCCATTAATATTTAAGTATTAGCCTATTAAACATACTACTTGTATAAGTTATATTAAAATGTTACTTTAAGTCACACAAAACTTACTTAATATATACTTATTTATTTGGTAAATATATAATAAAATATTTATTTTTTAAATTAAACCAACTGAAATTTATGGTATTCAGCTGTGTTTGACTTATAAAATTGTCATTCTCTGTGATTCAATATGCTGTATATAAAAATAAATGTAATTTCAGTTTATATATATTCATTAAAACTAAAACTTGGGATTGTTTTTCTATGATCATGAATTTGATGAAAGCTATGGATTTCTCCTTAGAAAAATTTACAGTGATATAAAATTTTGCCTATAAATATAGGGTGTTTACCACTTTCTGATGAGCATCATATAATTTATCCACTGTCTCTTAACAATCTTCATGCGTTGTATGAGACTGTATAGAAAGGCAGACAGCAGAGAATGAAATGATGTATGGGTGATTAGCTGGCCGAAGGGAGGGTTGTGAGGAAAACAGACTAGGACCTAAGCCTAGGTCTAGGCATAGGACCCACAAGGATTTCTAAATGGCCGCTTTGGAAGAAAAACTACGATCTAAGGATATTAGAGTCTATTCTCTGTATAATTAATGACCCGTCCCCCACCCTGCTTTGGCCTCTTGTGGCTTCTTTCTTTAAGGCCTGAGTTTTCTTTTGGCGAGGAAAGCAAGAACAATTGCTTTATAAGACCTCCAAACTGTAGACTGTAGACTGAATTTCATCTCTGTCTTAAATCCGCCAATTTTTCCTAGTGTGTTATTTCTTCCCTGAGACCATTTCCTTGGCAATCAGAGTAAACATGGGCATGAACCTAAATAAGACACTCTAGGAAAACCTAGGAGAGAGTGATGAGCGCCCAAGATAAAAATCTTTGAGAGTTAGTTTACCTTGGAAGAGTAAATAATGTAATGGGCTCTTTCAGTTTAAACAGCTCTTAAAGACCGCCCATCTCCATCCACCTCTTTGAAATGCGTGGTGACAACACATTGATATTGCCGAGGTTAATGAGTGACTGATTAACAACAGAGAGCACATTTGCAGGCAAATGAGCTGTAATAATTGTTGCAGGAACTCCTTTGAAGAAAATGTTTTAAATAGGCTTATAAAGGCTCTTGAAATGGCTTCTTCACTCACTCCACCCCCACAAGCTGCACCCTATTCCTTTATTTTTGCCTTCTGTGCTTTTTCTAGGATGGTGAAAGAGAAAACTCCATCAAGCTTTCCCTGAATAATCTAAAAAGCAGTACTTGTTCATCCAGTCTAAGTTATTTCAGGTAATTCCTATAGACAGAAAAATAAAAACAAAAAACAACCAAGCAAGCAAACAAAAACCTAGGGAAAGGTCCAATAAGAACCGTAATCATACATACAGTCTCTTTAACTCGGTGGAATTAATGTTTTGCTGCTTTGATTTGTAGTTTAGTTTTGCTAATTTAGAAACCATGAGCTAGAACTTCAAATCCAGAAAGGCTCAAGCCTATTTTCCTGTGCCTTAGAAAAGGAGTTTGGCATTTATTTAAAACAGTGAAAATGATAATATTATGTTATTTTTATATTCAGGTATAACATGCATGGAGTTACAAAATAAGAGTGTTTCTCAACTTCTTTTAAACCAACATGCTATTTGTTAACTAGAAGTACTTAACTCCATGGTCCCCAAATTCCATTGAGGATCATCCATGTGATGATTTGGCCATGTGTCATTGCCAAAGTGGCAGAAGCCTTCAAAATTCAGCATGCATCCAAATCACATGAAAGGAAAGGAAAGGAAAGGAAAGGAAAGGAAAGGAAAGGAAAGGAAGGGAAGAGAAGAGAAGAGAAGAGAAGAGAAGAGAAGAGAAAAGAAAAGAAAAGAAAAGAAAAGAAAAGAAAAGAAAAGAAAAAGGTTTGAGGCCCTGCTCCCAGAATTTCTACTTCAGTGGATCTAACAGTTTGCATTTCTAACACATAAAAGTTGATTCAGATTGTGCTAGTCCAAGGACCCTCCTTTGAGATCATTGTTCTTGAATATGGTCAAAATCAGGTAACTTCTCAGGTAGAGATACATACAGCTGGTCCTAACTCTTCCCACCCTCTAACCCACATCCTAACCTTTCCACACACATAGGCAGACATAAGCAGGTCAACTGCTTGGCAGAAACAACCAGCAAATTACCTTGCCATTCTTGTTATGTTCTACGGTTTTCTTTTTATTTGTGTTTTTAGTCATTCACTTAGTCAACATGCATTTGACAACATCCCGGACCTAGCCATTAAGCTAAGGTCCTGGAGTTACAAAAGTGACTGTTGACAGTCTGCAGTGTGATTAAGGACCTTACTGAAAGAAAGCACTGCCATCCTGCAAAAGGAAGCCAATAAATTCAGGTGCCTCAAATCAATAGAATCATTATGGCACCAAAAAAATGGGGATACAGTGATCAAACTTGACTAATCTACATACTGTCTTCATGTATTTTTCTTTTAATTCCTTCACTTTAAAAATGTGTTAAATCTATTCTAAAGGTGATCATTATATCCTTACCACAAAAGTTAAAACAGTGCAACTTCCCATGAATAGATGGTAACCAAAAATAAGTAAAGACATCTACAACAAGACAAGTCTGTTAAATTCTGGCTTTGACCTGCAGAAAGGTCTGTGCCTGGGGCTTTCTTAGTGAAAAAAGGGAGATTAGCCAACGCTAGGATGATGTAAAAGACATTCTAGCAAGACATGGAAATGTTCATTTTGATGTTGAAAGAAAACAGGGAAAGGGAGAATTTTTCATTATGTAATTTGCTGTTATTTATTGCTATGTCGAGTATGCTATCTCTAATTATATTAGGACCACTAGTATGATTCATCTCCCTTTTCCAGAAAATAAATAAATAAATAAAACTCAGCTAGAAAGAGCAGCTAAGAGCAAGCAAAATGGGGTTGACAGACTAGACTGATAGTCTTAAGCCACTAAGAGACTGAGATAGCCAAGGTGAGCAGGATGTGTCAAAATGTGATGTACATGACAGAAAGATGGACTTGTAGAATGAATTGGGTCATCTTTATGGACTCACCTCAGCTCATCTGCATTGCCCAAGCTTGGAAGGGTAGATTTGAATCTAATATGTTTTGTTTTTCAGTTTTACTGAGATATAATTAGCATATAACATTATATTAGTTTAAGGTGTACAACATAATGATTTGATATATGTATATATTGTGAAATGATCACCACAATCAAATTAGTCTCCTCATACAGTTTTTTTCCCTCTGTGATGAGACCTTTTAAGATCTATTATCTTAACAACTTTCAAATATTGTTAACAATACTCACTTATGCTATACATTACATCTCCCAAACTGATTAATCTTATAACTGAAAGTTTATACATTTGACCACCTTCATCTGTTTCTCTCATCTCCCACTCCTTGCCTCTGGCACCCACAAACCTTCTCTCTGTTTCTGTTTAGTTTTTAGATTCCATATTTAAGTGAGATCATCCAGTATTTGTCTTTCTCTGTCTGACTTATTTCATTTAGCATAATGCCTTCTCCATTTATCCATGTTATCACAAATGCCAAGATTCCATTATTTATTATGGCTCAGTAATATTCCATTTTACATATGTCATATATATAATATAAATACTTAGTTACTTTTTCCTTAATTAATTATTTAATTTATTAATATTTATTTAATATTTGTTTATTTACTATTTATTTAATTGTATATAAATTATATATATGTGTGTATACACACACACACACACACACACACACACACACACCACATTTTCTTTATCCATTTATCCACTGTTTCTATACCCTGGCTATCTATTGTAAATAAATCACATTGTAAATCAAATTGTAAATAAATCCGATAAATCAAATTATGAATTCGATTCTAATGCTCTTAATGCAAAACGATGGCCAGCGTTTCATGGGAAACTTATTAACAAGTATTTCAAAGGGTGTTCTCATTATCTGGAGTATCTGTCTTACTACTGCATGAAAGTGGAGTTAGAGCAACAATATTAGGAGTCATATCTTATTATAATGACTGTTTATGTGATCCATGCTTCTGATTGGAACTGGAGAATATCATATCCTGCCAGAAAGTACCCATGAATGCAATTAACACCTTAGCTAGGCAGGAAAGTTAAAGGAATCAACTTCTTTTCTTGGCCACTAATGAAAATTGCGAGTTGAACATAGAATGAGAAAACAAGTTTGGCATCAAAATGGGAAGAGTAGTCACTGACAAATAATACTCTATCACTCTACCTCTAACACCAGACCGTATAAATTAAATCCATATTTACTGGAGTGAAGTAAGAAGAGAGGGAGGAGGCATAAAGAAGAACAAGAAGAACGAGAAGGAGAAGAACAAAAGAACAAGAAGAACAAAAACAAGAAGAAGAAATAAAACTTATTTTTATACAAATTTTTCTAATTCTGACATACATCATCTCAATTTATTTTTAAACTGATTTACCAAATAATGAAATTTAATCCCAGAGAGTAACTTAATTTACATAGGTCACCTTGTCCATTGGTGGCATAGTCATTATTTGAAGCCAGTTCTGATTCTCAGCCCCTGTTCAATGATAATTAGCTGTAATAATTATAGTATAATAATAATAATGACAATAACTTCTCTAGAGTACTTACTATGAACTAACTCTTTTACATGAATTACTTAATCCTGACAGTGTAGGAGTTGAGTATTATTATTTGTTTCCTCATATTATAGATGAGAAAATGATGCTCAAAGAATTTAAGTAATTTTCCCAAAGTTATATAACTAATAAATGGCAGATCTGGCATTATACACAGGCTCATTTTAGTTTTGTGAACTTTGGAGTTCTTATGTGTCTGTTCTCAACCATCTTGGATGTATTTTATTTTATTTTATATTTTTTGTACTCATAATTGGAATAGACTTTTTATTTTTTTAATAACTGTTTCTTTTTTTATATGAAGTTTATTTTCAAATTGGTTTCCATACAACACCCAGTGCTCATCCCAGCAGGTGCCCTCTTCAATGGCCATCACCCACTTTCCGCTCCCTCCCACCCCCCATCAGCCCTCAGTTTATTCTCAGTTTTCAAGAGTCTCTTATGGTTTGGCTCCCTCCCTCTCTTTTTTTTTTCCTTCCCCTCCCCCATGGTCTTCTGTTAAGTTTCTCAGGATCCACATAATAGTGAAAACATATGGAATTTATCCTTCTCTGTATGGCTTATTTCACTTAGCATAACACTCTCCAGTTGTATTTTAAAAGAATATCTAATTCCTAGAGACAGACCTCGTTACAGAACAAGTATCAGCTGATAATGATCATCTGCACCTCCAAGAACCTAAGCTTTAAAGTTCCCTTTAAGTCACTTGGGGCATTATCCCCTGTCTCTCCCTCCCACTGTCAGATACTCAGGGAGGCATTAACTCCTCTCATTAAGTGAATTCCTGCTAGGGGGTTAATAAGATGTTGTTATTGCTTCCTAACATCATTTGCAGGCAGTATTTGCATGTAAGAGTTTTTATTTCCTGATCTCCAAGCAAACAGCTTCAGGTACTCCTAACTTGGTGGGGAATGTTCTCTCGTATTCCCTGTATTCCTTCTGTGAAGTCAGTTCCAAAAAGTAGGCTCTTAACCTTCTGCCTACCATACCATGACCAAAACACTTAAAAGCCCTACAAAACCTGACTTCTTACTTTTAACATACCTAGCTCCAACTTATAACAATTGTATTGCTTTTTTAAAATATTTGATTTTTAAATAATCAAGGACTAAATGAAAATACCATCTGGTACAAAAAAAAAAAAAAACACTTTAAGATTGACATCCTGTAATTTCATTCTTCCAAAGGTAATATTTTTATGCCAGGATGTGTGTGTGTGTGTGTGTGTGTGTGTGTGTGTGTGTGTGTGTTTTATTTTTCCTAGACCATTTTCTACTCATTTACATGAATCTATGTATCCATAGAAAATATACAGTATTGTTTGTTGTGATTTTCACATAAGTTGTATCATAGAATATACATCTTTATCATGTGTATATTTTTTCCTATTCTTAAGTAAATGTGTTAAGAAATCTTTACGTGTATTTTGGGGATCCTGGGTGGCTCAGTCGATTAAGCGTCTGACTTCAGCTCAGGTCATGATCTTGCGCATGTCTGTGCTGACAACTCAGAGCCTGGAACCTGCTTTGGATTCTGTGTCTCCCTAGCTCTCTACCTGTCCCCACTCATGCTCTCTCTCTCTCTCTCAAAAAATAAATAAGCATTATTTTTTTTTAAAAGACACTTTTCACATATATAGTTTTTACCTCATTCTTTTAAGTACTGTCTGGCCTTCTGTAATTTGAATATGCTATAATCTAGCCATTGTCTCACTGATGAATATTTGGGCTGATCACAGTCTTTTACTATTATAAATGGAGTTGCAGTGAGTATTCTTGCCCAGCACATGCTTGTCCATTAGATCCTCATCCATTTATACAAAGTTTCTTCTAGGAATGATATGGAGGAGTGAGATTCTGGATCATGGGACATGCAGGTTTCAAATTTCAATCACTGGCATCCAATTGCTTTCCTAATTGGTTGTTCCAATATTTACTCCCACTCACCACATAAAAGAAGACCTATTTCCACCACCCTCAGAAGCACATGGTATTTTCAAACGTCTTCTACATTCTTGTGAATATTCTGAAGAAAGGGAGGGAGTGTGGGGGGCAGAGAAGAATAACAGAAGATTAAATAGACTAGTGTTGCCCTAATTGCCTGTATTAGGGCTGTGATTCGGAAAGGGAGAGGCTCGGTTGGTCTGAAATATAACCCTTTTAACTTCATCATTTAGCATATTCCAGGCTTTTCACCTCGGTTGCCACTTCAGAGCCTGTCTCATTTATCTCTGCTCTCTCTAACATTAGCACCCATGGAAAAAAGACTCCACGAGCTGGGAGGACCTGACAGTACAGCTCAGTTGAAATGCTAGAGACAGAATTCTGTAATGCCAAAGGAGGTATACTGTGCCTCTGATTATTTAAAAGTTAACTTTTTGCTTTTCCGGGAAATACAATCAAAATGAGTTGTACACCACCACCCCCCCCCCCCCCAGAACACCCTCTCCCCTCCCCACCCCCAGGCAGCTCCTAAGGAATTAATCACCAGCTGAGGTTAATGAGTCCCCACTCCGCTCTGGGCCATCAACTCTCCCAGCTGGCCGTTAATCCCCTAGAAATGCCCCACGCCTTGGTAGTTACTCCTTAATTATGGAAGGCATTAAGGACCAGGAGGGAATCCTGAGCCAAATGAAAAGGCCATTTTTCACTGGTGCTCAGCGTAGGCCACTTCAAGTCCAGGTGGCACCAGGAGACACGACCACACTGCGATTAAACCAACTACTTCCAAGGAGAGGTCATCAATCTCTATTTTGTCCTTTGATCATCCAAATTCAAGGAGGCTATTCAAGGCTACCATAGGTCTGAGACCAAGCAAATAACTTGTGTCTAATGAATTCTTGATTAAACTGCCTGAGGACCAATACTTTGGACTCATTCAAGCCAGAGATAACTTTATCTCATGTCTGGGAGGAGTAAGTGGTTGTCTATATGGTTTGATTTTTAAAAGGAGTCAAGGAATTCTCCTATTCTCCCATCTATTTATCCCTACTCACCCATGTCTAAAACTAGTCTGTTAATTATCCCCATGGATCAGAATAGATTTTAGAATGGATTACTCAGAAAACTAGAATTATTTTCCCATTTGACTCACCAAATATCTTTCAGTAGATGGGGTTGAAGGCACTGGTCACTACCATCTTCTTAACCCAAGCAGCATGTATTTTTATCTATTTTTGATGAGGACATTCCAGTGCCTGCAGATATGGAAACTTGTTAGATGAAAGTATTGTTTAACATTAAAATACAGATTTGGGGGAAGGCTGACTAACAAGCATTAACACTTTAGTCTGAATTAAGTTAGTGCAGAACCCAGTCCCAAGGTGCCTGAGGGAGCTGTCAGAGTGAGCCAGAGGCAGTAGAGGGTGAGAGTGGAGAGAGTTGTACAAATGAAGCCTAAAGCAAACTTTACCTGCTTCACCATTTTGTTTCAGTTGAAACATGCCCCATTATTGTTTCTTCTAGTATGAAGGTAACATTGGATTCATTTGAAGTTAATGCCACATCACGCAGTAGACCCACCTTTAAAAGAGGAAGTGCAAAATGAGGCAGTTTACCGAAGCTCTGTCTAGGGCTTTTGAGATAGAGAAACTGGGCACAAGTGCTGATTCTGTTCCTTACTTATGGTATGACTCTCAGCAAATGCCTCAACACCCTAGGGAAAAATGCTGTCTCCTCTATGTTGCTGTGAAGCCAAAAGAAAATAACGCTCGTCCGTAATTGTGCATAGCGATTCATAGTTAATATATGGTATTTATAGACAGATTTAATCCATCATTTAATGAAATATAGCAATCACATTAAAGTGAAATCTTGGAGTTATCTTTGACTTTGACTTTTCTTTTCGTTTGCCCTCTAATCTGTCATAAAATCCACCCTGTGAGTCTGTGCTGCTGCCTCCTGCTTCTGCCAGTGAAACCTCCCAAATCAATCACTCCTCTGGCTCCTCCATTTGGACCACTTAGCAACCTGGTCCAAGCTCGTATTGCTCATGCCTATCCTACTGTTACCCCTCCTTAACTGATCTTCTGGCTTCTTGTGTCTCTCTTCAAAGCTTTCTTCCAAATGGTGGGGTGGAGTTTTGTAACACACTAGGAAGAATCCAGAATTCTTTTCTCTTTACCACTTATCCAAATCTGCCACATCTTGTAAGACTCTAACCCCATCTCTTTCCTGCTCTTGGCCCACAGCACCCTGCCATCTTTGAAATCATATTAGCCTGTATTACTCACATCACTCATCATACATGTCACATTCACTTGGATTGTTACTTTGCTTTTCTTTTTCTTTTGGTATGTGTGTTTAAGCCTTGTCTCCCCAGTGATGTTGTACATTCAAGCAATTGCTTACATTTTTAATTCATTGACTCTTCTGTGAGTATTCCTTTTGGCATGTTGTTCGTTTTCTAGGCAACACACATGACCCCCTGGCTAAAATAGGAAAGAAAGATGGTCCTTTCTTCATGAAGCTTATGAGTTGAGAGGGAGGTAGACAACATAGATGTCAAAGAAATGATCACTCTAATGTTTACATGATTTTAATTTGCAGAAGGAACATATAACAAAATAATCTGAGCTTGAGACTCAGGGAGAGCTTACTTGAAGAAAATATGGGAAAGGAGTTGTCTGGTGAAGAGTTACCTATTTGAGGAGGGTAGTAAGAATAACCCACACAACAAGGACAGAGATACCAAGGGCCAATGACAAGACAGTGGATTGGAGGAACTAGAAAGGCCCATGGGACTAGAGTCAGGGAATAATAGAGAAAAGGTGTGAAATAAGGCTGAATAAAGAGATAGCTTATTACAGTGTCTGCAATTTCTCCTAAGAGAAAGGGTATATATTTATTATCTCATGAAGGTTCCATGCCTTCCAGGTGCCTGTTGAATATTTGTTGAATGAATGCCTAAATGAAATTGTGACATTTATATAAATGCTCTTTGTTCCTTATGTATAACTGGAGAATGAGTAGGAAATCTGGAATGATGTTATTGGCAGGATTTTCAAGGGCTTAGATTTCTGACCCAGCTTCTAGACTGATAAAAATACTATGCATTGTGTGGGAAAATAATGAAATAAATGAAATAAAATTGTGTGGGAAAATAATGAAATAAAGAGTATAAAGCAAAGGGAATGTATTCTACTTAGAAAAAATTATTGAATTTTTTTTCTGGAAATGAATATTTTAAAAGACGATGTTTCCTTTGCTCTTATTTTTTTTTTAAATTTGCCAAATAAAATATCTTGAAATCTAAATAAATCCCCACTCCAACTTCTATGGTGACTTTATACAGTGTCTCTATAATGTTCAACATAAATCTTCATGACTTTGCTGCATTTTGTATCTGGAGCTTAGCTTCTTTAGCAATGAAAACAAAGTTTTACATGACTTGAAAAGAGGTCCTCCTTTAGAATAGACTAGTACTGTTGTGATGAACATAAAAATACTGAAGTATGTAAGTATCTCCCCAAAGGCTAGTGAAGAAGGAAATGTTAAGAATTATTTAACCCTGTTACCTGAAATCATAACACACTTTTTGGTTAAGTCAAGGCAAAATCTTAACTTAGTATCTGCATGTCTCACTCCTTACCTTCCATTCCAGGGTTCTTTATTACACAGAGTGGATATTTCCTCCTTTCCTCCTCCTAAGACATCATCTGGTCGCTATCAAAGATTAAGCTCAGTTCTTTAGTCAGTCCAGGGTGACACATCTATTTAAAGCATTAATGGATAATCAGACTCCTCAGGGAAATTTAATGTAGTTAAATAGTAATAAAAGAACTTTCCAATAGAACATAAACAATACCATAATGAAGAATATTAAATCATATGTTTTGTCACTGAGCCCATTATAGAGCCAATTTAAAATTATAATAAATTTGCATTTGGCACTTGCTAGAGATTGGCAAATTTATTCATGTGAAAAATAGAGAATATAGATTAAATGTCTTTGGATTTCCCCGTTAGGGAGGACTGAAAAATAATCACTCCTGTATAAAGATAACTCTATCTATCTATCTATCTATCATCTATCTTTTATATGTATACAAATATAAAACACACATACATTCTTAATCCATTAAATATGCTTTACTGACTCAAAAGATATATTTTCATGGAGACATTTTAAACACTTGAAAATTAATGACAAGCCACAGAAAAATTAGTGATTTGATTTTTAAATGCCTCTTTCCTCCCAGAAACTGGCTAGCATTTTGTTCCAACACATGATGTATGATGTATGAAGGGGACTGGACAAAGAGAGAAGCAGCATGAGCCAGGAAGAGTGATTCAGAATTGGCTGGTGCAAAAGCCAAAATGCACCCAGACTGTCTCCTCAGCAGCAAACAGGAGACAATCTGGTCACCTTTAAATGACTGGCAACTGTACCCTGCAACCAGTTGCTGGCATAGTGGAGGTGGTTTTTATATCTTTCCCTCCATTTCCTAAAATGTCTCCTGACTTTTTTCTCAAGACAAATGGCAATAATCTTGAACACACTGCCCACTTTGTGACCTTCTTTTGCCTTCTAAGAAGACAGTACTACAAATCATTACCTCGTTTCAACGTTACTTAGTGATGATGTGGTAATGGCTCCAGAAGAATAGTACGATTTGGTATTTTTCAACAATATTTTTACCCAGAAATTCCACCCCCAAGTACTTGTCATGATGTGTCCTGGGGATGTCCCTTTTCATGTTGCCTATTATATAAAAGATTAGAAATATTTTAAATGTTGAACCATAGGAAATTGGCATGTAGTGATGGAAGTGTTGTACAAGTACATTTATTGAAATGAAGGATACTCAAAATATATCATTAACAGTGAAGGTAGGATATAAAGCAGTGTAAATGCATATACAAATATATATGTGTAAATAGTAGTTATAGTTGATATGCAAGATGTGTGACTTTTAGACTTTTTTGTTTTTTGTGTGTTTTGTTTTTATAATGAACATGTGTCACTTGTATAATCCTGGATTATCTTTTTTTTTCCTTTTTATCCTTTTTATCCTTTTTTCTCTTTAAGTAAATATGTCTAATAGTATTAGAATTTCTCATTATCACAGAAGATAAACTTTTCTTACACAATGTGTTTTTGGTCAGGGTTCTCGAGAGAAACAGAAGAGAGACAGAGACAGAGAGAAAGGGGAGGGGGAGCAAGAGAGGAAGGGGAGAAGAAAGAGAGGGAGAAGAAGAGGGAGCAAACGATTATAAGGAATTGACTTACACCATAATTATGGAGGCTGCTAAGTCCCAGGATCTGCAGCCAGCAAGCTGGAGAGCCAGGGAAGCTGATGGTGCACTTCAAACTCCAGTCCAAGTGTGATGGCCTGAGAACCAGGAGATCCAATAGTTTTAGTTCTAGTCTGAAGGCTGGCAGTCTTGAGACTCAAGAAGAGATGATGTTTCAGTTTAAGTCCAAAGAGAGGATAAAACTGATATTCCAGATTGAAGACCGTCAGGCGAGAGGAATTCCTCCTTACTCTTGGGAAGGTCTATCTTGTTCTAGTCGGACCTTCAGCTGATTGAATGAGGCCCACCCACATTATGGAGGACAATCTGTTTTACCCAGTCTACTGATTTAAATGTTAAACTCATTCAAAGACACCTAACAGAAACACCCAAAATAATGTTTCACCACATATATGAGCACTTTATGGCTCAGTCATGTTAGCATGTAAAAGTAACTATCACACACAGAATTTCTTAGACTGTCTTTATTTTCCATGTTCTCGACCAGTGAAATATTGTAGATTGCAGAATGGTTTTAATTCAACAACAGAAAATGAAGAAAGAAGTCTCCATACAAGGTAGTTTTTGTGTCACCTATGCTCACTGTATGTAAAATAACATTTTGAGTGGTTTGATTCAGAGAGAAGCTGAAGAATTAAGGGATTTTGTGAAATAACTCACATAGTATCTTTCTATTAAGTCATTGTCTTGGGAATAATGGGTGGTTCTCCACTACTGTGATTGGCTTTTTACATTAATCCTAGTCAGTGGTACATTTCTTGCGTCATCTTTATGCCTTCTGAATAGAAAAATAGTATGAACTAAAAAGCATAATACAAAATCATGAATTTTGTTTTTATTTATTTTGTTTTGGTGGAATAAGTGCCATTATATATATGTGTGTGTGTGTGTGTGTGTGTGTATATCTATATACCTATATCTAGATATATACCTATATCTATATTGTCTATATCTATATATATATATCTATATATATAGAGAGAGAGATATATATATAGATATATAGATATATATCTATAGATAGAGATAGATATATAGATATATAGATATATAGATATATAGATATAGATAGATATCTATCTATAGATATATAGATATAGATAGATATCTATCTATAGATATATACACCTATATCTATATTGTCTATATCTATATATCATCATCTATATATCTATATAGAGATTTTGGTTATGATATTGATTCTGATAATTTATTAATTAAATTTATGTTTTATTTAAATTGGTTTTGATACTTCAACCTTCAAACATTTATTACAAAATTTAATGATTTTTTTTCTTATAATCTACTATTGCTACTTGAACAAATTATGATTTAAATGGCATAAATGTATTATCTCTCACATCTGGAGGTCAGAAATCCAAATAGTCCCAGTGAGTTAAAACCTAGGTATTGGCAACGCTGTATTCCTTTCTGGGGGCTTTAGGGGACCAGTCTGTCTCCTTGTCCTGTCCAGTTTCTAGAAGCCACCCCTATTCCTGGCTTCCTGCCCCTTTCTTCCGTCTTCAAAGAAAGCAGTGTTTCACTTCTCTGTATCTTTCTTTCATAGACACATTTCCTCTTGACTGATTGTCTCCTCTGCCTCCTTCCACTTTTAAGGACCCTCCTGATTACATTGGGTCCATGGAGATAATTCAGGATAATCTCCCTATTTTAAGGTCAGCGATTAGCAAACTTAATTTTACAATTTTAGTTTTGCTTTGCCGTGTAACCTCAGACACTCACGGTTCCTGGGATTAGGGCTTGGGAATCTTGAAGGATCATTATTCTACCTACCACAATAATTAAATCTCTTCCCCTGAATACAGCCTCATGGGGACTTTAATCAAGATGTCCTGTCCTCCCTAGTCTAAGAGCTGTCATGTAACCGAGGAAAAGCTATTTGTGCTTTATTCTACAAATTTATACTGAGAAAAATGATCATAGACTGAGAAAGTTGGAGCATATTAGTTTCAGTGGTAGAACCTGAGTTCTCTTACAAAGATTCTCTGAAGCTACTGCCCCCTGTTGTTTATTAGTTTCCTTGCTTTATTCTTTATTCTTCATTTACTTCGGTGAGCTCCCATATCTTTCCAGTGAATTCTTCTTTTCCTTAATTTAGCTAGGGTCAATTTCCTTGGCTTACAACAAAATAATCTTAATGGTACAAGAAAAGACAAAAAACAAGGAAGACTGAGGATGATTAGAATCACCCTCCAAGTGAATAAATACGATTTATTTTATACCACTGTGCTTAAATATTATAAACACTCTAGATAGTAAATGGAATTTCATACTCTTCTAACAGCACACATGTAGAATTACAAAACTGCATTGTTGTTCCATGGGAACTAATCATAAAGATGAATTAGGGGACAATGTGGTTATTTATGTATTATTTCTATTTGTTTAAGTGAACTCATTGCCCCAAGGCCTATGGGGATGTGTACAAAAATTAATAAACACAAGACTAACTTCTCACAGCAGTCTCTGGAAACCTCCCTGGCTTTTGAGATTCTCCACTGAGTATAAATAAGAAAACAACTATGGAATTCTAGGGTGCCTTGAGGGCTTAAAATCCATACAAAACAGATTTTATTAAACAATAAAACTAAAAGTTGGCCTTTTTTTTAACATGTGGTTTTTGCTAAGTAAACTGTAATGAAATTCCTTTAAATGCTACACAAAATGTTCAACCATGATAAATGGCTGCGTTAGTAAGAGGGTGTTAAAAAGAACCAATCGCAAGTATCTCTCACTTTTCGAAAGTTTGTGTTATGCTACTTCACTTTTATAAAAGACCCACATCAGTACCTGGTTTTGCTAGCCCAATGAAATCCCCAGAGGATTTTCACTTTTACAGAAAAAGGTGAAAAGCAAAAAGAACGTTCAGTGTTTGTTTTACAGTGAGCTGTTTCAGAGACAGTTTGCACCCTGAGCAGTGAGTGGCCCTGTCACGCTCCTTCCCCAGGAGCTACACTTTGCCTCGAAACATCAAGTCACCATAGCTTTGAACTGTGTCCGTGAGCATCTGTGGTTTACCTTGATTTATTTTGTGCATCTGTTAGCAAGATGTGTCCTAAGGTATCGGAAAAGCCTAAGAGAAGCTGTTTTGGGGTGTCTAGGAACACTCAAAATTTTGCCATATAAATTATTGGTAAATGCTTCATCGTTTCATGTTCTTTTGCCTTAAAAAATTTGTTTATAGGAATGCTCTATTTTGGACCTGTGTAGGATTTAGGTCTTGGTTGGGTGATGTAAGAAAGGCCTAAGAAGGAGGTATTGGCTCTAGATTAGATGCTGTCAGAAGGTGGAGGCAGTTCTAAGATTGGGTATCTCAATAAATCTTTTTTTTTTTAATTTGTATAATTTGATTTTTTTTTTCTTTTCATTTTTTAGTTAAATTCTTTTTAGTTAAATGCAATAGTGCAATATTGATTTCAGGGGTAGAATTCAGTGATTCATCACTTACATATAACACCCAGTGCTCAACAGGACAAGGGCCCTCCTTAATACCCATCACCTGTCTAGTTCATGTCCCACCCACCTAATTCTAGCAACCCTCAGTTTATTCTCTATCATTAAGAGTTTCTTATGGTTTGTTTCCTTGTCTCATTTTTCTTTTTCTTTTCTTCTTTTCCCCCTCCCATATGTTCATTTGTTTTGTTTCTTAAATTCCACATATGATTATATAGAGGAGGGGAGACTAGCAGAAGGATAAATCTGCAGTTGGTAAAGAAGTAGCCGTCATGCATTTTGTCCAAGAGAGTAGGCATTTGGTATTTTGTAGATGATAAAGGGAACTTGTTTTTGTCTGTTCTTAGACAAAATTAAGAAGTGGCCTTGCTTTGTCTAACTTTGTCTTGGTCTCAGAGTAACCTGTTTTGAGGTTGGTATTCTGTGAGAGTTTTATGTCTAAGAGAATAACATGGTCTAGGTCTAAGTATCAGGCTAGGTTCTAACATCAGCAGCTGTCTCTTTGTTCTCTTCCTCCCTTCCTCCTCCCTCCCTCCCTCCCTCTCCCTCATCCCTAACCATCCTGCAAGATGCTGGATACCCGCCCCCCCCCAAAAAAAATTTGCAACTCAGAGTATCAATAGAACTGAGGTTGAGAAATACTCTGCTAACTGAAAGTAAAGTAATAATGATGATGATGATGATGATGATGATGATGATGATAATAATAAATTTTGGAATTATATTTTGCGAAGTGATTTTTCTGAGGTTACAAGAAAGAGGAAAAAATAAAAGGTGGAAGGGAGCACCAAATTTCCCAAACTATTCATTCTACCAGTTATTTCTTGCTTCAAGTAGAGGTAAACCAACACTTCTCACTGGGTACCACAAAAAGAATTTCCAGATGGATTTGCCTGAGACCTGGGTCACCCAGAAGAGAGGGTAGTCAGAATAGAGGGAACCCCATGAGGGTACTCTGAAATGGCTGTAAGGATGAGAAGTGTCTCATTATTATAATGACAAAGGTCATCCTTGATTTGGACTCTGAACCAAAGACGCACACTGTCTGTTCTTGTCTGCCTCAAGGCTTTGTGCCTGCTGGTTTCTGTTGCTTAAGACGCTCTTGTACCTTCTTCACATAGCTAGCTCCTTCTTAGCTTTGAAGTCTCTCCAAATGTATTTGATCACACACCACATCTCCATTCACTCTTATTACTCTGTCTTAATTATTTCATGGGGATTACACTAAGTGTAATTCTAGTATTTGTTTATTGCTGGATTTGCCTATATTTTCCGGTAGAAAATAAACTCTATGAGAGAAGCAACCTTGTCCATTTCACAGCCATATCCCCTGTGCCTACAGCAGAGCCTGGTGCATGCCAGTAAGTGCTCTGTTATGCTCACTGAGTAAATGAATGAGTGAAGGAATTGGTCTTGGCTCCTTCTTTGTGCCTGTGGAGCCATATGGTCAGGCAAATGGTATCCTGGGAGAAAGAGGGGCGTGCTGAGACTGTTCGTTCTTCAGCAATGGGAGGTGAGATTCTCCACACATAAGAATAAATTAAAAAAAAAAAAAAGTAGAAGAGATGCTAGAGGATTCCTCAGTTCTACAAAGCAAACAGACTCAAGCAAAACATCAGGTGCTAACAGGAAGGGAGATAAATTTGATGACAAATGAGGGGAAAAAAAAAAGAAAACTAAAACAAAAACCACAGAGGTTCCATTGTTTTGTTTTGGATTTTCATGTCTGTCTTTAAGAAAAAAAAAAAAATTTTGAGGCAGAAAATCAGAAAAGTGCTGCCAAGAAAGTCAAAATGAAAGAAAAATGAAGAAGCCATAGGATATAAAGACAGACAACATTTGAAGATACTTTACAACTCATTGCATATTTAAAATCAGTAGGGTCTGATGACATGGATTCTACATGTTCAGAAACTGATGAATAGTGTTGCAGAATATCCTCCTATTAATTGCTAGAACTTTTAAAAGGCAAAGATAATTCCAAAAGAAAAGACTACATTTAGGCCTTGCCTTAAAAAATAGGTGTTTGGAAAGGAGGCACCCAGCTAATTACAGATTGCCCAGCTTAGTGGTAACAATCAAGAAGATACTAAAAGAAATTACCTTCTCCCCCCCCCCCCCCAGAAAATCATATTTTGAGCCCCTAGAGAGGAACAGAGTTCTGAGAAGCAACCAAGGTTTTGTGAAGAGTGAATCATGCCAAACCAACTTAATTTTCTTCTATGATAGAGTGGCAGGCCTTGAGATAAAGGGGAAGTAATAGATGTAATCTACCTCGATTTCATTGAGACTTCTGATTATGTCCTACATAGCATTCTTGTCAGTGGGCTGGGGAGATTGGTCTATGCTGTACTGCTATTAGGAAGGAGCACAAATGCCAAAAGACTGCCCCAGAAAGATGGTTATCTGCATCTCAGGATAGAACCATGGTTCAAGGAATGGTAGGGCATTGTAGTGCCCAGTACGTTAGGAAAGAACAATGGATGATTTAGCAAAGGGGGGAGTCTGTCTCAAGCCTACCTCTATCATTAATCATTGTATCTTTGAGTAGCCTGATTCCATTCTCTGGAGCTCAGTTTCACAATCTGTAAGATGGGTGAATTTAGAGCAGATATTTCTAAGGTCCATTTAAGCTTTAAACTTGTATAATCCTTTGCTTAATAGTATTTTGCGGATTTCCTCATGACTTGGGTAATAAAGTTGAAGGTTCTCGTAGATATGTTGGCCATTGCAATATTATTTACAACTTCCATTTAACAAAAACAGTTATACAGGATGGGTTTCCCTTTTCTGGTAACTCTCATATCTATGTAGTTATTCACTTGCCTAGTACTTAATTTGAGTGTTTTTTGAGTGCTGGATATGTGTCCAATGATAGGAAATGAAGGATCGATTATCAAAAGCAGCAACTCTCACCTTTTATGTATCATACATGACATCAAAGAGTTTCTTGAAAAGCAATAATTACAGAAGAATATTAAAATGGAGTATTTGCTAATAGATTTAAAACAAGGACTGATATAAACCCTAAGTTTAAAAAATTATAGAGTCATGCAAATTAATTGTTTGCTACTCAAATTATAGCAAAATGGTTTTTGCAATAAATGAAAACTCAAAAGCATAAAATCTAGACCTTGCTTTCATTGACTTAAAAGCTACTTGCTTATTAAAAGCCTATGCGATTTTCTTTTTCATTAAATACTTTATTCGGAAAACTAACCAACCTTGGTCAACTCCAAACTATTCTTAATTCCTGAGAGCTGATTGATTTCTTACAACTTGAGCTAGTTTAAATGGAAAACATACCTTTAAATTTCTTGTAAAAAGCACCCAGATGGAATAACATCCTAAGGTGATAATATGCTTATTGTTCATTACTTCACTTTTTAAGTTGGCATTTCAGATTAGTTAAGCATTTGATAAAGCTCATGTTTATGCAAGTGTTTACAAATTAGAAAAGCTGTTAGCAGCATTTAATTTGTTTGAATATATATATTTAATTTACTGCTTCTAATGGAAAAAAGCTTAAGGGAATTTAAGAGTCATAGCCTTATTGATAGACATTAAGCACATGCAGAATGTGGTTTTTATTGCGAATATTTTATATTTGCTGCATGCCACCAGTTAGGTGCAGTAAAGAAACCCATGTAATTCCAAAAGCAGGAACATGTGCTGTACATGCAGAGTGTTTATATCACTATACATATTTATCTTGTTGTAAGCTTTTTCACTGCCCTCTAAATCAAATGTGTTTTCCTCCCACTAATTTCCTCACACTAGTGTTATAATGAGGATTGGGATGCTCCTCTGATCCTTTGGCATGGGATTTGTCTAATCACACAGAAATTCTGGACACAGCTCAGATCCTGTCATGACAAATATCATTGCAAGCCTTTGCCAATGGCCAGTTTATCTCCAGGACTATGTGATTAAAATGAATCATTTAGAACAAGATATCATCCAGCTATCTTTCTGAAACCCATGCAAAGGGTTTACGTTGGTCAGGATTCCTGCTGATCCATCTATAGGCACGCTGCTTCTGACTATGGATCTATGAGTAATGATGACTTCATCTTTATTATTTTGGGAAATTATTTGATTTCAAGCTGAACAAAATCACTTATTCAGACATGATTTAAGCACCTACTTTGTGCCAGGCTCTGGGCTGAGTGCTGGGAGTGCAAAGGTGAATAAGAAAAGGTTCTTCTCATCATCACTTCTAAACTGGGCTATTAGAGCAGGCTTCTGTCTAATTTCCCTGACCCTGATTTTACTGGTCCCTTCTGATTTATCCTCCACCCAGCCATTAAAAGCAACCCCTCTCAAAAATAAATCAGAGCATGTTAGACCTTACATTTAAACCCTCCAATGACTGCTCTGTCTACCACAAGATAAAATCTGGGCTTTCAAACATAGCATCAAAGGTCTTTCATAATTTGGTCTCCACAGCACTATTTGTCACCCTCCTCACTTAAACTTTTTGCTCCAATAGCACTGAACTGATTTTAGTTCCTCTATACACCGTTTCTGGCCTTGCTTATTCTATCTCTGGCAAAAAATATCTTTATCTGCTATTTTCTCTTCTTCCTTAAAGACTCAGTTCAACCACATCTGCTTTTCTGATCTCCTTTCCATCCAAGGATCAGGCAAATTAGGGCTGCTGTGTTAAGGCATTGGTCATGCTGTTCACTTATCTCCATAACTGCATTTACCACCTAGTTGTATAATTACCTGTTTATTGTTTCAGCTCCCCCACTAGATAGGTGTTTTCCTTGTTTGAAATCAATGACTGTGTTTTTTCTTTTCTTTTCTTTTTTTTTTTTTTTGGAGGTTGGGGGGTTTCATGGGCATGCATGGGTGCAAGTGCAAGTATGGGGTGGGGGCAGAGAGAGAGAGAGAGAGAGAGAGAGAGAGAATCTTGGGTAGGATCCACACCCAGCCACCCAGCATGGAGCCTGATGCAGGGCTCGATCATGACCTGAGAAGTCAGGAGTTGGGTATTTGACTGAGCCACCCAGGCACCCCAATGACTGTTTTTTTTCATTTCAATAACACTAGATGGTACTTTTTAAAATTCCCACCTGTTTTTATTTCCTCTGCACATTAAATTAAAAAAAATTCTGTTCCATATTTTGGGAGTCATTTCTTCATTTATCTTGAAAGATCGTAAACACATTCAGTTTGAAGTCACTTTTTGTAGACTGTTCAGTCATTTCCATTTACATGAGGTGAATGAATCACCTCATTGTCAATTTTGTGATACTGCATGTTGCTACATTTCCCAATAAGTTTCAGAATTTTGGCTTTAAGTTTCTCTTCAGTGGAAACCTCTTTACAGCATTCAGCCCTCAGATAGACTCCATGAACCACATGGTCCCAAACCAAGTCCTTATACTCTCATAGTTGTAGCTTAGGATTCCTATCCTGTGGGATTCAAATCCAATTATCAAACTGGTGAGTAGCCTGCCCAGGTTTGACTGAGAGAGAGACAGACAGACAGACCAACAGACTGTGCCTGTTGTTATCCTTTTAATTTAGCCTCATATAAACCTTTAACCTGCGGGCATCACTCAATCACATTTTATTTTCCAGGCACAAAAGGGGTGCTTCAGCCTGTGGTCTTTAAAAATGAACCTGGGTTCAGTCTGTATGAAGTATGAGGAAATTTTAACCCCCACTATCTCACCATATACATGCTCTTTACCTCTTCTCTTCTGAGACCCAAAACCCAGGAGACTTTGGGAGAAGTCAGTCTGAGTTAACACTGAGTTTTTTGTTTTATGTCCAGTCTTCAAATTGTTCATCTTTGGGCCTTGGTTATGTCTTTTTACTTTTTCTTATTTATATTTTATTTAATAATCTTATATTTGTGATGAAAGGAGGAGGAGTTAAGGAATAAACTAATATGTTCATCTGTCATCTTATTTCCTTTTAAGGGAATAAGTAAAAAGGGGAAAAGGGGAAACATTAGGGAGCTGAAGGAATAGGATAAGTCAACTCAAAAAATAAAAATTAAAATATTCTGAGGAGTCTGGGTGGCTCAGTCACTTGAGCATCTGACTCTTGATTTCAGCTCAGGTCATGATCCCAGGGTTGTAGGATCAAGCCCTAAATTAGGCTCTATATGGACCTTGGAGCCTGCTTAAGATTCTTTCTCTCTCCTTCTGCCTCTCTCCCTTCTTTCATGCACACTCTCTCTCTCAAAAAAAATAATAATGAAAATATTCTATGTATAAGAAACAGTGTTAAATCCCAAGAGGAATGCCAATGCGAATAAGATATAGGGCTTGATCTTCAGGGGTTAGAGTAATATATACTTAATCTTATTCATTCATAAAACAAACACTTATTGAATACCTATATATGACAGACATTGATTAGATGCTAGGAATTCACTGGGAACAAATTAGACAAAATCCCTGAACCCAACAATAGCTAGAGAAGATGTGACATATAAAATAGCTAGAGAAGATGTGACATATAAAATTTCCATGTGGAAATGTGGGCCATTTGGGGGAATCTAAGCTATTTGGAACACCAACACTTATTCTTAAGCTGACACCAAATGATGAGTTGAAATTAACCATTCAACAAGTAGGGGTGTTTTCAAAAGAGGTAACAGCATGCAGGAGACTCTGGAGGTTGGAGAGAGCATGGTGCTATGGAGGTACAAAACTATTTCAGTGAAGCTAGACCAGAGATGGTAAGCTCAGGTCATTCAACTGCATTGGTGTGTTAAATTCCCTCTACAAAGAGACTATTTCCAGTAATGAGCAATGACTTCTTATACAATACAAGTCTATCTTTCGCCACTAAAGTGTTCCCTAGGTATTCACAATGATTTCTGGGTACCTCCTCCTTTTCATTCTCCTCTATATCATTTGGTATTACACAGCCCAAACTGAAGTTTTAAGAGCTGGTATAATTTTCCTTCCAAAGATCTCATGTCAAGTATCTCCAAATTGTTTGGAATCCAATTGAATAAATTATAATATATACGACTATCTTTTCTCTCCCAACCTATCATGAACTCTGAAATGATATGATGTCTCACTCCGAAATTACTTAGCACTGTTGAAATGCCAACTAATTCTTCCTGGTTGGCCAGAAATGAGTACAGGATGGCAGTTCCCCCAGGAAATTTTCTCCTCTGGGAAATGAAGCTGTTAGCAAAGCAAGACAAGGACCTGTTAGACATTCTGCTGTTAACCAAATGAGACTTCCAGCAGATGTCTGGAGAGTTGAAATCCCCATCACTACTCTGTCTTTTCTCTGCACTGATTTTACAATCTGTGTCTGGTAATACACCATACATTTCCTCCGTGTGTCCCAGTGTACTCTCATAAAGATAGCACTTCTGTGTTCTTCATTTGTCCTAATCCATATGCTCCTGCCCTCAGGTCTGGGGATTTCCATATGAATGTATATCTTCATGACATTTACCCCTCCTCTGCCTCCTGTCTAAGCAGTCTGTTTCTTTAGGGGTGGATATAACCTTCTATTACAATGTTGTGATACCCTTCCATTGAATTATAATATAGAGGTCTAGTCCACAAAATCCAGGTAGTCGTTACAAACTCACCCCATTCTTGCTGGCCTATCTCCAATGCATGTATCAAAAACAAAAACAAAAACAGAAGCAAAAGCAAAAAAACCAAAAACAAACAAACTCTTTTATGTTCTCAACTGCTTTCCGATAAAAATTACCAGGAATTCAGGGTTAAACTCTGTGTTCCTTGCTACTCTAGACCAGAAGCAGGGACCTCTTCTCAGATCCTATTAGAAATGCAGAATCTCCGGCATCATCCTAGACCTACTAAATTGAAATCTGCATATTAACAAGATCCCCAGGAGATTTACATTAAATGCATATTAAATTTGCAGAGCACTACTCTATGGCACCAGATTTCCCCTGTATATCTAAAACTTATTCTCACTTCCACATTCCATAAAGCCTTCTGGATCAGCTTCAGCTGGTCTCTCTGCAAGCTCACAAAAGGTTATCAACCGCTGTCCAAATTCATCCTTACGATACAGAGAAGACAATTGATTCATTTGGCATTTAAATATGTGACACTGTTTACACCATGTTTTCTCCATGTAGCAGGCATAATTGTACCACTTTCTTGACTTTAGCATATCTGGTTTCCACTACATACAACCTCCAAAAAGGTATCATATCAGAGCATGCTACCTGTTTTGTAATATTTACAAGATATTCTTAAACTTTCTTACCTGTTTATATATTTTTTTAATTTAATATGTTAGAAAACTTAATTTTATCTTAAAATATATCAGTTGTTATGACTAGAAGATAACTTTAAGTATATCTCCCCCCGATCAAAAACCAAAAACAAACTGGCATTATTAAATTCTAGTTAGATACTGTTCTCTGCTAAAAATTCTGAGCCTAAGGCCTTTTCTTTGTTAAACAGAGAGAGTGTGAAGTATTAAAGACATGTTAAAGATATATGGCTCCAAACAAAGTTTTTTCCTCTTTGATGTACTGTGAAGCCTTGAAAGACTAGAAAAGGGAATGTTCTGCATGCAATGTGTCTCAAATGTTATTACTAACTAAAATTAATCTTCCAGTTGAGTCTTTGGAAAACACTGTGCTGTTCAACTAAGACTGCTTGTCACTTAAGGCCTGCAGTAATTGCTAATAGAGTTAAGGTTATAAATCTGAGGGAAGTGTGTCTACCTTAATTAATTGTATCAGAGGAAAATTTTTAGTCACTTCTCAAAGATGATGCTTCCTTGACATATATATGGAATTTCAAAGTAACCAGTGGTCATGAGTGACAAGTGACTTGTATTGGTGTGTTTGCTACCATAAAATAGGGAGCCTTCTTATCAAAATGAGACTTATAGTTTCAAATTCAGTGTGAAATCTTTCTTTGTGCTGGGCACACATTTGGAAACAACCTCTCTATTCTGCTAAGATCTCAGTGTTTATACTGGTACATTTTCCACACTGACAAGTAATGTACAAGGGCAGAACAAAACATCACCACAGCCTTGCAAAAGCTTTATAATAACATTGTATTGCTTTGAACCATTCAATCAATTGTAGACATGGTTTAAATGTACAGAAAAACTAAATGCAATACCATGGGAAAAAAATGAAAAGTATTTTGCAGCCTAACTTCAGCATAAAGAGTTCAGGAGCATATTTTTTTTAAGAGAAGAAAGTTACACCTAGGCTCCCTGGATTATTATATTTCTAGTATGGCTATAATAATTTCTCTTTAAAGATTCAGAGACCCAGCATTTCACTCAACAAAGCATGTTTTATGCTAATTAAAAGTGCCCAAGAAGTCATGAATTCCCTATGATCTTTATGGAGAGAAATCAATACCTGTATCTATTTCTATAAAACTCCAGGGTTTTACTGGTGGATATTAGAATCCAAAATGTAGGCTTTTATGTTGTGTTTCTTGTAATAATGAGCAATCTAGGGTCAAATAGAAGTCTCATGCAGAGTACAGAATAAAAGAGTAACTATAAACCATTGAAAAATAAATGCAGAATCAGATATTTGTAATGCTGCTTAAAGCAAGGCTAATCTTTATTCAACATTTTTTACTCACATATAAGACTCCCATTGTGTGCTGTCTTAGCAATGGATATATTACTGAGGTTCTAAAAACTCAGTATTAATGCAAAGAATTATGGTTTTATAACTCAGTAGGGGAATGAATGTACGCACACAGACACACAGACACATAGACCCCAATAATTGCTATCTCTAGCAGCATTTATTTTAATAGGAGCCCTAAAGAGTCTTGGTTTTGCCGCAATTCAAAACAGCTGAAATGTGTTGAGGAGGAGTACTGGCTAATACCTACAGGCTCACCCGAGAGTAAGTGACATGGATAGCTAAGATATCTCACTGCATGACTCTAGCGGATACCATTCAGATCGGCCACAATCATAATGCTAATCATCATTACAAAAAACTCAAAAGTGTATTTAATCATGTTTGATTTTGTGTCCAGTAAAATTACAACATAATAGTCTAACTGTAGCATTGACTGACATCACAATAGAATGAGTTCCTAGAGATTCCTAATGTGTTCTCAGCAGATTTTTCTGAAGGGTGGGAAAAGGCAAGATTCAATGAAGGAGTGTGTTCTAAGACATCTTCACATTTTATATTTGTTTGGATATTAAGTTCAGTATTATAACTGCTGTTATATCATTTTTTTTTTCCTGAAATGCAAGTGTTTCAAGATAATGATGGAATTATTTCCAGATTCCACTTGTGATAACTCATGCATTACCAATTGACTGATAAAATTGGTGGTTCCATAGGAAGACATGAGGCATATAAAACATGCACATCCCATCAACATCAAAAACAGAGTGAAATGATAAAATGTCATACTACTTTCAGAAAATTAAAAGAAAGTCAGTGAGTGTGTAATACAGGGTTATATCATCTCCCGGGTACTTGTCTTGATTTGTCATTGCCAATCAGCTGCCAGTAACTCATATTAATCATAGATGAAGGTAGGATTTAGGATTTTTTTTTTCTTCTGATTGCTGTCCTAAGTTTACCCAACAGAGGCTATTGTTAGTACCTTAGCGCCTTAGAATTTATTCACAGTGCTGGGATGTGTTCTGAAGTCCTCCAGGAAAAAGGGCTTCAAAATATACCTTTCCCTGTCCCTCTTGTTGAGAGCTCCTTTTTTGTGAGCCGGTAGGAAGTAGCATCGACAAATCTGTGCTCTTTGATAATTGGCACATACAGGATCCCTGTGCATTCTGGTCCCTGCTGACTCAGGAGAAAGAAGATGACAGGGGGCGGTGTCTTGGGCGGGCAGTTTGTGCTCCGGCTGCATGCCGAACACAGCTCCTGGGTAGCCATCATTTGTAGACTATCTTTTCATTGGAAAGTAGGCCTTCACCTTTGGCAGGTGGCTCTATTATACTAAGCAGCTCACAAATCTGGTGGAGAAGCGCCTCAAACTTTCTTTGAATGGTTGTGTTCCACATTCATAGGTGGTGTTCAGAAAACCTGCATGGGAGCAATAATTGTGTTCTCTTTAGAGGCAGTGGTGTGCCCTGAAAAGCTCGCATGGAAAAGCCACGTGTGGCCCCTAAAGCCATCCGCCACAGTTGTAATGGAACACACCAGAAGTCATAATAATGAAATGCTTGGCAGATTTTTCTCTCAGCTTCCTAATTATGAAGCTTATATTTTTTACAACCATTTGAAGTTTTTTGGTTTGTTTTTTTGTTTTTTTGTTTTTTTAAGATTTGTTATTTCTCTCAGCATGAAAGCATGTCACGTGGGTAGTTTACATAGTCATGGGATGTCAGGGTTTAGTTTTATCTTATTTTCATGTTAGCTATCATTATGATCCAGTTTTACCAGCAGGATTTGGTCCAAGATGTATTGAAAGGAATGCACCAATATTTCCTACCTCAAAATGTCTCTCCTCATCAATATCTGAAATCCACAATTAGAGATTGATTTTCAGTATATGCAGATGTCTACACCCTTAAGATTTATTTATTAAAATAAAAAGGTACCAGAAATGGGTAAACAATAAAGTTGTTCCTTAGTTCAGTTCAGTAACATGTACTGAGCATCTCTTGGGTATCAGAAACTCTGCTGGGCCCCAGTAATGCAAGGAGTGGATAGAGACTCACTTCCCTTTCAAGCAGCCGACCTAAAGTTTAGGCTGGATCTTGGGACTAGGTTGGGAACAAGGTACATGTTTGGAAACAAGAGTGAAGAGAAAACAGGTTTAACTTCCCTCACAATTTTAACAAGAGACAGATTCAGTTACATTTACTTAAATTGTGCCCTTGACAGCTGCTTGTCATATGTCATTTGATTCCTAATATGCTTTATGTACATTCAGTAATAAGCTTAGGCCTAAAAAGAATAAAGGGATGAGAAAAAAAAACACTCAGAGTTATATAGCAGTTATTTAATGTTTAGAGGGCTGATGGAATATATAAAATACCTAATGTTGAAGGATGACCCACTATCAAGCCATATTGCCAGGTACCATAAACAGATATAAATTGTCAGAGCAGCAAAAGTACACAGTGACCCTGTGTTCAACTAAGCACAGCATTCACTCTAGTAGTTAACCTTTGACTGTAGTAGTAAATTAATGCAGATCTCCAAAAAACACTCCTAGGCAAAAATCACTCTGGAAACACTGATGCATAATAATAAAAGTCTAACAGTGACTTGACCTCCCAAAGCTTATGGCTAGGGGAGGTATCCTGTAGTGTTGAACTAGGGAGGAGCATATGTTCATTAGGAAGGTTATTGAACACTAGACATCTTCTATTTTATGGTTAAATTCTGCCACAGCCCAAGAACAGCAACTTGTGTTATAAAGACAACAATGTCAGGTGTTCCAACCTATTTTAGTAACACCCCTTTATTACTGAAAGTGCCTCCGGTAAATGCCCAAATTGCCTATTTGCACTAAATAAAATGTCACTTTGTGAATAAATTAGGCATTTTATGCTACCTTCTGTATGTCTAATGACATCCGTTGTAATATAATGTTTGCTTGTCTCTAGAGGCTGGCTCTAGAAATCAGCTTGCACCTGTGGCTTTTGGGAGATATTAAGTAGAGCTTTTTTGTACTACTTTCCCCTGGCAGAATGTCAGTGATATTCAAGGGAAGACTTGAAAAATATTACCAGAGTATTTCTTGATACACCTCTAGGGCTTAGAGTTTTGAATTTACATGGACCTTTTGACATGTCGCGGTCCCTGTCCAATGGGAGTTACTAGCAGCTTGTAGTTCATATTCTTCACCTTGATTCACCCTGTGAACAACCAGAGTCAGATTATGCTGTGTGCTTGGCATAACTGTGACTTTATTTTCAGATGGTCTGGTTTTGCATTTATCTGTTGTTGCTTCTATCCCTGAAACAACTCAGTTTCTACTTTCCTTTTCTATGTACCTTAATTTCAAACAAAAACTATAAATTTAGCATGACCACCAGAAGGGAAGGATGCATCTGTATGTAGTGTATAATGATCCAAATAAATCCTTGGAGTTGCAAAAGTTATCCAGTTCTCACGTCACTATGTCAACACCCAAAGAAATTTCTTCTGGTGGCTTTCTTGACCCTATAGATGCCAAAACACCAAAGTTGTGGGCTGATTTGGTGAAAGAAATTCCCTTAACAGAATGGTCCAGAGAGAACTTTCACACAGAAGTGTAAGGTACAAAGCATTTGTATTCAGCATTTCTTTTCTTCCTCTTTGATTTGATTTGACTAGAACTGGTAAAAGTGGAGATGCAGGTAAATGGTACCCTAAATGGCTCATCATCTAAAAGAGAGAAACTATAAAAACAGTTACAGTTGTTCCTCGGCACACTTGACTCTATAAGAATTTTGAATAATAGCAATTGATAACATAAATTGAGTATTTACCATGTGCTAGTAATTATCTAAGGCATTTTGCACGAATTATCTCTTTGAGTAGTTACAACTACCTACTGAGATAGGTAATATTATTGTCTTGGTTTTTCAACAGAAGAAGAAATTGGTACTGTACCATGCTACATCAAAATTAGGACAAGTCCCCTTGTTAAGTCATTCACTTTGCATTACAAATTTTCCTTTTAAGTTGGAGAGTTGCACAGTATGTTATTTATAAGCATAAGTGGTGGAGTCAGAGAACCTTAGTTTGAATACCCTCTTTGCCACTAACTCTTTAATTGATCTTAGGTAACATTCAGAATCTTTTCTGTTGCCAGTTACAGAGTCACACAGGCTTGCACACAAAGAAATATTGGGAGAAGAAAAATTTATTCCTCATAGAACAGAAATTGCCAAAGTAATGCAGTTTTCAGGCATGATTAGCTTCAAGATTTCAACAGTATCACCAAGACCCAGTCTCTATTTATATTCCAGCTCTCTTCTCCTTCTTGTTTTTTTTTTTCAAGTTTATTTTAATGTTTATTTATTTTTGAGAGAGAGAAACAGAGCATGAACAGGGGAGGGGCAGAGAGAGAGAGAGAGGGAGACACAGAATCTGAAGGAGGCTCCAGGCTCTGAACTATCAGCATAGAGCCCGATGCAGGGCTGTACCTCAGACTGCGAGATCATGACCTGAACCAAAGTTAGATGCTTAACCGACTGAGTCACCCAAGCACCCCTCTCTTCTCCTTCTTGTTGACTTCATTATTAGGCTTCACTTGGTGACCTGATGGAGGTTAGGAATCCCAGTCCTAAATGTTCCCAGGTTCAAGCTCAGTAGGAAAAAACAAACACACACCTCAGCCCACTAGTTCGAAAAAAAAAAAAAAATCTTAAGCCTCATAGATGCATCTTGGAGCTAGTAACTGAAGCCAGGGGAATGCAATGCATTGATTTGACAGTATAAGTCTGGGTCACATGCTCTTTCCTAGAGCTCCAACTGAAATACCTATAATAAGAGACGATGTGAATGGTGCACCAGTGGAATATTGGATTGTTCTTATTGGGAAAGAAAAGTGGGAGGGGGGTGGAGGAATTAATTCTGAGCATCAGAAACAACAAAAGTCCAATACAACTTGGGTTATCTCTTCATCTCTCTGAACATCATTAATAACTACTTCACAGAGTTGTGAGAATCCAAATAGTATGTGAAATACAAGCATAGTATCTAGTTTAATTGGCTTTTCCAATTCTTTCTTCTCTTCTTTCTCTCCTTTTCTCTTCCTCTTGTCCCTCATTTTTATTTTTATTTCTTTTTTTTCTTTACCATTACCACCATCATCACCATCCTATCTGTAAATCATTTACTGCTAGATCTGGCCTATGGCAAGAACTCCTATAGAAGACCCTTCCAGAAGGAATTGAGTAGAGAAAATCTGATAGTAGCTTAACATGTAATTCCTGGAAGTCAAGCTCCTCAAAAGAGATATCCTGGATCTCATCTAAATATCACATCTAAGTATATTTAAAATTGCCTACACAATACTGTACACATTACTGCTGGCTTAGAAATCATCTAATCTTTTGTAAAATCCAGGTTCTGGTGTTAAAGGTTATTTCCTCCCATTGTCAAGTCTCCCAGTCTTGGAGCAGCAACCACAGAAAACTGTTGCGTCACACCTTATAGGTTGTCTCCTAGAAAACAGAGTGAACCCCAACCTAGCACATACATCTCTCTTAAGTTTTCATGACACATCTGCATGAAAATTATACATTTTGTGATTTATAACAAAATTATAGAAGACAATCATGTTCCCTGTCTTTATCTCTGATTGGATACATCATATAAGCCATGCTTTATTACCAATCCCCAAATGATGTGATTGGATTATAAATGCTAAAATTCACAACTTCTTCATCATTGCAAAATAGCAACCTGATTAGTAAAAATATACTTAGTGTTTAAACCCAGTCACCACCTTTTCTGAACATTAAAGTTCAGCATACATTTCAGTTCAAATTAACAAGTGTACAGTGAGTACCTCCTTGACTTTCCTTAATTTCCAAAATAAAATCCTGGGGTAGGGATTTACCGGTCCAGGATGGATCAGTTGCATATCCCAGGACAAATAAATGTAGTCCCAGAAAAGGGACATTGCATCGATCTACTGTCCCCTTGGTAATCACGGGGGATTGGTTGAAAGCACACTTCCAAAAAAAGAAAGAGAAATGGTTCTGGACAGAGAACACTGTTTCATCTGTATCTACCTCCAATACAAACTTCTCAGAAGATATGTATGTATGTGTGTGTGTGTGTGTGTGTGTGTATAATTTCAGCTTTATTAAGGTATAACTGACAAAATTATAAGATACTTTTTAAAAATTATATTTAAAGTGTACATCCTGATGATTTGACATATGTGTACACTGTGAAAGCATTCCTTCCATCCAGTTTACATATATGAAACCATTTAAGCTCTACTTTCTTATCAAATTTGAATTATACAACACAATGTTATCAACTCTAGTTATGACCTTACAAATTAGATCCTCAGATTTTATTAATCTTATAGACAAAAGTTTGTACCCCTTATTAACCTCTACCTATTTCTCCCACCTCCAGCCCTTGGAAGTCAGGTTCTTACTTTCTCTATTAATTTTACTCTATTTTAGATTCTACACATAAGTAATACCAGGAAGTATTTGTCCATATCTGTCTGTCTTATGTCATTTAGCATAATGCCCTCAAGGTCCATCCATGTTGTCATAAACAGCAGGATTTCCTTCCTTCTCATGGCTGAATAATACTTTCTTGTATACACACATAGACATAGACACACATACACACATGCACACATGTCACATTTTCTTTATCCATTCATTCTTTTCACAAACACTTAGGTTGTTTCCATACCTTTAGTATTGTGAATAATGTTACAGTGAACATGGGAGTGCTGATATCTGTTTTATACCTTGATTTCACCTTTTTATACCTAGTACTGGGATTGCTAGATCATATAGTAGTTTGATTTTTAATTTTTGAAGAATCTCCACTTTGTTTTCCGTAGTGGCTGCACCAATTTACATTCACACCAACAGTGTACAAGTGTTCCTTTTTCTCCATATACTCACCAACACTTCTTTCTTTTTGATGATAGCCATCCTAACAAGTATAAAGTGATATCTCATTGTAGTTTTGATTTGCATTTCTCTCATGATTAATGATGTTGAGCAACTCTGTGTGTATCTTTTAACTGGGTACATTTTTCTTTTTGGATGTTTGTCTTCTCTGGAAATACATCTTATCAGTTCTTCTGCCCATTTTTAAACTGATCGCTAGTTTGTTTGTTTGTTTTTCCTATTGAATTGTGCGAGTTCTTTATGTATTTTGGATATTAACCCCGTATCAGAAATATGATTTGCAAATATTTCTCCCATTCCATAGACTGCCTTTACCTTTTCTTAATGACTTTCTCTGTTGTGCAGAAGTTTTTCAGTCTGATGTAGATTTTTCTAGATTTCAAAAGTTATGGATTTCTTTGGAGGGAAACAGCCATAAACAAAACTTACCACCTTCCTTTCCATATGTCTAAAATACCATTCTTCCTTTAACAAACAGCCCAACTTTCCTTTGCTCTTGGTGTCAGATCCAAAAAACATCATTGCCAAGATCAATGTCAAAGAACCTACTCCCTATGTCTTCTTTTAGGATTTTGATCATTTCATGTCTTATATACTCTTTAGTCCATTTTAAGTAGATTTTTGGGTATGATATAGGAGTCAAGGTTAATTCTTTTGCTTTTGACTTTCTGGTTTTCCCAGTACCATTTATTGAAGACATTGTTTCTACTGTATATTCTTGGCTCCTTTTTCATGAATCAGTTGACTGCATAGACATGAGTTCATTTCTGGGCTCTCTATTTTGTTTTGTTAACCTGTATGTCTCTTCATGCTAGTATCAAGTGTTTTGATTACTGTAACTTTTCAATATAGTTTGAAATTAGGAAGTATGATGCTAAAATTTATTTTTACTGTCTTGTCAAAATACCAATTACATCTTCATTTAGAGTTATTAATTCCAACATTAAATAGTCATCAAGAATTACCTCAAAAAGGATTTATTTTTTGTCTTTGTGTGAAAGATTTCATTCTAAGATTTTATGTGTTTTAAATAGTTGTGATTTTTCTTTGGTTTGAGATACTCTTGAACAGAACTAACCACTTTCCTTTCTATGTGTCTAATACTACATCCTTCCCCATTTGGCTTAACTTTTCCTTTCCCAAGCATATGTAGCTAGTAATGTGGAACACAAATACTATGTTGCCCTTTTAATTATTTTTTGAATGTGTGTCCTACCCTCTGAATTGGATTATGAATCAAGGGAGAACAATGAAGTCCAGTCTTCTCTGTAAACTTGGTATTGAGCCCCAAATTTTTTATAAAGATTTTTCTTCAGCTGCAGCAAATGTTGGAAATAATATTAGTGATAGCATATTGAGCTTCCACTACGTATTGTGAAATGAGATGAGCACTTGATAATCATTCATATATAATTCTCAAGAAACATTAACCAGGCAATTATTATTATCTCTGTTTTAAATGTACAGAAGCTGAGACTAAAATGATAAAGACACCAGTCCAAGATGGCCCATGCAACTCCATACTCTTGTTTCTTTAATATCCAAAGACTGTTACTAATTACCTATTAAATCTCAAAGACTTTGAATATGTTTCTTCACAATGAGAAAACAGTGTGTTTGTAAACTCATCACTACTCTGAGAGGTGTAAGATTCTTAAATCACAACATGTTTTCAGGCCCACATTGAACCTCTAACATCTAAGCCTTTTGATGAACCTCTTTAATAACCTTCACACATCAATATTATTGCACTTTGGGGTGTCTGCTAAACCGTGAACAAATTATGGATAAATATCATGTTGTATTAATTTTTTTTCTCAAAACTTGGTACAGTGTCTGACATATTATAGCAGGTATTGAATAGATAGTGCTTGCATATATAACTAAAAGAACAAATCAATCAATCCATTCAACTCTTCATAAATGCAACAATGAATAAAGAAGAGGTTAGATGGTGCTACAGAGATTTGTGTACAAAATATCATCTAATCTGGCGTGGATAAATATTAGCAATAAGTGACTTTCCTAGACTCTTAACCACCTTGGGCCTTGGTAGAACACTACACCAAGCACTCTCTAGGGCTGATTGCCAACATACTGCTGACAACACAGTGCCCAAATCCTTTGACTTGCATTTGTTAATACCTTGTTATGTATTCTATATCTACAGCTTACCTTTAATTTATGTACTTGAATCCTGAGCTTTGCTATCAGCCGTGAATGTTTTCATGTGACATAAACAAATGTGAACATTTAGACAAGCAACAGATTACCCAACAGTGAAATGTACTCACCACTTCTAAAGCAGGGATCAAACCAACATCTTCTGAGCATTGAGTTAGCAGACAACTTGGCCAGAGTTGTCAGAGTTTGAGTATGTGCCCTTCTACCTAATAAGCATATGGAGAACCTCGTATGTTGCCAGCAGGCCTGGACATATAATAAAGGGAGAATCATGTAACTCAGAGGGAACACTTCTGACTGCTAGTAAACTCATCCTTCAGTGTAGGTTGGAGAAGAGCTGTTGTGGTCTTCCTAACTCTTGAATATGGTTTCCTCCAAATATTCTTAAACTCTATTTTACTTACTCAAGCCCTAAAAATCTGTAATAAAGCTGAAAATATTATTATTTCTTCAGTGACTGTTTTAGTCTCTACTTGAATGATGATGTGTCTCTCTAACAATATTTTAATGTAGCTGAAAAAGTCCAGGGTAAGTCGCTTTACCTGATCTTACTAGATGGATGCATTCACTTTTGTATATTTGTTTTCTTTTTGCTTAATATGGAGTTACCATATCCAAACTCAAAGCCTGAAATGTTTCAGATCGTTCAAAATAAGATTTTGAATAATTACATGAGCTAATAGATGTGGCTCAGTATTCTCATTCATAAAATGATGCTATTTTTGTTACCATTTTATATGTATATATGTATGGATAAAAACTTACATTTATTTATAAAATAACTATTTACTGATTATGCTTAATGCCAAATTTATATAATTCTATAATTCATCTCTATGTATATGACCTCCAGCTACATAAAGGAATATTATATTGAGCAACAATGCAATATGAATGAACAATATATAACACTAATGCATTACCATTATTAGATAATAAAATAATGTTTGCCATTATCACCTAGCCTAGACTGATATACAGTCATCAAAAAATAAATACAATATGGCTCTGATATTTCCTCCTCCTCTTCCTCTTCCTCCATCTCAGTCTCCATTTCTGTCTCTCTCTCTTGTGCATGCACACAGACACATGCAGAGCTTAATTTATATATGGTTGGTTGGCAGCTGGATTCAACCTAAAGCAAAGTTTGTATAAATCAGTATCTTCAGAAAATTAAAAGTGGTTGAACATACAACCACAAAAACACATGAAAAAAAATATTGGATATACTTGTATGACTTTGTTGCTATCATCCTACAATCGCAGTCAGAGCTTCATTAGGGACTTAGCTAAATGTTCATTTGGCAGTGACTTCCTATTTGAATAGTAGAGAGTAAGACTTTCAGGATGTTGTGAATTCTATGCTTTTGCTGATAGATACACTTGCTGTCCTCATAATTGGTTTATCCCAATAGATAGCCTCCTCAGAGACCATGCAGTCACGGAAAATATCACCCAATTTCCTTCCAAGAATTGTTGGAAGGTTTAATCAAGAAATGTTTGTGAGGTGCATTGGGGAGGGAAGTACTCTCCAGAGGCAGAGAGAAATGATTATTACTGGAATTAGTCTTTACAAAAATCTCTAATCATCACCCAAACAAGATGAAGAGATGATGGAAAAAATCCTATGCAAATTAGGAACCAAAATTTCCAAATACATTTTTTTTCTTTAATTAGAGCACATTTTTTTTTTCCTTTTAATGTTAGTTGCCACTGGGGGTCTAATATTTTAGATGAGTTTTTAGAACAAAAAGAACATTAAAATTAAGGATTTGGACTTCATTCATTCTATTCTCTACAATTCGAAATTGCCTATAATTTCCTTCTTTACACATGCAATGTAGAAATGGTTGTTTTTCACAGACCCTGCTTTTCTACTAATTAGTTGTCAGAATTAAGTTTGTGATTACCCAATTGAAATATTTTAAGAAAATGTGTCATGTATCAGAAAAATAATTGAAATGCATAATTTGAGAAAGAATGTGTTTCCTGTCTTGTACATTGTAATAATTTGAGTATTTATAGCAAGTGAGAGGGATCAGATTCAAACTAACTTAAGCAAAAGTGTAGATTTATTATAATAATCTTTAAGTCACTCATGAAAACCAAGAATAAGAATATGACTGGGCCTGAAGACTTATTGAAATAACAAACTCAAACACATTTAGGACTTACTTTCCATACTTTGTGTCTTCTCTGTACTCATAAGCCTTTCTTTTCTTTCACTCTGTAATAAGATTTTCTATGTTCCCTTAGTCCTTGTGGAAGAAAACCTGATTGTCAAGAATTGCATCTAACATTCTAGGCTCTTCAAAAGAGACTTTTTCCTGTTTCAGTTCCAGAATTCCTAGAGAGGGACTCCTAGTTCCAGGCCAGGTTGGGTGCCTACATTTAACTGATCAACTGTAGTTAGATGGGGTTTCCCTGGGAACTAACCTAACTGTTCTTAAAATAATCACATAGATGGAGTAAATGTTTAGGGGCTATCTCCAGTTACAAGTGCTTGGGAGACAATTCTCTAAGGACTTACTACATACATTTAAAAGATAATATTTCTAAAACATTCCACAGGTTGCTTTTCTAAATGTAGAATGGGGAAAAATCATACAATTAAATAATATTATATTTAACCGTATAAAAATAGCTTGATCTAACTTAATCCCAAAAGCGTAAGAGTGTAATTTTTCTACTTGGTAAAATATCATTATTACATAAGGGTGATAGCCTCAAAAGAGTGAAAAACTCAAAGCTATCCATGGATGATAATCTACAAATTATTATGAGAATACCGAGGAGAAACAAAGCCCTGTTAGGAGTGAGTGGCAATCATAAATGGCTTCCCAAAGGAGTCAACCTCTCAACCACATCTACAATGATAAGTAAAAGTTATTCAGATAAAGAAATGGAAAACTATCAGGGCAGATAAGCAGGAGCAGATGATGTAGGAGCTTGAAAATCTAGCTAAAGAGCTCAGGTTTTTCTAAAAATTCCTAAGAAGAGACCACAGGAGTGGCATGATCCATTTTGCTCAGAACTAGGTCTGAGTTACATTTCCTATAAGCACAGTCATAGAGAATTGGTTTCTAAGTAACTTTTCAAGTAATTAAGTAAGCAAGGATAGTTTTGGGGGGGGGGGGGGGCGGTGGAGAAAAGGTAGTCCAGCACATTCTGTCAGGTCCTAATTATACAATACCCCTGTACCACGCCCACACACTTCTGCAGGTGGAAAAAAATCTGCTAGTTTCAAGAAACAATTGTGTTCAATCAAAAAAAAAAATAAAAAATAAACAGAATTAACTATTTGGACATCTTCCTTGTTCCAAGAATGCAGAACACTTTACCATATTCCCCTTCCTTTGTATCGCTCACCCCACCAGACCTCGGCTTTCAATTATAGTCAGGCTAAATTGCCTGCCTTCCCTGCCTTTACTCATCATAAAGTCATTTGAATTTGCTCTTGGGAATTTTCATGCCCAGGACCGACTCTTTCTCCCTATCTGCCAGAATCTATGGTTCTCATTATTAAAAACTCAGTTTGAGGCCATTCCTCCTGGGGCTGCTCATTACATTAGATAGGGGATGTGTGGGACTCTCCTTCTGTCAGTCCCAACCATCTCCTCTAAAGCATTCATGATATGTGAGTGCATTTTTGTTCCTAATATTTTTGTGTGTGCATTCTTCTTAAAATACTCAGAGCTAAAACCTCAAAGCATTGTGATATGCCCTCTCAAAAATGTTTATTAAGTTGAATGATACTAACTTTAATCACAGAAACAGCGAACAGACATGGTCTGCTTTCCTATGTGCATGTTTTGTGCGAGTTTCAGAAATATTTCACACAACAAAAATATTATTTCTACTGCCACCTTGTAAAATGAAATGTGATGTTGTCATTTTCCAGTAGTAAAATGTATTGGCTTTAAACTCTAGCAGGTCCTGAGAAATTGGTCCATGAAATCAATGCATAATAATTTAATGAAAATCTATCTAAAAAGAAAAAATAAAATCTAAGAGTTTTAAAATATATACAAAAACTAATTATCCATTACTTGTCCTCAGTGGTTGATTTGTTATAGCTGCACCGGGGCCTCTTATTTGGCAAATAAAGAAAATCCCAAATTTAAAAACAAAAACAAAAAAAAAAGTTTTTATCATTCTGCTTTTTCATATACAATCCGTTCATACTCTAGAAAGGGTTCCTGTTCATATGTGCTATATTTGTGTAAGGCCTTTGTCAATATAATGAAAGGTATCTACTAAAAAATGCAACTATGATTTAACAGAAAATACTTGTAAAATTAAAAGTCTACAACCATATTTTTTTAATCTTCTAATAGCAAGGTTGGTCCCAAGCAATTACTATTTATTTATTTGTTGGCATTAAGAATGTCGTCAGGACTCCTACCCTGAAGTATGTGTGCACACGTGCACCCTCCATTTCTGTAGGATCTTTCAGTGCTCCCCAACCTCTGAACTCTTTCTTGAACCTATTTACACTCTCTAGGCTTAGCTGTTCCTACCGCTATTCTCCCAACCCTTGCTTACACTTTGTTCTCTTCTCCCCTTCCCAGCCCTACCAGTGCTTATGTCACCACACGATTGATGTTTTGTTCCAATCATGCAACATACTTGCAATTTAATAGGAATCTCCTGAAACTTCATTTTCAACCTTAAGGCATGGCTGTTCAAGTAGCAATGAGGTGCAATGGAAAAAGTACTAGAGGAGGAGACTCATTTCCTGTGTGCATCTTTTTAAAAGTTTATCTATTTATTTTGAGAGAGAAAGAGAGAGAGAGAGAGAGAGAGAGAGAGAGAGAGAATGTGCAGGTGGGGGAGGGGCAGAGAGAGAGGGAGAAAGAGAATCCTAACCAGTCTCTACGCTGTCAGTGCAGAGTCCGACACAGGGTTTGAACTCATGAACTGTGAGATCATGGCCTGAGCCCAAATCAACTGTCAGATGCTCAAATGACTAAGTCACCCAGGTGCTGCTCCTATATGCATGTTTTATGTGAGGTTTAGAAACATTTCACAAAACAAGAAGATTTCTGCTTTTGCCATCTTGGAAAATGGGATTGTGTTTTGAAAAAATATTATAATCACAATCTCAAGAATCTCATCAGTTATGACCTAAGGTAAGGAATTAATACTCTCCAGGATTGTCTCTTTCTTTACATCAAACCAATGGTTTTACTAATGTATTTCTTTCTTTCTTTTTTTTTTTTTTTTTTTAAGTAGACTTTATGTTGTAGAGCAGTTTTAGGTTCACAGCGAAATTACAGGGAAGATACAGAGATTTTCCCTATATCCCCTGCTCCTACACATGCATAGCCTTCCCCATTATCAACATCCCCCACTAGAGTGGTGCATTTGTTACAAGCGATAAACCTACATATTATTATCAACCAAAGTTCTTAATTTATATTAGGGTTCACTCTTGGTTTTTTACATCGTATGGACTTGGACAAGCATATAATATTTATCCACCGTTATAAAATCCTACAGAGTAGTTTCACTGCCCTGAAAATCCTCCATTACAAATGTGTTTCTTGTCTTTCTTTTTACTTTGTTGTTTTTCTTTTTTGTTTTTGTGAAAGGGTGACACTCTCCCGTCATTTTAGTTTTAACCAAATCTTCTATTGACTCTGAATGTTTAAAGCAAAAAGGAGAATTACTCTATTTAATGAAGATGTGGAATATCTGAAAGCCTGTCTCCTGGTATCCATCTTGCTTCATCACCCCAGACTCCTTCTTTATGCTGGCCAAAGAGACTTCTGTGGACTCACAGGAACATAGTCTGAAAACTACCGCTCACCTACTCTCTACATGTCTTTAATTCGTGAAACATACCTGGGATGGAGCTGGGAAAGCAAACACTTGTTCAAAATGGTGACTTTTAACACATTCTCATGATAGTCGTTGAGATGATATTAGAAAGCCTTTGGTGTTAACAATATAAAAGCCGAATGCCAGCCTGCTCAACAGACCATTAGATCCATACAAAAGATACTCAGATGTTGATGCTACTTTGTGTTCTGGCAAATTCTCCCGACTGTCAACTAATGAATATACAGCTGTATCAACCTGGTGGGCCTTGGCTGTCCCCTCCTCCCACACCGCAAAACTGGAGCTTATTTGCTGTCCTCTGTCCTATGTCAGCCCTTCCTAATTTCCAAAATGGGGGTTTCAAGTGAGTTGTATATGCTACTTGAAGACTTGGCTCTACCCCATGTTCTGGACTTACAAGTAACAGAAAAAATGGTCTTTCTCATTATAAAAAAAGAAAGCACCCAGACAACAATGCCAAAAGAAAGTTATTTAATAGAGTTATGAAGAGACATTCAACATCTAGAAGTCTACATAGATTTTGCTTTTCTTGTTTGGTAAATATAACCTGTGATTCATTCTTAAAAACATTTGCTTAGACCCCATAGCTTTTGGAAAGTCAAACTTGACAGATGCTGCATACTTATGTATTCCATTCACAGATTTGCTAAGAAACTTGTCCTTATCATATCATGCATTTTGATATAGTAATTAACCACACAAAACAACACAGAGAATTTATGAACAGTTAATATAGACATGTGGGATGGACAATGGCAACTGTTTCATTATGACATGTGCAGTAATTCTCATTTCAAGTAAACTGTCATTTTATATAGCATTTGAGGTTGGGATGATTGTGGCAGATATACATAATTTTATTTGATGTATAGCCACAGACAAGTGTCAAAATTAGGAGATCTGGAGGGAAAAGCTTTACTTTCAAGCCTCAGGGCACATTTTAACACTACTTCAATCTTCAGTGCTATACATCTTCAGTGTCCTCTAATCCTTAGTCTTCAACCTAGGCTTAGTCTGACTTTCAGGTCATCAGTAGCTGGGCCACAAACACCCCCATATTTCCTTTACTTTGGTTATCTCATGACACTTCCTCTCCTCCAAAATCCTATAATAGCAGTGACTGATATTATATAATTCAGCAATCAATATCAGAGTATCTTTTGAAACTTGCTAATTATTTAACATCTTATTCTCCTCCATATATATATATATATATATATATATATATATATATATATATAATTTTTTTTTTCTTGCCCCACTCTTAGAAGGATTCTGTTTAGAAGGATTCTGTAAGGGGTCATTGGAAATAGTCATTCAGGGAGCCCTTCACAATTTTGCAAGGGATATTTATTGGAAAGAAGTGGAAACGGAAATGAAGATAAAGTCCAAGAAGATAAAATAGGAAACATAGATATAATCTGTGGGAGCCATACTGAGAAAAGTATCTCATTTTAGAACATGTGCTTCCATTCTGGTCCCGGGATCTCATAGAGTTAACTGTTTAACTTGAACATCATGTGTTAGCATCTCATAAAATTATGTTTAATGAAAGTCACTATCATTGCTGTTGCTCTTATCAGTGTCATTATATTTGTTATGGAATTGGCAGCCTTATTATTATTTTTTAATTATTGACTACAGGATACAGATCCAAAGTGATTTAAATCCTTACCTTCCATCCAGTGTTTTGTTTTGTTTTGTTTTGTTTTGTTTCCCTAGAGGGTAGAATTAAAGTGACGATATTGATCAATGCTGTGTTTAAACAGTGAACTCTCCGCACTCTCATCATCCCTGAGTAATGCATTTGTGTAATTTGACTCAATGAAATAGTCTTTTAAATTATATATATATATATATATATATATACATATGCATATATATATATATATATATATATACATACATACATATATATGGTATCTCTTCCTGAGATAAACTATTTTAAGGTATCTCTACTTATAGGTCTTTGCATACATGTGTGTGTTTTAATATATTTTTTGTTTAAAGAAATAGAAGTGACTGCGAATTTATGTGGAAAGCTTGGATTGTGATCCAAAAAGCATACTTTCTGTCTTATAAGTGAGATGATCGGTCTTGCATTTGTGCTGTCTCCCCCCAGTGAAATGAACAGCAACTGTGATAATTACTGAAAATCTATGTTTATATAAAACATACCAAATATAGACATTTGCTACTATCAACATATATGCTGGCTTTTATAAATGCACTTGGCATGTTTAGCAATTATCACTGAAAGTATTTCCATGAACTTGAATGTAGATGTTGAAAATCCTAACTAACAAAATAAGAAAATACCATGTCATCATTATTAATGTCTCAGAAATGTGTTTGTAATTCAATGAATTCAAAGTAAAGGTAGTTTTTGCCTTGAATACTTTATTCATTTTATCTTTAATTTTTATCTTATTAAAATTCTGCCTGAGCCTATTTTGATCACAAAATATACTGTTTTATTTCATTTTGT
This sequence comes from Panthera onca, assembly GCF_046562875.1. Classification (NCBI taxonomy): domain Eukaryota; kingdom Metazoa; phylum Chordata; class Mammalia; order Carnivora; family Felidae; genus Panthera; species Panthera onca. The sequence continues at coordinate 56,888,338 of NC_138339.1, forward strand.
CAACTTCTCAACTATTAAGCTCAAAATACCACTGTGTCTGTCACATGATCAGCAAATGCTTACTTTCTAGGATGTATAAGATGCTTTTTTTTTTTTACACTCACTGACAAGCAAAAAAGGGCAGGCCTCAGAAGACTTACTTGCCACTTCTTTTCACTTTCTCCACTTCTTCTCTGCCCTTCTTTCCTCAGTGAAAGTAGATCTGATACATATGATCTCTTTTTAATGAGCTGGAGGAGTTGATTATTGCCGTTTGAGTGTCTGTCTTGTCACACATGGGTTTGTTTAGGGCAGACAACACGTACATCTTCTTTACTATGGGCTCCTGGTATTTGCCACAAAGCCAAGTCTTAACAAATATGTTAGTTGAAAGAGCCAGTATTTTATTGTATTCACTTGTGTTGGGCCAAAACGGATTTCCTAATGGAGCAAAATCATACTACGCTTCACATAATGACTCTCGTTTTTTTTTTAAATTGTGCCACATGTTTATTTTATGCTCATTGGTATCTGATTTTCCAATACAGTGGCCAAGTTTCATTTTTCCACTTACCAGAGCTGCCCTCTGAGGCCCTCATCATTAATTGATATTTATTGAGCATTTGCTAGCGTGTGGCTTTGCACCGGTCCCTCTGTTTAAAATATTCCTCCCGAAATGTAAGAGTTTATCGTTCACATTAGACACAATCCTCCATCAGAAATGCATGGAAATTTCAAAACCAGCATTGGCTGGCCCCTAATTAATCAATACCGAACAGTGCTACTCGTCGATTTGGGCTGGTTGTCTTCTCAGCCCTGACGGGAAGGCCCGGAGGAGTGTTGATTCGAAGATGTTCTGACTACAACTTATGCCGCTTAATAGCCATCATGCGGGAAATTTACGATCCTATATCACACTTTAGGGAAGCTTCTGCAACTTGCCAGCTCACTTTGTTTGCAGTAGTCAAAGCCCTGGAGGCATCAGCATTTAACTGTGATTTGAAATTGCTGAAGTGGGCCGTTCCACCAGGCTGGGGGCCTACACAGCAACTCTAATAACAGAAGGCGTCTATTTGGGAGGAAATAGCCAGACGTGCTCTATCCAGATTATCCCCAGTGAGAAGGCCTTATATGCCCAAAGAAACTGCTTTTTTCCCTTACCCCCCACTCCACCCCTTTTTCTTTTTGAGGATGGGGCACAAATGTAACCAGTGCTGACCTTGGGCTCAATGTATTTATTCATGGTTTGTTGAACCCTTGGTCAAGTTTCTGTGACTGTTATTAATCATTCAGATTCCAATTGTCAAACAGACAATTGGAACCCTTCTGCACAAAAGCTGAGTAAACAGGGTGCAGTTGGGGGGAAAGAGAAAGAGAATGAAAATGGAGGATTAAGGCAAATAAAATGGATAATCCTTGACATGATCATTTATACCAGGACTAGGAGTCCAACAGAAGAGCTGTTGTAGATTATGTGTGTGATTAATCGCTGGCATAGTTTCATCAGTGACAAAATGATTAATAAAGTTTAGGACAAAAGCAAATTCTTTTGGATTTGCACCTAAGTGTGTGAAATCTAGCAAGGGCTTCTCATTCAGACCTTGGTTTCCTTGTAAGACAGGCAGACTTCTAATTCATATTTCTGATGCCTTAATTAGAAGAGAGCTTTATCTTTACAATAGATTCACTCTCCATTCGCTTGCAAAATGGTAGGGGGTTAGGAACAACAACCCATTTCTGAAAAGAGTTCCCAGCGAGAGGTTTATTTGTGTTTAACTACCAAGAAGGATAAATACTGCTAGCCAGCAAATTAAGCAATATTCCCTCTAGCCCTTCTTCGCCCAAGTAAGAGATTGTGCATTTCAATACAAAATAAAATATCAACATCAGAGAAGGTATGGGAAAATGGATGGAGGCAAGAAAAGATATAAGCAATATAGCATTTTATTTCAGACTTTTTAATCACACTCCATTTCAATGGGGGATATGTCAGCTTGTGATATTCTTTCACATACTTCATATACTTCAACTCCTTAAGACTCACAATAACAAAATTTACTGTGGATAAACATCACTTGGGGCATGTGTAGGTATTTATATGCAGATCCCTGACCCCCTCCCCCGGAGATTAGTGTCAGTAGATGAAGAGGGGAAAGAGGGACAATGTGTACTCTGTATCTTAATAAACGTCTTCAGGTCAATCTGATGTATGTAGAGCTCAAAGAAGTTTCAAGAAATGCTACTTGAAGGCAAAGCATGTTATTATGATTTTTTTTTGTATGTGTGAAGAAACTAAGGATCAGAGAAACTAACTTAAGGTCAGAAAGCCAGACATCTTGAATGCTTTGACCGCTGTCCTTTTTTTCTTCTGCACTAAACATTTTGTATGAGAAGATTCCCAACACAGTCACAATAGACAACCATAGAGGAATATGGTTTAAACAGTATAAAATAGTGCTTTCCAACATTGGCTACACATTGAAATCAACTTGGGAGTTTCAAAAATATGGATGTCTGTGTCCCACTCTCATATACTTGATTTTATTGGTCTTGTGAGTAGTTTGGAGGATGGGGATTTTTAAAGATTGCCAAGTAATTAAAAGTGCAGATAAGTTTTGGGATCGCTGGTATGAATCTATGAATTAAGACAATATTCCTACATTGACCCATGCTTGTCATATGAAATAAGAGATGGCTTTCTATACTAGAAGGACACTTTTAGTTTCAACAGTTAGGTATTTGTTTTAATGTATATATTTTTTAAATGTATTAATAAACCAAACCCTTTTTATGATGCATATTCCTTAGGACAAAGCTAAATTATGCATTTACATTTTTTAAAAGTTAGTTAATTAAAAATCTATTAAGCAATTAATAGAAGTGGCAAAAAATATGGAAGCACTATATAAATAACTGAAATTTAAAGCAAACTGGGTTAAATTATTATGCCTCTAAAAGGAGCCCATTTCATAAATGCAGGTAAGTTATTGAGATGATATCTAATCCCTTAATTATCTGATTAGTATATTAACATACTAAGAAGTCAACATGTTGTTAGGTATGACTTCTGAGAGGTCATATCTCAGGTAGGCAAAACCATGAAGCATCTGGGATGACAGAGAGGGACAGAAGCATGAATAGCAGGGAATGACTAGAAATAGTTCTACCTTCTTCACAAAAATGGGTCACCTGAACTTGAATATATCATATGGAGATGAGGTACAGAGACGAAGGAGACAAGATATTCCTCCAAGTAATGCAAAACTTTAAGAAAAGAACTGAGATGATATTATTGAAAATAATACTAAAAGTCGGGGCGCCTGGGTGGCTCAGTTGGTTGGGCAGCCAACTTCGGCTTAGGTCATGATCTTGCGGTCCGTGAGTTCAAGCCCTGCGTCGGGCTCTGTGCTGACACCTCAGAGCCTAGAGCCTGCCTCTGTTTCTGTGTTTTCCTCTCTCTCTGCCCCTCCCCCATTCACTTTCTGTCTCTCTCTGCCTTTCAAAAATGACTAAATGTTAAAAACATTTTTTAAAATAAAAAAAATTAAAAAAAAGAAAATAACACTAAAAGTTATCTGAACTCTAAATACAAGAAGATAGCACAAGAAAATCTTAAAAGGCCTAATGGATGAGAAAATGCCTAGCCAGATATTATAACATAAACTCACAATCATCACCACAATGATAATAACAGTGATAATAATATGACATAGTACTGGCAAAAGAACATCTGAGAAAGATCAGTGACGCAAACACAATATCTAACAGTCTGTCCCAACATATTAATATTTAATATGTGGTAAGGATAAATAATGAATGCCTTGGCAAATGGCATTGGGACAATTAGCAAATAATAACATTATATCTCTAATTTGTCACACAAAAATAATTTCCAAGTGAAATAGAGATATACATATAAAAGAAAAAAGGTAAGAATATTTGAGAAAAAGTAGTAAAATATAAATACATATAATATATTTGGAGAAAATTTGCTTTCATGAAATCAGACAGAAACCATAAAGGAACATTTTGATACATATAACATATAATAATTCAGTTATCAGAGGACAAAATTAGTGACAAATCAAAAATGGGTAAAAATATTTGCAATTTATATTATAAAATGTTAATATATTTGGCATATAAATAAGTCATAAATCAGTAAGCAAAGGACAAATATGTCAGTAAAGAAACGGTCAATAGATACTGATATGGAATTCTCAAAGAAAAAATATATTTATTAAACATAAAAAAATGCAAGTAATGAAACGTAAATTAAGGTAATGATGAAATGCATTTTTATCAGCTTGGCAAAAATATTAAATTATAAATAGGTCATAGATAGTCAAAATAATTTTGGAGGACTATTGGCAATAAAGAGCAAAAGCACAATTTTATAAGACCTTTGATCTAACAGTTCTACTTTTAAGAACTGATCAGAGGAAGAGACAAATATCGACAGGAACAAAAATTTAATTCTAATATTGTTTATTTTCATATTAACTGGAGGATACATATCTAAGATCAGGGAGCCAGCATGGTCAAATTCTGGTGAGAGCTCTCTTCCTCCTGGCTTGCATATGGCTGCCTTCTCGCTGAGTCCTCATGCTGAGGAGAGACAGGCTCCAGTGTGTCTTCCTCTTGTTATCAGGGCATTAATTCTGAGGACTCTAACCTCATGACATCACGTAACCTCCTAAAACCTTCACCCTGGGGGGTTAGGACTTCAGATATATAAATTGGAGGAGGGAGATATATTCAGTCCATAGTAATGTCGTAAAAAAATATAAATATGGGGAACTCCTTGAACCAAGAATGGCAAAACATTTATATTGCTGAACTTGGGTCTGGGTTACAGTCGGGCTCATAATATTACTTCCTCTCCTTTTTTGTATGTTTAAATTTTTTCATACATAAGTTAATTTTTAAATGTCTGTGGTAGGGTAATACGTAATGACATGGGAAAGATTTTTAATATATTTAAAGAAATAAGCTAAAGAAACTTACATTGATCAAATCTGAAATTTTAGAGTGAAAATGGCCAATCTTTGTGGCCTGTATCGGGGAAAAAAACACCTCATATGATAAAATATCATAGCAGCAGTATTAGGGTTACAAATTTTTTTTTAATAATCTATCTTCAAAAAACACGTTACATTTTTAATTTTTTTAATACATTTTTTTTTCTTTTTTTTTTTTTTATTTTTTAATATATGAAATTTACTGTCAAATTGGTTTCCATACAACACCCAGTGCTCATCCCAAAAAGTGCCCTCCTCAATACCCATCACCCACCCTGCCCTCCCTCCCACCCCCCATCAACCCTCAGTTTGTTCTCAGTTTTTAACAGTCTCTAATGCTTTGGCTCTCTCCCACTCTAACCTCTTTTTTTTTTTTTTTTTTCCTTCCCCTCCCCCATGGGTTTCGGTTATGTTTCTCAGGATCCACATAAGAGTGAAACCATATGGTATCTGTCTTTCTCTGTATGGCTTATTTCACTTAGCATCACACTCTCCAGTTCCATCCATGTTGCTACAAAAGGCCATATTTCATTTTTTCTCATTGCCACGTAGTATTCCATTGTGTATATAAACCACAATTTCTTTATCCATTCATCAGTTGATGGACATTTAGGCTCTTTCCATAATTTGGCTATTGTTGAGAGTGCTGCTATAAACATTGGGGTACAGGTGCCCCTATGCATCAGTACTCCTGTATCCCTTGGATAAATTCCTAGCAGTGCTATTGCTGGGTCATAGGGTAGGTCTATTTTTAATTTTCTGAGGAACCTCCACACTGCTTTCCAGAGCGGCTGCACCAATTTGCATTCCCACCAACAGTGCAAGAGGGTTCCTGTTTCTCCACATCCTCTCCAGCATCTATAGTCTTCTGATTTGTTCATTTTGGCCACTCTGACTGGCGTGAGGTGGTATCTGAGTGTGGTTTTGATTTGTATTTCCCTGATAAGGAGCGACGTTGAACATCTTTTCATGTGCCTGTTGGCCATCCGGATGTCTTCTTTAGAGAAGTGTCTATTCATGTTTTCTGCCCATTTCTTCACTGGGTTATTTGTTTTTCGGGTGTGGAGTTTGATGAGCTCTTTATAGATTTTGGATACTAGCCCTTTGTCCGATGTGTCATTTGCAAATATCTTTTCCCATTCCGTTGGTTGCCTTTTAGTTTTGTTGGTTGTTTCCTTTGCTGTGCAGAAGCTTTTTATCTTCATAAGGTCCCAGTAATTCACTTTTGCTTTTAATTCCCTTGCCTTTGGGGATGTGTCGAGTAAGAGATTGCTACGGCTGAGGTCAGAGAGGTCTTTTCCTGCTTTCTCCTCTAGGGTTTTGATGGTTTCCTGTCTCACATTCAGGTCCTTTATCCATTTTGAGTTTATTTTTGTGAATGGTGTGAGAAAGTGGTCTAGTTTCAACCTTCTGCATGTTGCTGTCCAGTTCTCCCAGCACCATTTGTTAAAGAGACTGTCTTTTTTCCATTGGATGTTCTTTCCTGCTTTGTCAAAGATGAGTTGGCCATACGTTTGTGGGTCTAGTTCTGGGGTTTCTATTCTATTCCATTGGTCTATGTGTCTGTTTTTATGCCAATACCATGCTGTCTTGATGATGACAGCTTTGTAGTAGAGGCTAAAGTCTGGGATTGTGATGCCTCCTGCTTTGGTCTTCTTCTTCAAAATTACTTTGGCTATTCGGGGCCTTTTGTGGTTCCATATGAATTTTAGGATTGCTTGTTCTAGTTTCGAGAAGAATGCTGGTGCAATTTTGATTGGGATTGCATTGAATGTGTAGATAGCTTTGGGTAGTATTGACATTTTGACAATATTTATTCTTCCAATCCATGAGCAGGGAATGTCTTTCCATCTCTTTATATCTTCTTCAATTACCTGCATAAGCTTTCTATAGTTTTCAGCATACAGATCTTTTACATCTTTGGTTAGATTTATTCCTAGGTATTTTATGCTTCTTGGTGCAATTGTGAATGGGATCAGTTTCTTCATTTGTCTTTCTGTTGCTTCATTGTTAGTGTATAAGAATGCAACTGATTTCTGCACATTGATTTTGTATCCTGCAACTTTGCTGAATTCATGTATCAGTTCTAGCAGACTTTTGGTGGAGTCTATCGGATTTTCCATGTATAATATCATGTCATCTGCAAAAAGCGAAAGCTTGACTTCATCTTTGCCAATTTTGATGCCTTTGATTTCCTTTTGTTGTCTGATTGCTGATGCTAGAACTTCCAGCACTATATTAAACAGCAGCGGTGACAGTGGGCATCCCTGTCGTGTTCCTGATCTCAGGGAAAAAGCTCTCAGTTTTTCCCCGTTGAGGATGATGTTAGCTGTGGGCTTTTCATAAATGGCCTTTATGATCTTTAAGTATGTTCCTTCTATCCCGACTTTCTCAAGGGTTTTTATTAAGAAAGGGTGCTGGATTTTGTCAAAGGCCTTTTCTGCATTGATTGACAGGATCATATGGTTCTTCTCTTTTTTTTTGTTAATGTGATGTATCACGTTGATCGATTTGCGAATGTTGAACCAGCCCTGCATCCCAGGAATGAATCCCACTTGATCATGGTGAATAATTCTTTTTATATGCTGTTGAATTCGATTTGCTAGTATCTTATTAAGAATTTTTGCATCCATATTCATCAGGGATATTGGCCTGTAGTTCTCTTTTTTTACTGGGTCTCTGTCTGGTTTAGGAATCAAAGTAATACTGGCTTCATAGAATGAGTCTGGAAGTTTTCCTTCCCTTTCTATTTCTTGGAATAGCTTGAGAAGGATAGGTATTATCTCTGCTTTCAACGTCTGGTAGAACTCCCCTGGGAAGCCATCTGGTCCTGGACTCTTATTTGTTGGGAGATTTTTGATAACCGATTCAATTTCTTCGCTGGTTATGGGTCTGTTCAAGCTTTCTATTTCCTCCTGATTGAGTTTTGGAAGAGTGTGGGTGTTTAGAAATTTGTCCATTTCTTCCAGGTTGTCCAATTTGCTGGCATATAATTTTTCATAGTATTCCCTGATAATTGTTTGTATCTCTGAGGGATTGGTTGTAATCATTCCATTTTCATTCATGATTTTATCTATTTGGGTCATCTCCCTTTTCTTTTTGAGAAGCCTGGCTAGAGGTTTGTCAATTTTGTTTATTTTTTCAAAAAACCAACTCTTGGTTTCGTTGATCTGCTCTACAGTTTTTTTAGATTCTATATTGTTTATTTCTGCTCTGATCTTTATTATTTCTCTTCTTCTGCTGGGTTTAGGCTGCCTTTGCTGTTCTGCTTCTATTTCCTTTAGGTGTGCTGTTAGATTTTGTATTTGGGATTTTTCTTGTTTCTTGAGATAGGCCTGGATTGCAATGTATTTTCCTCTCAGGACTGCCTTCGCTGCATCCCAGAGCGTTTGGATTGTTGTATTTTCATTTTCGTTTGTTTCCATATATGTTTTAATTTCTTCTCTAATTGCCTGGTTGACCCACTCATTCGTTAGTAGGGTGTTCTTTAACCTCCATGCTTTTGGAGGTTTTCCAGACTTTTTCCTGTGGTTGATTTCAAGCTTCATAGCATTGTGGTCTGAAAGTATGCATGGTATAATTTCAATTCTTGTAAACTTATGAAGGGCTGTTTTGTGACCCAGTATATGATCTATCTTGGAGAATGTTCCATGTGCACTCGAGAAGAAAGTATATTCTGTTGCTTTGGGATGCAGAGTTCTAAATATATCTGTCAAGTCCATCTGATCCAATGTATCATTCAGGGCCCTTGTTTCTTTATTGACTGTGTGTCTAGATGATCTATCCATTTCTGTAAGTGGGGTGTTAAAGTCCCCTGCAATGACCACATTCTTATCAATAAGGTTGCTTATGTTTATGAGTAATTGTTTTATATATCTGGGGGCTCGGGTATTTGGCGCATAGACATTTATAATAGTTAGCTCTTCCTGGTGGATAGACCCTGTGATTATTATATAATGCCCTTCTTCATCTCTTGTTACAGCCTTTAATTTAAAGTCTAGTTTGTCTGATATAAGTATGGCTACTCCAGCTTTCTTTTGGCTTCCAGGAGCATGATAAATAGTTCTCCATCCCCTCACTCTCAATCTAAAGGTGTCCTCAGATCTAAAATGAGTCTCTTGTAGACAGCAAATAGATGGGTCTTGTTTTTTTATCCATTCTGATACCCTATGTCTTTTGGTTGGCGCATTTAATCCATTTACATTCAGTGTTATTATAGAAAGATATGGGTTTAGAGTCATTGTGATGTCTCTAGGTTTTATGCTTGTAGTGATGTCTCTGGTACTTTGTCTCACAGGATCCCCCTTAGGATCTCTTGTAGGGCTGGTTTCGTGGTGACAAATTCCTTCAGTTTTTGTTTGTTTGGGAAGACCTTTATCTCTCCTTCTATTCTAAATGACAGACTTGCTGGATAAAGGATTCTCGGCTGCATATTTTTTCTGTTTAGCACACTGTAGATATCGTGCCAAGCCTTTCTGGCCTGCCAAGTTTCAAAGGAGAGATCAGTCACGAGTCTTATAGGTCTCCCTTTATATGTGAGGGCACGTTTATCCCTTGCTGCTTTCAGAATTTTCTCTTTATCCTTGTATTTTGCCAGTTTCACTATGATATGTCGTGCAGAAGATCGATTCAAGTTACGTCTGAAGGGAGTTCTCTGTGCCTCTTGGATTTCAATGCCTTTTTCCTTCCCCAGTTCAGGGAAGTTCTCAGCTATAATTTGTTCAAGTACCCCTTCAGCACCCTTCCCTCTCTCTTCCTCCTCTGGGATACCAATTATGCGTATATTATTTTTTTTTAGTGTATCACTTAGTTCTCTAATTTTCCCCTCATACTCCTGGATTTTTTTATCTCTCTTTCTTTCAGCTTCCTCTTTCTCCATAACTTTATCTTCTAGTTCACCTATTCTCTCCTCTGCCTCTTCAAGCCGAGCCATCGTGGATTCCATTTTGTTTTGCAATTCGTTTAAAGCGTTTTTCAACTCCTCGTGACTGTTCCTTAGTCCCTCGATCTTTGTGGCAAGAGATTCTCTGCTGTCCTGTATACTGTTTTCAAGCCCAGCGATTAATTTTATGACTATTATTCTAAATTCACTTTCTGTTATATTATTTAAATCCTTTTTGATCAGTTCATTAGCTGTTGTTATTTCCTGGAGATTCTTCTGAGGGGAATTCTTCCGTTTGGTCATTTTGGAGAGTCCCTGGCGTGGTGAGGACCTGCAGGGCACTTCCCCTGTGCTGTGGTGTATAACTGGAGTTAGTGGGCAGGGCCGCAGTCCAACCCGATGTCTGCCCCCAGCCCACTGCTGGGGCCACAGTCAGACTGGTGTGTGCCTTCTCTTCCCCTCTCCTAGGGGTGGGATTCACTGTGGGGTGGCGTGTCCCATCTGGGCTACTTGCACACTGCCAGGCTTGTGTTGCTGGGGATCTGGCGTATTAGCTGGGGTGGGTAGGCAAGGTGCACGGGGGCTGGAGGGGCAGGCTTAGCTCGCTTCTCCTTAGGTGATCCACTTCAGGAGGAGCCCTGTGGCAGCGGGAGGGAGTCAGATCCGCTGCCGGAGGTTTGGCTCCGCAGAAGCACAGAGTTGGGTGTTTGCGCGGAGCGAGCAAGTTCTCTTGCAGGAACTGGTTCCCTTTGGGATTTTGGCTGGGGGATATGTGGGGGAGATGGCGCTGGCGCCTTTGTTCCCCGCCAAGCTGAGCTCTGCCGTCCGGGGGCTCAGCAGCTCTCCCTCCCTTTGTCCTCCAGCCTTCCCGCTTTCCGAGCAGAGCTGTTAACTTATGACCTCCCAGACGCTAAGTCGCGCTTGCTGTCGGAACACAGTCTGTCCGGCCCCTCCGCTTTTGCCAGCCAGACTCGGGGGCTCTGCTTGGCCGGCGAGCCGCCCCTCAGCCCCGGCTCCCTCCCGCCAGTCCGTGGAGCGCGCACCGCCTCGCCGCCCTTCCTACCCTCTTCCGTGGGCCTCTCGTCTGCGCTTGACTCCGGAGACTCCCTTCTGCTAATCCTCTGGCGGTTTTCTGGGTTCTTTAGGCAGGTGTAGGTGGAATCTAAGTGATCGGCAGGACGCGCTGTGAGCCCCGCGTCCTCCTACGCCGCCATCTTCCGGCACTCCCTTTTAATACATTTTTAAATTTATTTTCGAGAGCAAGAGAGATAGAGCATGAGCAGGGAAGGGGCAGAGAGTGGAAGACACAGAATCTGAATACACCCCAATACATGTTACATTTTTTAAATCTTTTTTTAAATCTTTATTTATTTTTGAGAGACAGAGAGAGACAGAGCAGAGCAGAGAGAGAGGGAGACACAGAATCCGAAGCAGGCTCCAGGCTCTGAGCTGACAGCACAGAGCCCGACATGGGGCTTGAACTCATGAAACATGAGATCATGACCTGAGCAGAAGTTGGATGCTTAACTGACTGAGCCACCCAGGAGCCCCTGTGTTACATTTTTAATAAAAAAAGTTATAGAAACAATGCTTGGTATCAATTTTTCACCTTGACATTTAAAGATACCAATTTTAAGTGGCCATTTTTTTGACATTTATTAAGCACCTAATATTGTCAGGCATTGTGCTTGGAACTGTAGATAAAAAGATAAATATAACATAGCCTCTTGTCCTCATCATATTTACAGGGAAATTAGGTATACAAATTAAATAATTATGTCATTATAAATGCTATCATAGGAGGGTATGTAGACAGTCATGAGAACTCACAGAGAAAAGGGACATAATTTTAATTTTACTTTAGATTTCCTAAAAAGCAAACAAGAAAAACTTAAAAACTGCTATAAGTAAACTACAAGATTTCTTGTCACGAAGAGGTTTGAGTTTTAAGTAGACCTTTCTGAAGCCATTCCTTGTGAACTGACACTTTGCCCAGAGCCATTCTACCTCTGGGCAAATCCATTTCTTCAGCTGTAGTTCTTCATTCCTGGACAGGTTCCATCAAGGCTGGAGAACAACCAGTGATCTTGGGCAAGTGGAGATACTTCCAAGTGTGTGGGAATTAGTATGGGCCTTGATTAAGCCCTGACATTGCTAGAATATCTACAGTGATCCTACATTCCTTATAGTTATTATTAGAAAGAAATGAAATGAATCCAGTTTCGATACACCTTATCTATATGCAGAATACTCATCAAGGCTGAGTCGCAATATTACAGTACTACTAGGCCAAGGACACGTGAAGTTTGACTAAGTGCAAATTGCAGTATGTTTTAACTATAAAATACACTCCAAATTTTGAAAATGTATGTATAGGGAATACACACACACACACACACACAAATACACACACACACACATACCACTAAATAATTTTTATATTCCTTACGTGTTGAAATGATAATATTTTTGAATTTGGCTAATTAAAATATATTATTAAAATTAATTCCATTTGGGGGCACTTTGGCTCAGTTGGTTAAGCATCCGACTTCAGCTCAGGTCATGATCTCTCAGTCCGTGAGTTCAAGCCCTGTGTCGGGCTCTGTGCTGACACCTCAGAGCCTGGAGACTGCTTCAGATTCTGTGTCTCCCTGTCTGTCTGACCCTCTACCACTCACTCTCTCTCTCTGTCTCTCAAAAATAAATAAATGTTAAAAAAAAAATCCATCTTTTTTTAACGTTTTTAACTGGGAATTACTAGGAAATTTTAAATTACACTGTGTTGTTTACATTTGTGGCTTCCAATTATAGTTCTATTGCCCTCCGGCAGTAGATTAAAAGCTTCAAGTAGATAAGCACCAAGATACCTCAGATGCTGCCATTTTATAAGTATTTTATTACATTTTAACAATTCTGTCTGGTGAGGATGGCATTTTACAAATGAGAAAACCAGAATACATGGCCCATCAGCTCACTTCCCGAGTTTACTGAAAAGCATTAGATAACTTATTTTATTTGTTTTGTTTGTTCAGTCAAGTACTTGTTTTAGTACTTAAATACCATGTGGAAATGGGAACTATGCACCATCCAGTCACTTGGCATGTTACTTTCTGTCCATATCTTCCATGTGATAAGGAACATGCATGTAAACAAGGAAATTCATTAGTTCAAATAGTCAACCTCTCTCCAAATCTCTCTTTTACAACACATAAATGTATGTATCTTTCTTACACACACACACACACACACACACACACACACACCACTTTGAAAGAATCCTCTTTCATTTAAAATAGTCATTTAAAAATACAGAGTATGAAAAAAGTTTTTAAAAAAAAGGGGGTGTGCCTGGGTGGCTCAGTCGGTTGTGCATCCAACTTCTGCTCAGGTCATGATCTCGTGGTTTGTGAGTTCAGGCCCCGCGTCCGGCTCTGTGCTCATAGCTGGGAGCCTGGAGCCTGCTTCAGATTCTGTGTCTCCCTCTCTCTCTGCCCCTCCCCTGCTTGTGCTCTGTCTCTCTCTGTCGCTCAAAAATGAATAAATGTAAAAAAAAAATTTAAATAAAAATACAGAGTATGAATTTTATAGCTGATGGGAAATTTGAAGTCTTCTAGTCCAAAAGCTGCTTCCCCTCTGCCCCACCACCCTACTACCTTCCCCCAGCCATGGAGTCCTTTCTTCAAACTAGCTTTCAGAGAGAGTGCCAGCACCCGATGCAGATAAAACTCTGAAGTGCTGGTGGATGCAAGGAAAGAGATATCCTGAAATCTTACTCCCTCTACTCCCTTCTTCAACTTCTAAGGCAACTCTGGATTTGCAGTTTAGAAAGGAAAGTGAGTCCCAGAGAGGTCCTTTTCAGGAACAGTACTTGCTTTTAAAGCACTGAAGGTGATACTTTCTGTATCACCAGGTGCATTTTCAGAACTAATCCAAAACTTGATTTAGAATAGCAAGGATACACCTTCATTCTGAGAAAAGAATCAAGATTGTAAAGATCTTTCTTGGTCATGTGGCTTAGGAGACAGGGAAGATAAAATGCATTAAGAGACAAATCAACCAAAACTAGTCAAATTAACAGTACTTTATCCACTTACTTCAAAAGTTCACAGTAATACTGTCTTGGTTTCCAGAATTAACTTTTATATTTTCAGGAAAGGCCAAATGCTTTTTTGTTTCAAATTTGAGACACATTTTTCTTTTGCACCCAAGTGGACACTGAGCCTCTTTTTTTCTCCTTGTCTTTACTACGATTCTTGAGAAAAACACACCATGGCCAGCCTGCTTTCACTTCATCCTCCAACTCTTCAGGTTTAGGATGGTCACATCTGGTAACCACAGATGGCTATCACTGAAGGCAGAGAGAAAGTGGAGAGACCTCCTTAGGTTTTTAGCTACTCCCTGTGTTTGTTGTTTTAGCCCTAAGAATTCTTCTTTGCTTACAAATAAAGCTCGGCGCCTAACCTTTTCAGAGAACTGACTCTCCATTCCCCAGAAATCAATGATCAGGAGAACATCAGGATTTGGTTCTGAATGAATACATGTCACTCTGCCCTGAAGAAAACCCAATGTTTACATTTTTATCTGTTGATATTTTAATTAACAATATAAGTGCAATGTTTGCCCTGTGAGTTCAATGGGAAAAACTCTGCAAATAAACAGCAGTTCCCTCTTGGACAATCACTCTGTAAATTAGCTTACTTTGTCAATAAAGTGCATGCCTATCAGGCTCTTCAAAGCAGCAGGGGTAAGGATGTTCATTTACTTAAGCAGTAGGTTCTACCATTAGCGTTTGTGATTGGTGTTAATTAGAACTGTGTGTGCCTGTCTCTCTGCCACAGAGCCCACATTTTCAAAATCCTCGTAACAATCAAGCTATTAATAAATTAAGTACCCATATTTGTTTGTGTTCTTTTTTAATCTAATTGAAGCTCTCTGAGCGATACCATCTTGATAAGCATTTGAGGACTGGTTTCTCAGTAATGTAATGGCTTGAATCCTGCTTCACTTCTGTTTCTTAAAAGAGCTAATGGAGATATTTAATATTTTCATTGCACTTTTTTACAAGGGTTACAATTGGGAATCCTATGTGTTTTGGCTATTTGAGGCAAAAGCATATTTATTTTTAACCTTTTTTTGCATTAAATGGACTTTGGTAAAGTAAATGTTTTATTTTCTCAAAACCAAGCATTGAAGGCACGTAAATTAGCATTATGGACATCCAAAAGAATCTAGAGGGTGTTATGAGGTATTCATGTGGATGTTAATGTTATATTAATAAAGTGAAGTAGTTAGAGCCATTAGGAAGGTAACTGAGCTGATGTAGGTAGAGACATAGGTAGGGAGCTCTGCCATCCAGTGGGGAAGAGAGTATTTCTCTTGGACCTGAAAAAGCCAGAGTGGCTAGATTATTTTTGGCTCTCTATCTCACTTCACCTTGGGAGATATCACCTAAATGTTTCTCAGTTATCTTGAAACTGGACATCAAATGAGCCAGTACAACTCAAAGCCAATTGTGATAGCACTAACATTTACAATGAGGAAAAGAAAAAAAATGGTTTCCATATTACTCTGTTGGAATATTTTTTTTTTTTAATCAGCAAGCACATGTTTCTCTAGAAAAGTTCAGCAACATCAGAATCCAACTTTGTGCTTTGTATTAGCATCTTAAAGAAAATTTTAAAGCTGATGCTCCTTGAAAAGTTCCTATGGATCAAGTAGGAAAATCACAGTTGTTGTTTTGCAGTGGTTTGTTTTTGGCTTAAATATCGCCAACCACCCAGTGAACTATTTATTTCTTAATTTCCTGTCTTAATGCTGGTGATTTGATTATTGGATAGCTAAAGATCAGTTGTGACCATACTTGTGAGTTCTTACATCTTTATGGGGATATTTTTTAATGGTTAGCAAAGCCAAAATAAATCTTACAGAAACACTTAGAAAAATTATATTTTAGTATCCAGTTTTCTCAAAAATATTTGTGGCATTTGGCTTTAAAGAATGGGATTCATTTATTAATAAATTTTAGCCCCATTGGCTCCTGATATTTATGTGCTCTTGAATTCATGTCCTCTGTTGATAGCATCCCCATAGTCCTGTGGTAACCATGCAACATGCTACAAAGGATTATTATAGTTGGTAGAAGAATAATCACAAGTTGAGGACACTTGTGGTAATATGAAAGGGAAATTAGAAATGTCAAATAGGCATAGACATCATGTTTGTTTCTAAACTATGTGCTCTGACACAAAGGGAGAAGAATTGTTCTACATGTTAACAGACACATTTGTGTATTCCTCGTATGTGGCAATTGTATATTTACGGTTTATTTTTTCATTATATATATATATATATATATATATATATAATTATTTTGAAGTCTGTGCTGGTAGATATTTGGGGGAAAAAAACAGGATGTTGTCCATCCCACATTACATTTTCCTTCTTTTCTAGGTTTTAAAGAGTATCTTATTGCAAGGGAGAAATTTCTCATAGAGACACAACATAAACTCTAGAGTAGCCAAAATATTCAGTAAATTACATTTCTAATGAAAGCATTTTGCATTGTGAGGAGACAACCAGATTACTTTTCCTATTGCTAGATGCTTAGAGTTTGCAGGATATATCTGTTTCTTCTTTAAAAAAAAAAAAAAAAAAAAAAAAAAAAAAGTTGAAGGGAGTGTTTTAAAAGAAAACCAGCCAGTTATTTTCAAACAAATGATTTCCTTTTCTTAAAAAAGCCAATTGTTTTTAAAACATTAAGTAATTTCATGGATGGTATACTTCTGATAACAATAAAAAATAGATGTTAGATGTATATATATATATAGATGTATGTGTATATATGTATATATCTGTATCTGTCTTAAAGATTTCATAAAAAGAGAGATAGAGAAAAAAAAAAGAGAGAGAGAAAGAAAGAGAGAAGCTGTTTAGGTCCACTGAGAATAGGTGTACTTCTGTATAATATCAGAGATTTGCAGGTTTTTCCTGACCTGAGGCATGGGAAAGATAAAGCATTGATTTGGTTTTAAAGGATTTTGTAAGCAAATGTATACAAAGTGTTTATAAAGACCCTTGGAGTATGTTGGGAAAACATACTGAAAAGATACTGCTGAATTTATAAAAATAGCCACTAATAGTACCCAAGATCACAAGTGTTCCTATTTATTGTACAATGATAAGTTCTGTTTTTATTTTGTAAAAAATATATATGTTTAGCCCCAGTGACATTGAATGGATCTAAGAGCTGTTAATATTTGCAAGTATTAATGCATGTTACTTCACCACAAAAAAGCTGTATCTGACTCATGTGACCTTTGGAATAAGAGAAACTCTGACTTCATTTTTAATTTGGCATTCACTAAGTATGCAAGTGTTTCTTTTCTTAATCTTTAAGGAATCTGAGTTTTCTAAATTGAAGCACACTCTCTCAGTGCCTTGCTTACCTCCTCCCACCCCTCAGGACATTTGGAGCATGTGAACTGGAGTTACACCTATCAGTACCAAAGACTCTTGGCCTGAAAGATCTCTGTACTCCGAAGTCCAGCTCTGCCTGCATGTAAGGCAGGCTGCAAGTGCCAGGGCACTAATGCTTTAGGGAAGCAGTGCTCCATGAATGAGTGAATGGAGCTGATTGACAGATAGCTCTCCTCAGTTGTCCTTCCAGAGAAAGGACTCTGAGGCATGTGTTCTGCACTGTTTTCTATAGTGTCCCATGGGATTGCGCTCCTTTTGCTCACAGTGGCCGTCTGTCTAGTAGACTCATTGGCTTCCTGCCCTTTCCTGTCTTACTTTCCTACTTCTCTGCCAATGATTCCTGCAATCCTGTCTCAATAGCCTGTATAAAAAATAAGTCTTGTTTTAGGATCTGCTTCTAGGAAAGCCCAACATGAGTCCTGCTTTTTTTTTTTTTTTTTTTTTTTTATTTGCTTACATAGCCATGCAGTTCAAAGATTCATAGGATAGAACACATAACATAAAGTAATTCTCCATAATACCCTCCCTGGTCCCCCAACAATAAAACACTTGTAGGTATGGGCAAGAGGAATCTTCGTCATGTTCCGCATGCTTTCACGAGAGTTGTGTTTCTTAAACACACACACACAAAATAAGTTTATTAAAATGATGAGATGTTTTTACTCTCAGGTTCTGACATTTAATGCTGGCACAGGGAACACCCTTAAATTCATAGTTCAGACCCCAGGGAAGTACTTGTTCATGTCCCCTGCCTGATGTCTTGAAATAAAAGGCAATTACCTTCAAATGCTCTGAAGGTTGTGGGTTTTGCTATAGTCAATGTTGCAAATGGACACTGCTTCATAGGACAGGGAAGTTTTGAGCATGAAACACTTAAGTAAAAGAAAAATTAATTAACTTGTCGAATCCTTTCTCTCAGCATAAATGTAATAGATTCCTGAATGATGAAATATTATTTCCCAGTAGTGCTAAATATCCATTGCTTATTCTCCCCCTGTTCTAATTTGTGGTCCTGAGGTATTCACAAGTTAGTATGGTGTTCACCACAGTTACACATAGAAAGTAAAGAATTTTTGAATTATTAATAATTTAGATTATTATTAAATGTGTATATATTATACAAACCTATGCAAATATATATTTGAAGTATAAGCAAGTCTGATATAAATGTTTTGCATCATCTACTAGCGAAACATTGCTGAAGTTATATTTTCTTTTTATAAATATATCTTAAAACTTTAAGTTAAATTTCAAAAAAGTAAGTATTTCAGTTTTATTTGACTATCATTGTTTAAAATTATGATTTTTTTAAAGCTTATTTATTTATTTTGTGAGAAAGCAAGCATGAGTGGGGGAGGGGCAGAGGGAGGGAGGGAGAGAATCTGAAGCAGGATCCAAGCACTGTCAGCATGGAACCTGATATGGGGCTCGATCTCCCAAACCATAAGATCATGACCTGAGCTGAAATCAGAAGTTTGCCACCTAATCAACTGAGCCACTCAAGTGCCTCCAAATTATGGCATTTCTTACTTCCAGTTTATTTTTGCTTTTTAATTTTTAATGAAGAATTGAGTTACAATTGAAATTATATACAAGTCAATATTGGGATGAAATAAAAATTAGATTGGCACTCAGGGAAAAAAATGGCAGAAAGTTAAAAGAAAGGCAAATTTCCAGTGAGGTAATCTAGTTAATTTTTTTAAGTCTTAAAAGGTGAAAGTAAGTAGATTCTCTCAAACATGACCCAAGAATTAGGGCACCTGGGCAGCTCAGTTGGTTAAACGACCAACTTGATTTCAGCTCAGGTCATGATCTCACAGTTCTGAGATCAAACCCTGCCACATGGAGCCCCTTATTGAGCCCCTTGTTGAGCCCTGTGTCAAGCATGGAGCCTGCTTAAGATACTCTCCCTCTGTCTCTCCCTGTCCCTGCTCATGTTCTCTTTCTCTCTCAAATAAATAAATAAGTAAATAACCCAAAAATTCATGAAAAGGACATTACACATTCTTTACTTAATAAATATTTAATTACCGCTCAAAACAAGGTAAATGAAAAGAAAATTATCCATTGAGCATCGTGAATAGGTTGGGTAAGTACCTGAATTTTCCTATGCTTTACTAAGTAAAACTTAAATGTTTATAAGTACAATGAGAATGAAAAAAATATTATCCACAGGAAATTCACAGTTCGTAAGCAAGAATTGTATCTCTTTCTTCACATTAGAAGCTAAAGGAAATTATAACTACAAAATTATCAAATTGGACAAGAAGTATCAAATAAACTGGAGTTATGTTCTAGGAGTATCAAATAAACTGGAATGATAGTTCTAGAACACAATCGTCATATTTCTCTGATGATGCAGAGAAAGTTTTCTAGTAAAAACAAAGTTCAAATTAATGATTACAATTTTCCATTGATTTCAGATGGCAGAGGATTTTTTAATTTTACCCCAAATTATTTAAAATGAATAATGCAACTTTAGAAAGTAGCTTTTATATTCTAATTTCAAAGACAAAATATTTTGCCAAAGATTAGCTTTCACAAAAAATTGTATTTGTAATTAGAAGCATTTAAGCTTTCAATTAAAAGAACATAAAATATCACTTGAAGACACATACATACACATATATTGCATGAATCCTTAATGAATAATGAATAGTATTTAGCAAAGACAAGGAAACCTTTGTCTGATACAAAACATTTGTGTGCTTGGTTAAAAGAATATCATATGTCCAATATTTAGCCAAGCATAAGGAAACTTTACACAAAATAAACATCAGTGGAAATGATGAAAAATATGTATACTTAATAGAAGTATTTTGAAGTGTAATGCTAGCATAACCAAACATGTAAAATGATTTTAAAAATATTATGATCTAGAATAGTCAATTCAAAATGTGAACATTAACTTAAAGGATAATGAAATGAGAGAATATGTCATACAACAAAATTTTAATCAGAAATAAACATTATTCAAGGAGATTTTATCATGAAGAGAAGTCATGTTAAATATCTAGTATTCCTTAGGGATAGATATTATGGAGGTTTCCAAAGAAGAAAACAGAAAAATAGAAATAATTTCACTAGGTTGACACCTGTTCTTCTTAAGAAGTACATGTTTTGACTTAAGTAAAGTTCTGAAAAGAGGGTTTTTAATTTTTGGCATTGACTTAAAAAATTGTCAGGGCACCTGGGTGGCTCAGTCAGTTAAATGTCTGACTTCAGCTCAGGTCATGATCTCACCATTGGTGAGTTCAAGCCTTGCGTCAGGCTCTGTGCTGACAGCTCAGAGCCTGGAGCCCGCTTCGGATTCTGTGTCTCCCTCTCTCTCTGCCCTTCTCCTGCTAGCTCTCTCTCTCTCTCTCTCTCTCTCTCAAAAATAAATAAACATTAAAAAAAATATTTGGGATGAGCCCTGGGTGTTGTATAAAACCAATTTGACAATAAAGTATATTTAAAAAATAAATAAACATAAAATTAAAAAAAAAATTAAAAAATATTGTCTAATGCTTTTGAAAGGGAACTAACATAGCCACTTAAGAAAGAGGCATAACATCCAGAGTTTTGACTTAATGTCTAGAGCCATTCTTTGTGCTAGGCATGGGACATGCTTCTAAATGATTATCAAGACACATGGCCTTAACTGTGAATAACTTTGGAAGCAATTCAAATAGTAAATATGACATTTTCTGGATCAGCAATAAGATAGAAAATCCTGATGGATCATTTTTCAAATTTAACCTTACTGAAACTCCTGGACAATTGGTGAAGCTAAATTATGTTAAAGTATTAACAGTTAATTTAGACAAAACATAAAACATGCAAGTTCCACGCCCAGCCTAGAAACCAACGTGGGGGGCTCGATCTCATGCCCTGGAGATCATGACCCGAGCCAAAATCAAGAGTCAGACGCTTAATTGACTGAGCCCCATAACAGAATATCTTTAAATGGTTTATCAGGATATTCGGTAGAAAGAAATGAATATGGAATCACCACTCTCCACACTTTTTGATGATTATGAATAGTGCTAGCAAAAGATTTGCAAGAAAGCCTAAATAGATTTAAGTTTGGCAATATCACTTGTTAAAACAGTTTTATTCCTTTAACTTAAAAAAATTCATAAATAAAAAGAAACTGTGAAATATGCAACGTAAGTGGCTCTGCGGATACATTTAGATAATGTCTATGGATGCGTTTGCACTACAAAGGCAAGAGTTGAGTGGTTGCTTCAGAGACCAAATGTCCCTCAAAGCTTAAAGTATTTACAATTTGTGTTTTTACAGAAAATGTCTTTCAGCCTCTGATGTAGAGAGTGCTTTAAGGAGACAGTCATCTTTGATATTTTGTCCACCTTTAGTCATAAACCGTAGCTGTTTTTCAACTTTGTAATTACAGAGTTACATTTGTCAAATGAGAGGATAGATTATTTAACAATTTTGTTAGCTTGATTTATAACTTTTAAACATGTACACAAATAATATGTGGACTTCATTTGTACTCTTCCCCCACCCCCCCCCCCCCCCCCCGGCCTGCCAATATAGGAACTGGGCTTGTCCCTCTGTTTCTGAGATATCTTCCCCAAAGCCAACCACTGCTATCATTTTCTGGAACATCCTTGCAAATATACAGATATGCGCGCACACACACACACATACACACACACACACAGGAATATGAAGTTGCATTTATTGTGCCAACTTGCCATAAATAACATCTAAAAAGACTCATAACATCTCCCTCACCTTCTTCCCTACTGAGGATGACACATCCTCAAAAATGATAATGCTAGTGAGAGCTACAGATGCTAGTGATACAGGTTTCTAAATTGTGTTCACATGTACCCCACCAGGTAAATTAGGTTCTCTCTCTGGCCTTCATAGTCATTTATCTGTATCTATGTTGTAAGATATCTGTGTCTTTGGCTTTTGTCATAATTATTTGTGGTTTTCTTTTGTTTTTGTTTTTTGTTTTTTAATGATTGACATGGCTTTAAGGGGTGATAGATATTCCTTCACTCTTTGGAGCTTGATAATGGGTGTGTGTGCATAAGTCTGAAGGTAGAAGCCATGAGAGGGATGAATTAGTTTGCACAAATAGTAAAGAAAGGTGGAAATCAGCGGGAGTACACAGATTTGAGGAAATCAGACCCAGAAGGCCTTATGCTGAAGGAAACGAAGAGAAAACCTGACTGACCCTCACTTCTAATGCTCCTACCCCACCCAGGGGGACAGAAAGAGTCAGGATTACATGATATCTGATGGAGGCCTGTAAGTTTTGAGGAGTAAGGTGTGGGATTAAACCCCTTCTCCATTTCTACCACCTAATTTTAAGCAAAAACTATAGACTTCATTTATACTTTTGGTGAGAGAAGAAACTCTTTCTGGCAAATACCAAAAGATGTTTTAGTACTATATGGAATTTGAAACAGAATAAATTTGGACACAGCATGTGGGGACAGCTGACATCTGGATAGCTTATTCTGTACGTCTGTTTTTCTTTCCCGGGTCTGTGGTTTCAGACCATGAGAGAATATGTCTTATTTTTTCCTGTTTCTCCAATGCTGAAAAGGTGCTTTGGTTGCAGTTATGCAACCATTAATTATTTGGAAATTTTGTTAGATGAACCAGCTTTTAAGTTCCAGAAGGTGTGACTAGAGAAGTTGATTTTCCACACATAGTAAAGATATAGTGAAGAAATTGGAATTTTTAAGTTGGATGATACCCAAGCTCTATCATCCCTTAGTTAAAATAGAGACACAAGTATTAGCTATTCTCTAGTTTAGTGCAATGCTGAGGTTAAAAACTCCATTGTGATAAAGGGGTATCCCTAAGCATCTAATTCCCAGAAATGACTTACATAACTGAAAAGACTCTCACTTATTTTGCAATTTCTGTTCCTTTACAATATACTAATAAGTACCACTTTGGAAGAATCATACACAATTCATTTTAGTCTTTGCAATGAATTGAAACTAAGGCATTATGAAATCCTTGCAAGGATTCCTCATGTTTGA
Source organism: Panthera onca (assembly GCF_046562875.1). Taxonomy (NCBI): domain Eukaryota; kingdom Metazoa; phylum Chordata; class Mammalia; order Carnivora; family Felidae; genus Panthera; species Panthera onca. The sequence goes on from NC_138339.1 coordinate 56,911,710, forward strand.
ATTTGATGCTCTCAATGTTTAAATGACACCCCTTGAAAAGATTCATACCGTTAAAAAAAAGAAAAAGAAAAAAAGTAAAAGACCAATTTCAGTTCTGTGAAGAGAATATAGAGAAATTAATTCCTCTGCAAGACATTTTGAAACGCAAGATTGGTTTATAGAAACAGATCGTGTTCTGCGATCTTATTTCTATTCCACTAACCTTTTTTTCTGTAACTTGGATTGTTTTTGATAGAATGCTCTTTTGATGGAAATGCAAACATCCAAGGAAAAATAGATTTTTTAATGATCAGAAGGAACAGCTTTCCCATAAAACATGGGGTTCACTGAATTTCCAGGCACACAGAATTTTTTTATTATATGAAATTTTTATGAACCGACATTCTGAAAAGAGGTTCCATGGGCCTAAAGGGGACATAATGTGTCAGATTATGTTGATTGAGTGAGCGATAATAATGATAATAACAGCTAAAATTTATTTTGTATTTTTCTTCTAAAAAGCTCAAAGTATTTCACGTATAGGAGCTTTTTTTCCCACCTTGTACAAAGAGTATTTTCAGGAGCATGCTGACCCATCAGGAGGCCATAGGGAAATAGTTTCATTACCCTTTAGTGCCAGACTGTGTAAGAATATTTATCTTTCTGGGACCTGAGATGAAGTGAAACATATGTAGTCATTCTGATCATATAGCTTTGAAGTCCCTGGGGCCCCATTTCATGGTCTGTAAATAATTTAAGTAAAAACACTGAGAGTATATAAATATGGAAATTCTGCTAAGACATTTCCTCCTTTTATAGAATTCTCAAGGTTCACTTTTCTTAGTCCTAATGATATTTCTTCATGGCTTTTTGTGGGGGGGAGGGTGATAATTAATTAAGGACATGTGTGCTAGCCATTTTTCAACATTGACTGTACTCTGGGTGATAGTAAAAAGACAGATTTATAGCCAAAAACTTGTAATTTTAAAATGGACAGTACAGTGTTTCTCAAATAATCAACTACTGAGATGAGAAAACAGACTAAATAAAGGAAAGTGACTTACTTAACATGAATCACTTCTCTAATATTCAAATGAGAATGAATACCAGTCTCCTTCCTCTCTCCTTGACAGTTCAAGAGGGCAAGGCTTTGAAGGAAAATCATGAACCCATTAGCTCTTATTACATTTGAGCCAAACCTCTGACAAGGGATGTATTAAAGTCTTTCCCATTTTCCAGAGTAAAGTATGAAAAAGCCTATGAAATTTATCCCTGTTCCTTCAGGTCTTTCCAAGTTCTGTCTGCCACATTCTCATTCTTATTGACACACCATCCCAAAAGGGCTGCTCCTTTCTTTCCCTAGAGGGAGAGTTGTTAACTACATCAGTGTGCTCACCCTTGTCACTTTCAACCCTAAATGAGTAAATAAAGAACTTTTCCTTAATAAAGAAGTAATTTTGTACAACCTTAGTGCTAGAATCTTCTCTAGAATATTCCTGACATCTGTCCCCTTGCCTCTGAACACAGACTTCCAGGGATTAGCATTCTCTCCTTTACAAGGAATTATATTAATTAGTAAACCATTCTTAATGTTCATGTTTAAACATTCTTCATTTTGATAAACTACCACCTGCCTATCACTTGCCCTAGTTTTACCCCGAAGGGCAACACAGATTAAAGCGATTTCTTCTTTGGACGGTCATTTTCATATCTGAGGAGAGCAACTTCATCATTCTTTAAATTCACCTCTTTTTCAATATAATATGTTTCCGAAGAACAAAAATAAGGTGAATCTGTTTACTTCCGAATTAAAGTTTAGAAAAGATAACTAAGTCAGACACACATCAAAAGTCTTTAAGAGAAGTGGTAGGTGATATAAAAGTCTTTTAGCATGAGGCAGAGAGAAGACCTACAAAATCCAGTCATTTCTGTGTTGCCTTGAACACATTTCTTTTCCTTATGAATTACTTTTTGAATAGTATTTGTAAACTAAGAAGACTGGATTAGATAATGATCATGTCTCCCAGTTCTAAATGTCCTGTTCTCACCATATATTTTATAAAGAAAAAACAGTATTAGGCTCACTGCTCTCTTGAAACTCTGTTGGCAGTTGGTAGTTTTAATCCACACATTTCAGGTAAATTCTAGACCATATAGGGAGCTGAAGATGAATGCCCTGAACAAATTATACTAGGATCTTGGAGCCCTCACAAGTGCAAAAGTGAGTAACAGAAAATACCCCAGTTTCATAAATTTCCTGGAATTTTAAGCAAATCTGTGACAAAGCCAATTAAGCAGATTTTTGGATCTGTGAAGGCTGTAAAATCCTAGTCTGGTTTGTTTAAGATAACATATCTTAATATGTTAGTGAACAGTCTATATCGTTTGTTGTTTGGGGGAGAGAAAGGCAAGTGACATTTTTAATTTTATCTTCTATAAGGACTGGACTTAAGTTATTTGTAGACTAAATGTTCGGTGTAGTCTCTAAGAGTGCCATAGTTTGAGCAAGGCCAGGTCTGAACAGTAGCTCTCCTTATGTAGATGAAATCTTGATTAAGATATAAGAGGCACAGACTTACTAAACTTAATAAAATTCAATAAAACAAATAAAAAATATCTCATTTTAAAGCAGCCAATAAAATATCAATCCAGGTACAGAACTCAAGTCTTCTAATGTGAATTTAGCTTTTTCTATTACAGTAATAGGCAGCTGCCTGGAATCTCTATAAAATTCATTATTCTTCATTATACAATTATTTGTACCATTTGAGATAATATGTTGGCATTTTGAAACTTATAATTCATTTGGACTAATCAGCTGACATTACAGTTGTGAATATTTTTGATTCAGAAGTACAAATTGATGAGCAAACCGTGTCTTCGCCTTTTGAAGAAACAGTTATAAGTTTGAGGAAGCACTGTGGTCTTCAACTGGATATTCCATCATCTCTTGCTAAGACTCATTTCCAGATTTTGGGGTGTATGTATGTATGTGTGTGTGTGTGTGTGTGTGTGTATTATTTCTCTCTGCTACTTTGCAACAGCACTACTAATAATCTCATGAACACTGCACAGATGTTTTCTCCATTCTGTGGCATACTTATTTTTCAAGTGGCTTCTGAGAGCAGATGTTCCCATGTGTCTTTGTAACTTCTTTTCAGTTGATGCTTTTGCAACATTAAAAAAAAAGAAAGTGTAGGGGTGGAGAGGAAGAATACTAAACACCAATTTTAAAAAGAAAATAAAGACCGTTGTAGTTAACTTTTTTTTTAATTATGAAAGAAACTCTATTTAATCCAGTTGAATTTGATAAGTATTTATTGGGAACCTATGTGTAAGGCCCTTGGCTCATTTCTGGGAGGGTTCAAAGTAGACAGATGTCACATAGGTTGGAGGAAGTATATTTGCAAAATAAGAACACATTCACAAGGCGTATATGTGAGCTGGTATCTCAGGCAGAAGGCAAAAATAAAGTACGAATGTTTAGAACATATGCAAAGAAAAGTAAAATTATCAGCAGAATCTGGGTATTGCCTCATGTGATGGAAAAATTGGGAATTTAGATTCAGAAGGTGGTTTAAGGCTAGAGTATAAAGAACCATGAACAACAGACTGAGGAGTTTGTGATTAAGTGGATTTGTACTGGTGAATGTTTTTGAGTAGAGGAATAACACAATCAGAGCCATGTATTTTGGAAGATTATTTTGGCAGCCATGTGTAAGAAGGATTGGGGAAAACAAAACAACAGAGATAAAGAACCACAGCTATTCATTCTACCAATGATGAAATAATAAGGTAGGATGTAATCTGTAAAAATGAGAGTTATAGATGTGAAGATAGTGAGGTAAGAGAGTCATTGTTTATACAGTGTTACTTTTGTTTCTTTCTCTCTCAAAAAATGTGAGTTAGAGGACACAGGAACTAGTGTCATTAATAGAAATTGGGACATAAAAATGATAAAGTAAGGGTAAAGATTATGAGTTTGATGTGATTATAATATATTAAGTTGTAAATGTCCAATAAGCATGCATATCTGGTGTCAGGAAGAAAGTTTCAAGCTAGTGATAGATACATAATGAGACTGTCTGTACAGAATTGAACAGTTACCAAGAAAAAGGCTGGAAAGACTGGTAAAAGGGACTCAGAGAAAGTTCTCAGCAATTAGTGTGGTACTGATAAGAGAATTAAGGAAGAAGAAGATCCCGTTTAGGTGATCGAGGCTACCAGTTCAATGAAGTAGCAAGAAAACCTTAATAATTAAATTTGAACAATAGGTTCCAAAAGAAGGGAGAATCTACCTAATTCCATTGAGCAGGTGGTTTATGGAACAAGCAAAGATTAAAGGATTCGCCTGTGAAAGGTTTTGATGGTAGTTGGAATTAGAAATGAAACCTCAGTATATGCTTTAATTAGCTAATGTTTTATGGACAGAGAGGTTTTCTTTTTTTAATTTTTTTTAAATGTTTATTTTTGAGACAGAGACAGAGCATGAATGGGGGAGGGGCAGAGAGAGAGAGAGAGACACAGAATCGGAAGCAGGCTCCAGGCTCTGAGCCATCAGCCCAGAGCCCGACATGGGACTCGAACTCACGGACCGCGAGATCGTGACCTGAGCTAAAGTCGGACGCTTAACTGACTGAGCCACCCAGGCGCCCCAGAGGAGGTTTTTTTTTTAATAAATAAACTTTATAAAGGTTATTCATTTTACATAAAAGACTGGATGTTAGCTTATTTTAGAGTCCGAAGTACTGAAAATATAAGCCAATTTGAGTAGAATCTGTACTATGTTGAATGAATCTCTAGTTTCTCACAAGTCATGCCAGAGAGGCTGGGAGTGTGCTGTATCAACCAGATAGACCTGGGCTCCCAAGTTTGATGCCAGAAATTGTGTCATCTCCCATCTTCCTCCCTGTAAGATACCCTCATTGCAAACCTCAACCAGACTTCTTTATCCATCTATTTGCCACTCATCTATACCAGGAGATGATCTCTTTTTCCTACTGTCCTAATTTTGTCTACTTATAATATTATAACATGACAAGTACATCATCTCCCAGAATCCATAGATTGGCTTTCTAGGGTAATATTCTCTGTGTTCTCTTTTTCTGTTCTGGGCCTGTTGCTTTAGAAGCTTTTGAAGACTTAATTTTTTCCCCTTAGCAAGTGAAATGCTTTAATATCTCAATTCCAGTTGGTTTTAATTGTTGAAGATCATCATTTCCAATAGAATTGGGAAGGCTATGATGGTAAAGTTCATTGTTGTATATTTTATTCTTTTTTTTTTTATATTTTAAAAATGCTTGTTATTTAATTTGAGAGAGAGAGAGGCAGAGAGAGGGAGAGGAAGAATCCAAAGCAGGCTCCACACTGTCAGCGCAGAGCCTGAACAGAGTTAAGAACAGAGTTGTGGGTCTTGAGCTCATGAACAATGAGATGATGACTTGAGCCAAAATCAAGAATTGGATGCTTGACCAGCTGAGCCACCGAGATGTCCCTGTTGTACATTTTCTAATTTTAGAAATGCATTCTTTATATTCAGCCGGAGTTTTCTTCCCCCACCCCCAAATTCAAATTGTTGGTCCTTTTTCTTCCTCTAGAGAGGGAATAAGAGATGCAAGCAAGTCACTTAATGTATGTGATTATTACTTTTTCTTCTAACATTGGTGTGATTATATGTGAAAACGGTTATAGAAGTGTTACATGAAACTATAAAGCATTGACAGGTTTTTAATTGTTAGTGATATTAATTATAGGTAGGAAAACAAGAAGTTAGAATAAACAACCATGGGGTGTGGCAGCTGGCTGTAAAAAAGACAAAATCTATATTAATTATAAAACTATAAAAACATGTTTACAGAACCATATAGTGAAAGGACAGCTATGTTAAATACACAGTCATCCATGTTAACATTAATAAGTAATTTAGAGTACCTTAATCGGGCATGAATTAATTAATTAATATTTGGAATCCTAATTAAAAAAATACTAATTGGAATACAAATGTAATATTTGTAATATTGATCCAACTTTATCAATAAAAATTCCAGCATATTCTATAATAAAATTATATTAAGTACATTCTGGACAAAAGCAGAGAAGAATGGAATGCATTCAGAGATACTTAGAGTCAAAATATTTGAAATCTTTTTTTTTAATTTTTTTTTAATGTTAATTTATTTTTGAGACAGAGAGAGACAGAGCCTGAATGGGGGAGGGTCAGAGAGAGAGGGAGACACAGAATCGGAAGCAGGCTCCAGGCTCTGAGCTGTCAGCACAGAGCCCGACGCGGGGCTGGAACCCACAGACCGCAAGATCATGACCTGAGCCGAAGTCAGATGCTTAACCGACTGAGCCACCCAGGCGCCCCTCTTTTTTTTTTTTTAAAGGCTTGTATTACAAATTTAAGCATCAATTATTTGTAAAATTTATTTTTTCATGACACTATTTTTCCTGGTAATGCTTGGTTAGCACAGCCATTCAGCACATTCATTGGACCCAGCCATTCTCAAGCTTCTCTTCCATAAGATGATAAGTAGAGATAGCACAACCCTCATAAACACAGAGCATCTCTTTCAATACTTTTCATTTTTCTTCTCATGGTCTTTTTCATCCTAGTATTTCTATTACTACTACTTCTCAAATATTTGACCCCTACAGAGCAGACAATTTCAAAACTCAATAAATTAAAAGAAAATAAAAACCACCACCAATCAACAGCATTGCAGCAAAAAGCTACTTAATCCTTGCTTGAACCATAACATATTTTAAAAGGCTAAGAATAAATAGAACACACCTAGAGTTCTCCTTCATTGATCAAATAAATTCATAAAAATGATGCCTTCAGGGCACAGGAAATCTTCTTAGTGGAAGAAGAAATATATGATATAAAAAAAAAAACAAATACTTATTGGTTCCTATAATATTGCCTACTACAAAGTGATATTCCAATGGGTGCCTGATAAATAATATGGAGTTATCTTTTAACAAGTTTCTTCCCAACATTGTACTCAAATGAGGAAGTTGAAAGCCTACCTTGGAAATGTTTACCTCAGAGTTGTTTCTAAACAAGAAGTTATACCAGGAGATAATTATGTCTTGTTTTTAGTTGTCTTCTTTAAATGTGAGATGTTGTACATTTAAAGACAAAATTTTATACTTGTAAATCATATCTAAGACCATTTTCATTCTTTCCAAGAGAAGTGGAAAAAACTACTTTGTGCCCAGGAAGAGTTAGTTGGATTAAGGGCAACCTCTGGTTAGAAATGTTGGCCCAGAGTCTACAATTAAAGGAAAAATAAAGTAGGTCTTACACACGTCATTCATTATTTTATTATTTGTAGGTACGAGGAGAAATACATAAACTATAAATCCTGAATACTAGATTAAATTAATTATGGACTGATTAATGTATGCTTTTCAGTCCATGAGATCATGCATGAAGACCAAACATCTAATAGTCTACTAAACAAATGAGCAAAATCTGGCCCTGCATACAGTAATCTACATAAAGAATAAATGTCAGCCGTGAAAAATTCCCTCTCTACTGGAGAATATATCCTTTAAAATTGGTGAGAATTGAACTTCAGTTATTCAACTTTCTTCTTTTGATTTAGATCACAGGTTTACAATATTCCTTCTCCTCTTATTATTTCTTTAATGAGCAAATTTTTGATATTTGGTAACCTGAATATACTTCTCAGTAGAGTATTACTATTACAAAAAAAAAAAAAACAGTTCAGGGGTACCTGGGTGGCTCAGTCAGTTGAGTGTCCAACTCTTGATTTTGGCTCAGATCATGATCCTGGCATCATGGGATCGAGCTCCACGTTAGGCTCTGTGCTGAGTGTGGACCCTGCTTGAGACTCTTTCCCTCTCTCTATCCCTCTCCCCTCCTCACATGTACACACACACTCTCTCTCTAAAATAAAAAGAAACAAACAAACAAAAACAACGGTTTATAATGTCATAAGGACTCTCTTGCCCTACATTAATTTTAGAAACACAATTAACCCTCACAATTCTATCAATGACTGACTTTTGATCTGCTTTAACACCCTCTGCCACTTTACCACTTTATTATGTAGGCTGGATTGAGGAAATGAAGGCTGGTGTCAGAACCAGTAAAACACATAAACAGAAAGGAAAACTCATCACACTTAGAAGACATGGAAGACCAAATAGAAAGCCAAATGAGAAGTAATTGTTTGCAATTTGTTTATTAGACCTATACTTGATTCTTAAGCCTATCAGTTGGTGCATATATCAGAGACCTGGCTGTATTAATTTTGTTTATTCCTAGAACTACCCTTCCTTAGAGACTGTGACTGAGGAGATGATTTGCTTTTATCCTAGCAAAGCAATGATATCCATCCACCCAACCGTATATCAGTCCAGTCATCCATCTATCATTCAAAGCTTCCTGTGTGCTAGCCATGATGTGCTCCAGGTCCCACAAAGAAAAATATTTCTGTTGATAGTTCTAAGTATTTTACAAGTACTATAGGGTTTTTATTAAAAATGTGCAGGTGCTGATAATAATGAAAAAAGGATTTTGTAGTACATTGCCCATTCTTCCTCTACCACTGCTGATTCGTAGAACTGGTTCCATGGGACTAGTTGCAAGATGAGCAATTTGGCCACTCAGACTACTTGTTGATATTATCATTACTACAACTACAATTATTATCATAATATACACTCGCATTCTCTCCTTTCTGGATATTCATGATCTATCTTGCCCTGTTCTGTGCCACATAATTTAGTTTTTTTTATTATGTTTATTATAAGTCTCACCAGTGTTAGAAGATAAGTTCAACAAGGACATGTTCGTTGTTTTATTCTCTGATGTGTCCCAAACCTTTAAAAGTGTGCTGGGAAAAAAGTGGGCACTTAATATTTGTTTAATGAACCAGTTATGTTCTATTAGGAACAATAAGAACTGCTATCATGTGCTTGCTTTGAAGCTATGTGAGTAGTTCCTATGAACAAGCGCAAGCCCACATATATGGGCTTCTGGATGCACAAAGGAAGACTGTGGATGGTTTCAGTTTGCAGAGTTGAATGAGGGTAATCATTGCTGACAGGGTCTGCTTATAAAGAGCATAATTGCTTCGTATGTGCTACACACTATGTTAAATGCTTTGCAAATATTATCATCTCATTTATCTCACAAAAATCTCAAAAAGCTTGTTATGTTTTACAGTATTTTATTATTCTCCTTTCTTACTGAGGAAAGAAGGCCTGGCCCTAAGTCGTGGAGCTAGTATGTTTAATTGAAACTGAATAATATGCTGCATGGCCCATACTCCGATTCCACTTGGATATATTTGCACGTCCTATGTTAATAAGTGTTTGAAACAAAAGGAATGTGCAATTTTAGCACATTATCCATTTTTTAATGGACAAGTATCATATATCCTTTTTTTGGGGGGGGAAAGAGAAAGAGAGAGAGAAAGCTGTCTTCAGCCATCCCTGGTAAAGCCTTTGTAATACCCGTGTAAGTCAGTACTTTCTTCACTTACTGTGGCAGTTAACAACCACAAAAATAAAACCAGTCAATGCTCTCAACATCCCTTTCCTTCATTCAAGTGAAGTTTTTGCCATAAACTGTCTTTTAAAAATAATCTCTGAGGTTCAGGTGACACTGTCCCCTTAGATTGTTTGTGTCCTGGACTGTGGAGAAGCCTGTGACTACAACCCCATCATTACCTGCCATAAATGGCAGAGGAAAGCAAGGCTCCAAATGAGTGAGGAAGTAGCTTCTTTTGTAGTCCAGCTATTTTCCTGTTAGATAATCTGAGTATCAAAAAGAAAATCCACCACTCCTCTCAAACACCAAATAAAGCAAATACCTTTGTATCTGAGAGGTGGTGCTGCTTTAAACATATTGATGAAACTTAGGACTAAGTGTAACACAGGGAGAGCTTGCGTACATGACTCACAGCTAAAAATGATTGAAATCACCTGAACGATGACAAACACGGAGTCAGAGAAGGACAACACGAAATTTATTATGGACACATCCAAAGTAATATATGCATGAGGCAGAAAGGCATCAGACAATTTGGATGTCCAGTGGGGCTGAGAACAGTCTGGGTCTGGTTTAAGGAGACACTGAGCCACAGAGAATGCAGGATCTGACCTGGATTCCTTAGAAAACATGATCTGTGACAGCAAGATGTGGGCACGGTGTGATCAGACTTAGGTGTTAGTTACAGCGTGCCTCTAACTGGCTGCATGGCTTCAGGCAAACTGCTTCATCTCTCTCTATTGTGGTTCCTTTAGTTCCAAGATGAGTGAGGGGAGAAGCATGTTCCCTGCTTACCTTGCATAAATTTCATTGATATTAAACAAGACCGTATACCTACTGATTTCAAAGGAGATCTATTGTTAAAATTGTTTAAAATTAGAACGCAACAGAAAATACCATAACCCTACACCACACACACACACACACACACACACACACACACACAGAAGTCATAAACATATTAAGCATATATAGAAATATAAAATGGCAATTTTCTCTTTTTTTCTTATTCTCTGATTTCTCCTTGTGATAAACATATTTTTGTTTCCGCTCATTTCTATTTTTGTAAGACAGAAAAAATCGAATAGACAGAGAAAGAAATCTAAGCAAAAAAAAATGAAAATTCTAAATGCTATAAAAGAGAGAAAGATAGGAAAAGAGATTCCAATATTAGCTTTTTTTCAAGGCATGATGTTTCACATTAGAATCTTGAGAAAGAATAGAAGGAAGAATTTGCCACCTTGTAAATTTGGGGCAAATATTGATTGGTTAAGTGTATTATATGACTTTAAGCCCTGACTTTTGTATTAATGGAACAACAAAAGAGCCGCTTTAGACTCAGGGGCTATGGACTTGACTTGAGCAGACCCATGCAAGGTAGCTTTGACAACGTTTCTAGGCTCACTTGAGGGTAGAAGAGAAGAGCTGGGACTTTCCGCATCCATTTTATCTCCCTAGTCTGACATTTAGGATTTTCAAAGATACAAAACAATCTTTTTTTTTAATGTTTATTTATTTTTGAGATACAGGCAGATCATGAGCAGGAGAAGGGTACTGAGAGAGGGAGCCACAGAATCCGAGGCAGGCTCTAGGCTCCGAGCTGTCAGCACAGAGCCTGATGCGGGGCTCAAACCCACGAGATCATGCAGGTTTCATGAGATCATGACCTGAACTGAAGTTGGACATTTAACCAACTGAGCCACCCAGGTGTCCCAGGTACAAAACAATCTTTTGGAGCAGTAAATATCAGTGAATACTAAACCATTGTTACCTTTGGCAATAATGTGACACATCTGTCCTCAGACCCAGGCGTACTCTCTCCTTATACTTGCCTCACAGTAAAAGAGCACACACCACCAGACCCAGCACACTAGTCAGAACTAAATCTCTTAATGTAAATCTTTCTCCTTCTTGGGGGAGCAGGGGAAGTCTCTAGAAGTCAAAGAAAAAGTTCCCTTTGTTTTTTCTAAACCTTGGTGTAGACAGAATCCTATTGGTGATACAACCAGCAAGTGGATGCTTGTCACTTCTCCGCAAAAAGCCAAGTAAACATCAGTCTTGGTGATTTTCTTAGTCTTACAGAAAATTTAAATAGCCGGAATTATTCTAATTGTTCAAGACCCATGTTTTGAAAATAAAGGTATACTTCTTTTCCACTTTTTTTAAGTAGCCAGGTCCCCTGGTGACTTTAAACGTTTATTACTGATCCTTAACTACTCTCCAGGAAGGCAAGAAGAAAGGAGACACAGGATCCAGACATAAAAGAGAGGTGCTCTTGGGAGTAGTTGTTCAAGCATAAGTGAAAATAAATCGTCTTAGAGACACTAATGTGAGTCAACAGTCAAATGGGGTTCTATTTGCCAAAACAATAATCGAAAACCAAAACAGAATGCCTCTACAACTTTTCTGGAAACGAATGACAGTGTGATGAGATATGCTGGTGCTTGTGTGCCCTTAGATAAAGATTCTCTGACTGAAAAAGGGTAGCAGTCATGCCTGCAAAAGAAGAAAATTATAAGGAAAACAAAGTAATTAACTGGTTTTTTCAGATCAAGAGCTGTTACTGGGAGAAAACACACAAGCCCTCCCCCCCCCCCACACACACACGGAAGTGTTAGAAGAAGGGATTAATATTGCTCCCCTATTTGTCCCCTTTTACTTTGTTTTTTATGGATATACTTCTAGCCTGTTCTTTTCTTCCTATAAGAGAGACTAGAGTAAGCCAAATTAAAAAAAAAAATGCAATCATTGCTAGTAATTGATGTCTTTTATGACTGCTTCATTAGAACAACCAAAAAAATAGAGAGGGAAGAGTGTTAGAATGTATCTGTCATGAGGGAAAGATATTTGACATGCTTCTACCAGAATTCCCCTTAGAGAGCAAATTGTGTTTAAGGAAATACCTTGAGAAGCCTCTTAAACTAGTCTCACCTACTCAGCAATTGGATAGGAGATAAGATAATAAAGTGATAGCTAAATGGCTCTGTTTTATATGACCCAGTAGACACAAGGAGGGGAAAGGGGATGGCAAAGAAATATATCCAAATACATCTTTAAAAGGTGATGTTCTGTATATGATTACCAGTTGTTTTTGTTGCTCCAATACAATGCCTCCACCATCTTTCTTAAACCCTCAGTAAAGCTGCTCTCTAGAAAAAGGATCCTTGTATAAGGATCACTGTTGATGGTAGTCCCGAAGACAACTGTGTTCCACACTTGGGCCAGCGTCATAGAATAAAGGTGGCCTGTGAACGGCATTTGGGTGATCCATAAATTGAACTTAGAGCAAGGCGCTGGTACCAAAGGAGTTGAGGATGTCAGCCCTGTAGGAATATACAGACATCTGAGGAAATTGGATTCTCCCCTGCCCCTGCCAAAGAAAGTATATCTTATCTATACAAGTGATTGGGAAGACAAGCCCTGCTGACATCTGGGTGAGACAGAGAAACCTGGGTTTATGCAGAAACAGTTTTTCTCAGAAAAGTTATTCATTTTTCATGTGCACACTATATATATATATATATATATATATATATATATATATATATATATATATATATTATAGAAAGCTATATATATAGCTGTTGGTGCAAAGCAGAGGATTGCATGTCTCTGAATCATGGGATTCCAGCCCTTGATCTTTGAGAATATCTCACCCAAGTGACTCATTTTACAGGTGAGGACAAAAGCCATGCAGAACCAAATGTACTGAACCGGCCTGAGGGTCAAATGCAGAGAATTGTTCAATCTATTAGAGTTACGTTGTATGAAATGATAATGATTTCACTTAATACATGCTTATTTACTTTACCTGGACCCTGAGAACTGATGAGATATCATGGGGTGGAGGGTGGCAGAGAAAATCAAAACTGAACTTGAATCAGAGAAATTGGGGTGTGGGGAGACTAATTCCAGAATTAAGAAAGCAAGGCATGTTTGAGAGTCTACTTTCTCAACAGGGACAAGTTGATCACCAAACAGAATCTGTATTTGAATGTCTGAAGCCAGTAACAAAGATTTCAAGCTCTGCAGGGATGCATATTTGTGATGTAAATATAAGACACGCAAACTAGCTCTGACTCAGCAGTGAAGTTAGTGGCTTGAGTTCAGGAATGTTTCACAAGATTTGATGTCTTTTCATTGCTCCAGAGCAGAAGTGGTAAAAAAAAAAAAAAAAATCATCTTTCTTAAACACACAAACATATGGTTTAAAAATAGCAACAACAACCCAAATGGCATTTTTTTTGTCCTTCTGGAAAATCTATTCCAGAATCTTCAGATATAGGGAAAGTCAAATAGCACAGCCTGTCTCTTAATTGCAAAGAAAAGTAACTACACTCTGCTAAGTCCATAATTACTAGATGTTAAGCAGTTTACATATGACTCTCATTTAATAATTATGTCTTTCAAGAGATATTGGATACTTAGCAAGGACAGAAAGAATGTTCACTCAAAGCCAAGAAGTTGACGTAAAGATAAAATAAGCCATGTGCCAGAATTGGCCTCACTAGTCAGTTTCTCCATTGTTATACACATCTCTTTCTTCAAAAATTATGAACGGCACCAAGAGAACACAGGCCTTTGGCAGAGAAAACTTTTATGGCCCGGATTCCCTCTCACATCACCTGACTTAGAGGACATTCAAAGATTGTAGGGCACTATGACAAAGCAAAATGTATTGGTACTAGATTTTGACATAGATTTGGGTATTCTCTCATGACAATGTTACAACTTTAGCAATTGGCAGTAATTATGGTCAGATATTTATTTGGGGAAATTCAAAATTGTAAAATCAAATCAGTACTAAGCTTCTGAGGATACTTAGAACATCATAAAATAAGGAGTAGAAACTCTTTTTGGGGGTTTTAATCCTGCGTATTTTATAAATCAAGAGTTTATAATATATTTTAATACATTCCTTGAAGGCTCCAAGCTTTGATCTTTGGCTTTGTCATTGCTCTGTAGAATTGTGCACAAAGCAAGTTCTGAGAGTAGAATTTGGCAACATTTGTTGCTAGTCTTAGGGCAACCAAGTCCAAAGCCAGAGATAAACATTTTTCCACTGTAAAATTTTGAAAGCAATAGTGCCTATCTCACTCTGTTTGATAAGCAATGCAAATTCAAGTGGCTCTCATTTTATCCACATTCGCTTCAATTTAGAGGATTGTCAACAGCATATATGTGAAAATTGTATTGTATATTTAAGAGAACACGATATTTAAATTGACTCAAATACATTTTGAAAAAATCCATTACCAGCACTACACTTTTTGCTTTGGAGTATTAAAAAATTACTCTCATTTCCCTTTCTTTCACAATGAGTTTTTCCCAATGGTAGCCCATCTTTACGATACTGATGTAACCCTGTTGAATAGAAAGATGTTTGCACATGGCACACCTCCTTTCTTGCACTGGGCAGTGAAAACATATCCAGAGATAAATTGACAAAACATTATCTTTGGGCTTGGCTGCACAGCACCTGACCGCTGTATATATTATTTGGCGGTCAGATATGAAAGTTTGATGGAAAGGTAGATCAGTACAAAGCAAATCCTAACCTATTATAGAGTGAGTCTCCTCCCTCCTCCCACCAAGTTCTTCTTTGCTCCAACACACATTAAAATTCTGTTTGGATATCAGCAAAATCTCCCCACACCACAATCCATCCTAAACCAAATGAGCATGTGTCCTATGTTTCCACCAAGGCAACCTGGTCACCAAGTGTGATGATCCCATTTAATTTTGCCTGGGTATCTCTGGTGCTCACACTAAATAATTGAGATGGGTTCTGGCCCAAGCTCCTTGATGGAATATGCCTTTTCCACCTGTGGATTTGGCCTTTTTGCCCAACTTTAAGGAAAGTTGAAGCACTTACTGGGATGACTCCTTGGAGGGTATTACTCCTTGGGGTACTTTTATATTATAACTACATATATAATTCTTTCTGGCTTTCAGCACTTGGAAAAAAAAAAGAGAGAGAATGTGTGTGTGTGTGTGTGTGTGTGTGTGTGTGTGTGTGTTGGCATTTTTAAAGACTGTGTCTCTGCATTTTATTCTATAAATCAGTTTTCTTGCTGGAGTCAAAGTTCACTTCTCATGCTGCATAACAATACTTTTCAGCCTAATATTAAAGCTGGCTTCATTTTATTTGTAATATAATAAACTTCACTTTAGCATTAATATCAGTCAAAAGGCAGCTGCTCACATAATAGGTTCCTTTTAAGCAAAATGGGAAAACACACATTTATCAAACAATTTTCAGTTGGGAGGCTACAGTTTTAATTACATCGAAAAACATCAGCCAATCAGGCTATTACTTCTGAAAGATGTCAGATCCATGCTACTGACAGGATATCAAATAGTCAATGAGTTTATCATTGTATAACATATTTATAAAACCCTTTATAATATGGAGAGGAGGGAAGAAAGGTGGCTTTAAAAAATGTTTTCTGAGCCAATTTTAAAGAGCCCATGTCAAAACTGAGAAATACTTCCTGTAAAGAAAATAGTGTACTTTCCTGGGTACTCTAACATGATGAATGGCAAAAGCAAAATTGAATTTGTCTCAGTATTGGAGCTATTTACTTGTGTAGATTTTATATTAGTGATGACACTAGAAATGGAAGCTTTCCATTTTGCTTTTTGTAAGTTATTCTAGTAAAATCCATGTCACTTGCACCCAGCTGAACCCAGATCCAGCGTGGACATGAACTCTCCTACCAGGGCTGACATGAATTTTAACCACTGAGGGATAAATCTTTCCTGTGTATCACAGGTCACCTTGTACAATGTTAGAGTATCGTTTGGTTTACAAAGTTATGTAAAGCTTCTTTTCAGTATCTGTACATATATTTTTCTTTTCCTGTCTGATCTATTCCAATGCATGCAGTGTGCTCCCTTAGCTTTTCATTCCTGAGAGCATCATTTTCAAATAATTTATGAAAGCAGAAAAATAATATGGTGGTCAATCCATCTACATGCCCATTTGCAATTTCTTTTTCCTATCACATTTGACATTTAATTGCAAATACCGAGATGGAATTGACCCAGGGAAGTCTTGCCAAACCAACCCACAAACAAAAGCCATAGTCAATTCCATCTGTCACTATGATTGATAAGGAACCCAGTGCCTTAATTTCTCAGGTGATTTTCCTCTCATCCTGATGAACCTGCCAATCAAACTCAAGAGACAGGCAAGAGGGGAAAGATATTTCAAAAGAAGGAGAAGCAGCAGGTGAAGGCCTTTGTTGCTGCCACTTCTACTTTGTTTTTTTTTTTCTTTTTTTATTCTTCTTTCTTCCTCTTCTTAGTCCTCTATAAAAAGCAGGAAAAAATAGGGAACAGTTAAATCATGTAAAAAAAAAAATGCAAGTTTGGTTTAAGCCTGCTTTCTATAAAGGAGAAGAATCTCCTTTACTTCTATCTTTTCTAAGGTGTCTATCTACCACTTAAAAATCTCCAACCAGTGGCAAAATACCCACATATGTAACTTAAATACCACAAGTGGCTATGGCAGGCTATGAATCTCAGAGTTCTTATATCTTTAGGTTTCAGTGAGTGTTTTTTTTTTTTTTATAACTTTCTAACATCAGCCCCTCTGACAAAAAAAGTCTCATGATCCTCTTTCACATCACAAAATGATATTCCAGAACCATCTGTGTTTAGATTGCTGTGTGTACCGGACGCTAAAAACACGCCATGCGTTTACAGGGCGCTCTAGCACCCCGCTCTGGCATTTTCCCCTTAAACAGTAAACACATACACGTGCATGTGCATGCATACACAATTCTAAAAGGAATTCAGAAAACATAGTACTGGAACAGCTCACTTCGTAGAAATTGCTGAGAGCTAGAACTGCATCCACCCGCACCGTCAGAGACTCAATCAGTCTCCATGGGGGGGGGGGGGGGGGGCGGGGGGGCAGGGGGCTGCAGTGGTAAGAGACAGCCTGATCTAACTGATCCCAGCCCCTTAGGGAGGATGTTCTTCACTTAATTAAGACTACAGCCACCTGCGTGGTGTATTGGTGTCTCGCAATGCAGTTGAGCAGGTCCATCCGCGGATTAGGACACCAGCTTTTACTGATGCGTGCGACGGAAACACTGGCATAGTAAGCTCTAAAGCTGGTTCTTAAACTGTCATGATGCTGGCTGAATTATAGCTGATTGGAATACCGAACATGAGACTGCTGATTGGCTGAGAGCAAATCAAATCTGAGTGAAACCACGCTGCACTAATAGAATAATAAGTCAGAATGCTTGAGAGAAATTATTTATACCATTGCTTCGCAAAAGTCCTGATCATTCATTTAGTTTATGTTCTCCGGCAACTATCCTAAGATGTTTAATCAAAACCAACGTTAGCTGTTCTATTTACTTTGGAGTGGTTTTGCGATACTCTTGCCCCAGTCCACGTTTTATGAAAGAACATCAGCTTTTTTAGGCTCGTACTACATTTGTGTTAACCCACCCACATAAAGCGGTTTATGGGAAAAGGTAAAACTTGGCAGCTGCAGATTTTTTAAAACCCCAAAAAGGGCCAATTTCTAAAGAAATTTCAAGGATTCCTTTAATGTTTGGTTAGCAAACAAAAGCCTCAAGTGAATATGATTTATTTTTTATAGAAAATTAAGGGTTCTAACTCTTGACATTGTGGTGAAATTATAAATTCGCTAAAACACTAATTAGAACTAATTATCATATGAAGTTAAAGGGCGCCAGCAAGCAGGCTTAAACCAAACCTGCATTTGGCTTACATGAGTTAACTTCCCCATTTTTCTTTCTACTTTTTATTATTGGGCTCTATGTAGCAATGCCAGCAGTTAATAATATCAGTAGTTAATAGTATACTAGACCTAAGATAAAAATGTATAACATTATTTAAATATTAAAAAAGTAAAAATATTTTTCAAGAAGTGTGTAAAATTCCTGCCTTCTAAATTCTAAAATATACTCTTCAAATTCTAAAATGTATTTTCTTCGTGTAGTTGTTTATTCCTTTTAAAAGTTTTAAGACATTTTACATTAAAGGTACTGTGGATATGCAGAATCATGTCTATATATATGTATATATGTACACATGTATATATATGGTTTAACCACAAATATGTTGGTAGGAATATTCCTATGGTGAGATTATTTAATATATATTTATATTTAAACATTTTTCAAGAACACTTTTCTCTTAAGAAGTCTAACACAGAGGCACCTGGGTGGCTCAGTCAGTTAAGTGTCTGACTCTTGATTTCAGCTCAGGTCATGATCTCCCCATTTGTGAGATGGAGATGTGCGTTAGGCTCTGGGCTGACAGCGGGGATCCTACTTGGGATTCTCTTTCTCTCTCTCTTCCCCTTCCCAGTGCATGCTCGTTCTACCCCCCCCCATATGTAAATAAATAAACATTTTTTAAAAAGTTCAACACAAAGAATGGCACCAGTTACATATTTTTAGAAAGGACCTTTTTTGTTTTGATTATTTTGCATGAAAATTAATACCTGGATTTTTATAGTTATATTTAAAGTTTCAGAATATCAGAAAAAAAGCAGTTCTCTTTGCTCTTAACTCATCCACAGAGATGATTATTTTTATAATTTTTATAAATATACAGTAATTTTTTAAGTTTGATATATATAAAGTGTGTCTGTTAGTTGTGGAGTTGTTTTGGTAAATTTTTAACATGAATAAAATCACGTTCTATATATATTTTTGGTAACTAATTTTTTCACAAAGTAATATTTTTGGAGATCTTCTCATGTCAATTCCTGTAGATTGACTTGCTTTTTTTTCAGTTGCCACTGAGTTTTTCATAGTGTAGATGAGTCATAATTTATTGATGTTGATAGAGATTTAGGTGTTTTTCAACATTAACAATAGCAATTAACATGTTGCAATGAAAATACATGGAGATAGAAGTATATCCATGTTAGATACCTAGAAGAGAACAGCTGTGTTCAGGATAATGCATTTTATATGTAATGGAGATGGGAGCCCTTTAGTGTGGGTGAAAAAGCACATCAGTTCTTCACCAGTCCCCCTGCCTAAAGAACTTTGCCCTCTAAATGTCGCAGACTGTGAGTCTGGAGTTCTGTCTTGTCCAGCAAGAGAGTGGACGCAGAACTGAATATGAGAGAGGCTAATGTCTGGGAGGAGACAAGAGCCCCAAATAGGGGTTTTGTCTCCACATTTATTGAGCACTCAAGATATGTGGTGAACATGAAGAAAACAAGATCTTACATGTGGTGAATGTGAAGGTGAACATGAAGGAAACAATCAGAAAGCAATTGTTAACTTGTGTAAGAAGTAAAGGGTCTGGGGAGCAAGTGGTGTTTGTGATCAAGGTATATTAGCATCAGATGGAAAGTAGTTTCCTGCAGGTGACATAACAAGTTACTGGTGATCCTGTTACAATATCTCACTAGCTAACTTCGGGCATTTTCGCCCCATGGTGGCGGCTTTCTGCCGTAAACTTTTTTTTCTAAACCACTTATGTAAGTAGAACCTATTTCCCCCCATCTAAGTAGCCCTGTGGCTTTCTTTCTCACTCAGTTAAGATTTTTGAATATTCCACCATTCCCTCGATAATAAGACTCTTGTACTCCTTCTCTCTCTACTATCTAAACTTTATGTAGTTTTTTTTTTATTTCAGTTACAACAATTTGATCTATACTTCATTTTTTTGTTTCATTACTTATTTTCTAGGTTTATCTGTTTTGCTTTCTGCTAAATCCCTGGTGCTTAATAATACTTGTTAAATAGTGGGAAAAAAATAAGAAATGAATGAGCTATAATTTTACCTATACCAGCTACCTATCTTGATATTGGGCTTTCTTTCCATCTTGAAAGTATAGGAACATGGAAAATTAAGGTGTGAAAATTACATACTTTTTAAAAACCATGTTGAAAGCTTTTAGTAAAATTTTTGTTTAAAATGCATACCAATTTAGGGGTGGGGGGGGCCTAGATGGCTCAGTCAGTTAAGTGTCTGACTTCAGCTCAGGTCATGATCTCACAGTTTGTGGATTCGAGCCCAGTGACAGGCTCTGTGTTGACAGTTCAGAACTTAGAACCTGCTTCACTTTCTGTGCCTCTCTCTCTCTGCTCCTCCCCCGCTTGTGCTCTCTCTCTCAAAAACAAACATTAATTAAAAACTATAAATAAACAAACAAATAAATAAACATACATACCAGTTTCTCTGCTAAGGGCATCCTAACCTTTGTCTCTGCAAGGAAAAGCACATAGTCATTTATGAACTCCACCAAATGAGAAAGTAGTAGTCACAGAGGTTTTGTGATCATATGAAATGTAATCCACTTAAGGTATTGGATAGTTTAACACAAGGCAATTTGTCTACTTTTCGGTATCAGTACAGAATGAAGCAATCTCCCAAGGCCTCTTATAGCATGCTTGGTATTTGAACAACAGGGACCTTATTGACTGGTATTAATGTTATGACATCAAGGTCTTTTTCTTGTTGTTCTCCAGAAGCTTTGCCCTGAGCAGTGTTCTTCCAATTACCACCATGTTTCTCCTTTGTCTTTTCTTATGTGCTGCTGAGACTTGAAGTGGGATGCTTGTGCAGACTATGATATTACATGCCATTTATCACCAAATAGAATATAATAATTTAGAACATTGTTGTCAATCTACCTTCACTCTCTTAACGGAATTTTATCTGTTTAGCACTTCAGAATGGAAGGCTTGGAGGATTTAATTCTCAGAGGCTAATATTCTTTTTTCTGATCATTTTAATACCTTAAATCCCTAAATAGAATTTCATGGATTGAACAACTTATCAACCCAGAGATGCTTCAATGAAAGTAATTAGGAATTTCAACACAATGAAGGTCAAAGGGCATAAAATGGTAGAGTAAAACTAGCTTAAGAGGAGAAAGAGCAAATCCAGGGTTGACACCGCAGGTAGGATTTATTATCTTACACAATTATTTAAATTTTCAAAATTATTTTTGGAAAAATTAGTGCTCTATTAAATGCACACTCACTCATATACTTAGCATCAAAAAGAAGCCAAATAAAAACTAATGGAAGCTAAAGCAACTAATGAGAGTTTTAATATTTTGGTCTCTCCTAATCCCTAGTATGTTGTAGTTTTCATTGGTATCACTACTTCTAATAAATTATAAATGACAAACTTCACGCAATGATCGGGATGGCTTAAAGATTCAACCTCTATAGTTAGAACACATTCTGAAAAATTAAATGAGTAGTAAATTGTAATACCTTAGAACACAGAAAAATGTTGTGCATTACAAATGCTTAGGTTGTCACTAGCTAGTAGGAAAAAAACGTTTGTGCCAACTTCATGCATGTTAAACAGATACATGCCATGTGGCCAAAAGAAAAAAAAAGAAAAAAAAAAAAAGAAAGAAAATTGGTTGGAATGTAAAAGTAACTTTTTTAAAGGCTACTCATGTATGTCTGCACTCCCTTTTAATCTCTTTGGCATTTTATAGTTGGCACTTTTCTTTGGGTTTAAAAAAAAAATTAAATGCTTTCCTCTGAATAAGAATGAATCACCAACTTATTTCCATGTTTACCAAGAGTAGCTCAAAAGTAAGTGTTGTTATTCTCCATGGCAGTTGTTTCAAAGGACCCAGTTCCTTGTGAAAGTCATTACAAGATTTGAATTTTCCTTTTTTTTTTTTTTTTTCTAGTTAGGTTTATGTTCAAGGAAGTTAATTGGTTGCTCAGTTGACTCCAAAAGTACCTTTCATCTGTTTTATGACACCTTGTTTTTGAGTTAGGGAAAAAGTAACTTCATGCTTGAGTTAGGGACAAAGAGAAGACTCAAGTGAATAAAAAAAAATATTCTCAGGCTCTTAGGAGTTGAGCCATTTTTCTGGACTCACAATTTCAGTGCACTTTGCAGATTACATTTAAGTTTGATCTTGAGGCAAATTTGTCGTTATTTCATGCTACTGTGATCATGCTAATGTGGTAACTTACAGATCTAAAATCAAACTTCTTTTTAGTTTTTTTTTAGGTTTTTATTTAAATTCCAGTTAGTTAACATACAGTGCAATATGAGTTTCAGGTGTACAATACAGTGATTCATCACTTCCATACAATACCTGGTTCTCATCTTTGGACAATAATAAAAAAGTAATGATTGTATGAATGTATTTTATTTTACTCATTTATTCAAATTGACTCATTTCACGTGTTCAGCAGGTACTTACTGAGTGCCTACAGTATACTCAGACTTGTGCCAAACTGTAACATAATGGTGATATAATGGTGAATAATAACAAAGTTTCTTCTCTCATACCTGTAGATTCATAGTGAATTGTTTTCAGGAGGAAACCATACCACAAGAAAAATATGTTCTCATCTGCCAGCCCTCCAAAAGGTTCTGATCAGACCATGGAGATATAAAAAATTAGTTATAGGAACAATTCCCTGACTGCATCCAAGTAAATTTTAAAAAGCAGAGAGTGCCTGGGTGGCTCAGATGGTTAAGTGTCTGACTCTTGATTTCGACTCAGGTTATGAACCGCAGTTTGGTGAGTTTGAGCCCCTTGTCAGGTTCTGCGCTGGTAGTGTTCTCTCTCTCCCCACTCTCTGCCCTTCCCCCATTCATCCTGTCTCTGTTTCTCTCAAATAAATAAGTAAACTTTTAAAAAAAGTAAAAATAAATAAAAAATGGAGAGAATTTGGTTGTACTCATAGTTACAGGACATTGCCAATCATAGGTGGAAACAGAAGTTCCAGATATAAATCCTGTGATACTTTTCAGTTTAGGATTAACAAAGTTATGCCTGACAAAAGGTGGTTGAGGTTTACAGTGAAAATTCTTCCTAACAGAACTTTAGTTTGCCTCCTAGAAGACTGTGGCCACAAGGACTGACAGTTAATTCAAGATAATAAGAAAAATTCAAGATAACAAGAAAAATAAGAAAAAAAAATCACAAGGTTGTATTGATACTCAAGTTGACCACTACATGAAATAAAGTAATTCTTTTAACTGTAAGAGAATGACAATGTTGGTAAGATGGCAGGAAGAGAGATTTCAGATTAAAATAAAAGTCCAGCTGAAATAAGGAAGAAAAATAGTGTCTTTCAACAACAACAACAACAAAGAGGGTTTGAATATTTGGGGTGGTAACTTACAATAAAGTGATTTTATGATATTGCAAGGTAATCTGAGATGAAAATTGGGAGATCCACATCTTTCTGTTTTTCTTTGTGTTCATATTCATGTTTAAAGGTTTAAATCACTTGAGGATCAAAGCCCCCACATTCGTCTCTGAATACTCTATGTTCATCCAAGTTTGCAGTTTTCTCCTTTGAGGAAGACAGAGTGGTCTGCCAAAAGGGGTAGGAAAAGCAGGGTTTATAAAAAGGTTGAGGAGGAACCATTTAATTCTCACCATACTTGGCTTTCACAGGAACGATTATGCATTTCTTATGAATGTGACATTGAAAATCTGTACTTTTTATAGTACGCAGTGGGAAAAAATGTAAGCTGTAAAATGTTGCTTTAAAAACGTGTTTAAAAACAGTGTTCTGACACTTTATTGCACAATGAGCTCTTACATTAAGCATTTATGGCAGCTACAAATTCACAGCATGGTTTTGATGCAGTAATAAAAAGCACCAAAATGGGTCCAACTGACATTTTACAGCCAGAACAAAGGGTTGAAAGTTTAAAGCTTATTTATACCTACTACATGTTACATATTAGCTACATTATCTGTAGCAAGATTACATGTTACCCACCCTGAACATATTTCTAACTGTAAATTATAGTAAATTTGGTATTTCCACGTCTTTGAAGGACAAAGAACATGAATGTACAGGGTCAAACAAACTTAAGGTAATTAGGAGGGGTCCAGTGTGTTTCTGTGACCACCAAGTGCATACACAGTTCATGCAAAATCCATCCTTGCTCAGAGGAATGAACCAGTCTCATTACTGTTCTTCTCTGGAGTTCCAGTGTTTTTTTTCTGTACTCATTAAGAGTATTGAGTCAAGAATTCTCGCAGGTATTCTGAATTTTGGCAAAATATTGAGAATGTCTTTTATATTCTCAATTAAGGCAACACAATCACAAACATTTAGTTAAGTCCAATCTTCCTCCTGCTGAAATTACCCCACCTCCCGCCCCCCAACATTACCAAAGCTACAGCTTTTTATCTATATCAGATTAGTATGTTGGCTGAGTGATGTTTTGCCTGGACCTTATCCAAAATGTACGACAATCTTGAAGTTGCTGGTTTGAAGCCTTAAGAGACTGGATGTATGAAAACAGGTGTCCTGTATAGTTCTGGGAGTTCATGTACAGAGTTTCCAAGTGCATTTAAGTCTTACACAATACATAGTTAACTAGGTGGGTACCTATCTAGATAGCATTTTCAA
Source organism: Panthera onca (assembly GCF_046562875.1). Lineage (NCBI taxonomy): Eukaryota > Metazoa > Chordata > Mammalia > Carnivora > Felidae > Panthera > Panthera onca. Next base: position 56,936,592 of record NC_138339.1, read on the forward strand.
TGGGAGTAAACAATCTGACATTTTACTTAGTTCATGAATTTGTCTATCCATTTGTCTAGTTCATGAATTTACTTAGTTCATGAAGGAGAAAAAAGAACTAGAATTATTTCCGCAGGACAATTTGTGTGTGTGTGTGTGTGTGTGTGTGTGTGTGTGCAATTGTCACTGCCAAAAGGCTCATGACTTGGACACAGCATAGTCCAGTTTCTCCGTATTGCAATAGAAGCCAAGATACGCTCTTCCCCAATGGCTGGTTGCATTTGCCTGAATGCCATGTTCATCAATTTTAATGTGGGACAGACATTTGGGATTGATTTATATAAATATACTTACCAGCCAATCTATTCTCAATAGTCTGGACAGATCAAGTATATGCCATCAGCAATCAAATTATTTAGGATATTATTTTGTTTAATGGATTCAAAAACTTATAAATCCATAAATATTTTATCAGGATTCATTCTTTTTAGAATACTTTAACAAACTGCATTTCATTTGATTTATGCCTATGCTTTTCAATAGCACAGGTATCATTTAGATATATGACAATGTATATCTAGAGTCAGAAATCTTTAATTCCGTGGAAATGAATTTCTTACAATGACATAATGACAGTGTAATTAAAATCCTTCATTTAAAATTCTGGGATGAAATTCAAGTTCCTTTTGTCCCTTTATGAGACTGTTTTAGATTTCTTCAATCACATCATCTATAATGCTGGCTTGCATATATAAAATTGGTACCTCCCCCCTTGAAAATAGTGTGTATATAGTTGACAGCCTATGACATATGTCTTTCCTTCTAGCTAATGACATCTCACTGGGTGCCATTATATACACTGTTCTATGTATTTCGTAATCTCATAATGTCAGGCAAGCTGCTTATTCTCACGTCAAAACGTGAGAAGCATTGCACTGAAAGGTTAACATATATTTGAGAACTTTTTTATTACTTACTTTGTAAAATTGAACAAAAGTAGTCATGATAAAGAAGGAGTAACTTCTGCTCCTTTGTTATTGTTACCAGCTTTTACTAATTACAAATAGTAATAACACTATTGTAACTACTGTAACAAAGGCAAACAGTGTAGAGATGCATCGCATGTGTTATAAATGTCTGTTGTCGTCCATGCCAACACCCATCTCATTTTTAAGAGTTTGATACTATTCTCCCCATACTTTTTTCTTATACCCACTTAAATATATGTATATTATCTTACTGAGATTTTACAATTTCCTTTTCACAATTAACAATATTACTTAGACCTCAAGTTTAATTACTTAAACCTCAAGTTTACAAAGCCCATCTTTCTCTGCCCCAAAAATCCTCATAAAATCTATTTTATTTTATTATTTTTTTTTTCACTTAGATTTTTCAACCCACCTACAACTCGAGGAATTGGTATTGTGCTGGTAGACTTCCATATATATATTTTTTTATTATTTCCAAGTGCTTAGCCCGTAATCACAATGACATGTAATAAGTTATTGTAACACTTTGATTCTGAGTTTCAAATAAAATCAAAATGCCAGAGTGGACAGACAGTCAGAGGTTTATGATAGGAATCTTAACTTAAATTGGGTCGACAACCAAGCTAGACAGGTTAGTTGGATGTTTTAAACTAAAAGATGAAGTGCAGAAATGTCTACTGAGAACTCTTAGTAAAGTTCTCAAATTACATTTAAAAAGCTATCAAAATATATATTTTTTCAACACAAGAAGTGTCTGATTCCATTAATGCTTTAAAAAGTTGGTGTGCTGGAAAGGAAGAGATAGGTTATCAGGGTAGGTGGAAGTAGGGCTAAGAAAGACAGAAAGGGAGAGGAATAGTTAACATATAATGTCTTTTTAATATTTTTTAAAGTTCATTTAAGAGAGAGAGAAAGTGTAAACAGGGGAGGGGCAGAGAGAGAGGGACAGAGAGAATACCAAGCAGGTTCCGTGCTGTCAGCATAAAGCTGCACATGGGGCTAGATCTTAAGAACGGTGAGATCATGACCTGAGACCATGACTCTTGAGATCATCTCAAGAGTGAGATGTTTAACCAAGAGAAACACCCAGGTGCCCCAAAAGTATAATCTGTTTTAATGAAGACTCGTATTTCCAGTTTTTTTTAATAACCATCAATGAAAATATTTTCCACAGGTATAATTATAGATAAGAATGGAAAACAATGTTTGAGTTATTGAAATGTTAAATCAACTAATTCAAGCTTCTAAATTTGGATATTTATCTTAAAATTCTTGCAAAAATGAAGACACCTGGCTGGCTCAATCAGAAGAGCATCCAACTCTTGATGTCAGGGTCATGAGTTCAAGCCCCAAGTTGGGTGTAGAGATTGCTTAAATAAATAAATAGACCTTGGGGTGCCTGGGTGGCTCAGCTGGTTAAGTGTTCGACTTCGGCTAAGGTCATGATCTCATGGTTCGTGGGTTCGAGCCCCAGGTTGGGCTCTGTTCTGACATCTCAGAGCCTGGAGCCTGTTTCAGATTCTGTGTCTCCCTCTCTATCTGTCCCTCCCCCACTCATACTCTGTCTCTCTCTCTCAAAAATAAATAAAACGTAAAAAAATAAATAAATAAATAAACCTAAAATAAATAAATAATAAAAATTCTTGCAAATGATTCAGTGGTGGTAAGGATGATAACAGAAATAAAAATTAAATGTCAACCCAATCTGACATTCATTTAAGCAATATATCAGTATTAATATATCAATATTGAAAGTAATATTGATATTAAATAGCAATAATATAAAATTAAATTTAGTAATTTAATTACTGTAAAAGTTATTATAAAGTTATTATTGAAGTAATACTAAAAAAGGAAAAGAAAATTGGCATGTTATTAGATACCCAAAAATGGAGAAAGAGGAAGTTGAATAGAGAATGGAATCCTGTGCTGCCTTTTTGGAAGATTTTTCTTTATAATTCAAAAGAATAATCTCCTATCACCATGGGCCTGAGGTTGTTGACTTAGGGTCCATGGAACATCTAGCTATTGTGGAGAGGCCCACAGATGCCCTGAAATCATATGCATAATCCTGTGGCTGCTTGTGGTGATGATATGTATATGTATACATTCTTCTCACATAAATAATCTGTGGCTTTGTCACAATTACAAAGGGATTCATGCTCCCCAAAGGTTAATAATCAGTGATATAGACCTCACAGTGTACAAGGCACTTTTGCAGTCATTAACTGGTTTGATCCTTACAACATAGGAGCAGACCTGGCACTCAGCCCAGGACACTTATTTTTTTCATGTTTCTGGGGTCCAGAGAAAAGTGGCCTGGAAAAACTATTTTTGCTAAACCAAACTAAAAAAAAATTATTTTTGCTAAACATTATTAAATGTAAAACCTCTCCTATAGTATTTGCATTTGATACTGAAGGAAAATAATGTAAAGATGTTTCATAGATCCTTTGATGGGGACAATTTTTTTTTTTTTTTTAACCTCATACCCATTAGCCAAACCTACCACCAATGAGTAAGGAAGTGAGTAGTTCTTAATAGTGAACATTTCACTTCAATGGGGTTACTAAAGGGGAAAACCTTCCTTTCTATACTGGAAGCTTCATGCATTGCTTGGAACCCCAACATTTGAAGGCCAAGATATTTGAGGCAGGAGGGTTATTTCCTTGAAACTCTACTTCAACTACTATTCTTCAAATCATTTATTAAAACACACAAGGGAGAGAAAGAACTACAGTTAAAAAAAAAACTGAGGAAATTTCATCCTTATAAATACCCACCCTTTCTTAGAAGAGTAATTTTATTCATTTTCCTATCCTGAAATACACATTCAGTCATCTGAACTTCAGTCAAGCTCAAGTAGAATGAATAGAAGCTAAAGTATTTTTAAAATTTTAGCTGTTTAGAATGTTGACCCTCTATCCGAGTCTTACTCATTGCTAGTGGCCCAAATGAAGTATTTCTTCTTTATACTGTCACTTTTAATTTTTTTTTAATGTTTATTTATTTTTGAGAGAGAGAGACAGAGCACGAGCAGGGGAGGGGCAGAGAGAGAGGGAGACACAGAAGCTGAAGCAGGCTCCAGGCTCTGAGCTGTCAGCACAGAGGTGGATGCAGGGCTCGAACCCACCAGCTGTGAGGTCATGACCTGAGCTAAAGTCAGACGCTTAACCGACTGAGCCACCCAGGTGCCCCTATAGTGTCACTTTTAAAAGTTTCAGCCCTCACCGATCTTCTTCTTTAAGATTATGAAACATTTACCAAATCATTTTAACAAGTATGTACTTTTAATATTTGTTTCTATTTTTATGTTATTATTGAGGTTTCTTTAGAATAGAAACAAAATGTCTTTCTACAACATTGTGATAAGAACACATACTCTGCCTGAGCCAGACAGCCTCAGTTTGATTTCCAGCTCTGCCACTTAGAATGTAATTTTGAACAAGTTACTTAACATTTCTGAGTCTCAGTTTTCTTATCTGTAAAATGGGGATAATAGTACCTATACCATGGGACAGTTGGGATGATTAAATGAGTTAATGTGTGCAAAAAGGTAGACCAGTGAATGATCTAGCCTGTGTATGCATTAGCTATTTTTGTTTATTGTTGCTGTTGTTTACCATTTTCACACAGTAGACACTCAGGAAGTATTTGTGGACTGATGAATTTCAATCTCTATATTCTACTGTCATTCCTGAACCAAAGAAGACCTTGAGCTTATTGTGAATTTTTTTTTTAAGTTTATTTATTTACTTGGAGAGAGAGAGACCGCACAAGCACGGGAGGGGCAGAGACAGAAAGAAAGAGAGAATCCCAAGCAGGCTCCACACTGTCAGCACAGAGCCCAATGTGGGGCTTGAACTCATGAACTGTGAGATCATGACCCAAGCTGAAATCAAGAGTCAGATGCCTAACTGACTGAGCCACATGAGCACCCTAACTCTTGTGATTTTTTAACATTTTGTTGTCATTGGTGGCATTGTATTTATTTGTTGAATTTTTAAAAAAATTTTTTTTCTTAATGTTTATTTATTTTTGAGAGACAGAGACAGAGTGTGAGTGGGGGAGGAGCAGACAGAGAGGAAGACACGGGATCCAAAACAGGCTCCAGGGTCTGAGCTGTCAGCACAGAGCCTGACACGGGGCTCAAACCCGCGGGCTGTGAGATCATGATGGGACACTTAAACGACTGAGCCACCCCGGCACCCCTATTTGTTGAATATTTTAAGAACATGATTTCCCAAATGGAAACAAACACAGACTTCAGGGTGTCTCAGTTCCTTACCCTCAAGAGTTGAAAACCATGGATGAAGTATAGATGAAGAGATTCAGTCTGAGAGATTTCTTTATAAATGTCAAAGATAACATAAAAAACATAGGTCTCCTTATTTCTAGTGTGGTTCTGTTCTTTTTCTTTTTTTCCAAAACTTAATAATTCACTCTCCATGTAAACTACATATAATATTTGATGCTGTTTGTTTCATATTTTCTGTAGTAAGATGAATCAAGTAGTAAATTAGTAGCTTGGTCTACACTATTACCTAAACTAGACAGTTGCCTTTAATGACAATAAAATTATGAGGAAGTCTGAAAATCAGAAGGTAGATCAGATAGTTATGCTTATCATCAGTAGTTGCCAAACAAGCTATAGTATTGGCATTATTGAAGAGAACACAAGCTTTTGAATCAGGTAGACTTAGGTCTAAATCTTCCATTTACCCTGAGTAGGTGGCTCTAAATCCTCATCTAAATTATTGGGTCTCTTTGAGCTTTAAGAGTGGCAGGTGCTCAGACATTCATCACCTATCTTCAAAATTTCATGTTGTCTTCCCATGTATTAAGCTGAATTAGATTTTCAAGATCTCAAGTTTCATGAAAAACAGAGAAGAATCTATTTCCTTATAGAAATCATTTGCTCTCCTAATTAAAAATTTATACCACAGAGTCTAGTGTACTAAACATATCAAATGACTTTTAATTTCCTCTTTCCCCTTGTCTTACCCAACAGTTCTACGTTAGTAGAGTAAAATACACCATGTGGTATATGCACCTAGATATAGATACATGTAAATTTCATGGTTGTTTCATCATTTTTAAGTTCCCTCTTGCCATATGCAAGTTTTACACATTCCAATGTATAGCTTACCTTATTATATGATCCTAATTTTTAGGTGGCTGTATCATAAATATATTAGAAGTTTATAAATTAAAAAAATTAACGGGTAGAGAACTTGTTCATTTTCTACTTGTTTCAGTTACGATAGGCTGTATTTTATAAGAAATTTTCCATTTTATTAGGTTATCAAATTTATTGGCATAAGTAAACTATTCTTTTAATATCCATAGCATCTGTATTATATCTTTTTTAAAATTCCTGATATTTGTAGTTTCTGTTTTTTCTTTTTTTCTATCAGTCTAAGGATTATAAATTTTATTAAACATTTCTAAGAACCAAATTTTGTCTTTGCTGATTTGATCTATTGATTTACCCTTTTACAGAGTTGCCTTTAAAGAGTATGTTAGCTACATCCTATAGCTTTTGATATGTTGTATTGTTGGCAGTGTCCATCAGTTCAGGTTTTTTAAGACCATCCTTTGTGATTTCTTCTTTGGCCCATTGGTTATTTCAAAATTTGTTATTTCTTCAGATTATTCTTAAATAGTTCAAATGACTTCCTATTATGCTTCAAATTTGACACCATTGTTTTTAGCAAATTTATTCTGTAGGTTTATAATCCTTTTTTTTTTTTATTAAGACTTTCTGAAACTGGACAGTTTTTTCAGTTTAGCCCTTCAATTCAGTCAATTTCTGCTTCATGTATTTGGAAGCTGTGGTATTAGGTAGAAACACTTAAGATTATTATTATTTAAGATTGTTATGTCTTCTGGATTATTTAACTCATAATTTGAAATGCTTCTCTTTTTCACTAATAATAATCTCCATCCTGAAGTCTCCTTTTTAATATTTTTTTTAATGTTTATTTTTTGAAAGAGAGAGACAGAACATGAGCAGGGGAGGGGCAGAGAGAGTGAGAGACACAGAATTCGAAGCGGTCTCCAAGCTCTGAGCTATCAGCACAGAGCCCGAAGCCGGGCTCAAACTCAAGAACTGTGAGGTTATGACCGGAGCTGCAGTTGGACGCTTAACACACTGAGCCACCCAGGCACCCCAGCCACATCAGCTTTTAAAATAATTTTTGCATAACATAACTTTTCCTTTCCTTTTAGTTTCAACATATTTGTATCTTTATGTTTAAATTGTGCTCCTTCTAAAAAACATACAGTTGAGTCTTTTTTATCCAGTTTGACAATATCTCTTTTTTAATTTGGGCTTGCTTTATTTACACTCACTATAATACATTTGGGTTTGAATCTAATATCATATTTGATTTCTATTTTTTCTCTATGCTTTTTATCACTCCATTTCTCCTTTCTTGCTTATTTTATTGAATAGAATAGATTGTGTATTCCATTTTATTCTTCTGTTGATTGTTTATCATGGATTTTTATATTATTTTTATTAGTATTATACATATTGTAATGTACTTCTTTAAGTTATCAATGTAACTTCAAAAATTTTTATTTTGCCAATTAGTAACACTCTTACAATGATGTACATTTACTTATTACCTTCCTGCCTTTTGTTCTCTTGTTTCCATGGAGTTTACCTTAATATATGCTATAAATACATATCACATTGTCAACACTTATGCAGTCAATAGTCTTTAAAAGAGATTTAAAATATCTATCTATCTATCTATCTATCTATCCATCTATATTTTTATCATGTATCCCAAGTTCCTTTATATTTATTGACACATTTGCCCTTGATGTTTGTCATTCCATCCTGAAGAATTGATTTTCTATTGCATATCATAGTCCTTCAGGCTAGAGCATTTTTTAAAGTTTCTTGTAGAACATATCTATTGGAGAAATTTCTTCCATGTTTTGTCTCTGAAATGTCTTATTTTGCTTTTTATTTTAAGGATTATTTGTGCTGAATATAGAACCCCCCCCTTTTTTTTTGGTTTTTTAAAGAATGTCATTTTTTTGCTGGTAAGGAATCAGCTGCCGGTCTCATCATTTTTTCCTATGTAATGTGTCTTCTCCCCCTGGCTGATTTTGATATTTCCTGTTTATCTTTGCTTTTCAGTAGTATAACTATGGTGTCCTTGATTTGAGTTTCTTTGTATTTATCCTGTTTGTAGTTTACTTAACTTATTAAACCTGTGGAGTGGTTTCTTTCATAAATGTTAGAGAAATTCATGGCCACTATCTCTTCAATATTTCTTCTGTCCTATTTTCTCCCCCTTCTCCATCTATGATGCCAAATACATATATATTAGACTACTTGATATTATCTTTCAGTTCTTGTGTCCTGTTTTATTGTTCATCTTTTTGCTTGTAATGATCTGTCTTCACATTTACTGATCTCATCCAGTGCTGTTCTCTGTCTGCTGATAAATACACCAAAGGACTTTTATCTTTATCATTTTTCCCCTTTATTTCTAGCATTGCCATTGAGGTCCTTTTATGGTTTTCATCTCTCCATCTGCTTTCTCATGTTGTGAACCTTTTCCAGTATATTCATCATAGTTGTTTTAAAGCTACTCTCTAAAAATTCTAACATCTGGACTATATCTTATCTAATTTGTTTCCTTTCTTTATGATGGATCACATTTTCTTGCTAATTTGTATATTTCATATTTTTATTGAATTTCTAACATAAATAAAGATTGAAGTAAATAATTCCACCCAACCATTAGTATGTGGGTTGACAATCTAGTTCCAGTCTAATCCATATTTGAAATAAATCTGGACTTTGTGTTGCTTTAGTTAGATTCATTTCACCACAAGCTTAAAATTTGTTGATATAGAATCTGAATGTCTAGAGTGACCCTTCCCCCCCCTTTTTTTAATCCTGCCTCTCCTCGTTGTAGGTAGCTCTTGCCTAGTACACAGTGAAAGGCCTCAACTGCCTGTGAGACATCTCTCAGACTTCTTTCATCCTGCTTTGCCTTCCCACTTCAATGGGTCCTATGTGTCTCTGCCTCAGGAAGGTCCCTTTTGGCTTTCCTGCCCCACCTCCAGCTATACAGCCATGGATAGCCCCTGCTTCATACTCAATGGATGAGGCTCAGAGTATCGCTAAGGTTTCTCCCAGTTCTCAATCCCTACCCTCACCGTTCAGCAGGTTTTGTGACCCTGTTTCAGAGGTAGAGGGGCACTTTCAGTTCTCCTACCCTTCCCCCAGGGGTAGCCAGCTGCTTCCAGTTCCTCAGTGTAAGAACCAAATTATCTGCGGAGTTTCTCCAAGTCCTCAACTCCACTTTCAAATATTAGAGATCCACTTATGACTGTGCCTCAGAAAGTGCCTCTTTCAGCTGACCTACACTGCCCCCAGTTTTTCTCATTAACATTTTGCGAAGGCCTATCGAGTGTGGGCACACATTTCTCTTATTTCTAGAGTTCCTGGATTGTAAGCTGCCATACAGTATACATTCAGACTTTAAATTTCTGATAAGTTCAGGTGATTTTACCCACATCTATGGAGACTTCCCCCTCTTCCTCTTTCTCTTTCAAGGAGGAAAACAGTAACAACGCTCTTTTGTCTTAGAAGCAGTCTGACATTTTTTTGGATTTTTTACTTTATGTAGTTTCTTTGTGACTTCTGCTTTCTAATAGGCTTTAATAAACTGGGATTATGTAGGTTATTTAGTTTATTGTTATTGCTTGGGTGGGAGCAACATTCTCCTGTGACTTTCTGTACTCTACATGGAAAGATAGGCTAGTATATTGGAATTCTCATACAACTTCATTCTAGCCACTAATTGCTTTTTTATCTAATATGGCTATAGAAGACAATTAGTCATAGCAAACATTTACTTATTAGTAATATACTAACTAGATCTCAGCTTATGCCAGACAATATTTTAAGCATTTTAAAATCTATTATCTCATGTATCCTTCATAACCAACAATTAAATCCTAATATTATCTTCATGTTAATGCAAGGATACTGAGCTTCTGGAAGTTTGAGTGAATAACCCAATGTATAAAGAACTCAAATGATTCAATGAGATAAGGCAAGCAATGAAATAGAAAAAATGGGGAAAAGAAATGAGTAGCAATACACACACAAAAAAGGAAAGGCAGATAGCTCATAAACATATGAAAAGGTGTTCAACCATATTAACCATATTATATTATAATCATAATTTCTTCCAGATAAGTGTTAACTCAGGTAACATCAAGGGTTGTCAAAGATATGGGACAGTGGGTACTCTCATCCAATAGTGATGTGCATATCTACTGATACGACCACTTTGGAAGTTGGTACAATAGCATCAATTAGGCAAGTTGAACATTTGCATGTCCTCAGCCAAGAAATGCTACACTACCACTTGGTGTATACTTTTGCGAAACTCTTGCACAAAGACAACAGAGTCTTGCACGTGAAGATTTTTTTCAAAATGAGGATTCAGATCTAGATACTCTTTTGAATTCCTGCTCACAACTACTACCCTATTCCCAAAGTAACCAGAAGTTCAGTTGTACTCCCCCTAGGAAACATAGAGCTCTGATTAAGTTCCTGAGAGACCTTACAGGGAACATAAATGTAGGAGCAGATGATATGTTCAGAGACAATAAAGCATCCAATTAGACGCCAGTCACCAGTCATGAGTCATTCTCTAATGGGTGAAGATGTATGGATTCCTATAGCAGCAGCACACTCCTATTAAGAAATAAAAACCTGTAATGAGCTTTAATGGATCTGTATATGGTTCTGTTTACAGCAAAGTAACCCCATCTTTTGTGGTGAGTGTTACTTTGGGATACTACAAAATCCTTCTTCCTTAGAGATAGATGCTGCAACTGGGAATTAGGGAAAGTTTTTTTTTTTTTTCCAGTTTTTACCCAGCTGAAATATACAACCAATATAATTCAAATTATATAAACATAGAAATCATTCCTTTTTGTATTTCCAAATAGCAGTCTCAACACCTGTGTTAATAGATCATCCAGTAATAAACATTCTTGTAACTAAACTCACTAATATGAATATTCAAACTATTCCAGCCAATGCTACCATTCAGAATATTACTTTAAAACAATTTGTTTACAACTAATAAACCTATTAATGGGTTCCAGAATTCATGTCTTGGGAAAATATTGGTACATTTGCTGTCAGAGGAAAGCCTAACAAAGTATTTTTTAATAATGTCACAGGACAATAGAGGTTTTTTTTTTTTTTGAAGTATTGTGTTTAATTGTAGGATTATATACCCTACAGTCACAACAATACTATTTTCTTTTTCCTAAAATTTCTTTGAACTACACCTAAAATAAGTGACAACAAATTGAATTTTGTAGCACCAGATAAAACATTATGAACTTAATATTGAATAAGTGATTTGTTTTTAATGGACTATATGCAGCCATAGCCCTATATCACGGTACAAGATTTTGTAGGTGAAGTTCAGTGTTGTTAATCAAGATCAACTCTAACATGATGCTTATTGGTGTTACATGTAAGTGGATGAGAAAATGTACTGAGTGACAGTGCCATGTCAGAGCCACTATATTCAATGTTACTACTAACCATCTAACATTTTTCATTAGACACCAACTCCAGTATAGGTCGGGGTGGGGGAGGAATTATAGTTAGTTGGGTTCTGCTTCACTGGACCCATTGAAAATGGCTTTTCTCTCTCCATTGGTTTCTCGGGGGTGGGGATTGATCTGTGAATCTCTTGCATGATATGTCTGAAGTTTTATATGAGTGCACAGTGTCAGGTGGTGTCAGATTCTCTCATTACCAGGCAGTAAAGGGAGGCTAGATTGATCAGGACTTATCATTTTCATAAGGTATGACTCTCTTTTGATTTTTATGGACAGCAGGCTTTGTGCTTTGTTGCATGATACAGTCAAAGAAACCAGTGTTGAGGACTAGTTGCTGACTTCAGTATTGTGAATGGTAAATAAAAGCTAGTTCTATAACATGTTGATTCCCTTAAAAGCTCTCAATTCATTGGACTTTCCATAATTTCTTTCCTTTCCCATGTGTTTCACTCTACCTTACAGATTGCACTTCCCTTAAGAAAACCAAAGGGAATGTCTACCCCTTGTCTTTTCAATGACTACATCCTCTCCACACCAGTAGCAAGGGCAGTCTGTTGTCCCTGCAGCACTCAAGTACACATTTCAAACAGTGTTGGTCCATAGCCAATAGTAGAAGAAATGCCTTATGGGACCACCATGTTTGGACGTTCATTTCAAAGTCCCTCTTCTCTTAAACTCAGTAATTCCACAAATTACTTAGCATGAAATGAAGCATGAAGTGAAATGAGAAACGTTGATTTCCTAGAAGTTTTTGTTTACCATTCCTATTGTCATAGTTCATGTGGTGAAAGCCTACATAAACACTGCTAAGCCCATGGATTTCTGTATTTTGTTACATTAGAACTTGACAGAGACATATTTACATTATAAAATATACTCCCCCTTGTGCTTCTTAAATGATTCCATTGCCTGAAACTCACATCTTGTAGCTGTGGGAATAAGAATGTTATCTTTAGGTCAAATTACTGTGTGGTGAAGCACAGATCAATTTTCAGTTTAATGCAAATTCTGTTTTGGGGTTCTGTATGAAATACCCATTGCCTTTGAAGTGATTATTTACATTTTATTAAAGAAATGGTGATTGTGATTTATGAGATGCTATTAAGTTGAAACAGCTTTATTAAAAGCATCTCCACTTGTATGATGATATACCAAGATCAGAGTTCCAATTATGGGACTTGAGAGAGGTAACATCACATATGCTTTTCATAGTGCACATACTTTCTTTTGTGCAACATTTTTTTGAAAGTTTTGTCTTTAATTTTCCTGATACCATAAAATAACCAACCATGGCATTATGAACACATTAATTCTTAATTGTCAAAATTTGATAAATCAGACAGAAAAGACAAGTACAATATGATCTCACTATAAGTATAATTTGGAGGAAAAAAAAACCTCATAAATACAGACACTAGATTGGCGGTTGCAAGAGGCAGGGAATGGGGTGGAAGGAAAGGGTGAAGGGAATCAAAAGGTACAAACTTCTAGTTATAAAATAAGCAAGTCATGAGGATGTTCTGTAAAGCATTACAACTATAGTTAATAATACTGTATTGCTTATTTGAAAGGTGCTAAGAGAGGAGATGTTAAAAGTTCTTATCACAAGAAAAAAGAAATTGTATAGCTATGTATGGTAACAGATGTTAACTAGATATATTTCAGTGATCATTTTGCAATATATGCAAGCATACACAAATAATTATGTTGTACACCTGAAATTAATATAATGTTATATGTCAATTATGCCTCAATAAAAAAAAAGCGAAGGAAAAAAAATTTGTTTCAGTAATTTCCAATTAATTCTTGGCCCCATTATGATACTGGAACTCATCTTCTGAGGATGGGCATGTGAAAGGTTAGAAGGTCTCTTTCCTCTAATTCATGAATTTAATTTGTCCAATTAATCAAACAATAGGTGGCATCTGTTCCTTCCTTGACCTTGAAGTTCATTTGCCGTTATTATTCCATAAGAGACTTTGCCACCTTTTTCAAAGTTACTTTATATAAAATTACACAGGTCATAATTAAAAATCTAGAAAAAAAAAATCTGATCCAGAGATCCTAAATCTGTTGAATAAGTTTTCTATCCAGGGTGGCATGAAAGCATTTTGTCATTGGGAAAGCCATCTCACATTTTATTGTCTCTCTTTGTTTTACTGCAAAGGTTGATTTTTTTTTTTTCCGAGAAAAAAATAGAGGCCTTATGTGTGTGTTTTCTAAAACATAAGCACTTTCCCCTCAGTTTTGCTATTTATTAAATTATGAATATACTGCTAAACAGCATTTTAACATTACAGCCCAAACCCATTCAGTTAAATGTCCACAAAACCAGAGTAAACAAAAATTGAGAAGATTTGAAGACTATTTGTTTTTACATAGTGATCTTTTTCTTCAGTGTTGGTATGAATTAAAAGTATAAACCAGAAGCAAGAAAATGCTTGAAGTATTTATGGAAATATTTGTTTTTAAGCTCCTTATAGCACTTCAGGATCACCTACTTAATGCACAAATAATTGATGTGCTAATTACAAATCTTTTTTGTCTGGCGTATTTCCTCCTTTCGCAACTCTTAAAGCCTCATTAGTGAAGTTCTTCTATGGGTTTTGATGTTATCACAGCTTTAGAACACGTAAACCAAATGTCATGTGTCTTTTTCAAAAGAAACACAGCATGCTTCATAGTGAACTGGACTCCTTCTGATTTTCTATGGTTTCTGTGATGGAATTTTTATTTATGTCAAGACCAAGGTCAAGAACAAATGATTTTGCTGCATAATCACACTTGTGTGCAAAGAAAAGTTTACCAGTCTATTTATGTTTTGATCTATGCTGCAAAAAGGGAACTTAAAAGTATAGAATTGTGACATTTTAGAATTGCAAAGGTCCTCAGAGATAATCAATCCCATTCCATGTGTTTTAGAATAGATTTGATCTAGAGGAAATTGAACCCTAGAGAGAAATTAAGTGACCTAACCACATTAATGGCAGGCTTTAGAATAACCAGTGAATCTTCTACTGCAACGTCTAGTCCAGGGTTCTGGCTACTATGATTTAAATATTTTCCCTTGTCCACTTAAAAAAAAAAAATTAAGTTTATTTATTTTTGAGAAAGAGCGCAAGCAGGGAAGGGGCAGAAAGAGAGGGAGACACAGAATCTGAAGCAGGCTCCAGGCTCTGAACTGTCAGCACAGAGCCAGATATAGAGCTTGAACTCACAGACAGACCATGAGATCATGACCTGAGCTGAAGTCGGCCATTTAACCAACCAACTGAGCTACGCAGACGCCCTTTCCCTTGTCCACTTTTAAGTTTGCTTATATTTTATTTCTATTACTGAAATTTTATAATTTGGATATATATGTTGTTTAATAGGAGATTATATTGGATATATATCTCTCTGTAAAACATTTTAAAACTAGTTCTTAGATTGTGTATATGCAGTGCAGAGGGAAGGGAAATGCTGTAACATTTTCAGGGCATCTGGGATAAGACATATATTTTAGTAATATAATGCTTATATTAGGTCAGTTAAAAGAATTTCAATTATTTGGAACACCTAAATTCACTTTACTTAAATATCACCCTTCTAAAGTCATAGCATTTCAGTTGCATAGTAAAACTGTCTGGCACCTTTTATGTAATTTTTCATTTATTTTCCCATTTTGCAGAAGTGCAATTTATTATTATAAATTTAGATAATAAAATTATTCCTTGTCTTCAAATACCTCACTTGTATTTAGTGTCTACTACGGATCAGGCACAGTTCAAGTGTTTTCCCGAAATATTTTTATTTAGAACACTCTAGAACCCTACAAATTAAGTTTTCCAGTAACAGTTTGTCAAAAGAGAAACCTGAGGTTTAGAAAAGTTAAGTATCATATCCAAGGTCACAAAGCTAGTAAGAGTTAAAGCAGAAATTCAGACCTGGGCAGTCTAACAATGGAACCCTTGGTATCATGTTTAAAATATGATCTTGTATAAGATCCCCAAAGTCAATTTCTTTCTCAAGGGTGGTTATATCAGTAAATGACACTCTTTTATTCATGTCTCCATATTTTTACCTTGTAGAACCCACCAATAATCAGCAGGTCACTAGAAGTGTTCAAACAGAGATGAGAGTCATCTTTCAAAGAAATATGCAAGTGCTGAAGAGTATGGATATGACTTCTAAGATTCTATGAATTTTAGGTTTCTTGTAAAATGAATTTCACTAGGATACAGTGCTGAGAATAATTCGTATAGTTTTTTAAATTAGCATGATATCTTCATTGCCACTAAAATTTTTAAATTGAAGTGTTTGTTGTTGTTCAAATAGTGTTTCAAAGGCGTATATTTCTCTCCCAATTTCTCCCCTTTGTTTAGCTTTTATTGATTGCAGCATGGCAGAGTTGTAAGAATGCTGCCATTTGAAAATCAGAATCCTGGTGTCTTTAGGTGCCTTCTAAGGAAAAAAATATATATATATGTATACATTGTTAGTACTGTTTAGTCTGAGTTTTCCCCATCTCCCAAAGCAGAAAATGAGGCAAAGGTTTATTCATGGGTAGTTTAGTTTATTTGGAAAGAACAGATTTGTGAAGGATGGAGTGGTGGAACAGAGAGAGAAGGAAAAAAAAAAAAAAAAAAAACAAAAAACACCAGGATGCCTGTCAAGTTGGCCACAGAGCTCAATGGCTATAGAGACTGAATTTAATCTCCCCTCTGACCTTCTGAATAGCCAAATGAAATGCTTCTCAGAACTATTCACCTGGGGCAAGACGGGAGAAGTATTTGTTCCCCTGCATTTGTCTCCTATTGTCAAGTTTCCTGCACTTTCTGTCTGCACAACTATCACCCCTGAGATAATTCCCACAGGCTCTAAACTTTGCATTCAGAGAAGCCCCAGGACAAGAAGCATGAGGAATACCCATGTGAGCTCAGAGCAAAGCCCCCTGTGGTTGTATCTGCCCACAGCTGGCCAAAACCTGCTCAACTGGTCACTGTGCAGCATGAGTGAGGATTTGTGGTAGAATGTAAGAGGTTCATTTCCAAGGCTTATTATGCCTTCCAATTTTACTCTTTATTCTGTGTTTCTGACAGGTAGAGAAGCATGTGCAGCACAGCGGGAAAAAAATCTCTAGGTGTAGAATAGTAGGCACTTTCAAGTTTGGAGCATGGCTTCCTTCCCTCAACTCAGACCTAGCTGGTCCTGTGGTAAAATTAGTTAGAAATGTCCTGGGGAAAGGAACACAGCTTGATAGACTCATGGAATTGTAGAGATGGAGGGATCATGAAATGTCACTTAGTCCATCTGCTGCCCTGAAGCATTAATTCGCAACATATTTTATTGTCTTGACATTTGAATATAGTCAATTGATACAAATACTTGTTGAAAGAAAGGTTTACATACTTTCTTGGATAGGGTATCAGTCCTGACTGCTGGAGCCACAGGATGAATTCAGAAACTTAGTTCTTGTATCTACTAAGGGTAATCTAGTAGCTCTGGGCTCATCAAATTCTTATTTATGGATAAGATTGTCCTATGGCCAAGAACTCAATAAATAGGAAGCAGGCATAAATAAACAGGAATGTTGCATACACATTTTCTAACAGAAGTGTCTGTTATCTTTAGTTTAAATATATGCTCATGGTAAGTAACCTGGTTCTTCAATTTTTTGTTTGTTGGTTTTGTTTTGTTTTGTTTTCGTCAGTAGATTTTAATGAAATCAACATCTGACTTTTGCTTTTGGTAGGTTATAAACATTTTATATGAAATCACTTCTGGAAATCTTTTAATGCCTCCTCTTTGGGCTCATGTTCTTAGAATTTTTTGTTTGCAGTATAGGGGTACCAGTCCAAACTACCACAAACAAAATACATGCATACATACAGGCAGATAATCAAGCTTTTACTGCCCTAATAAAAAGTTCGTGGAATTTCTGGATTTCTTAATGACTGGATTCAAATGTTCAAGTGATATCATTAGTATTCTCTCCAACTCTTAACTCTGCTTTTGCCATAGTGGTTTAATTTCCAAATGTGGACACCAAGAAATTTAGATTTATGGTCTGTAAGCCTAGTAAACTCAGGGGAAAGGGAATGCTCTTTCCCACTAGCTCTAGAAAAATTTCCAGGAAACACTCTGATAAGTGGTTGTGATCCTTATCCATTGTTGTGGATAGAAGGATGGACTGAGCGTCATTTCGGACTGGGTCACGTGCTGACTCTTGAAAGACGTGGGTAGAAACAATTCCTCCCTATATGGATTGACATCAGAGGAGCCAGTAAATCTTTAGGAGTCAATCTGTATGTTGTTACCAAAAGAAGGGATGTTGAGACTGCAAAAATATTAGGTGTATCTTTCATGTTTCTCTAATGACATTTAAGAGTTTAGAAAGTCTGCCTCCCCACTGGTCCAGAAACTTCTAGAGGCCAAAGGCTGTTTCTTGTAAATTTTATTGAAACTATCATCTATCAGAGTGCCTGGCACTTACTACCGATTAAAAATTGAATTGGTCACAGTTTCTCTGATTAAAGATATCCCATGTCATTTGGGTCAGTTTATTTATAAAGTAAATCAAACACTTTAAAACTATATATGACAAAGAGCAACTATCACCTAATTCAGAGTACATCATGCAAAATAGATCAATAATTAACATTCTACCCGATAGGATCAAATGCTTAAGAAAAACAGTGTGGGTAGTGCTGTTGAAATCTACTTCAATTCTGTCCTCAAAACATTTCGTGATCAGTAGTAGTTCTGTAGATTTTTATGCATGTAAATAAAGTAAACGTGCAAATTAATAAAATTGTATCATGTTTCATCATGAATAATGAATAGCTGTGGAGTCTTCAATGAAAAAACTAGATTTGCTGCATTTTAAGCATTTCAACAAAAACAAAAGGGGGAATTCATTAATATGTAGTCTAGGTGTTTTTCTTTGTGTTTAATCTGTCACAGAAAACAAACTGTGATATTGTTAAATAAAATGAAGGCAATTGAATATCTATCCAGGTTTGGACATTCTCTTACCATCACATCTTATCTGTCATTCACGTGGGGATAAAATAATATCTCCTGCTTTAAAAGAAAAATTTCCAAAGTGCTGAAATAATTTTACACAATTCATGGTGAATGTAAAAATAACCTACAATAGGGTCTTATGCCAAATTAGGCAGCACTTTAGAGAAGCAGGGAATAAAGGCTCAAAGTGAGAGGGAGCTAGGAAGAGAGCATTCTCCTCCTTGTCAGAATAATTGGTTCATTAAATGGAAGGAGAGAAGGGGAAGAGATAAAATGGGAGGAGAGTTCCCACTATTAAATATGTATTGCACAAGGTCTCTCTCAACTTGCTTTGCAGCATCACGGCTGATATACACAGACCCTAATAAGCAGCAAAGTGAATAGGGAGCTGGAGTCCCAATTGTTCAATCTGTTTTTTTTCCCCCAGTGATAAAGAGAAGGGTGCACCGGTTCCCCTAATCCCAGGGATCAGAACCTGAAGCTAAGCAAAAGGAAGAAAGGGCTGATTAAAGCCACAGCAGTCAAGACCTTTGTGCAGTTGTGATATGTGGGTGTATATAGACACATGCCTGTATAAAGAGCACACATGTGGTCAGTGGAGTGCTGTGAGTGAGCCTCTAGGATGAATAGTGCCATTATAAACATAAGTCATTATTAGTAGCCAGCATAAATAGGTTGGCCTGTCATGGGGTTAAGATC
This sequence comes from Panthera onca, assembly GCF_046562875.1. Lineage (NCBI taxonomy): Eukaryota > Metazoa > Chordata > Mammalia > Carnivora > Felidae > Panthera > Panthera onca. Next base: position 56,955,896 of record NC_138339.1, read on the forward strand.
TGTGATCCACTGGGACTTGCCACTCTTCAGAGCAAGGGGATGCTGCTGTTAACAGAAAAATCTGTCTTGAGAACATATCCAAGAGCCTATGGAAAAGTGGTTGCTCGTAGATGTGGTCTTTAATTAAAGTGGTTGTTGTAGAGAGAAGGTCATCAATCGGAGGTGACCCTTGGATCGAGTTTTGATCTCCAACTCACTGTTCAGTTTTATTCAAGGGACAAAGAGTCAGGAGGGAACCAGAGGGAATAATATCAAGGCAGGAGACACATTTACTTGTGATGTGTAAAACCATAAAAGGTTCAAAGTTTGGGTTTGGTTCAAATAAAATCCCAAGAGTTCAGATGGTTTTCTAAACCCTCTGAACCTCATCAATGCAGAGAACCGGCTGAAAGAAATCTTGCAAGAGCAAAATGGTTCTCAAAACGTTTGGCCACTTGACTAAAAATTCTGGCCAGAAAAATACCATCAGCAACTTAGGGAAGTCTAGGCAAATGACATGGAAAAGTGTCCTTTAAATGTCCTGCAAGGCAGCTTTCCCTGGTTTTAGCTACTGTTTGTTTGCCCAAAGACAGTGAGATTATGAATGGAGGCACGAATGGTGTCCATAACATTTAAAAGAAATCTCATCAAGAAACAAAAAACTAGAAGGCCTTACAGAGTCACAGGTTATTGAGATTAGAAAACAAACTGTAGAGCCATGGAATGCTCAAGATTTGGGACAGCAGCATTGTCTTCCAAAGCAAAGTCTGTCTTCCATGTTTCCTGACTTTTCTACTCCTAGAATAGAAGCTGAGGAAGAACAATTCTGGAAAAATCAGTCCATGAGGAAAGAGAGAATCTAAATTTTCATAACCGCCTAGCCCATTTTTATGCCTTCACCTTGATTGCCATCACCTCTCCTGCGAAGATATAGGACTGACCATGGGCAAATCTTAACAGAATTTCTTCTCTTAGCATCCTCTCTTTACCATCCATAATACGACACACTTCTAGATTCTTTGTAAGTTCTTTCTCTACTGTGACTACCCAGGATTTCTCAACCATGGATTTCTCTCACCTTCTGTATCCTGGTCTTTTCTTCTTATTTAGTCATAAGTATCCTCCTAGCATTGTAGTTGGAAAGAACAGGGCAAAACAATTTATAGTCAGATATGTGTGTGAGAGAATAGCTTTATGTGTTTTCTCTGCTGAGGTAAATTCCCTTTCATGAGAATAATTTTCTAATAAAAATAATATCCAGTGGTGAGGGGGAATCCTTAGAAGAGGGAATCCTTAACATCCTTCATTTATACAGCTGTAGTGGATAATGTTGTCCTATGTGGATCCTTTCACCCTCCCCCCAACTTCTGGAATTATGTACCTGCTGAGAGATCACAGGTACATCTCTCACTGGCAAATGCCCTTGACCTCAGACTGGCTTCACCCAAGAATATGCTCTCACTCTTCCAGGGACAGCTGTGACCAAAGATGGGCAGATACAGGAATGGAGAGTCTTTCACCCCTTCCCCCATAATAAACCCTAATTTGAAACAACCCTGAAGAACCAGCCTAGCTCCAGATCACCGCCTTGTTTTTAGGATCACCTACAGCTTTGGTCACAGTCACTTATCATTCATCTCCTACTGCCTCATCCTGCCTTCCTCACGTGCTTACAGTTGTGTCTCCTGAGATCACTCTCTAATAACCCTTGTGCGAATAACTCTCTGTTTCCAGAAATACTCAATGCAAAACAGTATTTCTCCTTACATTCTCAAGTAGGCCAGTCAGCTTCTCATAAATACTACTGTTTAGTAGAATCCTGCTGCAGATAGCAGAGTGGCTTACATCTTGCATTAGGAAAAGAAGGATGTTGTAGGGGGAGCTGAAGGGGAGACTGTGTGAGGAAGAGTGAATGGAGGTCAGTGGGGGCCCTGGCAATTATGGGTGCATAATAATGGGTCTTAGCATACTACAGGAGAACCTTCGCCTCTGTCAGACAAGCTATCATTCCATTTTCACCTCCAACCTGCAAATTTCAACACTGATCCTTACTTTTTATATCTGCCCTCCATGTTGCAGGTACAAAAACATTTCAGAACAAATGTGATCTGATCATTTTCCTATAAATAGAGATCTTAATTATCACATTTATCCATTTTATTTCTTTTGAAAGGTTTTTAGAGGTTGTATATCAATGACATCCCTTCCGAAGGATTTGCATTTGAAAGGCTGTTGTTCAAATTTAATTCACATTTGACACAATGTTTTCTCTTGCAGAACATTATGGAGTATCTGAAAATCAGCTTTCAGCAGGGTCTATTCTACATCCCTCTGATCATTTCCCTTTTTATTATGGGTATATTCTGAGTGAATTTCATGTGTGTTGTGGAAATGAAGAAAAAATCAGAAAGTGTTCATAGACTTTATTCAGTCCCATTTTGATTTTTAACCTGCACTTCCTGTATTGTCTTCCCCATGGGAAGGGCTGCCAACAGGAGCCTGCAGGACAGTGTCTCTGGGCTTCCTGGGATTTCTGGGGGCCAACACAAGCATTAACCGGAAGGGAGCTCAGTGCCTTGTTGATGGAGAGTCACAATTAATTTCTTCCTCTGACTCTTTGCTCTTCTCCTGTGAGAGCAAGTCTGTATGAAATCACTCCACGTGCCCCGGTGGTTTGTTTTGCACATCAAGCTCCAGCAGTTCTCAGTCAAAACGAAGGTTACCTCCCACAAACCCAAGCTAGAGTGAGGGCTCTCTTTAAGGGCAGCAGGATGTGCAGCTTCCCTCCTGGCTAATCCCATTATCTCAGGAAAAAAAAATAATAATGTTGGGTATTGATAGAAGAGGTCCCCTTCCTGGGAGAGCTGTCCAGAGAGGGGATTAGAGGCAGCAGGCATTAGCAGCTATTTGTTTTGTATGTTGTTCTCATGTTAGGAAATCTTGTCCCTGCGGTGAGAACCCCTCCCCCAAAGAAGATACACACCAAAATCAGATGCAAATGCAGGATACAGAGTAAACTGCAGAATGGTATGCTGTCTTCATATCATTGCTCATTTTACAGGTTTTGTCAGTTGCTGAAAAACGGTGGAGGATAATTGGCCTGAGATGTAAAGCCACACTCGGCTGTTCCAAGGAACAAAGAAAGACAGCTTTAGCCCACAAGGCCATATTTTGTGAAACACACTCTTCCTTTTTAGTAATGAGCAGATACACAGTGCTCCTTCTCAGCTCTGAAAAATCTGTAGCTTTCCCCCTGCAATGTTGTACAAGGCATTTAAACTGGTGCCATTTGTAATGCCGTGGTCGGTCTCATTGAACCGAGAGCCTACACTTGTTATCTTAAGGAAAGGCGAATGACTGCAACACTCTGGCGCGGCTGTGTGAGAGCCGCAATATCCTTCCAGCATATTTGACCTTATGACGATAGCATCAGAAACAGTGATAGCAAATAATCAGGACCCCAAAGCTGCCCGTCCTGGCCACTATCGTGATCTTCTAGATGTATTCCATGTTTCCTGTTTAGAAGTGGGCAAATATTTGTCAAGAAATATAAATATGAAAATCTGACTGGGGAATTCAGGTCACACGGAAAAGACACAAGTAGCCCATAACCCCCAGGGGAGTCATAAATATGTTGTCATAAAGAAAATGCATTCCCCATCCAAACTCAGTCATCCTCCTCCACTGTTGGCACTGTGACATTGCCAAAGGTGACCGTGATGACACCTCTACTTTTTGTTCTTACTTTCTTCTTTGAATTCTGTCACCATCCTGACTTCTCTTCTTCAAAGTCCCTCCCCTACCTCATGTCATTTTCACTGGACTTTACTTGCTTTGCTTTAATCCACTGTGGACACAACTGAGTGATCTTAAAAGCCAAGTTGATTATGTCACCTCCTTAACAAAAAATGTCCAATCACTCCCATAATCCTTAGAAAAAAATCAGAACTCTTCAGCAGAGGCCAAGACTAGGCACAATCTGTGCTTTCCTCTTAATTACTTACCCATCATAACGTACTTCTTCTCCCTCTTTATACTCCAGGAACAGTGAGCGGCTTTCTTCCTTCTGGGACACACAGAGTTTCTTCTTTCCCAAACCTTTCCTCAGATGCCCCCTCTCCCTACTTTTACTTACACTAATTAATTTCTTAAATGACTTAGTTACTTCCTTAAACTAATTATTTCTTCTCCCCACTCAGGTCTCAGCTTAAATGTTACTGTCCAGTTGGAGTCTTTTTTTTTTTCTTTTTTTTCTTTTCACAATCCTTTATTAATTTCAGGTGCATAGCATAGTGACCCAACAGCCCCATACAGTAAGCTGTGCTCATCACAATCGGGGCAGTGACCACCTGTCCCTACACAACACCACTACAGCATTATCGACTATATTCCCTAAGCTGCACCTTTCATACCTGTGACTTCTCCATTCTATAACTGGAATTTTGTACCTCTTTATCCTTTTCACCTATTTTGTCCATCCCTCTAAGCCTCTCCCCTCTGGAAACCACCAATTTTTTATTTATGTTCTATGTATTTATGATTCTGTTCCTGTTTTGGTTTTTTTCTTTGTTCATTTGTTTTGGTTTTTAGATTACACATATAAGTGAAATCATTTGGCATCTGTCCTTCTCTGTCTGACTTATTTATTCAGCATAATACCCTCTAGTTCGATCGTCCCAGATGGCAAGATCTTGTTCATTTTTATGACTGAGTCATATTTCATTGTATATAGCACATCTTCTTTATCTATTCATCTATCAATGGACATTTTAGTTGCTTCCATTCTTTTATGAATAATGCTGCCATACACATGGGGGTGCATATATCTTTTCTAACTCCTGCTTTCGTTGGGGGAGATAGATATTCAGTAGTGGAAATACGAATCATATGCTATTTCTACTTTTAATTTTTTTGAGGAAATTCCATACTTTTTTCTACAGTGGTTGTACCAATTTACATTCCCACCAACAGTGCACAAGGTTTCCCTTTTCTTCCATCTTCACCAACACTTGTAATTCCTTGTGTTTTTCATATTAGCCATTCTGACAGGTATGAGGTGAAATCTTATTATGGTTTTGATTTTCATTTCCCTGATGATGAGTGATATTGAGCATTCTTTCATGTGTTTGTTGGCCATCTGTACATCTTCTTTAGAAAAATAGATATCCATGCCTTCTATCTGTTGTTAATTGGATAATGTGGTTTTTCTGGTGTTGAGTCGTATAAGTTCTTCAGTTGAAGTCTTTTTTAACCAATTTATCTGCAGTAGTTTCCACCACTCCCTGTTATTTTATATCTAAGCTTTTAGCTTATTCCTTACAGGTAAATAGGTACAATCATTTGTAATTATTTTGAATATTTGTTTTCTGCCTCCTCTAAACTATAAACTTCTTGAACTCAAGAATTAGGTCTTTTTTCCCCCATTCCCCTTTTTTCTCCCTGTTATCTGCAGATCCTACCACAGTACCTGCCATATATCCCATATTTAGTAAATATTTATTGATTAAGTAAATGTTTCCATGTGGCTTATTTTATTTTAGACCTTACTTTAATGTTCTTCCTTATTTGGCCCCCTAAAGAGCGGAACTTAACATCCCATCCTATCCTCATCTTCAACATTTTTGTGGACTCATGGAACACCTTCCTTTCTCTTCCTTTATCTTCTGTATTTCCACAGGGAAAGACAAAGCCAAAGTAATGTCATTGAGCATAGGAGAGGGCATTGCAGATGGGAAGGAGAGATAACATACGATGGAGGGCACCAGCATGGTTCCGTGTCTTCTCAGGGGGCTCCTGGCAAAATGAGAGCAGAAACAAGCTAAGCAGATGGTTGGAGTCATTTGCTTTTGCAATTCAGTTGTTTATGTTTTGACTGCCTTCCTGTCACTTTCGGCTCTTGAGCCCTTATACAGGCAGGGTCTTGTCCATGATTATTATTGGAGGTGTCACCTAATGAAGTTTGGGTATTTTATAAACACTGACTGGTTGGTAGTAAATTTTTTAAGTCAGTGCAGGGAAGTTCAGGAATTATATATGATAAACTTGACCTGAACCAATGATGTTTCACATTAGTTAGATGACCTTGAATAGAATTGGCCAGAGCTTCCTACATACATTTTCTCAAACAGCTTTTATAATACTAATTACTCTCATGATATCAGGTGGACTCACCATCTGAATGTGAAAAAACCAAGCCATTTTTTAGTAGTTGAGCACTCCTAAAGCATAGCAGTAGGAGCTTTTAATATACAAAGTTCACTCATTCGTTTCACATTTATTGTTGTAGACACTATTTGTTGATGGTATAGAACACACGGAGAAATAGCCCTTGCCTTTTCACCTTATTCTTTTTAAACTAGAATGTGAACAAAAAGAAAAACAAAAATCTACTCAACTAACACAATCAGATTTTATTTGTTGAAAAGTATGTCTGATACTACCCTGGCCTTGTCACTGTTTTTGTTTGTTTGTTTGTTTGTTTGTTTTGTTTTGTTTGTTTTTTATTTTGTTTTAAGACTGAAATTTTTCTTGGATTAGGGCTGAAGCTGACAAAAATGTGTTGTTCATGGGGTTTTACCAGCATGAAAGCTTTGAGCTTGATAATCATAGAGAGGCCAACAAATCAGACAAGAAACCATTGGTAAAAGCATTTATACATATGATGTAGTTAGGTTTTTGTTTGCTAACTTTTTTCTATAATAATAAAGTCTAAGAGTATATATTTAAATTTAATATAAAAATAAAACTGCAATTTTTAATATGCCGAAACTATTTTTTTTTTTACAAAATATAGAAAGCATGTAAGAAAACTTTATGATTTATAAATGTCAAAAATGGTGACCATGGATGATCAGGATGAACAGCAGATCTTATTGATCTATTACAATCATTATCATGAAGGTTGGGTATGTGGACTTCACCATGTATTTTTAATCAGTATTTGCATATTATGTTTAGATTATCCACAAAGTGTGAGTCACACATGGTATAAGTCGATTGCATGTTTACAAGATAATCCTGTCAATAACTGTAAAGGATGTGAGATTTTACCTTACTTTCAGATTAACAAGGTAGCTTGCCACAGTTTCATAGATGCTAGCAGAAACGTGAGACTTCTGGATTAGAGACACATGGCTTTATTACTCATAGCACTACAAGCAGTATAACTTTGTTTGCATTAGTTCCTCTTGACCTTCAAGTCCCAGAGGGCAATGGCATGATGGCCCCAAGTAGATGCCACACTCACAGTAGAGCTATGTCATTCTGAAGAACATTGACCTTAGGAAATCCCAATTATTTAATGGCACAGCTAGTGGGGCACCTGGGTAGCTCAGTTAAGCATCTGTCTCTTGATCTAGCTCAGGTCTTGATCTCAGGGTTGTGATTTCAAGCCCTATGTTGGGCTCTCCACTGGGCGTGAAGCCTATGAATGAATGAATGAATGAATGAATGAATGAATAAAATAAAGTATGTATGTATGTATATTTGTATGTATGTGTTGGAGCAACGGAGTGGCTCAGTCAGTTAAACGTCTGACTCTTGATTTTGGCTCAGGTCATGATCTCACAGTTCATAGTTTGAGCCCTGCATCCATGGAGCCTGCTGAGTAATCTCTCTCTCTCTCCCACTCTCTCTCTCTCTCTCCCTCTCCCCCTCTCTCTCTCTCCTTCTCTGCCCCTCCCTCACTTGTATTCTCTCTCTCTCTCTCAAAGTAAATAAACTTAAAAAAATGTGTTATGGGGAAGACACAGCATTTAAGAAAAATTAAAAAATAAATAAAGGCACTTCTAAGCAAACCTACCTAGTCTTTGCCCCCAAGGGAGTAATTATCTTTATTATATTCTTCGGTGGGGGGGGGGGGAAGGTACCCTTTGCCCCAGAGGGAGACACTATCTCTATCTTCCAAAGTTGTTCTGCTGTATAAATATTCTTGAAAAGATAGTCTGAGACAAAAACTGTTACAAAACATGTAGAGATGTCATAAAGAGTTATTACCCTGTAAAAATATTGCTCACTGTTAAATGGGCATGCTAAAAACGATTCTCAGTTTTAAATAAAACACTTTAAGCAAGAAGTTAAAAGACATAAAGAGGGCAGTGTATATTTACATTTTGAATGAAAGTTTTTTGCATGAAAAATTGATATTTAAACTTCAAGTTTGAGAAGTCACATTCTGACAATTTTTAAAGAATGTGAGCCCAGCTTTGGTATACAATAAGCCATCATCCTTTTGATGCAGAAAGATGAACACATTATCAGAATGTTTAGTCCAGAAATTTTGAAATGAAGTATTTGATTTCTGAGAATGATAAAATTGCTTCTTTAAAAAAAATGTTAAAATTTCAGAATATTAAAACTGAAACCTCTTAAAGAATTTCTGTCATGTCAGAAAATGTTTAATGTCCATTGGCATAGTTTAACTCCTACATTTCCCACACACTGCACAGTTACAATTAATTTCAGTTTGCAGAATCTGCCCCAAAGAAAATTCAGAAAGATGAGTCCACGTGTTGCAATGGCCTTTGAGTGGTTAGAACATTCTACTTAAAGTGATGAAAATAGAGAAAATGGAGATTTCCAACAAATTGCAGCAACTGAAATTTTCCACATTATGTAGTTTTCTGGTTTAATGAATGCCTTATACTTCTATCAAATATCTACATAACATATCTATGCCATTTACAGTGAGTTGGAAACTAAGCAATATATAGGGTGTCGTTTGTGCTCTCCAGGAACTCACAGCCTAAAAGAGGAGTTTAAGAGAAACTAGATTGATCTAGCCATATGGCACTGTACACTTCCTAAATAGTAATAAATTATACGGGACCAAAATTTATTTAAGGTTAATCAAGAGGAAGAAAAAGAAAATACTTTCTACATATAACTACACTCTCTTCTCCTTAGAAACACCACAGTTAAATCCCTTAATGAAAAATAGCTTGATGAAAATGGATAATAAGCCAAATTCAGGTTTTCAAGCTTTTATTTGTGACCTTGAGCAAGTTTGCTAGCCTCTATTTGATTTAAATGTTTCATGTGAGGATGGAGATAATGATATCACCTACCCAGTAGTGTTGTTGCAAAAAAAATAAAATAAAATAAAATAAAATAAAATAAAATAAAATAAAATAAAAATAAGAAAAATGGAAAATATTTGTGACAGTGCTCAGCACAAAGTTAGCACACAAAGAATACTGGATATCATAGATGTGATTGTTGATGTAAAGTGTAGCTTCACCAGGATAGTTTTCAAAAGTGCTATATTTGATAGTAGTGCCATATATTCATGAAGATAATTTACATTATGTACACAACAAACAATAATTCTGGTTAAATATTTTAACTTTTATTTTCTTTTTTATCAGCCATATTGAGATATAATTCAACACCATAAATACACCAATTTGGTATGTAAAATGTGATGTTTTTTAAGTCTGTCATTGGGTTGGGTAACCATTTATTTATCTTCTTTGGATAATTGCCTATTTAGATCCTTTATCTACCTTTTTTAATGTTTATTTTTTTAAAGTTGTTTCTAATGTTTTATTTATTTTTGAGAGAGACAGAGTCAGAGCACAAGTGGGGGGAGGGGCAGAGAGGGAGACACAGAATCTGAAGCCGGCTTCAGGCTCTGAGCTGTTAGCACAGAGCCCAACGTGGGGCTGCAATCCAGGAAGCATAAGATCATGACCTGAGCAGAAGTCAGAACTTAACCCACTGAGACATCCAGGTGCCTCTATCCTTTGTCTATTTTTAAATTGGGTTATTTGTCATAATATTGACATATGAGTTATCTATTCTGTAATCAAGTATCTTATAAGGCCTATGACTTGAAAATATTTTCTCCCATTCTGTGATCTATCTTTAATATCCTGACCTTCAATTCCTTGGAAGCACACAAGATTTTATTTTTAATTAAATATATGTTTTTCTTTTGTTGCTTTTGTGTTGGTGGCATATGTAAGAAGATTTCAAGCCCAAGAGCATGAAAATTTCCTTATATATTTTCTTCTATGGAAAAAGTATATACCATTTTACATACCCTTCTTCTATGAGGGTTTTAGCACTTATATTCAGGTCTTTGATTCACTTTGAATTAACTCTTTGTTTATGATGTCAAGAAATGCTCCAAATTTATTCTTTGCATGTGGATAATCAGTTATCAAAGTATCATCTGTTAAAAATACTATCCTTTTCCCCATTGAATTATCTTGGTGAAAATCAATTAACCATAAACATAAGGGTTTATATGTGGATTCTCAATTTTATTTCATTGATCAATACATCTATTCTTGTTCCAATATTACATTGTCCTGATTACTGTAGCTGTGTATCAAGTATGGAATTGTGTGGTCTCCCAATTTTCTTTTCAATATTGTTTTGACTATTCCGGGTCTCTTATATTTCCATAAGGATTTTAGGATCAGCCTTTAATTTCTGCCAAAGATGCAAGCTGGGATTTTGACATGGATTGTATTGAATCTGTAGCTAAATTTGTGGAGTATTACCATCTTAGCAATGTTGTTTTCCTGTCCACAAACATGGGATATCTTGTCATTTACTAATGCTTCTTTTAAAATTTTTCAACAATGTTGCATTGTTTTGACTTATTTTGTTAAATTCGTTCCTAGTTATTTTATAATTTTTGATGACTTTATAAATAGGATTATTTATTCATGTTTACATTGTTCATGGCTAGTGTATACAGATAAAATAGATGTTTATTTATCCTGTCTGCAGAGTTGCCAAACTCATTCACTAGTTACAATACTTTTTTAGAGGATTTCTTGGAATTCTCTGTATCTATCATCTATGTGCAAGATTTCATTTATTTCACTTCCTTGCCTAATCTCTCTAGCTGGAACTAACAGTACAGTGTGCATTGAATTAGTGCAAATGGACATCCTTGTCTTGTTCCTAATCATGGGGAAAAGCATATGGTCCTTTCTTCATCATGGTCTTCAGTCTGATGTAAGCTGTGGCTGTTTTGATTGATGCTTTTTATCAGACAGGAATTTCCCTTTGATTCCTAGTTTTGTTGCTTTTTCGTGAACACGTGCTGGATTTTGTCAAATGTTTTTCATGCATCTGTTGAGATTATCACGTAGTATTTTTTTTTTCCATTCATACCATGATATGGTGTATGACACAAGTTGACTTTCAGAAGTCAACCACCCTTGAGTGTGTGGAATAAATCCCACTTGAACACGTTGTATATTTTTTTATAAATGATACTAAATTCAGTTTGTTAGTGTTTTCTTGAGAAGGCTTACATCCATGTTCATAGGAGGTAAACATTTGTAGCTTTATTTTTCTTGTGAAGTTTTTGTCTGGTTTTGGTATGAAAATAATCCTGGCCTCATAGGATAAACTGGGGAGTGTTACTTCCTCTTCTAGTTTTTGAAGGACTTCATATAGTTTGGTATTAATTTCATTTTAATGTTTGGTCACATTCACCAGTGAAGCCATCTAGCTCTTGGCTTTTTTATTTTTTTGTGTGGAACATTTTAAATGACTAATTCAATCTATTTACACTTTATCAATCTATTCAGATTTTTTATTTCCATTTCAGCTCAGTTTCAATAGTTTTTATATTTCTAAGAAAGTGTCTATTTAGCCTCATTTATCTAATATTTCAGCATACAGTTGTTTATAGTATTCTCTTACGATCCTTTTGATTTCTAGAAGCCCCACAGGGATGACCCTGCATTCATTCTTAATTGTATTAATTTGAGCCTTATCTCTTTTTTTCTTGTTCACTGTAAAGGTTTTAGGATTTTGTTCCCTTTTTCAAAGAACCTGCTTTTGCTTTTGTTGATTTTCTTTCCTGATTTTCTATTTCATTAATTCCCACTGTAATCTTCATTGTTTCCTAGATCTGCTTTTATGTTTAGTGTGCTCTTTTTTTTTTCAGTGTCTTAAGATGGAGATGGGCTATTGACTTGAGATTTTTCTTCTTTTTTTAAATATAAGTAACACTTATATGTTATATAGTAACAGCTATAAATTTCTCTCTAACCACTAACTTAATTGCATCCCATAAATTTTGGTGTTTTGTATGTCCACTTCAAATCATCTTAAAATATTTTTTTACTTTCTTTGTGACTTCTTTGACTCATTGCTTATGTTGGAGTGAATTGTTTACTGAAAACATTATTTGGGAATTTCCCAAATGTATTTCTATTATCGATTTCCTATTTCATTCCATTTTGGTTGGAAACATACTTTGCATGGTTTAATTTTTAAATTTTTATTGAGACTTCTTTTACACTGTGGCATACAGCCTATCCTAAAGAATATTTCATGTGTACTTGAGAGAATATGTATCCTGTTGTAGTTGGGTAGAATGTTCAATAGGAGCCTGCTAGGTCTAGTTGGTTTATAATGTTGCTCTAGTCTTCTGTTTCCTTGTTTATTTTCTGCCTAGCCTAATTATTCTGACCATCATTTAAAGTGGGGTATCAAAGAGTATAACTAGTATTACTGAATTCCCTATTTCTCTTAGAGTCTATCTGAACTGATAACACTATTGCCACTCTAGCACTCTTATTGTTTCTGTTTACATATCATTTTTTTTTTCTCCTTTTCCTTTTAACCTATGTTTATCTTCAGATGTAAAGCATATCTCCTTTAGACAGCATATAGTTAGATTTTTTTTTCATTTTCTTTTCTTTCCTTTTCTTTCTTTTTTTAAATTTTTTTTTTCTTTTCTCTCGTCTGGCAATTTCTGCCTTTTGATTGAATTTACTCACATTTAATGTTATTATTGATATAGCTTGATATCTGACTTTTTAATTTTCATTTTCTATATATCTCCTGTTTTCTTTTTTCCTTAATTCTTTCATTACTGCTTTTTTTTTTTTTTTTTGGAATTAAGTGAATATTTTCTAGGATAACATTTTAAGTCTCCTAATGACTTTTACTTTTTTTTTTTTTTTTTGGTTATTTTCAGAGTGGTTGTTCCAAGCCTTACCAAATATACATCTTAAATTATGAGACAATAGTTCAGATTTATGCTGAGTTCCAATGAGATATGGAAATGTTGTTCCTCTATAACTGTTCTTTTTCCCAGTTTTTGCTATTGTCGCATACATATTATATCTATAAAATCTCTGGATATTAACATCTATCTTTGAGTCTTGTTTTGTTGTTGTTTGCTTAATTATTTGTTTAGTGAAATGGCTGGATGATTTTAGTGAAGTTTATTTCCTCTATAGTGTAGCCTTGGTGTGAACACAATCGCTCTGGGAGAGCTGTGGTTTTAACAGGACTCTCCTGTTTTTTTCCAGGTTTCTCCAGTAAGTGATCTGCCTTTGTTGTTATCACACCTAGCTAACAAGCCTCCAGTATTTGCCAGTTGATTTATCTATTGTTTTCAACAATGCCTCAGGGTATAAATTGCCCTAGAGTCTGATTCAGTGGAATTTAGTCCTGGAGGTAGGGTGGTTGGGTAGTGTTTGGGTAAGACTTTGAGGCAATCCCAAGAAAATTCTTAGCTGCCTCTTTTCCTGCCCCTCCACCCCCCTCCACCCCCCTCCCCGTCCATGTAAACTTCTACTTCATCTACAATTTAGCTTGTTCCTCTCAATTTAGCTTGTTCTGCCTCCTCCTAATTGCTTATCACTAAAATCTCTATTTTTTTTTTTTTTTTTGAGAACACTCAGGCTAGAACTCTCCCCCCACACCTCTGCCATCACCACACACACACACACACACGTACTACTCTAAATAATAGTCTTCTTGGAAAGAACAATGAAGTTGTCTGTTCTCACAATCTGCTTCTGCCCCTAGACAAAATCTCTGTACCATTGCTCTATACCTGTGGAAGGGAAAAGTAGCTTTCTTCCCTCAACATGACTTTGTGCTTTAGGAGTGGGACACTAAGTGAGGGTGATAGTTACTGGTATATTTATTTTGCCTCTTCTAGCATAGAACTTACCCCCTACTAGTGAGCTGTGGTGAGGGCAGGTGGTTCTCTAGTATTCTCAGTGCACCTCTCCTATAGTAGTTTCTGAAGCTGGGTAGAGGAGGAGAGCCCCAGATTTCTCAGCTACTGTTGCTTGAAATAGAGCTTTTGCAACACAGGGCAGGAAATGGTGAAAAATGATAGTGGCCTAATTCTCTCACAGGGAAGCCATAATTCTTGACTGGCTGCTAAAGAGAAAGGATGTTCTATGTTCTTGGCTGCACATACCCTGGGTAGGGCTTCTTCCATTAGGCTAGCTGGAGTTGGGGGAAGATTCTTGGTTCAAATGTGACACACTCTTGTTGTTCTTAACAAGATTTACTAAATTTATTTTTTTAATAATGTTTTTGTTTGCTGTATGCCCTTAGAAAATTTTCGCAGGCTATACGGTTGTTGTTTTTGATGTTTTCAGTAGTTTTCACTAGTTTTGGCTCTTTTGCTGGGAGGATGGTCTGCACTGTTTCTTGTTCTTCCATTCTTAAGGTCATTCTGTGCTATACTTATCAATAATGAATTTTAGCAATGTGTAAAATAATCTTACTGCTATACATTTTGGAAGAAATCAACTAGCTATTGTCCAATCGACCTTACTCATTGTAGCAGGAAATAATGTCTTTGTTATACCTTCTGTAAGTAAGGGTAGGAATGAATTCTTATCGCTTCTCAAGCATCATGCATTTCAACCTGATGTAGAATAACCGTGGGACTTTCGTGGGAACGACAGTAAGACTTGGGTTGCTTTATAAAGTCATGTTTATGAAGGACACTTGACTTTTCCATAATTTTTTTTTTATTTTTGTTTTTGTTTTTGTTTTTAAATACTACTACTCCTAGGCAAAGTCCTCAGGATATGGTCTCTATTCTATCTATCATGCAATTTCAGGTTTACTTCAGTTTGATAATAAGGAGGTCAGAATGTGCCTTTTCCAATCCAAAAAGTCCAAATTATTAGAAAGCTTAGACTACGGGCATTCAATTTTTGAAGGCTAGCTGGATGTGAAATTTTATTTTCATTTTTATCTGGATGCATTTCCTGCTCTGTATTTTCAATTGAATTAGAGATTTTTTTTTTTTTTTCATGACAAGCACTGCCTTTTGAGCAGGTAAGGTTAATCAGATTTCACCAAAGTCAGATTTTAATTTTACATAATTTTTGCAAAGCCTTTAACTATAGTTAAAACAAGAAAAAAAAGGCTAGCTAAAAATGTTTAGACCCGTGGTTCTCAACCAAGGGTGATTTTATTCTCTCTGTGTATTACCCATCCCACACACTCTACCACTTTGAGGAGACATTAGATGATGTCTAGAATTGTATTGCTTTCACATTGGAGGGAAGGTGTGTACATATACACATATATATGTATATATATATATGTATATATGTATCTCTAAACTTTTTTCTCTAGTTCTAATAACTTCTAACCAATTCTTAACTTCTACACTTTTGGTATACCTTAGAGATATAGACATTCTAGTTTCATTAAGTTGTTGAAATAGTTGGTTTTATCACAGTCCCTAGGATACTTTTCCTTACCTTTCTCCAAAAGATGATACAAATTAGCAACCTCTCTGTGATCTAACAAATCATACCAGTGACTTTCCCTAGAGAAATAATAGTTGTCATGTACACATGTTAACAAATACTCAGCAGGAAAGTGCAAATGCAAAATACTTCTAAACAAAAGCAATGACACTGTCAAAAACCAGACTCCTGAGTTTCATATTTGATTTCCCCATTCATTCTCATATCCAAACTGTCAATAAATAAAATTCTTTGTCTTTTTTTCTGTCATAGCCAGACGCTAAAATGTTCCCCAATGATTTTTGTCTCCTGGTTTTTATATCTCTGTGTAATCTCCTAACACTGAATTGGGAAGCTTCTATGAACCTCAGATATTAGAGAAATTATGGTTTGTGACATCTACAGCTGGGTCCCCTTTTCTCTCTTGGATTACTTGTTCTGGGGAAAACTACATAAAGACTGTCATAAAGACACTCAAGTAATCTTATAGTGAAGTATACTTGGCCATGGCAAGGAGATGCTAACAACAAGTACTAAATTGTAAGGTATGCCAGTAAGCTACTGTGGAAACAAATTCTCCAGCCCTATTCAAGTCTTCAGGTTGACTGTATTATTGGTCAACATCATGATTCAACCTTTGAGAGAGCCTAAGCCAGAACCACTCAGCTATGGTAATTCCAGATTTCTGTGGCCTATATGAGATAGCAGAGCTGTGTGAGATAATAAATGTGAATTTAAGCTACTAAATTTGGGGGCAATTTGTTATGCAGCAATAGATAACTAATACACCCCTCTGGAAGCTATGTATTTTTCTCCATCCTCACTGCCACTGTGGCTCAGACCATTATCTTTGTGGTCAAAAAACCTGTGGAGATAATTAGTATTGCTGGTAAAACTCCCTACCCCCTTGGATCACAGCACAAGCATCTGCAAGTCTCTCAGGTAGAAGTATCCCTATGAAGTAAATACCTAGACTAAGCAAACTTACCTGGGCTCCAGAAGGTTATATCTCTTAGTAGTATGTACACACACATACACACACATGCTATAGTCATTTTCTCCATGGTAAGAAAAAATCTAATTGGAAAAGGCTCAGGTGCATTCAGATGGTTCTACATGGTGCCAAGAGTTGCCAAGAGACCAAGAATTGGTCTATGAGACCTTGGTGCTCAAATGGGAGCAAATATTCAGATTCCATACTCCTTTATATTCTCTTCCTCTTTAGAGACCCTTTTGTCCTATCTTGTTAACTTTTCAATCAGAAATGTTTCAGATCTTCATTTTTTCCCCACTCATCCCTATTTTTATTGAATAAAGTACATGAGAGGTAATGGTCATATCAGTGAAAATAGACATAAGTCAATGTGCATCTTAAAATTGGTATTATCCAACTCCTATCACCAGCAACATTAGACTTCATTTTTTTTGCCTTAGCAAAAACTGTCCTTTACCTGTTACTTGTATCACAACATTGTAATCATGGGCTTGCTTACCCCACTCCACTGTAAAGTCCCTGAGGGAAGGAACTATGTCCTGTTAACTGTTATTTTCATACCACCTAACTCCGTTCTTGGTACACACTGGATGATTAGCCCTTATATTATTACATGAATGAATAAATGAATTGGTTAAATAATTAACCACATGGATAAGAACACTGAGACTGGAACTTTTAAAGATATTACTCTTTCCTTGAAGTTATTTTTGTCCTTTTTCAAAGGTCACAGATTGTAATGCAGTGACTGACAAAGACCACGCACTTTTCATTTAAATTACAAACTGTTGCTCAGTGCCCTGCCATAGATATTACATATATTAGAGTCTTCTAAGGATACTCCCCGGGCTTCCACCAGAATCGTATTTTAGTTTTGATTGGCTAAGAAAGTGAACTTAGCACATGATTGTTACAGAACTAACTGTGTATAATATCTGGAAATATAGCATCATTCTCGACTGGAACAATAATTTTTTTAAGCTTTTCATAAAATAAAGAGCAAAAGAGTTTTCTCAAGGATCAGGTGGCTTTTATAAGGATAAAGAGAATATAGGTGTTAAAACATCTCTAAGTCAAAGTAATACTCTATCTATTGGGTGCCTTATTTATGACCACACAATGGTAGAAACTTCAGTGTTACAGATTCCCCTATTTGGGTCTTTATTTCATGCTTTGGCAGGGATCAGTCATCATGGACTGCCCCAGGGTCTTATAGGTTGTCTAGAAGCCCTCAAATCATGATGTCTATAGATTTTCTTTAATTACAACTAGTGACTTTTAGAAGTGACTTAACTGTAAGTTTTTGTAAGCAAATGGTCTTGTTCTTCCTGTATTCTGAGCCAACAGAGTACCATGGCTACAGTTAAAACTATTGAGTTATCAATTAACCTTCTGCTATTTATCTAATAAAGAGTTAATGGGCTAATTGTCCATTTCCTTTTCATACTAAATTGAGTCTTTCTGCTTTCCTTCAATACTGGGGTCCTCTTAAAAGTCTGAATATTATATAGGTTACCATGATACCCATAATTCACGTCAGGAGAAGGAAACCAGAGTTAATTTTGCAGTGACTATATCTTTTTCTTATGGGAGAAAAAATGAAATAGAATGTCTCTGTTACAGTTTAGAAAAAAAAATAGATACCACAATGCTTTACAATAATGAGTACTTTTTGGAATAAGTGAATCACTAAATGAATAAACATTAAAATAAATGGCTTTTCTCTTTGGGTGCCTTACTACTTGCCCTCATGTTTGTTTGGTATAATTATTATCTTTTCAAAAATAAAAGGTGAGGGGTGCCTGGGTGGCTCAGTCAGTTAAGCATCTGACTCTTGATTTTGGCTCAGGTAATGATCTCATGTGTTCATGAGATCAAGCCCCACATGGGGCTCTGTGCTAACAGTGTGGGGTCTGCTAGGGATTCTCTCTCCCTCTGTCTCTGCCCTTCCAACACTCGTTGTGTGTGCATGTGCTTTCTCTCTCACTCTTGGAATAAATAAATAAGTAAGTAAATAAATAAATAAATAAATGGTGAAAGTTGGATCATCAGAAAACATGGGTTAACTGTCACAACTTAGTTCTCTAAATTATCCTATGAATTTGATGTAAGGGGAAAGTATTAAACTGTGTCTCAGTTTCTTTCATCCACATCCTCCTTGATTTTGAAGGAGGACTTGTTATTTGACCAACTGAGTCTATCTCTGGTTCCAGTGATGGGAAGCTGGATATGTCACTATATTCTCTGAGCTTCAGTTATTTCATTTATTAAATGGCTATTATTATACCCAATTTAGAGATTTAGTGTAAGATTTAAAAATAATTACATTAAATAAAGTATTTATATAAATTTTATATAAATACTATGAATACTCAGTAGCTAATATTTGTTATCATTGCTATTAATAACTTTACAATTTGGATAATTTCATTTAAAATAGATTAGTTCTAGATAATTAGGTTTTTTATAATCTCTGTAGTTCTTTACTAGAGAATGGAACTTTTCAAAATGGTTCTTCTTCTCTAAAGAGAGGGCTTCAATTACAATAGATTTATGGATTTGCTGTTGTGTAGCTAGCATAGCACACCTTGGCTTTGCTGATTGGCTCCATTCTGGGTTAGTGTCTTTTCTTCTGACCAGGGGAATTAGTGAAATGGATTTGTTGCCTGCTGAGTGGTGGTTCATCCTGTGCCCATCAATATTGTGTTAGGGGTTAGGGACTTTGTGTATATTTTCCATAAAGAATGCTTTCAGTTGGTAGTTCACCCAACAGTTCTTCCTACTCTGATCGTTTCTGTTTGTTGCTTAAATTATTTCCATCAAACATTGGCTTCACATTTACCCTCATCTCCCAGGCCAACATCATAGTTTAGTCCAGTGTCTCAACAGAGTAAAACAAAAACTCATTGTAGATTTTTCCTGTTTATACTTCCTGAGTCCATCTCTCATTCCTGTGGTAATAAGTTTGACCATCACATGTCCTTTGCATAGTGAAATAAATATTTTTAATCTTCCATATATGAAGTATAATTTCAAAGGACACAATTTTGTTTTATATAGCACAACCCCACATACCTGAACTTAATTATTCTTACTCGAAGGAATAACTTCTGATTGTTTTATTCCTTGAAAACCAAGGAATGGCCAAATGAAAAGGGGGAGAAGATGAGTGGGTGGCTCAGTCAGTTAAGTGTCCAACTTCAACTCAGGTCATGACCTCACCACTCATGAGTTTGAGCCCTGTGACAGGCTCTGTGCTGATAGCTCAGAGTCTGGAGACTGCTTCCAATTCTATGTCTACCTCTCTCTGCCATGCTCCTGCTTGTGCTCTGTCTCACTCTCTCAAAAATAAACAATAAAAAAATAAACAAAAAAAATGCAAAAGATATAGTCATTGAAGCCACAGAATTCTGAGGTTCAAATTAGTTCTCTACTACAGAATATGTATACACCCACACAAATACACCAAAGCAAAGAGTGTTTAGAATCTCTTAATTTCTAAGAGTTTAGGTTATCAATTAAAACTATCTCAGATAGCCACCTCATATTTTTTTCTTTAATGTAAAGTAAAGAAATAAGTATGAAACACTTCTGTTTTTTCAAAAGTACCACAGAGAATGGAAACATCAATTTGAAGTGTAAACAATCATTTCAGCTGTACTCTGTGCATAGCTTGGTTATCACCTGGCCACTGGACAACTCAGAACCAAATGCGTCTGAAGAGAGTTTAGGCATTCTAGCAGTGCTTATTTTTTTTTCACTATTGATTTGTCTCAAGATAGATACAGAAAGAAAGTATTTACCTGGATGTAATAATCATTTCTCCTTTTCTCTTCATTTCCCTGGAACAAGACTCAGATAGCAATGGAATTAGTCAGTCAAGGGAGAGTTAGTATTCAGGAACTGAAGAGACTCACAGTCTTGTGTGAATACTGGTCAGAACAGGAAAGTGGATTTAAAGAGTGATTAACCAAAGCCATGAATGAGAAGGCAGGTCCATATTCAGAAGAGCCTTTTAAAACGACAAACAGAATGCCAATATTTTTAGCCAAGAGTTCAATTAAGAGTCAGTTCCTATTGTATGGAAAGTCCAAAGAGCAAGAAGATTAAAGGAGAGAGTTTCAGATTTAGCAACGTCAGAGCAGGCAGTAAGAACTGAATCCCTCAATAACTAACAGGATAATAATGACCGTATTATAAAACTTTTATTGGTACAAAAATTATACATGATCATATCCCTCCATGATGGCATAATATTCTAATATCTGTAAGAATAAAAAGGCATAAATATATGTGATATTGATGTTTCTGTGTGCATCTCTGTGTTTGTATATTTCTTATCTCAAAATAACTTGAACTTTGGATGAGAAGGCACTATATATATATATATATATATATATATATATATATATATATATCTTGCTGTTGTTCTTTAGGGGAAAGATCCTTGTACATTACAGTATTCTTTCTCTCAATCTAGATGTGTCTTGTCACCTTTGTAATCTCAGATTGAAAATACCTCTGCTCTAGGGTGAATTGAACAAAAGGTGACATACCAAGAAATAAATATTTTTTTCTGCATATTATAAACATTATTTAGTAAGAGGAATGGCCTTGTTAGAAAAGAACTAATGGGCTTCATTTTTATGCCTCATTTTTATTCATTCTTCTCTGACCAGGCTATCTAAGGGTATCCATCTCAGTCACCAAACTGGGGCACCACATGTTTCTCTAGAGATAACTCAATCCCAATCTTTTCTGTATTTAAAAGGTGTAGACTCACCTATTTTACTCCTAGCTCCCGGAAACCGAGATCATATTTTTCAAAGGAATAAGTGCTGAAAAACAGAGGATGTATTAAAAAATATCTATTATCTGGTGAATGTACATAATCTTATGAATCCAGATTCCTCTCTCTAATTTTCTACATGTCTCATTACAGACCACTTTGCTTAGGTTCCATTTATAGAGTTTCTGGCTTTTAGTTACTTCTCATCATTTCAACTTCAGGTGGGCTAGTTTGATAAACATACATAATTTTCGTGTTAGCCTAAAACGAAGTTCAGTTTTCAGAACTGGGCAACTGATGAGCTCCTTAATAACTTCTAGTACCTACAGTTAGGAATGGTCCCTGCAGATTGGATCTCAAGACAGCTAAGCTGACCTGTGTTAGTCCACACGTCCAACCTTTTGGTGAAAAATTTGATCATTCTGCAGAACAGCATCCTACATAGATCCTGAACTCCTCTGGGATCTAACTCTTTAGCTCCTGATAGTAACACATTGTCACCGATCTCTCAGATTCCGTATGGTAATGAGTTTGTTTCTCTCGTGGACCACCAAAGGATTGGAATTCTTCTCCAGATCCCTTTAATTATTTTCTTTAATGTATGACACTTTTAGTGCCAAAACTATGTAACAAACAATTTCTGACACAATTCCCAGTCTTCTAATACAAGTCTTTTTTCATATTTCTTAATGAAAACCTGTTCAGCTTGAATTCATAGTTTTCACTATAGAGAAAAAATTAAGCTTTCCTCATCTCTCCCATTGCAATAACAATTTAACTGTTAAGATGTGTTGCTAGGTGTCTTTTCTTATTCCCTATGGGCTTGTACTAATCTAATCAGAAAAATCCTGAAGGCAAAGTTTAGCCTTCAGTGTTCCTATAAGAAAATTCCTACCTGAACTCTTGGCAGAAGGATTGACTCTTTTCAGCCAACAAAGATATACACACACACACACACACACACACACACACACACACTGAATATAATATACAATATATATCATATACTGTGTGTGATATATAATATATACTATATACAATATATAGTATACAAATTACAGTATACATGATATACAGTATATTATATATAATATATACAACATATAAAATATATAACATATAAACATACATATATAATTATAAAATATTTATTTTCTTTATTATTTTCTTTGTTTTGGTTGTGCATGAATGTGCAGTTTTTGGTTTGGTTTGGTTTGTTTGTTTGTTTTTTAGTGTTTATTACTTGGGGGATTATGAAAGAAAAAAACCTAACAGCATCAAAGAGCTTATCTCCTCGCAGCTCTGAAGAGATGTATGCAAAAATGAGAGTATCTTTAAAAGGGATACATTTGAGTTGAACCTATTAATTTCTTAAGTTGTCACAGGAAAAAAAAATCTGTCAAATTATTTTTGACATTCTATACAGTTTACTTTTATAATTAGTGCTTCTATATTCAGGTTGCCGAATTAGGTCCATTTCTGAGTATTTTATTCTTATAGAACATGAGTGATTACAGTGGAAACCAGCAAGGAAGAAGAATTATAATTGGATAAAAAATTTAAAAGACTGAATTAATTATTGGGAACTATAATTAATCAGGGTTATTCTTCTCAAGGTTAACACTTTAAAATGTATTTTACAGGTAATATAAAATGCCTCACTTAGTTAAAACCTTTTATAATGATGATAATATACCTTATCACAAAGATGGAGTGAAATCCCTTTTACATGAAATCCCTGTTTTGTTTAATTTTGATACCTTTGCTCTAATATCAATCCAATGGTCAGCCAGCAGGACAGAAGGCATGATAATTGGGTTTGGAGTATTATTACTTGCTTATGGAACTTGGAGGGCTGTGGGCACAAATGAGTCTGGTTTCAACACCCGCTATACCAATTCATAATGGACATCTGTCCACTTCCACAAAGGCTTTATTCACCTTACTTTTGAGCTACCTGTCAAGCATGTGTTCAAGAGAGGCCCTTTAGTGGGTGCCAACTTGTTTGAAAAAGCTTACATTCTAGAATCTAGAATTTCTTTTTTAAATGTAATTTTATGTTACAGGGAATTGCATATTTAAATAAAAGTAGATAGCCCGTATGTTTGGGGTTGGGGGTATATGGGAAATCTTTGCACCTTTCAATTTTGTTGTGAACCTAAAACTGCTCTGAAAAGAAAGTCTTAGGAAAAAAAAAAAAAGTAGACGACTATAATGAATCTACCTATGCCCTTTACTCAGTGCCAAGTTCATCCACCTATAAGCAATTTCACCCCCATGTACTCCATTCATATCCTTTTTCAAATTAATTTGGATAATGGCAGACTTGACTTAATTTAACTATTAATAATTTCAATATGTAAGTCTAAAATTAAAAACCCTTTTTGTTAGCATAACCATATGTACCATGCATAACTAAAAATTAGTCTTTCTTTAATATCATCAAATATATTCAATGCATTCAAAAGGGAAATAGAATCTCTGGTTTAAAAAGAAACACTTTTCCTAAAAGTCAACACTTTTTAAAATCTTATTTCATGTTTTTTCTTTTT
Organism: Panthera onca; assembly: GCF_046562875.1. Taxonomy (NCBI): domain Eukaryota; kingdom Metazoa; phylum Chordata; class Mammalia; order Carnivora; family Felidae; genus Panthera; species Panthera onca. The sequence continues at coordinate 56,979,698 of NC_138339.1, forward strand.
GTATTCAAGTAAACTCATACAATACTTTCTGTAATTTCATTTTTGAAATTATTTGTGTCTATATGTTACTGTCTACCTGTTAATCTTTCCATTTGTAATTATGAACAAAGGGATACTTCAAACTGCAGTTACATAAAACTAGTATAAACTGTTCCTGGATGGTGGGATCCAAGTTGATTATTTTAAAAAATTGTGTGTCTGAGTATATGTGTGTGTATTTGCACACACATGCTTTTAGATACTGTCTGAATTTATTCCAATATGATATATATGTATATGTATATATACATGTGTACATATAGTTTTTCCTTCAAAAATAAAGCCATTTTATAATAATATAATGGAATTCCCTGTCACTACTAAATCCAAAGATATAATTTAGAAGTATTCCATATATATCTCAAAACAGTCTAATTTATCCTACAGATGCAAATTACTCCAAAATATCAGTAACTTAAAATAACAAAGATTTAGGGGTGTGTGGGTGGCTCAGTCATTTGAACGTCCAACTCTTGATATCAGTATCAGCTCAGGTCCTAATCTTGCAGTCATGAGATGAAGACCTGCCTCAGGCTCTGCACTGAGTGTTGAGCCTACTTAAGGTTCTATCTCTCTCCCTCTCTGCCCCTTCCCCTCTTGCACACTTTCTCTTGCACTCTCTAAAATTAAATAAATAAACTTTAAAAATAACAAAGATTTATTTCTTGATCACGCTATACATTTGTTGAAGATCTGCTCACTGCAATCACTTAGGGCTCTAAGTGACTGAGCAACTAGTATCTTGAAAGCTGTTGGTTGACATCCCAAAGTGAATATAGAGAGAGAGGGCTTTCAAGAGACTTTGGGAAGAAAGTAAATGCTTAGCAAATCACTTTAGTTCACTACTCATTAGCTGGACTTAATCTTATGGCCCTACCCAACAACACAGGGTCAAATATATGCTTTCCTATCATACATCTAGAAGTGGTTAAGAGCCAGACATACTTGTTAGACTGCATTAATGTTTAACATAATATTTCACTAACTTTCTATATAAATAGCTCCATGGTTCAGATGTATAATTTTTCTGCTTATGTTTTATGTCTACCAAAGTTGCTATGGTGTGGCTGAGCAATAAGGTAATTTTCCTTAAAAGTATATATCAAAGAAAGATGCTAACAACACTCTGGGACCAAACGAAGGTGGGCACAATTACATACACAATCAACTCTCATGTATCCAAAGAGTATTGTGTGCCAGACAGTGGGGATAAAGACTGAGTGAGACACAAATTATTTCCTCAAGGGTTTCATAGAGTTGAGGCACCATAATTTTCAATAAGAAAAAAAGAATATATCTACTATTTCCACATGCTGTCTACCTGTAATGGTAAGTTAGTATAGTTGTGCTGTATAAATCCCTGCTGAAAAGAAGTCAAAGAAATTTGTCTTCGTTCCACCTGGAAATTTTCACACATCTCCTCTGAATTTATACTGACAAAAACTGAGGCAGCTTACATATTTATTAGAAATCTTCAGAAGAATTATAGTGACTTCAATTCTCTAACCTACCTCTTTCTAGTCATGCTTCAACTTCAGCAACACCAAACTTTTTAATTCATTTTCCTAACATAGTGTTTCTTAATAAATAAAGGATAGATGTTTGTTATAATTTTTAAGGTAAATTTACATATAAATTACTCAATACCGAAACACCCATAGATAACTACTGTCAGTTTGGGGGCATATGTCCAGGTAGATAGCTTTCTCTGCATATGTGTGACTTTTTATGGATCACATTGTCAGTATCATAATGTACAGCTTGTACACTTGAAGTATTTTAATTAGATGTAGGATGTAATGTGAATGTCCACAATGTTATAAATATTACACAAATCATTTTAGTGTCTAAATAGTGTACAATTTTATATAATTTCCGTAATTATTGTAATTTTTATTGAGCATTTACACTGGTTCAAGTATTCCAACAAATGTTAGTAATATTGGGTTGAGTACCACTCTAGGTACCATATTACACTCAATTTTATTTCTTTTAGATGAATTACTAGATGTGAAATTTCTAAATCAAAATGTGTACATATTTATAACTTCTGATGCTGCATGTGAATTTATCCTTCAACCTGTACAGCACTGTAAGTCTCACCAGAAATGCAAAAGAGCACTCTTTGTCTTAGAACCTTTGTATGTTAATCAGCGAATTGTGTGTGGTTGCTAGTAAAATATCCGAAAATTATAGGGCTTCTCTAACAAACAACAAAAATGCCCGACAGGCAGTTAAGGGGATTATGGCAGCTCCTTGTATAATCAGTGGCCTAAGATCCTTCTGTTAATCTGCTTTGCTCTTTTTAGAATATGGCTTTCTTCCTTAAGCTTACTATACACACACAATGTGGATACTGTAGCACCAGTCATCACATCTCCATCCACATCAATGAGTCAGAATAAAAGGAGGAAAACAGATGTGTAAAATTTTAAAAACCAGCCATTTAAGTAAGCTGTCATAAAAGAGGTGATTTTAGGAAGCTTCAACAAATGGTTGTTGTTTGCACGTTATTGTCCATCCCATGTGTAAAAAGAGTTGGAAATATAATTTTTAGCTAGATATATTGCTACTGTCAGCAATATAGGGTACTCTCTAATAAGGAAGTAGTGATAAGTTGCCTTTGAGTAGGAAATTACCAGCTTCTGTCAAAACATTGCATGTGCACATATGTGAAGATAAATACATTTAAATATTTATCAATAGGTCAAAATTATTTGCTAATTTTTGGTTTACTTTTTAATCAAGAACTATCAATGGTTTATATCTATTTTTCTGGAAAATTTTAAAAAACCATGAGTTTAAGTAAATTCAGGCCGCAAAAATAGATTTCTAAAGTAAGAAGAAGTGAGTATCCAATAACTTCTTATAAAGATAAATTTTAAGGACGTTGTAAATTCAAATGGTACATATATAACTAGATTATTTACAGAATGTACCTTTGTTTTCTCTGCTAAAAACAATAGCAATTTATCTATTTAGCAATCTAAAAAATGAGAATTTTTAGAGTATTTTGAAAAATCACTGAGAGAAATGAACTGAAAGTCATGATTGAAAATGATAAATGATCTTTCAAATTACAAAGTCACTTGTGGCAGGTTCCCTAATAGTTTAATCTACTCTTATAGTACCTCTCATTATACCTTTTAATAATAAAATATCCCCGAAGGTAATTATACCTTCCATTTGGTTTCTTAGAGCCCTGTCTCTGATAAACCTTCTGTAAAACAGAGGAAAACACACACATGCACACACACCCACACACAAACCGCACAATCATTGCGAGTTATGTGTTTTTCAACATTGTTAATTTTTGGATTTTCAACAAAGTTGAGCCATCCTGAGATTCCTATGTTCAACATACTTTCTGTGGAAGAATCAAGTCAACAATGGAACAGAGCAAAGTAGTACGTAGATAGAAAGTTCTGAGAGGTAAGTGTAAGATCAGGTGCCACCTTTTACTTGAGATCATTGGGTAAATTCTTAAATCCTTCTGAGTTTAAGATTTTCTGAAGGAAAATGTAGGAAATATCCAATTTATAGTCTTGGATAAGAATATGGGTAGTAAGAGATACAAAAGTACTTGGTGCATAATAAAATTCTATTCAACATAAAGTGAAAGGATCATTTTAATTAAACACTTATAAAAGGGGAATCATTTGCTACACATTATTTGGTTTTGTGCAGGTAAGGGGCAAAACAATATAGTTTTAGTTGCTATTAACTGTCTAATTAAATTTTCAGAAGACCTAAAAAATTACTGATCCTCAAAGAGATGCAAAAATATGAAGAAATGGTTTACCTTTGGTTTCTCTCTGAGGAGTCTCTGGGACTCAATTATGGGAATCTATATACAAGTTATAAGGTTTTTGCATAAAATTGGATATATTTCAAGAACATGTAGTTATATAATGAACAACAGTACAATATTAACATTTTTTTAGTGTTTATTTATTTTTGAGAGAGAGAGAGAAAGAGAGAGAGAGAGCAAGCAGGGGAGGGGCCTACAGAGAGGGAGACACAGAATCCAAAGTAGGCTCCAGGCTCTGAGCTCTGAGCACAGAGCCTGACACAGGGCTCAAACCCACGAATGTGAGATCATGACCTGAGCCAAAGTCAGACACTTAACCAACAGTCATCCAGGCATCCCAACAGTATTAACTTTTAAAGCATTCTTAAAATTAGAAATATATAGTAAAGTGATATTTTTCACTTAAAATATCTTAATCTGAATTCAACATTGTGTAGCTGTTTTCAATAGTAATTATCAAGATTCTGCCTTGAATATCAGTTTGAAATATGTAGTGTTTCTCCTTCACATATAGAGTGTGAAGCTTTTCCTGTAATAGTCCAGTGATTAATACTTTTACCATCCTCCAGCCCTGTTTCCAACAAGCTCCAGTGAAGAAGCCAGAAACCACACTAGATATTTCTATGAGGGGAATTTAATAGAAAGAATTAGTTCAATCTATGCAGATGTTAGAGGACTAAGTCAACACAAAAGGACCACTGAGGTAATCCAGAGATCCTAAGTACAAGATGTAGCTACCATCTCATGAGTTGATGGAACAAAGAAAGTAGTTAGTTGGGTGTATCAGAACTGGAAAAATTGGAAACAAGACTGCAAAACTGGGACTCAGACACATGTGGGGTAGTTCTGCCCACTTCTGCCCACCCCTGCTGCTCTTTCCTTGGGGTCTCATAGAGCTCAGAGTCAAGCCTTAGAGGAAGAATGAACAGTGCCCAAATGGGGCTAGTATCCCTGAGGACATGGTGAGATTGATTCATATTGCTTTGTAAGAAACAGGAAGCTGGGAACTAATTGTTACTGCAAGGCCAAGAATAATTTACCAAGAAAGTCTGGGACCCCAGCCCTTATTACTCATGGAAAGAAATAGGATATATTATTATTTGAGTAGTAACAATCTTCCCCTTTCCTCTTGCTGCACCCCTCCCCACTAAAGCAAGATATTTGTCTATGCAGTTCCAAAACCTTTTGTGATTCAAAATTAGGAGAATGGGGGGAGATAGGAAGAACTTTCAGAAGTATGAGGAGAGAGGGGGAAAATGCTTCTGTAAAGATTAATTCTAACTGCAGTGGAGAGGAGAAAAAAAGGAGAAAAATTACTAGTAGACTGGACTTGAGTTAAGAGAGTTTGATATTTCAGAATCTGAAGGACTTTAGAATAGGTACGAGGTATGAAAGACTGAGACACTGGAGGGAAGTGTTTCTAGAGGAACTGGTATGGAAACTTCAGTATTCTTTGAGAGAAGCAAAGGAAAGTTAGAGTTCCTTTTTAGGTGCTATCTGGTGGACAGAGTGAGCTCCAATGGGAGATTAAATCACATGAGTTTCCACATTTAGGTTGCAATGCGTAGAAGCCTCATGCATTTTTAGAGTTCTGTGGAAAATATATATTCTTCTCTATGTAATATTTAATGTTTCACTTCTATTAACTACAGACAGAAGACCACACAAATGAAGTTCTTCTTCATGTTAGGGAAAAGCAGATAAAATCATGGAACAGAATGGATGATGTTTAGTAATCAAAAATAAAACATAATTGGGGCGCCTGGGTGGCTGAGTCGGTTAAGTGTCCAGCTTCGGCTCAGGTCATGAACTCGTGATTCCTGAGTTCGAGCCCCATGTCGGGCTCTCTGCTGACAGCTCGGAGCCTGGAGCCTGCTTCGGATTCTGTGTCTCCCTCTCTCTCTGCCCCTCCCCCACTCATGCCTGTCTCTCTCTCTCTCTCAAAAATAAAACAAAATTTTTAAAAATTAATAAGATAAACCATTACTAAAGTTCTGTTAACAATTATGCTTATGTGTGTCCTTTAATTAATAAAATGTTAGCACAATTAAAAAGAATAGATGATGATATCTAAATGTTAGTAAATGTCATAATGATTAATTTTATTGATTATTTCTTACTGACATCTCAATTTTTGTTTTCCAACTGACATCTCAATAAGAGAAAACATCGACTCCAATCATGTTATTTAGAAATGACAAACACGTTCAAATCGTATATTAAAAAAAAACACAGTTAACAAGCCACTTTTATAAACAGTAGAATGGAAGGTAGACAGGGCACTAGCTCCTGTTGCCACTATAGAATCTTTTTCAAACCCCTTTTGCTTTTGCATTGATTTTGAAGCATACCTATGCCTGGCGAGGCTTTCATTTCTGCACTCTTGCACAAATGTACATTAAAAGTAAAGTAAGCTGGCAAACAATGGTTGTGATTTCCTATCAATCAAAGAGTTTGCCTGGCTTAAACCACTCTAGGTGTTTTGGCACCTCGGATAAGTCTTCCTAAGAGGAAGCCTACCTTGTCCAGACAGCAAAACTTACGACACATTCTAGTCAATTTGGTAAGCTTTTAGACAGAGTGTCGTATAAAAAATGTCACTCAAGTGCTCCAGCTTTTTTGCTACTAAACGTGTGACCTTGAGATTGTTATGGACGTTTTCCTCAACCTTGGTTTCTACATCTGCTTAATGGGGAAACTAATAGTGTTTCTGTCATGGATTTGTTAAAAGAATTAAGTGAAATGATGTTTATCTCACTGAAACATAACTACTACTGAGTACTTTAGTTTTATATGTACTAAGTATTGTAAGTACTCTTTTTACTTGTATATGTATGGCACCTGTTCTCTATGTATATACCCAGAGAATTGCTGGGATTCTTGAAGATTTTGGATTAATTGATCATTTCTGTTCTTAAGAAATGTCTCCCCCCCAAAATTATTTCCTTTCAAAACTTAAGTTTAAACAAACCTGTTTTTATATTTGATAATTTACCTCAAAAATTGCTTATCTGCTTGATATTAGTGAGGTTACCAATTATTTATATATCTCTGAAAACAAGGCCTTTTGGCTTCAATATTTTAAGTGTTGTTATTGTTAGAGGATAATCATATGCTCAAAATAGCAATACTAATAATAGAAAAGCTGTAGAATATGAAAGTTCTCCATGTACTCACCACATAGAAGCTACCATTTTTACAAAATCTGTCCTAATATTTGTCTCTTATTTAAGCTTTGTTTATGGCAAGAACTCATTCCTCCACTGAATGAAGTCCAATATTTTACCTACAATCTTTCTTTATGCCTTCTGCCTTCTATCCCTTCAGCCTATAATGCTTTCCTCATTTCTTAAAGATATTTTTTTCTATTTTTTTTCTCTTTTATGTTTACTTTTGAGAGAGAGAGTGCAAGAGTCAGGAGAGGGGCAGAGGGAGAGAGAATCCCAAGCAGGCTCCACATTCAGCACAGAGCTTTGGGGCTTGATCCCATGATCAAGAGGTGAATTCGCAACTGACTAAGCTACCCAGGTGCCCTGAGGCTACAGTGCTTTCCTCATTTAAAAAATGCATAGCATTACTGGGACACCTAGGTGGCTCAGTCTGTTAAGTGTCTGACTTTCGCTCAGGTCATTATCTTGCAGTTTAGTGAGTTCAAGCCCCACATTGGGCTCTGTGCTGACAGCTCAGAGCCTGGAGCCTGCTTGGGATTCTGTGTCTCCCTCACTCTCTCTGCTCCTCCCCCGCTCATGTCATGCTCTGTCTCTCTCTCTCTCAAAAGTAAACATTAAAAAAATTTTTTTTTAAATGTATGGCCTTACTGGGGTACCTGGGTGGCTGTCACTTGAGCGTCCAACTTCAGTTCAGGCCATGATCTAGTGGTTTGTGTTTGAGATTGCTGCTGTCAGCCTGTCAGCGCCCAGCCTGCTTCGGATCCACTGTCTCCCTCTATCTGCCCCTCCCCCACTTACACTGTCTCAAAAATAAATAATTTTTAAAAGGCATTACATTACTGTTTTCTGAATTTTACTCTTCAGAAAACACATATATACACACATACGACCATGAATATCTATGAAAATTTTCAGAAAACTATCTGTGATAGAATCAGAAAACATAACTGGAAGAGATCATAGTGAAAGTCTACCTCCACCTCCTTATCTAGAAGAAATCAAGAACCCAGGGTGGCTCAATAACAAACCCAAGATCACTGGAGGACAAGACAGAGGCCCATTTTGCTTCTTTAAACCTGGGTACAACTATTTCCAAAGTATCATGTCCAGCGTTTATCCAAAACATACTGTTTAAGCACCTTCTATTTGCTTGATGCTATCCCACGCACTTAGGATATAGCTATAAAAAAGAAAAACAAGAAAAAAAAAAAAAAAAGAGAGAGAGAGAAACAGCCCACCTTCACATCGTTTACTGGTAGAAAACAATTAAACAAATAAATATTTAATATCATGTCAAGGACAGACAACTTCTATAAGGAAAAATAAATCATATGCAAAAGAAACAAGGAGCTACTTTATACCCCACTTTGTCTGGTCTTCTGCTCTGTACAATTACATTAGGCTCTATGCTCTCTGGACATGCCTCTTTGTTCCTCTAGAACTACACATTGCCCTGGCTTTAGGTCACTGATGTGACCAAGTCCTGGATTCCCAACTCCCCCATTTTGCTCTACAGGCCTATTGGCATGCCTCACTTTCATCATTAACATGCCATCCCCACTCTTTAGCTGACATGTGCATGGATAGCTTTAAAGCAATTCACTTTCTTAACCATGAGAGAAACTGTCTATGGTCATCAGTTCTTTTCTACATCTCCCCATGCATAGTGCTTATTTCTTTCTGTGCTAAAGAAGGTGAACTCTCACCCTGTCCAAAGCTCGGTATGAGGTATTGGCCCAGGTAATAAATACTTCCAGGGATAATTTGAAAATGCAGAGATTCTGTGATGTGAATCAGGGATTTTATTTTATCCTATGAACTCTTGGTGGAGCTCAGTGCCTATCTCTACATCTCTTTCTCTCCTCCTCTCTTTCTCCTCTCTCTCTCTCTCCTTGTCTTTGTCTTTCTGTCTCTATCATCTACCTATCCATTTTCTATCTATCTATTGATCTAACTATCATCTATCAATTCTTTTTCTATCTATACTCTCTCTTTCCATTAAGTGTTAAAACTTTAAAGCACCCATTTTGCTTATTGTTCAACAAATATATCAGTAAGGAACAGTAAAAGATTCCTGCCCTTTTGGAACTTACATTCTAGTAGCAAACTAACTTTCTTCCTTCCTTTCATCTTTTTCTTCTTTCTTTTTTTCAATTTATCTAACGTAATAATAAGTGAAAAAATTGGGGGCACTTGGGTGGCTCAGTTGGTTAAGCATCTGAATCTTGATTTCAGCTCAGGTCATGATCTCATAGATTGTGGGTTTGAGCCTCACATCTGACTCTGCACTGACAGCACAGAGCCTGCTTGGGATTCTCTCTCTCTCCATCTCTGTGCCCCTGGTGAGCATTCTCTCCCTCTCTCTCCCTCTCTCAAAACATAAATAAATAAATAAATAAATAAATAAATAAATAAATAAAATAAGCTTTAAAAATAGGTGAAAAAATTAGCACTAGAATACATATTATAATTTTTGTAATTAAAAACTAAAGTCAGACTTTTTTTTTTTCTGATTGAAAGTACATTGAGTGTGAAGGACTAGTTTGACAATGAGAATATACTTTGCTAATTAGATTATTAAGTTGATTGAACTAAATCTGAAGCTGTAAACCTTTTGACACATAGATATTTAAAGCACATATGTAATATGCCTCACTTCTGGAAAGTGCATAATGTGTAACTCTAAACAATGACAATTAAAAATTTAGATATCAATTTAAAAATGTGTGAAGATGTTTTCCAAAACTCTTTTGGAGAATACTCAAACTACCATTTTGAAACTCACTGTGCTTGGGTTCTTCCACTGATTAAAGAGGGGAAGCAGGGGCTCAAGGCTCCCTTGAATTTACTTTTGCACTTACCAGGAGATCAACACACATTCTGTTAGGTTCTTTCCTAGTGGAATAAGTGAAAGAAAGGAGGGTGTTAAAGGTTTGAAATTTACTATGTTTTTATATTCATTACACTTTGTTCATAGTTTGTGGTGTTCTTCATGTAAAGGAGGGCTTCTCCACCTCAACATTATTGACATTTTAGAACAGGTAGTTCTTTGTTGTGAGAGCTGTCCTGTGCATTGTAGTATATTTAGCAGCATCCCAGCCTGTACCTACTAGATACAGCCACACACCCCTTGTGGTTATGACATTTAAAAAATGTCTCTAGACAGTGCCAGAATATCACCTACGGGACAAAATCATCCTGGATTGAGGAACACTGTACTATTGGAACGAGTTGTGTTAACTTTCTTTCTGATATAGTAATCAGTAGTCCACTTGGTTTTGCTTATTCCTGGAGCTAAATTCTTAGCAAACTTCTCCACTTAAATTTAGTCAGGCCAGAACAAAATAGCGTTTTCAAGATCTATTGTCCTGGGGTTAGTGACTGAGTGTCTCACACTGGGAGGCACCTATTTCATGGGGACTTTTCCTTTGGGAAATTTCCTCACAGTCTACATTTACTTAGTTCATTTATTCTTTCAGAGATATGTAATTGTACTCAGCAGGCAGCTGTCAAGCAGATTAGTTGACTGAAAAATTAAATCTAAACATTAAATGTATACAATCAGGATAAAATTAACTACTTACTTATGCCTAACTATCACCTGTATAGACAACTATAACTAACTTGGCTATAGAATATAATTTTTAAAGTGAAAAATGCTATGACATTTGGTGAAACTGTTTTGAGTGGAAGAGATTCACATCAATAGACTGCTGAATGTGATGCAGATTTAAACACAGCTCTAAGAAAGTAAGTGCCAACTGTCTGTATTCCAAAGGGAGGGGCTAGACTATACAAGCAGGACTTACAAAGAAAAAGACAGGCTAAAAACTAGTTTTGCCAATCTTATAAAAAGTTTTAATTTGGAGGGCCAATGGGTTGGAAATAAAAACAGTTTCTTGAAAGGTTTACTCATGGTGGATAATGGATTGGTGGTTTTAACTTTCTCTCAAACCTAGTTAAAATGGCCATATAGAGACCCCAGGGAGATCCTATAGATGTGGCTCTTGAAGTTCAGTGGGAATGGTAGATAGTGTCTGATTAGCTCCTGAACAAAAAGGCTACCACAGAGGCCTGAACTGTCTTACGGCAGTAGAGAACAGAACTGCATTTGGAAGAACCACTCTGTCCCTAAATGCTGGTCAAAGGTAACTACATGACATCACCCATGGTGGGAATATTGCCTTAAGGCTGCTTTCCTAGAGAGCTTGTTCCCAGTAACAACTGACCTCAGTAGAAGAAGCTGAATGTACATAATGAGGTGCAGAACTGAGGAGAAATGGTAAATGACCAACTGAAGGAGAGGTACCATCCAAGTAAGAGGAATGTTGAGGACATCTCCCAGGAGGGAAAAGGGGCATACATGGGGGAAAAAATTACCTTTAAATATCTGCCACCTCTAGATAAACTAGCATCTCATTATACAATGTCAACCCAGAAAGATTTTTTTTTTTTTTTTTTTTTTTTTTTTTTTTTGTCATCATCCTCTCCTCCCTCTGTTTCAACCCAGGAGAAGCCATATGCAGACTAGAGAATGAGGGAAGAGGAGCAGTAGTCAGGGCAGAAGAATTGAGAAGCCAGTCACATGACCCCATCTCAGTATAGGAGACAGGCAGACGAAGGTAGGAGCTAGTATGGGAGGGTCCACTTGGAGAAACTTTTAACTTTGAATGACCTTTTGAGTTTGTGTGATGAATACAACAGAGTGGACAAAGCATTACTAAATGGAGGACTATTTTTATGGCTGAGATTGAATGAAAAATGGTTTATTGGGTCAAAGGAAGGGGCTAAGCTCTGAGATCTGCCCAAGATTTCTTCTATGTGCAGAAGAACTGGTTGCCTGAAAGGGATTTGAAGAAGCAGTGAGGAGAAAAAATAAAGTTGTTTTCTGATTACACTCTACAAGTCCTGCTTGTTCAACATATCAGCTACGTACAAGTAAACATTGAACAGCTTATTCAGTGATAATCCAATTGACAGCTTTATAGTATAATACAGTATCACTTTTATTTTGCTATAAATTACACATTGCCTGCTCCTTCATCACTCAGACAAAAATGCTCTCGATTCTCTTTCATCATAATATAGTGAAATCTTGCTGTACTGTTGTACAGGATTTATCAGTCTCTAGTTTAAAGGAACAAGAAAAGAAGAGAAAACTACACAGAGAAACAATTCAGAAATGCTTTCCTCCTCCTCCTCCTCCTCCTCCCCCTCCTCCCCCTCCTCCCCCTCCTCCTCCTCCTCCTTCTTCTTCTTCTTCTTCTTCTTCTTCTTCTTCTTCTTCTTCTTCTTCTTTGGTTATAAATCTTTCCTAAACAGTAAAAATAATTGATTAAGGTAGACATTGATGATTGATGTTATAATTCACTCTCTGGGCTTTGATTATAATGTAAGCCAACTGGATTTCTTCAACACAAAAATAGCACTCGAATAAATCTTGCCTTTCTGGTATCCTTAATACTATATATACAAATATACAGCTTAGAAAAATGTCACATTCTATAAGCATTTATTCTTCCAATGGATATTCAAAAGAGAAAATTCTCTAGAGAAGCAAAATTGGAATGAATGTTTGGATTAGAAGTATATCTATCCAAAGGGAAAACAAATACAATTTCTAAGGAGGTATTTGGCTAATTAAGAAATTTTATATTTTGGGGCACCTCGGTGACTCAGGTGGTTAAGCATTGACTTCAGCTCAGGTCATGATCTCATGGTTTGTGAGTTCGAGCCACACACCGAACTCTGCACTAACAGTGTGGAGCCTGCTTCAGATTCCCTCTCTACCACCCTAAATCAATAAATAAACTTAAATAAAAAGAAATTTTATATACTAATTATCAGTAAACCTAAGTTCCAGACTTGTATTTAAGACTTGCACACTTGGGCAGCTATAATTTACTATTTATTATTATTATTATCATTATTATTATTGTTAAAGAATTTTACTAGAAATTTTAGTTAGAGCCAGATAGAGGAAAGAAAAGGGGGTGGAGAGAGAGAAAAGTAATTTTAAAGTAGCTGAAAAATTCTAAGGTAGTTGTGTTTAAGTGTAGATGGATCCAGGAGCTCAAGTAACATGAAACTGTCTCTCCATATTTTACCTTTTCTAACTTTTCATGTTCACTGAGCTTTGCAACTAAAGCCTTATATTCTTTAGTTCCATGTTTGAGAAGAAGAAAGTACTTTTTCCATGGTCTTCCTTCTCATATTAGTCCTTAATAAATTCACATGGGTTGCGTACCCATTTTGAGCACATCACTGTGATCAAGTCCGTGGTATATTTCCACGTCTGCAAAATATACCCACTGTGAGTTCTGATGGGTAGAGCCACCTCCAGACAAACCATAGGGACTGAAAATTGGGAAGGGGATCTCCAAGCAAAATCTTGGGAAAAGAAGAAAGGAAACTAGATAGATCAAAACTGATTCCATTTAAGATGATTTGGGTAATCTGTTAGGATTCATTCTTTGTATCTGTAAAACAAATATTAATAAATGAGCTCTACATATTTCCTTGGTTCACTATGGTAAAGCTTAAGTTAGATCATTGATGTAGAAGTGCATCAAAAGAAGTATTAGGAAATATAATTTTAAGTAGTATGGTGAAATAGTCTGCAGATCAAAGAAAGTTATGTTAAACTGTCCATATGTGGAGACTAACTAAAGAGTTCTTCAATTCAGGGCTTTGTGATATTTCTGTCTGTGTACATCAACAATTATTGTTATTTTGTTTACTAGGACATAAATACTACAGTAAGATGATAATATATATCCACTTCTTGTAGTTCCTCAAATATATAATAACTCCATGACATGAATAAGCCAGAATGAAATATTGAGATTCAATAAATTTCTGGACAGTCATAAGGCAAGTATTTTCTGGAGGGTGAGATGGCTATTTCTTTTTCCAAAGATGACAGCATGGTACAATGAAAAAATATAAACTTGAGATTTGAACAGAACTGCAGTTGAGTTCCTGCTTTACCACTCTTCACGTGTGACATGTTGGGCAAGTGACTTAAGATATGGTAACTAGCTTGTGGGCTGGTGGTTAATTTTAGAGATAACACATGTCTTAGGAGTTTTCACATATTAGGCACTCAGTCAAGGGTGATTTCATTCATTTTTATTATTATGTAGTTCTCAGTATACTCCCCTAGCAGTTCTAGATAGTGAGATGTTTTCAGAGGATCACGTAATTGTGTGGGACTTGAGTTGAGGTGAACAAGTCAAGTGCTTTCTAAATGGCCTTTGTATTTCAGAAAAGCAAGAGTATGAGTCAAGGTTTGATGGGAGAAGCAGAGCCACTGTAAGTGATGTACAATAAGGTATTTTGAAATAGGGATTAGACATTATACAACTCTAGGAACTGGTAGAGACAGTCATGGAGGTGTTCTGGGTATGGAGAAATGAGGAACACATGGGAACCCACATGATCAGAAACAGAAAACTAGTTTTGATGCAATACTATTGCCTAATCTCAGCAATTTACTTAATTTTACCCAATTATTACAACAATGTCTTCATGGCCAAAAATATTAAAAAGTAAAAAGGTCTGGTCCACGTTCTATTCCAGGATCACATGTTGAATTTAGTCATCATGTCTCTCTAGTCTTCTTTACCCTGAACCAGTTTTTCATTCTGACTTTGTCTATCATGACCTTGTCTTTTTTTTTTTTTTTTTTTTTAATTATAGTTAGGTACTTTTGTATATGGTCTCTCCATTTGAGTTCTCTGATTTTTGCTTAAACTTATTCTGAGGAATTTGCAGAAAGAGAAAGAAATGATGTGTTCTTTCTAGTCCATTATATGAGATGGTGTCTGCCTTCTCCTCTCATTTTTAAGATATATCCCTATACCTTACATGCACTGGTGCTATCATTGCAGAGGATTTTTGTTTCCTTGAGACTAGGGTTGGCATTTCTTTTTTTCCTGTGAGGAGCCAGAGAGTAAATAGTTTTGACTTTGCAGGCCAGGTCTCTGTCACACTACTCAACCTGCTTTTATAGCAAAGAAGTAACCATAGTCAGTGTATAATGAACATGTGTGGCTGTGTTTCAATACAACTTTATTTAAGGACATTGAAATTTGAATTTTGTGTAATTTTCACAAGTCACAAAATATTATTCTTCTGCTGCTATTTTTCAACCATTTAAAATGTAAAACCAGTTATTTGCTCCTGAGTCGTACAAAAACAGATTTCAGTCCATCGTTTGCTAGCCTGTCCTCTAGACCTGCTGGTATCAATACTTGAAGCTGCTTTCTTTCCCATTGCGGCTTCTCTATCACACAGATATCTCAGCTGGAAAGGCCATCTTCGAATGTTCTCTTTGCCATTGAATTGCCTGAAATGTGTGCAGGGAATTCACAGCTGCTTCTCTTAAATTTATAGAAACTGATTTTTCTTTATTACTCCATATTTTTCCTCTAGTTCTCTTCTTGTATGTGACTATTGTACTTAGAACTAATTTTCATCTATTGCACATTACACAATACTATTAGTTTGATTAATTAATGCATAATACATCCTGGAGACTAATTTGTTTACTCCTAGTGGACTCATTAAGGCTTGCTGTATGAATGTGGGATTAGGTTTAAAAAGGGAATCACCTTAGAATGATTGACTCCCATGTCTATTTAGAAAGAAAAAAAAAATCTGACAAATGAAAATCAAGTAATCTATATCCCTCTCTTTAACCATAAAAGAACATTAAAGGATTTCTAATGCGTCATGCATATAACTTGACTTCCTATGGTGATATTATAGAGTTGCATGATTTACTTTCAAAAATTGATCATAGAAAAAGCCAATTAAAGCAGTGTGCTAATATTTTCCTCCATAGGTGAATAAAGCAATGAGCACTTGCATCTCTGCTTTAATTCTGCATGCCAGTGCATATTTTAAGTTTAGTATCTTGCCACCCATGTTAACATTATTGCCCCTCATGCAGAAATCAAGTAGTTTCTAATAAACAAGACTGCTGTTAGGTGAGCCCCAGCCAGCAAGCATTGTCAAAGGCAGGAGAACAAGTTTCTCGATGATGTATTTTTGTACTGTATTCTGCCTTTTAGGAATAGTTTATGCATCTTGGTAGGATGAAATGGTGGGCATAATAAATTGTAATCCTTCCCCATTCTTGTTTCTTAGGCACTATTTTCGTCTCAGTAGTTAGACATTCTGACAGTACCGCCATTAGAAAATTCAGAGATACAGAGGCATATGCACTTGTCCTGTGCATATTTCTCTAAACTCTTATCAGTCATCACCTAATGCCTCTTCCAAGGTCTTGTCCTCTGGAAAAAAAGCTGAAATCCAGTTATCAGTGGGGGTTTCTGCTGTGGACATGTGCCTGTGGGTTATTTTAGTAAGAACAGGTTTGGTAGTTAGAAATCTTGGTGCTGAGAGCATACTACTGGGCTGAATATGCAGACACTTCTCTTTCATTGAAAACTCTCTGTAGAAGGTTTGAGGCAGATCTTCACAGCTTATTTTACAAGAGAGCAAGTGTATTGTAGTTTTATTACTTGTGCAGCTCGGGGTCATCTCAGAGAGTGGCAGTGGCGTAGTTTATAAAGAGTTGTCATTATTGCCTGGCTTTGGGTATTTATGCTTTCAAAAATGTGGAGTAAACAGTTTGTGATAAATTCTCTCTGGGCCAAGGTTATTGGAACTCCTTCACTGGAGATATTTAGGTATTGGAAAGGAACCCAACTGTCCTGTGCGGTTTCGATGCAATCAAGACTGCAGGCCTGGGGTTGGAGAAGATGACCTCCATAGATAGGCTGGCCTTGGGCTAAATTGTTAAGTAGGCAAAATTCCCAGTTCCATTTGTCATTTCACCAGAATGCCCTCAGGCTGTTCCCTGCCTCCCCAGAGTTATTCCATCCCTCATTTCATCAGGCAGTCTCTCCAGCCTTAACACTCAAAATTTACCTGGCCAGTGCCCTGTTCCCCTAGGATCTCCATGATTGTGTAAAGTGGTTATTTAACTGAAATCATTTCAATAACTTAATAAGTGATTCTAACATACTCCCGTATTCCTTCACATCCTGTTCCCTTGCCTTTCATTCACTTAGCATACATGCATTTTAGAGGAAGCCTACTAGAACCTCAGTATCTTCATGTAAAGGAATACTCCAATAGCAAATATTTCAGGTATCATGGCAGAACGTGAGGAAAGTATTTAGGAGAACTTTTTAGTCTTAAAACCATTCCATAAGGAAATAGTTCCTAGGAGGAGCCAATACCTTCTCTAATAGTATTGAGCCTTCCTTTGCTGAAAAAGTTGACAAATAGTAACGCTGACTTACAGAATAATTCTTTGGCAGGTCTCCTTGACTTTTTGCAAATCAGTGACCGGGAAAGGGGCAGGAATAGTAAAAAATTAAAATAATAATAAAATAAAACTAAACTTAAACTAAATTAAGGTAAAGTAAGATAAAGTAAGATAAAATAAATTTTAAGGAGAAAGTTTATGAAAGTCAAAGATGGGGAACACCTAGGTGGCTCAGTCGGTTAAGCGTCTGACTCTTGGTTTTGGCTCAGGTCACACAGTTTCAAGCCCTAAATCGGGCTCAGTGCTGATGGTGCAGCACTTTCTCTGCCCTCCCCCACCTGCGCTGTCTCTATCTCCCTCAAAAATAAATAAATAATTGTATTTTAATGTTTATTTATATTTGAAAGAAAGAGAAAGAGCAGGAATGCGGGAAAGGCAGAGAGAGAGAGAGAGAGAGAGAGAGAGAGAGACAGAATCTGAAGCAGGTTCCAGGCTCCGAGCTGTCAGCACAAAGCCTGAGTGGGGCTTGAACTCACGAACCGGGAGATCACAACCTGAGCCAGTCTGATGCTTAACTGACTGAGCCACCCAAGCACCCCATAAAAATAAATATATAAACTTAAAAAACAAAAAGTCAAAGTTGGAAGGAGAAAGGAGTGACAGCAAGCAAGAGGCAGAATAAACTTAGACCTGGATTTAGTTCGGAGAAGCTGCTTTTATTGGCCAGAGACGAAAATGTAGCAGGATTCTCGCACAGAGAGTTGTGACACGGAGGCTTTTCTTTCCAGGGAGCAACTTTATTCCTGCTGGCACCACTCAGTTGTATTCATAGCACCCACAGAACTGAGCCCTGAGTGCCACGTGGCATAGTTTTTTTCTTTATTTTTTACTTCGTTGTCTCCCATGTATGGTAACACACAAACATGTAGTCCGATTAAGTGGTCTCATGTTACAAGGTCGTGAGGAATGTTGTCATGTATGTGTATAGCCAGGTTGCCTTAATTTCTTTTTCTTTCCTTAGGGAGGGGACCCTACCACATTCCCCCCTTTGATGCTCAGATCCCTCTATTTCGGGTCAAAGAGCGTCATCTTGGTTTAACAGTTTATATTTTTATAACATCATTACATGAGTGGCCATCTTTTTTTGAAATTATGGCCTCAGTAAGACTGGAGGCAGACCATATAACCAGGGGAGCTAAGCAGGGTAAGATTAAGCACCCTCTTAGAATTAGTAGGATAATTTCCATGGGGGTTCTGAATCCCCCGAGAGTTGAAAACCATCCTCCAAATAACTCCCTGGGGTTTTAACCATTCAGATCTGGACTGGGACATGAGAAACCTTTTTTTTATTTGAATTCCAATCTTCTCTATGAGTTTTTCCTCATCATCTGTCTGTAGGCAGTAGTTGCTCAGGTTAAATTTTTTACGAACACCCCTCTCAGAAGCAAGCATGTAATCTAAGGCAAAGCAATTTTGATAGATAGCATTGTACATTTTGGTTTGTTGCTTGGCTAGTAAGTTAAGAGCTCTGGCAGTTTCATTGGTTATAATTTTTATAATTGCTTGCAGTCTAATTATGCAGTTTAGCATGTAAATGGGAGTGTGGTAGCCCCAATACCCATCCTCTGCCCAGGTGACAGGGCCATAATATTGGATTATACGCACGGGAGGTCATTTATTATCTTTTTAATTGTTAATTTGTAAGGCACGCTGCTTTCTTTGAGTCTCCCAGTCCCCATACACTCGGACTCCCAAATGTTTCCCTCTGGCAAGTGGGAGTGGGAAGAAAGATGGACCAATAGTTTCCAGCACATATGACCCTGACCAGACTGAGGAAGTACCATATAGGCTGTCCTTCCACATATCTGGTATAGTCCACCTGGGGCCCACCATTTCATGGCTGTGTTGACATTGTCCCAGTCCTCCCAGAGATGAGAGAAGTTAGAAAAGGGGTGGGGATCTGGCTCAAGGTTATTTGGGGTCCCCCACCATTGGGTTTTCCGAGCAATTCATTCATAAAATCTTTGGCCTAGGCATGTTAAGTTTTTAACAGAGACAACGATGAACTTTTACCCCACCAGGCAAGACAGTTTTTCCCAATAATTGAGCTTTTGAGAACCCAAACCCCAGTAGTAGGACTGGGGTATTTTGTTTTACTAGAAAATTTGTGGGGATCTAATTTTCTAGTCTCTTATGGCCATTGTTTCCCCATGTTGGTACCAACGAAGTATCCTATCCACAAAAGGAAGGTGAGTGCTAACAGAAACCTCTCACCACTTTTCTAGCTGGCCTGGGCAGCTTCAGCCAATCCTATGGCAAAGAGAAGAGCAAGAATCATGATAATAGTGAGAAACAAGGTGTGATAGTGCATCACAGTAAGGAAACAGATATAGAAAACAAGGACCGTCTTTTGTTTTGCCGGACTGTCGATTCTTCAAGCTTCTGCCACACGTAGATTAGTCAGCTTCCGGAGTGACTAAAGCAGGGCTGCAGTCTCCCAGAGCCTCTGGAGTTGCAGATTGCTTCTTCAGTATGGTCAGCTTACATGGTGTTGATGGATCAGGAATGCACTCCCAGTTTCGAGATGCTAGCTTCACTCTGATGTAATGAATCCAGGGACCCACTTCGGCTAAACTGCAGTAGGGGTGGCCAAAATGACAGTGAACAGGCCCCTCCAGTGGGGCTTTAGGAGTTGGACATTTCATTCCTTTATTTATATTGCATCTCCTGGTTTAAAGGGGTGAATGTCTGTGGTCAGACTCACAGGTAATCGCTCCCTGACCCAGGGGTATAAGGTGGTTAAGGTAAAGCCAAGGGCCCACCTCTGTTATCTTATTGCCTATCTCATTTAGATATCCCCTTAGGCCCTTAATAATGGGGGAAGGGTGCCCATAAAGATTTTATAAAGGGAGAACCCCATCTGTTCTTTAGCCTCCCACTTACAGCTGCCTCTATGAAGGTTCCTATCTCTCCCTGCCTAATGTTAACCCTTTCCCTTATCACTTCTCCCCCTGGAATAGGGCCCCTAACTCCCATTAGGGAACAGGGATGACGACTGTTCTGGCTTCTTCAAACTGATAAGGGACGATACAGAGGTACAGCAGTTTGAGTGTACCCAAGGGTCTGTCGAGTGGCCCACAGTATGGTTCTACAGGAAGGCTGGCAGGCATGAGGCAGCATAAACATTAGCAAACACAAGGAGAAAGACACAAAGTAAAGATTATATTGACCAACAAGATGGCATCTTAAGATAATGACCCCAGCTCCCAAACCTGTCAAACAGGTCTCTCTCTAGGAGAGACCCTGACTTTGTAAACAACATGTGTCAGGGAACCTCTCACAACCCAGGTGATGGAGGAGGAGGAACAGTAAGTAATCAGTGGTGGCTCTATTGCCAAGAGCTTGGCCCTAACTTAATTTAAAAAAAAAATTTTTTTAAGCGTCTAATGCTTGTGAGGTGTATTTAGAGTTTCTTTGAGTATAAGCAGACAGTCTTTATTTTGACGTGTAAAATTTTAGGTAAATTTTTAGGTAAGCCAAACCTGGATATTATTTTGGAAAGCAGAATTTTTATTACTTTTTGTGCCTTTTCTGTCTTGTAGGGGAAGGCCTTTATCCAATTAGTAAAAGTATTAACCCATACAAACACATGTTGGATTTTTTTTTTTTTTTTTTTTTACCTTGGCGTCTGAGTGAGACCTAGTTGTCAGTCTTTCCTGGAAGGCCTCCAGTTCCTTGATTGTCTGGAAGAGCAAGTTTGTGGTTGAAAGGATGTTTTTAAGACATACTTCACAGCCTGGGCCATTTGATAAGTTTTGTCCCCCCTAAATGAAAGGCCTGATGTTGTGTTTTAATAATCTTCTAGCTCTGTGACCTTGGTAACAGTAATTGCCTTGCTCTGTTTATAACTATTCCAAGGACTGGAGACTGTCTAGAAGTCAGACCCTACTTTATTTTGGGGAGATAGTAGGTGAGATTGAGTCTCCTTTCATAATTTATATAGCAGCAAACTATTTTCCTGAACCCTGGTATCTATAGCCTACAATATCCAGTAATTTTTCAAAAACGTACATAATTGTTTATCTGTCCTGGAGTTAGTAGCACCATAGTCTCTAATTTAGTTGTAATGTTCCTTTCTAGCAAGGGGGTAAGGCCCTCTGGCATTATCAGTAAAGAATGAGAAAAAAATTAGGTTTCCCCATATACATCCCAGGGGCTGAGAGAAAAATTCAGTTAGAAGTTTTTTGAAGATGAATCGTTATGCTGCATTTGGATAGTTGGCTGGAAAGGAGGACAGAAAAGGTAGCTCTGGTGTTAAGAAGGAAATCAACTCTGTATTTAGAGTTATCTGAGGTTCTGGGTTTCTGATATATAGTTGGTTTAGGGGAACCACCATGAAGAGCCCCAGGTCCCATCAGTGCCTTCCAGGGACACTGGTCATCTGAGCCCTCACAAATAGAGGTCCCTGAGGGCATTGAGATCCCCAGTGATTGTGTCCACATAAGGGGCATGACTTTCCGGGTTTTCATTTTGGCTGTCTTCTCTGGGGACATTCTTGTTTTAGTGCTCTGAATGGCCATATAAATGGCACTTGGTGCCAGGACCTCGGGAAGTCTAGTCTGACATAGTATGTTAAGGCCACAACTAAGGCCTCAGATTTTTTTTTTTTTTTTTTAGGCTTCCTTTACTGTTTTGT
Source organism: Panthera onca (assembly GCF_046562875.1). Classification (NCBI taxonomy): domain Eukaryota; kingdom Metazoa; phylum Chordata; class Mammalia; order Carnivora; family Felidae; genus Panthera; species Panthera onca. The sequence goes on from NC_138339.1 coordinate 57,001,696, forward strand.
TTGTAGTATACCCAAATGGCAGCTTGTAAGAGCTCTTCCAGGGTCCCTTCAAGGTCAATAGCCAATTTTTGCATTTTCTCTGAATATCTAGGGCTGATTGAGTGACAAATTTGTCCTTTAAAATTATCTCAGTCTTAGGGGTGTCAGGGGGCATAGCCATATATTTAATGAGAGCCTCCCTTAACCTCTCCAGGAAGGCCATTGGGATCCCATTTTGTGTTTGTAAAATAGTGGCTAATTTAGCAAAATTTAAGGGCTAAATCTTAGATTTCCTAATTATTATTATTATTATCATTATTTTTAATATATAGATTGAGGATCTGAGGAGGAGGGGATTGAGGTGGAAGACTTCCCTTCCTCCTTCTCTAGGTCTGTTTTGGATACAGGTAAGGGGCCCTCAATTGTTTTCCCTCCTGATTGCTGGACTTTAGAAAGGGTTGCCATTAAATTAGGATCTACCTTACATTGCTTACATATATCTCGATGTTTTTTTTCTTAAGGCCCAAAAACAATGAACATAGGGCAATTCTCCCCATTTCCCTTCATATTTGCAAAACACATCCAATTGTAGGATAGTATTGTCATTGATAATTTCCTCTGGTGGCCAGGTTCCCTCTTCCAACTTGTATTGGGGCCAAGCCTTTGGGCAAAAGTAAATTAATTATAATGCATTCCAAAGGATTAATGGCCTTGGTTGGCCAATTACCCATCTATAGGAAAAAGCAAGAAAGTTGTCCCTTATCTTAATTTCCTGTAGCTGGCCAGGAGAAACCTCATCTCCTGGCCCATCATTTTGGCTGGCTATGCAACTGGCAGCCAAAAGCCCTATCAGTCTCCCCACGTGCTGGGAGTAGTCATTCTTACCCAGGCTTGACTCTACCTCCAAGAGCTGGCCTGGACTTTCTTGGTTTTTTTTTGTTTTTTTTTTTTTTTTCTTACCACCCCATTTCTGGCCTGTAGGGCATTGCGGTTATGGACTGTGACCAAGCAAGATTTTCCTGGTTGTCATAGGATGTACTAATTTTATTTTGGTCCAACAGTAACTTACATATTGATCATTGCCCATTGAGGGAAGGAGTTAAAGACCCAAAGTCAAGGTCTTTTCCCCTGCCTTTTTCAACAATGCCTGCATAAATATCTTTCAGCCATGTGGACATCCATTTTTGGCATACAGTGGACTAAGTTTAGTAAAATGGCTCCCATGTATCTTAGTAAAAGCACTTTATATATCATTCATCCTTCATATGGCAGAGGCATCCATCCCTGTGCTAAACAGGAACAACACAAATGTGGAGGATTTGGAGGCTGGGACCAAAGGTATTGCCATCATTTTCCCAGGCTTTGGATCAGAGGAGGAATTTTAATCTTAATCCTGTGTACTTTTAAAATCCATTTATTTTAACCTTAGTCCGTCCTGACCACACATAAAATTTCTTTTTAAAGATTTTCCTTCACGAACCTTCTACAACTTTTCTTTGCATTTAGATTTTGTCCCAAGTCATTTCTCTCCAAATAAGTAGTCTCATTTAGGCTAAAATTACTTTCTTTTACTTTCAACAAAAATATATTTACATTTCTTATATCTTTCTTTCATATCTCCTACTTTTTTACATCCAGAGTTGTTTTTCTTATTTTTTATCAGTTTTAACTACATTTAGCAGAATTTTAACTCTTAGAAACCTTAATCTCCTGTGAAAACTAAGTATAACCAATTGTGAACTTTATTTTACATTAAATTTTTTTAAATGGCAAACTTACTAATCCATTAAGCACAAAGCATGTTTTCCAACAGTTCCAAATATCCTTATTAGGTTACCAAGGACTTTGAAAGCTATCTTAACAATTACCCATAAAAACTTTAAGACAGACAAAATTAACCATCACTTTAAATCATCCTTTTGTTAACAAATTGGAACAGAGATAACATGAGCTTATTTGACCTTCAGCAAATCTAGCTAGAATAGATTGTTTTTGTTTTTTTAATGTTAATAAACATTGTCTATCTCAAACCAACAAACTTAAAGTAGCTTAAACACTGGATATGTTTTACTTGAGTCCACACAGTTCCCCATGGTTAATTTTTACCTGGAACATTGGTGGGGAAATCTGACACTGTGGTCTTAACTCCTTGACATCTAGGATGGGAGGAGGAGCAGATGGTGCCTAAGGCATTGAGGTGCCAGTTATGCAGGCCACACCCCAGGTGGTGCAGAAGAGGAGGGTGGGGGGAAGGGAAGGCAGAAGAGACTAGGTGCCAGCAAAAGGCAGAGAAAGAGAATTCCCAACTTTAAATCTTGTCAGCTCAGACAGAGGGGCAGACTCCAGATTTCTTTTGTTTTGTTTTCCACCTTTGGAATTCAGCAGTCCATGTCAGTCCAGAGAAGAAAGGAAATTTCCCCTAAACAAAAGGAGTTTCAGCAGCTGTTTGGGAATATTCCTTAAAGTCTCCGTTCTGAGGTAGAATAACCAGAGACAGTTGGCTCTAATTATCATAGTCACTGACCCAGGAAATGAAGGAGAGACAAGTCCCCATACACAGTCACACAGAGACTCTAACCTCCCGCCCAGCGTCCAGTGCCCAGCACCTTAGAGTTGCAGCTTCATTCCTCGTCCCTTGTGGAATTACTAGTGCAACTCTGGGAGGTGATCAGGCTCCCCTTCTGCCTTTTAGGGGCAGGTCTGCCAAAATGAACCTGGGTTCTTACCAGTCTGATGGGCGCTCCCTCAGCTGGTTCCTGGGCCTCACGGGTTCCATTAGAGTACATGGGGTCCTCACCTGCCCCGGGAGGGCTAGTCTCCTGCAGATCAAGTGGTCCACTGGCACCAGGTGAGGCCACCTCTCTCACCGCCCTGAGGTTCACATCCCAGGTGGCAAAGCAGATGGAAATGCACCATCTCCGAATCCCGGACAAGCCCCCAAGTAATGTAGCAGGGTTCTTGCACAGAGAGTTGTGACACCAAGGATTTTCTTTCCAGGAAGCAACTTTATTCCTGCTGGCACCACTCAGCTGGGTTTGTACCCAAAGAACTGAGCCCTGAACACCATGTGTCATAATTTCTAAATATATTTTGTACTTCTTTGTCTCCCGTGTATGGTAACACACAAACATGTAGTCTGATTAAGTGGTCTCATGTTACCAGTTTGTGAGAGATGTTTTCACTTACCCATATAGCCAGGTTGCTCTGAGGGTTGTTTTTATTTTTTTCTTTCCTTAGGAGGGGACCCTACCACAAAAAGATTAGCAGATTGGATTTGCTATTGCTATACTTTTATACGCAATGCTTCTGATAACCTATAGACTAAAGAACAAGTTGTAGAAACATAGGAGTGTTCCTCAAAATTGACTAAGCCACATATTTGACTAAGCCATGTATTTTAGAGGTAAGGAATTTGAAGCAAACAGTATAAAACTGATTCATTCAAACTCAAGATAAAGAGGTATTAACTATCCTACTGGGGAAATCATAGACCCTAAAATATGGAAGAATACAGTTTCAACTTGAAACAAGCAACCATAACAACACATTGTAATAATTAGAACAACAAAATTTTAATTTGGATATATTTAGAACCCTTATTTGTTGGTTGTGTGACATTTTGAGTTTTGGAATTAGTTCTAATGATTCATTTACATTTTAATACATAAATAAAATAAAATCATTCAAAAGAGAAAAACATTTAAAATTCTCAGAAAAATCTTGTTTTTGTCCTAATTTTCATTCCCATTTTAAGTAAACATTTATAATCTCTTGGTTCTTTTCCAGTGTTTATTTTTTTTTAATTTTTTTAACGTTTTATTTATTTTTGAGATAGGGAGAGACAGAGCATGAACAGGGGAGGGTCAGAGAGAGGGAGACAGAGAATCTGAAACAGGCTCCAGGCTCTGAGCTGTCAGCACAGAGCCCGATGTGGGGCTTGAACTCACTGACCACGAGATCATGACCTGAGCTGAAGTCGGCCGCTTAACTGACTGAGCCACCCAGGCGCCCCAATCCAGTGTTTATTTTTTAATATAAAAATAAGCAAGTACTTATATAGGTATATTCTTATTTCCACTTCTTTAAAATTTTCATTTAATGTAACCTGGAGATCATTTGTCACCAGTACATAAATACTGGTGTTTGTTGTTCATTCTTCATTAGACCCGTCCTTTTATGCTGAATATTTGTGTCGTCTCCAACCTTTTGTTGTTTCATATAATTTGGCTATGAATAACCATTAGCTTTGATATGTCATACTTGGGATGGCTTTCTTTCTCTCCCGAAGGAAATCCTTAACAGTCAGATTGCTGAGTCAAGGAGATAATGCTATGACATTCTGTTTGTTATTGCCAAATCCTTCTCTATAGGAGTTATGCCATTTCCCCATCACCCCAGCAACATTGCAGAAGGCCTCTTTCTCCATGCATTGCTAATAGAGCACATTGTAAATCTTTTCCATTTTTGTCAACTTAATGGGTGAGAAATTGCCTTTCTTTGTAGTTTAATTTATAAATTACTAATGGTGGTTTATTTTTCTTTTAAAACATAATATATCAATGTTATCTTCTTTGCTTCTGGATTGCTAAAAGCCAATCTCCATTCATTGATTACAAAGTAATCCATTTATGTTTTTATTTCTACTGGTAGTTTTAAAAATCTTTCATCTATTTGGAAAGAGTCTGTTGTAAATCAGTGGGATCTAGGTTCAGTTTTATCATTTCCTAAATGACTATCCAGTTGCCCCAACATTACCAATTAAGAAGTTTACTTCACCTAGTGATTTAAGATGTTACTGAAAACATACATCAAGATTCTGGGCTTTTGTAAGATATTGCTACATAACTATTCATGCACTAATACCTACACATTTTGAAAAGAAGTACAGGTCATAGCGGGTTTTTTGATGTTTCCATTTCTGATAAGTTTGTCCTTCCACCCACCCCTTGCATCTCCTGACCCAGTTGCTTGTCTTTTTCAGGTTTTTCCCTGTCATCCTCATTTGGTATACTGTTTTTTCAATAAGGCTCCAGATAATAAATTGCTATATTTATTTTGATTTTATTAAATTTAGTAACTTGGAGATCATTGCCATTTTATGATACTAAATTATCCTATCTAAGAATAGGGTTTGCCTCATTCACATTTGTCCAATTCTACTCTTGATCTTTCAGGAAATTTAAAAATTGTCTTTATATAGGCTTTGCTCATTTTTATCAACTTTATTTGTAGCTACTAGAAATTTTTTTTCTTTTTCATTATCTCTTCTAACTCTATTGTTTGAAACAATATGAAGTCTATCAATATTTTATGTTAGTGTACATTCTGTTACTTTAGTGAATTCATATTAAATGTAGTATTTTAAAATAAATATTTTTGGATTGTTCAGGTATATGATCTTATGATTTCGACATAGAGATAATTTTACTTATTCTTTTCAATGTATGCCTCTAATTGTGTTCTTAGGTCTGGTCACATTGATAACATCTCCAACCAAATACTAAATAAGGGTGGAGAGAGTGGGGATTTTTGTAATGTTCCCGACTCTAGTAGGACATCAGCCATTGTTTCCCCATTAAGTAAGATGTTGGCTTTCACGTGAAGTATCTATTGATCAATTTGTCCATGTAGATAAATAGATGATTGATAGATATGAATAGATTTACATAAATGTAGATGTGTTATGGAAGCATCCATAAATTCCTCTTCTATTAAGTACTTTTTAGAGTTGTTGTTGTTGTTGTTTTTTTCCTGTCTATGTGGAAATGATAATGTGATTTATCACATCAGATCCCTTAACATGGATATCTACTTGTTTTTGGATATTTTTCCCCCACCCGCATGCAAATTGAAGTTGGTTGCCTATATTCATGGCCAAAGGATTATTTCTTTTACTCTTGTTTCTTGTTCACTGTTTTCTGTGTGTGTGTGTGTGTGTGTGTGTGTGTGTGTGTGTGTGTGTGTTTGCGTGTTGTTGTTTTGTTTTGTTTTGAAGATTGCAAAATTAAATTTACCTGGAATGCTTAATCAACTTACTTTTGTTAAGTCATATATTTGTAAATCTTTTTCTGATTGTTTTTTTTTTTTAAAAAGAGCTCTCTCAGTTCATGCTCTAGATTTAAATTTATAAAGAGATAAATTATCCAAGCTAGTGGATAAGACTTGTGATATTGTCTTCCTAAAAGTGTGGAGTCATGGTTTTTTTCCCATGATGAGTCTCAAACAACTCGCACTTGCCTTTGAAATATCTCCTACCTTGCAATAGTTCTATTGGGGTTTTCTAAAGGGTTCGCTAAAGGATTTTCAACTCAAAGGCCCAGTATACGTGGGTTATCTCCTCCAGGAGAAATCTTCTCTAAGCTTTCTTAATGACTACTTCTCTCATGAGTATTTGTGGTATCTTTGACTTGTTTTTGTTTTGTTTTGTTTTTGTTTTTGTTTTTTGTTTTTACTTCCAGTAGGTAAATATCCTTTCAAAATGATAGATTAAAAACATTTTAAAAGGTCAGAGTCATAAGATTAATTTATTTTGTACCTGATGACTGTGTTTAAAAACCTATGGTACACAGAAATTTCTATATGTAATTATTAACCATATTTTTTTTTAAATAGGAAAGCTAACTGACTTAAAGTGTTTTGCAAACAAGCCTTTGGTTAAATATAAAAATACAAATTTTAAGAAATCCACATACTTGATGTAGGGAATCATTATAAACTATGCAAATGTCCCTGTATTGAAATGATTGCTGCTTCACTCAATTATCACATAGTTTTAAGCCAAATAATTCTATATTCTCATAAAAATCTATTTTTTACTTATACAGATAGTTCAAAAAGTATATGTAAATTTTGGAACCACTGAATTACATCCCTTATAAAAAATTTATCACTGATGAGTATTAAAAATTTGCTAGAGAACTATTCAGTATTACTGGAACATTGCTCTATTCTCACTGACAGATTTTTTTTTCTCTAAAAAAGGCAACATGTTTTTCATTTCTTTAAGAAGTTAACCTCTTGTGACCCATCTTCTAAACAACTATTGGAAAATAAGAGTGGTCAATTCCCATCTTTCAAAAGAAACAAAACAGCTTAGAATAGATTTTAAAAGATTTTAAGGTTTTTGGATTTTTTTTCCCCCATCATAATATGAATTCAGAAGTCTTCTGAGAATAAATCCTGTTTTTGAGTTCTAATAGAGGTCATTTTTGGGTCAAAAAAGAAGTAAGAGTAAGGAGAAAGGAAAACATTTGTAGACCTGAATCTATCCATAAATGTTATTTACTATGTTTATTATTTTATCAGATGGGTGTAGAATGAAGAAAAGGAGCTAAGATGTATTAGCTACCTACTATGGGCCCTATAATATAGTCATGTTTATGGAAGTGTACTTTCTGAAAAGCATTCCTTACTTTTGAATTAAGAAACTGAGCAAGGCCACAGAAATTAACTAATTTTGTCCCAAGGAACCCAGATGATGAGTAATCTCGTATCTTGGATGTGTCTATCTGTGTCCTGCTTTTAATGAATATCTTGATCTTTTAAGACAATATTTTCTAGACTTCTGTCATCTGCATGGTACCGTCATGTTTTACCACTGCTATATACCACTTATACAGTTATTTAATATTTTTCCACTTTTAAGTTGACTTTAGATCTACTTACTTTGTTAACTACGACTTGGCCTTTTTTTTTTATTATTAATGTTTATTTATTTACTTTGAGAGAGATAGAGCACAAGTGGGGGAGGGACAGACAGAGAGAGGAAGACACAGAATCTGAAGCAGGCACCAGGCTCTGAGCTGCCACCATAGAGCCCAATGTGGGGCTCAAACCCACGAGTGGTGAGATCATGCCCTAAGCCAAAGTTGGACACTTAACCCACTAAGCCATCCAGGTGCCCCAACTTCGACTTGTTTTAAAAAGTAATAGCCAAACACAAATAAAGTAGAGTAGTTGAGTTTTCTGTGCTATATATTATAATAAATGCACAACTTAAACTTCTGTTATCTTCATCCATGCATGACTCAAAACATTTTTACTATTTTGTGCTTATCACCTTTTCAGAAACACTGTACTGGAAAAAATGTGCTGTCACTAAGATACATTTCTCCTCAGTCCATTTTCAAGAAACCAATCTCTCCTTGGTTTGGGGCCATCAGCCTCCCTTGGGTTCTTCCTCCTCTAAAGAAACTATTAAGCAGAGTATAGTAAAAGCAGGAATATCAGTAATTTAGTAGTACTTCAAGAGAATAGAGTTAAAAGGTGAAATTTAGGAAGGTGGAATAAAATAAGCCTAAGGCTGTAGCTAACTCAACTGTGGACAATTCTTGAGGTCATGACAGGAGGAGAACTGACCTATGGCTTCCCTGAAGCAAGAGGAAACATGCAGATGATGCACTTCTTTCCTAGGTTTCAGTGAAGAAGATGGCAGACAGATTCCAAGGCTTACTCTGGAGATCTTAAAACAATGCTCTGGCTTTGAGCCTTTCACAAATTTTAATGATCAGATCCTCAAAGGAAGAAATAAATAAGCAAAATATTTTCACATATAAATTAATTTAACTCAGTTTAGTCTCTGGGTATTGCAGTTCTGGGAAACCAGTTCAAGCAGTCCTTTAAATTGAATGATTTATAGGTACTACTTAAGATTTCTATGAAGAAAAATCCAGATAAAAAGGGATAAGCATTCATGAAATTGTTACAGATATTTTTGTCACTGTTCTGTTTCCACATTCTGAGAAGAGTAGCAAAACCCTGATAACAACGAAATGCACTCTTGTATTTTTCATTTAGTTGATGTTATGGACTAAGTGTATGTATATCCCCCAAATGCATGTGTTGAATTCCTACCCCACAATGTGGTGGTATTAGGAGACCTTTGGGAAATAATTGAGTTTAGATGAGATCATGAGGGTGGGGCCCCCACAATATGATCAGTGTTCTCATAAGAAGGGGAAGAAACTTCCAACTGCTACTTCCACTGTGAGGACGCAGTGAAAATATAACTGTCTATAAGCCAAGAAGAGAGCTCTCTTGAATTTGCAAGCACTTTAATTTTGAACTCTGCTTCCTCCAGAACTGTAAGAAATAAATGTCTGCTGTCTGAGTTACCTATCCTGTGATATTTAGTAATAGCAACATGAATGAAGGCAGTTGGCAAAGAAATTACTTGGGGGAGAAGGGGGTTTAGGAATCCATTGACTAGTGTCCTGGAAGAGATATAGCACAGGATAGCTGGCTTTAAAGGGGAAAGAAATCTGGGGGCACCTGGGTGGCTCATTTGGTTAAGCATCTGACTCTTGATTTTGGCTCAGGTCATGATCTCACTGTTTTGTGAGTTAAAGCCCAACATCAGGGTCTGTGCTGGCAGTGCAGAGCCTGCTTGGCATTCTCTCTCTCTCCCTCTCTCTTTGTCCCTCCTCTGCTTGCACTATCTCTGTCTCTCCCAAAATAAATAGATAAAATATAAATATAAATTTATATATGTGTGTGTGTGTGTGTGTGTGTGTGTGTGTGTGTGTATTATAAAAGGAAAATAAATCTGGTTGGATAATTGGGGTAGAATAGCATGCAAAAGGTCAAGGGTAGAGAAAACCCCTGAAAGGTTTAAGACCAGGGAAGTTTAAGACTTGGAGTTCTTGGGAGCTTGTGTGCAAATTTGAGATGCAAGAGAATGTAAGATAAAGTACGGCAAAATGGTTAAGTACACAGACTTTGGACTCAAACTGGTTTTGTATCTCAGGTCCTTCACTCTCTAGGTTTGTGACATTGGAGAATTCATCTTCTTACTATCAATTTTCTCATCTGCAGAATGGGGAGAATTAAAGTCTGTAATTCAGCAGGTTCTTTCCATCAAATGAGTTAATGCATGTAAAATATTCAGAGTTTATGTTAGTTCTGTACAATCAGTATATTTCTGTCACACAGTATAATTCATGTGGAAGTTTTTTTGCCACAATACTGGGACTGCAGAAGCAAAAGGTTGTGAATAGAAAATTGCCTGGAAAGAATAGATATTTGTGACCTTTCCTAAATGGAAGAAGACTACCACATTTCTTTAGGGATATCAATTGTTTATATTTATGCTTAGTGACAATGGTTCATGGTAACAGAAATGGAAAACAGATAGTTTACAGATGGTCCTGGTTATTTGGAAGAGCTACTGGTATTTATAAAGGCAACTTCATTCACCCGTCTGTAGCAGATGTTGTTGGATTATTCTTTCAGTTAGTGGTGATAGGTTTCAATTTATTCATTTCCCACTGTTTCTAAGGGCTGGCACTTTGTCTGTGACCGCCCAGAGTTCATGGTATTGTGAAAGACTGAAGCCAATTTGGTTTCCAACATCATACTCTAGTTACCTGAGTTACTGTAGTAATAGCCCTCCTTACTGTAGAGACAAACCCTCAGATAACCACAGGTCAATTAATTTAATTTTTCCTTCCTTAGGTAAGGGTTAATGAAGAATTAAGATATACTATTGCTTATTTTTCTCCTCTTTAGTTTGTAAGAAAGTAAAAGAACAAGATGGGGGGTGGAATATAAAGATTATAGCTTCGGAAGCTATAGTTGGTCCAACACTCCTCCTGAAGTACCCTGCCCCTACCAAAATTTGCATCCATCGAAATAAATGTCTTATTTGGGAATAGGGTCTTTGCAAATGTAATTAGTTACGGTGAGGTCACAAAGGATTAGGATAGATTCTATATACATTGATTAGTATCTTTATGAGAAGAAAAGAGGGCATATGGAGAGGCTCACAGACTCAGAGGAGACAGAGAAGAAAGCAGTAAAGGTTGGAATGATGTGTTTACAAGCCAAGGAACATCAAGGAGTGCCAGGGAAGCTATGAAGAGGCAAGGAAAAATTCTTCCCTAAAGTTTCAGAGGGAGCATAGCTCTGATGACACCTTGACTTTGGACTTGTAGCTGCTATAACTGTCAAAGAATATATTTCTGTTGTTTTAATCCACTAAATGTGTGGTCACTTGTTATGACAGCCTGGAAAATGAAGATAGAAATAGAAACCATTTCCCTCCCTCCTGCGTTATTATAGGTAACATAAGTTGACAGCTAAGAGTTACAAAATATTCAGAATAGATTTGTTACCTAGGTACGTCCACCATACTTCTAGTATGACTTACTGATTATCAAATAGCTGTTAAATGCCTGTAATTCCCATGAGAAATGCTGGAAGTTCTGTGGTGTTTTGTTTCAGTGTGTGTGTAACACATTTATTTCATTGTATTAAAGTGTTTTCTATATCTATATTATGGCTTTCATTGCAGTGCACCTATTATTGTAAAACAATTTGTGTTCATTTCCCTTCATGCATATGTCAATATGGTCAATGAAAAGAAAACTTCAAGATATTTGTTAATATTGAAATCCTTTCTGTTATCCCCTCTCTGCCCAAAGACTGATATTTTGTCATTGTGAATCATTCACAAGGACAACTTCACAAGATAAGGAATAGTCTTAAAGGTGCTTAATCTTAAAACATAACCCTGTTTAAGAATTCTGTTTGATGACAAAGAGATTCTTAGAACGTTATCTTTAGTAATATCATTTTGAAGAGATTGAGGTTATTTGTTACTGCCTTTGCAAATTAGGAATGGATTCTTTTTGATTTGCTCCACAGTTTTATTTAAGGAACAGAACAATAAATCTTTAAGTAGCAAAAGATAAATATAAAAAATGCTGTCAGAGTAATTGAGTTATGCTGAGCCATAAGTATGCATTTTGACAGTAATTTAGTGTATCCTTTCAGAGAGGCCCTAGGAATAGAAGTTCCAGGAAATGGTAACATATGTTATTTGGCTGGTAGGAGCTTGCCTTAGGAAAGTTAACAGATACTATAGTGACACTAATCAGGAAAACACAAAGGCAGACTGATTTCATGTGTAAATGTGCATTGTCTTTGGGCGAAATGTGTTGCATTTCCATAATCAGAGTAAGCCACGGTGCTAACATATCCACAGGAGAACATTTGTCCCCCTAGTGTTTTAGTATATATGAAATGCAGTGACATCTTTACACTTTTATCATGTTGTCCACGGACCTTCTAAAGACTCTGCTGAAATAACTCCCATAAATGTTTTGAAATCTCTCATTTTTATCATGTTATTTTGAATATGGCCCTCAAAAACAGTTCCTTTGGCTTCTAAGCATTCTCTCTGACACATCTTGGCAAAGGCAGGGAAGGAGTAAATGAGTAAAAAATGTAAAATATAAGAAAGGAGGGCAAGGCCAGTAAGGTTTGTTTAACAGCCAGTGTTTTCTGGATGCCAATGAATCTCTTTTCCTCAACTCACAAGTTTTCTAAGAAAATTTAAATTAACAGCAATTATCCCTGAAGTGGTTTTCTAGGGCTGTCATAACAAATTACCACAAACTGGGTGGTTTAAGACAACAGAAATGTATTCTTTCACAGTTCTGGATGGAGGTCAAAACCATGGTGTGTGATGGGTTGGTTCTTTCTGGATGCTCTGAATAAGAACCTGTTCCATGTCTCTTAACCAGTGTCTGATGTTTGCCAGCAATTCCCAGTAATCCTTGGTTTGTAAAATGCATCATTGTAACCTCTGCTTCCATCTTCAAATGCCTTCTCTCTCTGCCTCTGTGTCGCAAATCTTCTTTCTCTTATAGGACATGATTCACTGGATTCAAGGTCCGTCTTAAATCTAGTGTGTTCTTATCTTGAGATCCTTAATTATATCTGCAAAGACACAATTTCCAAATAAGGCCACATTTACGAACACCAAGGATTAGGACTCAGATATGCATTTTGGGGGGGGGGGCACTCTTCAATCCACATAAAACCCCCTATATTGCAAGACAGTCACATTCATCTATGGCCAGGTGAGTCCTATAATCCAACACTGTGTTATTCTAGGGTCCCACAGAAACTAAGTAATTTGAGATGAAGTACTCTATTCAGTAAAGCACTATATGCAACAGCACACAATAAAACAAATGAAATTTGGGATGCATTGTTTAATTTAGGATATTATAATATTAGAAATCAGGATGCACAACTTTTTTTTTTTTTTTTTAATTTTATGTTAAGGACAGGACACCTATCTCTGTAAACTGAGTATCTACAATGCAAAACAAGGTTCCAGAGTTGATGTAGTGCCTAACCTTCATCTGAGCACCCAACTGAAAGTTCTCTGCCTCTCGCCTGATCAGAGATCCCCAGTTAGATAATATTTCCACCCATTGGGCTTACTTTTCAGAGTTAAAGAGGGAACCTCTGCTGCCCACTCCGCTACTCCTTAGAAATAAATGGTTGTTGTAGAGAATGTTAATTATAATAAACTTTAAAACTCAACCTTTCGAATGGGACTTAGGGTGAAATTGGAAAGCAGGGATGAAGGACATACCAGTGAGCAGGCTGTAACTCCGATGCTTCATTGAGAGCAGATGGCATTCAGAATCAGTCCACTTAGGATTACTCCATAATCAAGATTAAAGTTGCATGTCCCCTTCCAGAGGTATGCTCGGCAGGCTGCCAATGTTCTGAACGAGTTCTTGGCCCACCTTGTTCCATGTTAGACTTTTCCCCCCTCCATTTATCTAAATCATTTCATATTTCTACTAATAAATCTGTCCATTAGAAAGTTGATTTTTTTAAATGCTAATTTTATATCATCATTATTTTTGTTATATGAACCTGTTAACAGTGCCTGGAAATTTTTTATTGTTCAAGATTTTAACCTTACAATAATGTTTTGAATGATACACGTTTGAGCTATAGTATTTTTCCGAGGTATATGAAGTTGATAATTAGACAATGAATACAGGGCATTTTTTCTGTGAAGTTGGCCTTGTGAGTAAAGAAATGCGTGTGTTATAACAAGGTAGCAGCTATAACTGAAATGCTAATGAACAGCGGGGAGTCTGATACAACGCAGTTTCATTCCTCTCCTGAGTTGGCTGGAAGCCATTATTTCCAGAGGATAAAGTAGTGCATTGTTCCAATCCATGACCATTTGTGAGTTTCCATGGACAGCCCACACAAGACCTTGGAATGATTATACACACAAAAAAGCAACCAGTGGACAAATTTTTGATACAATTTTTCTAAGCCTAGACTCTTGAAAGCATGCAGGTGACTGGAAAGTCAAAAGAATATATATTTGAGGAATCATTTAAAACCAGTGATGCAGTTCACCCTAAAAGAGCCCATTTGTTTCTTTGTCTTAGGATATATAATGTTACACATATATAGGCTTAGAGTAGGCCTATCTGAGAGGTCCAATTGCCTTGGCTCAGCAACAACCCACTTCCTTATGACTATTTCTTTTCTTCTCCACTAAGTATATTTTTTAAACTTTCTTATTCAAGTATAATATAAATACAGAAATGTGTCCCACTTAAGTATCATAAAGGGAGAGCGGATGGATTTCTCAAACTGATTCCACTCAGGTAACTCTCACACAGGTCATGGAACATTACCAGAACCCCATAATTACTCTTATGTTTTCTTCTAGTCACCATCTCCCCCAAAGTAACTATACTGATTTCTAACATTACAAAATTGTTTTCTACTTTAAGTCAGTGGAATGCATATAGATTATACTCTTTTGTCCCTGGCTTCTTTAATTCAGTGTTACGCTTACAAGATTTCTCTATATGTTCCTATGAGATATAGGATATTCAATAGATATAGGATATGAGATATTCGATGACTACACATTTTTGTTGGGCAGGCATACAATTTAATGAGTGCAGGCAGTTTCTCTTCAGCTTTTGTGGAAACCGAGTATCATTTTAACATGGTATCTTCTGCCTGTATTTTTATGAATACATGATTTTTGTTCTTGTTGATTTTTACATCTACTTGGAAGCTGATACTTTTCATGATGGGACTTAAAATTATCTTCCACAAGGATAATTGCCCCAATAATTATCGAGTAGATGAATTTTGATCTTTGCATTGAATATTGATTATTATAGTTATGGTTACTAGTTTTTACTTCTTAATTTCTCTCAAATCCTTTCCTTTCCTGTTATTTTATGCCATGCCTTTGGTTCAGACTCATCTCTCACCCATCCTACACAGTAGTCACTTAGCTGGTTCAACTACTTTCAGCCAGTGACACTTGAACCAAATCCACAGACAACCTCACCATGAATTTGATGGTCAACATCAGATAATCTGTACCACTTCTATAAGATTTATGCTTATTGGGGCTCCTGAGTGGCTCAGTTGGTTAAGAATCTGACTTCAGCTCAGGTCAAGATCTCATGGTCCGTGAGTTCAAGCCCCATGTCGGGCTCTGTGCTATCAGTTCAGAGCCTGGAGCCTGCATCGGATTCTGTGTCTCCCTCTATCTCTGCCCCTCCCCACTCACACTCTGTCTCTCTCTGTCTCTCAAAAAATGAATAAATGTTAAAAAAAAATTTAAAAAAAAAGGAATCTGACTTCAGCTCAGGTTGTGATTTCATAGTTCGTGGGCTCCAGCCCTGCATTGGGCTCTGTGCTGACAGCTCAGAGCCTGGAGCCTGCTTCAGATTCTGTGTCTCCCCCTCTCTCTGCCCCTCCCCAGCTTGTGCTCTGTTTTTCTCTCTCTAAAAATAAATAAGCATTTAAAAATTATTAAAATTGAATCATAATTTTTTTGTTTCAAAATTTCAATGTTATATCACATCCAAGTTGGTTTGTTTTTCTCCATCAAGTTCCTGCTTTCACATTTAGTCCATATCTCTTGATTTACCCTGCCTCAACACAGTCATACCTTTTAGGTTCCAGCTTATTTCTTTATATATTCTTGTTTTTAACACTATTATTTACCCCAAAGGTTAGGCCCAACAGATATTAATCATACTGTCCTCTCTGATAACTCCTTCAAGTTTATACATTTTTGTACTATTATGTATGCTACCATAAAATTGATTTGTTTTCCCTATCAAACCAAAAAATAATAATAAATAACATGCAGGAAAGGACTGTCCTCATTTTATACCCCAAGTACCTTGCATAATCTTTGACACATGGTGCACACTCATGGATAAAGCTAAAAACAATGCTGTCCTATACTTGTTGTATGTTGTGGGTGCTGCTATTCCAAGATATTTAGACACTTGAGTTGATCATTTCTTATTTTTCCTTACTACAAATGTCATATACTTTCAACTCAGCTACTGATGTTCAAAACAAAATTCTTAGCCAAGATTGATTCTTGATTTCTCTTGCTATCTTGCATTAAATATGGTGTGCTTTTGCTCTTAAAATCAGGTAAGCTGGAAATACTGTCCTAACCAGGAGAAAGAGGCATTAGCCAGTTTTTCAGGGGGCACAAAGTTAGGTTTAATACAATATTCTAATCCTCCAAATGCCAGAATTTAGTCAAGGTAGGACACACCAGCTTCATATTATTGACCAAAATCTTTGCAAAAATGTAAGGTCTCCCTTCTACAAGCTGGTCAGTGACCTCACCTCCTTCCAGGCTGATTGCCAGTGCATGGCACTTTGCTGACTCTGCATAGAGGCCTCTAGAATGCTCATGTAACTGCAAGATAAATTATGTTTCAATTCCAGATGTGTATTTTCAAAATGCTTAGCATCAAGTCATATGCCATGTTCATTTCCTTCAGCTTTCTTTTTACTTTTCAAAAACTGAACAGCACATGTATCAAATGTGTTAAATTGATGATTTCACTTGCTGTTATAAAGTACCTGTAGTGCTTATCCCATCAAGCCCCAGGGCCTGAATTTACTTCACAGGATTGTAAGTGCTGGAGCTTTAACCAGCACATGTGCAAAGTGTTTGTCTTAAACTTGAAAAATCCTGAACTCCTGTTCTCTTCTGTAGCTATCAATCCTAAATTACAACTTCAGTTTTATGACACTGAAAAGAGGCTGTTGTAAAATACAATTGGTGTACAGGTTTTATCCTTTCTACAATGAAAAGGAAAAATGTGTGTACTAACCTTCAATAAACATTTAGAAGATTATATTGAAGGCCCTTCAGATCTGGTAGAAATCTGTCAGAAGCATTGCTGAGTCTACAACCTACATAGGACTGGCACAATTTGTTTCTTAGTTTCTAAATCCAGGTAAAGATTTCTTGCAAAAAACAAATACACTACTGCAAATGTGAATGAAGCCCAAAGAGATTTCTGACTCACAGAAGAAAGATGTAAGAAGTGAAATAAGAGATATTATCATCACATTATGATTCAGAAAATATATATATTCTGTACTCAAGCATTTGAAGTCGAGGGCTTTTTAAAAGCCATAGGACTCTAGTCTAGGGTGCTCTGAGATTTTCACTGGCCCAGCCTCCATTTCCTTTCTTTACCAAGACTCTATTTTGTTAGCCAAGTCTTACTTTCCCCTATGGTTCACTGAGAAAGATTTTTGTTTTGTTTTTTATTTGTCAGTCTTACATTCTTTCTTAAAACTGCATAAGGAACCTCCACCAGCAAGTGAATCAGGAGCATTATCCGGCCAAAATTGGCAAACAAATTACTGATTGTGAGTGTACATCCTGCAGATCCTTATTTGTGGGCTTAAAATCATAAAACGCAAAGCCATGCGAGGCCCAGGCAGAGCAGCCGATCTGGTGTTGCTGTCCATGGTGCAGCAACATTCCCAAAGTCCGCAGCATCATTTTTGCAGTCCATGGCAGTTTTTATTCTTCTAACTTTGGCCCATGAGAGCTGTCTAACATCTTCAGAATTCTGAACCAAATGAATCAAAAAGTAGTAGACATATGGAAGGGAGGACGTCAAAAACTAGACAAATGAATGAGGCCCCTGGAAAGGCACAACTTCTGAGAAGAGAAAACGGTAAAAACATTTTCCTTTTAAAGTGATATTCAAGCATTCAGTCTTGGGGAAACAATCTTCTTTACCAAACTGAGGTGGCTCAAGAAAGGCAGAGAGTTTAACATAATATTGTTTTAAAAGAAAGTTCTAGAAAACAGAGAAAGACATTTTCTCTACGCAAAAATATATCATTGAAGTGCTACTTGAATACTCCTAGTTGTTTTTTTTTATTTTGTCTTCCATTTACTGAAAATATATTCTCAATTGTCATATTGTAGTAAAAATTTATGTACATTCCAAACTGGGCACAGTTAACTTCATGTACATTTTGACATTTTTATCATATTTCTGATTGTCACAGGTGCTTTTCTCTCTAGTAATTTTAATAAGCATGGTCTCCTCTATTGACAATCTGCTTATGCTTGTGGAGCTTAGAAGCTTGACTAATATATTGAATTAAATTTACAACTCAAGGTGGGTTTGAGTGAAGATATTTCTTTCTGGTTTATAACTTTCACTTCACAAAAGAAATGCAGATCAGTGACAATAAAAGTCTTTATAATTGCAAATTCCTGGAGATTTTAGGTGTTTGGGGATATGATTTGGGTAATGTGAAAATTTTGGACATGGGTATCTTATTTGTGAATTGATTCAATTCATCCCTTTTCTCCTTAAACCCAGTCTTGTTGAGCTCAGGTGGAGTGCACTGGTTTTTGTTTTGTTTTGTTTTGTTTTAATTTTGGAAAACATATAAATACCTTGTTTGAAGCAGCTGTGTCTGAATATCCTTGCTTTTTTACTTTGAAAAACAGTTCTAACCATATGACTTGCTGTGGTGTTGCACTTTATACTTTTAAGTGTTACTCCTCACATTTCACATATATTATCTCATTGACTGTTCCCAACTAGACTGCAAATTAATTAAATGAATTTACTTACCACTGAACAAAAGGAAAAATGAAATTCACAAAGATCAAGTGACTTGCTTAGGGTCACTAAGGTAAATCCTGACAGATCTGAAATTAGAAATGAACTCAGGTGAGCCCAGTGTTTATTTTACTTTTCCAGAAGAACAAGGCTTTCTCTACTGTTCTACATCAGATTGAATGAAAGTGGAATGGACTTTCAAGTCTCCCTTATTGGATAGAGACTAAAATTCATTAACTTTGAGGGGCACCTGGATGGCTCAGTCAGTTGAACATTTGACTCTTGATTTCGGTTCAGGTCATGATCCCAGGGTCGTGGGATCGAGCCCTGTATCAGGCTCAGTGCTGAATGTGGAGCCTGCTTGAGATTCTCTCTCTCTCTCTCTCTCTCTCTCTCTCTCAATCCCTCTCTGCCCCTTTCTCCGACTTGTACTCTCTCACTCCCTCTAAAATAAGAAAAAATAAATAAAAAGTAAATACATAAATCTTTAGATTATCAAAACAACTCCATTACAGTTACCAGATTTTCTTGTATGGCAGCTATAAACTATCTCCTCAGTTGTTATGGGTTAGCAATCCTATAGCCATTATTTCTAGTACTTTTCAGGAATCAAGTTTATTCATTAAAACGATCCAAATTTCTGTCCTCTAATTTTTCTTTTGCTCTTTATTTTTTCCACAAAAGGGTAATAATATGGCCCCTTTACATTGGATAGTACTTTTATATATCTAAATGATTTCCACATCAATCTCACATTTATTTTGGAGCATTCTAGTTATTGTGTAAAATAAGTAAAATGTTCATAATTTTCTCAGTTTTTATAGCTAAAATCTATGAGTCTTAGAGAAGTTCAAGCATTTCTTAAGTTCACAGAGGTAGTAACCAATGATGAAGCAGGACTGAATTATGGGTGTCTTGAGGGTGTCTTTAACCCTTGGCCCCTATAAAGCAGTGGCGTGTGTGTGTGTGTGTGTGTGTGTGTGTGTGTGTTTTAAAGCAGTGACTTTTAAAAGGAGGAGGAGGTATTTAGCCTCACAGGAAGCATTTGGCAATATCTGGATACATTAGTGGTTGTCAAAGCTGGCAATGTGGTGAACTGTCATCTAGTCAGTAAGGACCAGGGACGCTGCTTAACATCCTAAAGTGACAAGACAGTCCCTACCCCAACAATGATCCCACCTGAAATGTCAATAATGCCAATATTGAAAAGCCCCACCTTAAAAATTATGTCAATGTTTCCTCCCTTTCCTATTTTCCTTACATATACCAGAGTAAAATGCTGATTTAAGAATACCAAATTGAAAGTTTGAACCCAATGTGGGGCGCCTGGGTGGCGCAGTCGGTTAAGCGTCCGACTTCAGCCAGGTCACGATCTCGCGGTCCGTGAGTTCGAGCCCCGCGTCAGGCTCTGGGCTGATGGCTCGGAGCCTGGAGCCTGTTTCCGATTCTGTGTCTCCCTCTCTCTCTGCCCCTCCCCCGTTCGTGCTCTGTCTCTCTCTGTCCCAAAAATAAAAATAAAAAACGTTGAAAACATTTAAAAAAAAAAAAAAAAAAAAAAAAAAAAAAAAAAAAGAAAGTTTGAACCCAATGAAATACACACCAAAAATTATGAGGTGGCAAAATGAAAAGCACCCAGACTTTGGAGGTAGATAAAACTGCTTTAACATTCTAACTCTTCTACTTCCCTTCTAATCCTATATTCCCTTTAGACAGGCCACTTAACCTCTCTGTGCCCTAGTTTCCCCTGGTATAAAATAAGAATAACAATTCCTACCTTGTAGGATTTTTGACAGGACTATAACTGATTCTTCTTATGACTATTATTATTATTGTTATATTATTTTCCCTTCCAAGCTTTCGTGTCACTTACATCTTTTGTATCATAATGCCCCTAGAGTGTTTCCTCTGTGTCCAAGATCCCTCACCTCATGGCCCATTCTCTGGGTATCGGTACCATCAACATGACCTGTCTACTAACTCACCTTTTACCAGTAGATACACACACGAATCGGAGCTTGCCTCTTTTAGTCAGTGCCTGGTTTTCAGAGCCTCACAAGGATCCCCTTGGATGGGTAGCTTAATTGACAGAAATTATGATTTATTGATTCACTTCACCCTTATTTGTCTCCCTCAGAATTAGAATGAGCTCAGGGTGTGTCATGCAGTCTCCACTAAAGTCCCAAAAGGAGTGAGGAGAAACTATACAGGGAAGAGAATAGATCTGACAATTAGCAAGATTTGAGTTCAATCCCATCTGCATCTTTTGAAGCTGTTTATTTCTATAACTCACTAATGTTTCTGCGTCCCAGTTAACTTTTCCATGAAATAGGGCTGTTCTATGAATGGAAATGAACAATAATATAACATGCTCCTAGCCACATGGTTAACAAATGGTAGCTATTGATTTAGCAGAATTTATGAGTATCATGTACATGCATTATGCTTCAATCATGGGTTCTAACTATCCAAAGTTAGGTTCACTCAAAGTCATCTCCATTACAAAACAAAACAAAACAAAACAAAAATACTCACAAGCATGGTTTTCCAATGACATTTTTGTACTTCCTTTTTTATGTTTAACTTATTTTTTACTGAAACCTCCAAATTAACATGATTATTATAATTTCATAGAATTTTTTTTTTAAATATGTCTATCACCATCTAAAATTCAGTAGTTTACTTTAATGAAAGGACAGCCCTTTTCCTTTTAGTGGCTCTGGTCCTTGGGAGTTTTGAGCTAATGAACATTTAGCAAATTTTAGTGATGGGACTACCAGAATAAACTAGGCCCATTCTGAAAAGGGAGATAAAAGAAAAAGAAAAAAAAATCTTCTCATTTCAAAGACTCTGGTGTTTTTCCTTTCTCAACGTCATCAAACCGATTTTCTGGCACACCTGGGTGGCTCAGTCAGTTAATCATCCGATTCTTGGTTGTGGCTCAAGTCATAATGTGAGGGTGGTGAAATCAAGCCCAGCATGAGCTCTGCATTGGCAGCACAGAGCCTGCTTAGGATCCTCTGTCTGTCTGTCTCTCTCTCTCTCTCTCTCTCTCTCTGCCCCTCCCCTGCTCTCTCTATCTTTCTCTGCCCCTCCCCTGCTCTCTCAAATTAAAAATAAACTTAAAAAAAAGTTAAAATAAAAACACCTGTTTTCTGTGTGTGCATTGGGAGAAGACACTATCAGTAGAAGTGATAGAAGTGAGTTTGCCTCTAAGATCTTTATTCAGTGATGCTTGTCCTAAGGAACTCTACTTTTTTCAGTACCTTGACACATTTAGTTGAGCACATTCACAGTTGAATTTAGCATGAAGAGATTAAAAGGATAGTTTAATGGCAGCAATACTGCTAATGTAGAGAAAAAGAACAGACCAAATATCTTAGTGCAAAGGTGTTCCAAAATATTCTACTACAATTCCTTAATCCACAAGGAAATACAGGAGTCTACAAGAGCATGAAGTACAAATATTTAAGTAGAATAGCTTTGAATTCACACACTTGCTACTTTAGTGAGTGGACGAGTCCAGAAGCCATTCGCAATTCTAATTCATTAATTTTTGTTTTAAACCACTTGAGCACTAACGTCACTTGGGCCATCATATCTCCAACTTGGGATTCTGTTCGTTTATCCATCTTTCTATGTATGTATTTCTTCACTCAACAATTGTTTATTGAGTACATAGAGATTCTGTGTATAACAATGATTTTAAAAAATGGTCATGTGAATATGGCATTTAAAATCTAGTGAGGAACTCATAAACAAGGAAATAAGGTGCTCCTGGGTGGCTCAGTCAGTTAAGTGTCTGACTCTTGATTTCAGCTCAGGCCGTAATCTCAGGGTTCATGGGTTCAAGCCCCACATCAGGCTCTGCTTTGGCAGTGTGGAGCCTGCTTGGGATTCTCTCCCTCTCCTTCTCCCTCTGGTCCTCCCTCGCTCTTTTTCTCTCTCTCTCTCTCAAAATAAATAAATAAGCTTTAAAAAATACAAGGAAATAAGTAAAATTAATTATAAATGGATGTATTGTTATGAAGGAAATACAGGTGAAACAGAGAATAAAAGGGGCATATGTTAAATAGAGTTGTCAGGCAAGACTCCACTAAAAACATAATAATTGTAGTGGTGGTGGCATGTGTGTATATGTGCGTTGGGATGAGATTCAGGGAAGAAAAGTGCAAGAGTATTTCAAGTTAAATAAAAACATCTGAAAAGTTCAAGCTCCCTCCAAGACTGTGCTATGCCCCTTTGCCTCAAAATCTTGCTAGATGTTACTTAACATGATAACTTGAGAGCCAGAGTTCTATTATGTGACATATTTGTGCTACAGTTAATATACCTAAAAAATGCATGTCATCTAATGTTATTATTTGATACAATGATTCTTGGGTGAATTGTAGACCCTTTGACAAACAGATAGTAGGTATTCCTTGGACAGGGTTTTTGTTTGTTTGTTTATTTATGGAAGTAATGCTTCCCCGTTTCATTCCAACAACCCTACCAAGACAGATGCCAGCGATACTCAGAACATCCTAAATATCTGACCTATTCAACATTATAGTTTATGAAACATCACCTTGGTAGTTGCATAAGTAATTTGCTCCCTATAGATTGTGAGCTCCTCTCAGACAGCCATTATGCCAATTTTGTATCTCTAAAGCCTATCACGATGTCTGCATTACAATGGGATATAGTAGATGTTTGATAATCAATTCATGAGTTCTCTAAAGAAGACATCCGGATGGCCAACAGGCACATGAAAAGATGCTCAACGTCGCTCCTCATCAGGGAAATACAAATCAAAACCACACTCAGATATCACCTCACGTCAGTCAGAGTGGCCAAAATGAACAAATCAGGAGACTATAGATGCTGGAGAGGATGTGGAGAAACGGGAACCCTCTTGCACTGTTGGTGGGAATGCAAATTGGTGCAGCCGCTCTGGAAAACAGTGTGGAGGTTCCTCAAAAAATTAAAAATAGATCTACCCTATGACCCAGCAATAGCACTGCTAGGAATTTACCCAAGGGATACAGGAGTACTGATGCATAGGGGCACTTGTACCCCAATGTTTATAGCAGTACTCTCAACAATAGCCAAATTATGGAAGGAGCCTAAATATCCATCAACTGATGAGTGGATAAAGAAATTGTGGTTTATATACACAATGGAGTACTACGTGGCAATGAGAAAGAATGAAATATGGCCCTTTGTAGCAACGTGGATGGAACTGGAGAGTGTGGTGCTAAGTGAAATAAGCCATACAGAGAAGGACAGATACCATATGGTTTCACTCTTATGTGGATCCTGAGAAACTTAACAGAAACCCATGGGGGAGGGGAAGGAAAAAAAAGGAAAAAAGAGGTTAGAGTGGGAGAGAGCCAAAGCATAAGAGACTCTTAAAAACTGAGAACAAACTGAGGGTTGATGGGGGGTGGGAGGGAGAGGAGGGTGGGTGATGGATATTGAGGAGGGTACCTTTTGGGATGAGCACTGGGTGTTGTATGGAAACCAATTTGACAATAAATTTCATATATTGGAAAAAAATTAATTCATGAGTAAATGAGTAAATGCTGAACTAGTAGCCTTTTGCAAGGGCTTGGAGAAAACCCTTCTAAGAATCTAAATCTCAGAATATTTCCTGAAACCAAATCAAAGAAAATAACTACATAAAAAGCATGGCATATTAAATTGAAAAAAACTTAAACATTGACCTTACTTTGTTAAGAAATAAAGAAAGAAAAAAAAGAAAAGAAAAGAAAAGAAAAGAAAGAAGAAAAGAGAAGAAAAAAGAAAAGTTAGGAAAGGGAAGGAGAGGAGAGGATGAAGGAAGGAAGGAAGGAAGAGAAAGAAAAAGAAAGTAAGGAAGAAAGAAAGGAAGAAAGAAAGGAAGAAAGATAGGAGAAGAGTTTGGTTAAAAACTTTGAAATATGGATTAAAAGTATTGCTCTATAATGGATCTCCCACTTTTCCTAAAGTGAAGAAGTTTCTGTTTTCTCTCTGACTTTCTGGGATCTTATATCTTACATTGGCAAAAGGTGTTTTAAGTGCTCATCTGAAGGAGTAGAACATTGGAAACAACTAAAGAAGTAGGTTAGGAATATTTATGAGTCTTTTTCATGAGAGTTGAAAGATGAAGGGAAGATCAAGGGGGATAAGAAGAGGGGTACGGTCTTCTGCATGTTCACAATTTATTTTGGAGTCCCCTTTCCATGTGTGTGGAAAGGTTTATAGAATCCATGTGGATCCATTTTTCTTTTAATAAAAATATTTTTTTCTCAAATCTTCAAGGAAAATGAACCTTCTAGGAATGTGCCATATTTTATTCCATGGCTTCACACATCCTCTGGCATCCTGACACATCCTGTCTTCTTTCTACTACTTTGAAAAACATAAGTACAAGAATACAAGGACATGCGTACATTTTTGCTAGAGAGAGTATGTCAGAATCTCAAAAAAGACTTTCTTAGAAAATATATGGCAAAGAATAAAGACTTCTATGGTGAGGGTGTGAGCCAGTCAATGAGCACAGTTATGGGGAACTAAAGCTCTAAAAATGACCAAATTGTGTTCAACAGACTTTTTCTTCTGTCCTGAAGCCTTCAAATATTTCCAGGTATTTGCACTGGATAGGATATTTTCTTCAAGTGCTAAAATGAAAATATGAAGAATACTATCAATGAAGGCTATTTTTCATTGTTTTTGATTGCTGTGGAAGAACACACAAGCCTACAGCTGAAATTCATTGAAGAACCGTTCCCTTCCTCAGGGAGCTGTTATTTCAATAAAAACAATGGAATCAGTTAGCATAGGTAATAAAATAATTATAGTAATTTATTTTGGCTATTAAATGTTGCATCCCCTTAGCTAATCATCCACTTCAAGCTGTTATTCAAAGTGTTCTGCTCCTTTTGCCTTTAAGTTAAACATCATGAATTTCTATGCACTGATAAATTCAAATCTAATAAATTCCTGATGCGTTTCCTTGTGCTGTGACTACCGACAACTCTCTCTATCTTGTTAATTCAATGTTACTCAACACCAGTAAAAGATGTTTTCTAGTAAAATATAAAAGCAAAGAGTTCCTTGCACTGAACTTTGTGCCAAGTTGCAAGTGTATTTAGGCTTCATTACTTTATGACTATAGAGCTGTTCTGAAAATGCAGTATGGACACTCAGTAACAGAAGACCTAACTTACAGAGAGGCAGGTGTGCAAAAGTGTTGGCAAAGCCCAGAACTCGTAAGACAGAATGGCCTGATAGTCTTGGGGAGGATTTGATTTAGAGGTTTCAGGGATCCCAGGTGGGAGAAGTGGAAAAATAGACAGGAAGTATCTGAGAAGATTTTAATCACAGGACATTAAGAGAGCTATACTTTCTAAAACAACCCTGAATGTCTCCTGTCAACCTTTAGTCCATGAAAAAATATCTTTCAGGGATCAAAGAACCTAATGCATGTTTTACCAAATGACTGAGTTAGGTTTCTGATTAATTTCAGTTCTCTTCAGTTTCATACCCATTTTATTTTGATAAGGTCTAAACCGGGCATATCAAATAATCTGAAAGTAGAGTTGTTTTCCCATTTTGCAGGCATGTTATGTGAATTGTTCAGAGAGAAACCAAACTGTCATTCCCAATTCTCATTTTCAGACTGTAGATAATTAAACAAAAGAAGCAGCAGAAACGATTTCACACAATTCCTGTAGAGATTGCATATTCAGAGTCTGAAACTCAATCTGTCTTTGTACTACTACCAGTGCACTTTAAAAGAAACAATTCATTCTTTAACCTTCCCCATCCTTCTGCTTTTGAATCTTTGTACTTCTAAACTCATCAAATAAATCAATACAGGTTTGGCTTTATTTTGAAAAAAAAAATACAATTTATGAAAAATCTTGTTCTTTAGTATGGGTTCTAAGAATAATTTCCAAACTGAAAATAGAATATATGTAAGAAGGTTTTAAAAAAAATTATTATTATTAATCATAGCTGGGTTTTAAAAATTGTTTTCAGTTTGTGAGGAATATCAGACAATTGAAAAGCATCTTAAAAACGAATGATGTTTTGGTCCTAAAGTTATAAAATCAGAAATTTGAAGAAAGTAGTTTCCAAATGGACAATTTTTCATTGACATTCTACTTACAAAAAATATTCTAAAGAAATGGATTAAATAACTTCCTACTCAACAATATAATTGTCAGTTGACATTGAAAACTTGTTTATTGTTTTTTTACTCCAGTTAAGATCTCAGTTATATACCATCTAACTTGTCAGCATCTGAAACTTTATGTAGGTAAGAGAAAGAGAAACCTTTACTGGGAGGTAGGAATTTTGGCCTAGTGCCCATGAATTAATGAGGCTCTTCAATAAAATAATACACACACACACAATATCCGTTGAGATGGATTGATTCTACTTCCTGAGTTGTCTTGGTATTTACAGTACATTAAAATACATTGCACTTGGTATTATATGTAATGCATTATAGCAGGAAGAAAGTGTCTGCCAGTTTTGGGTAATTCTACTTCTCAAATTAACTACAGACTCACAATATTCTAAGTAGCTCCTTATAAAGTCGTCAGTTATTCATAGTGATGAAAAGCAGAACTTGAAAAAAATGTTCTACAGGGCCTTCTGAAAATCATTCTCAGTATGGTTTTATTTTAAATTATATCTAATAAAACCCCATCTTAAGAATAGATGGCTTTTGTATTGGTAACCAGAATTATCTTTATTGAAATATGATTTGCTATATTTTGATACATCAGGCTTATACTACACAAGTGCAACAACTTTATAGCCATTCTGTAAGAAGATGGCCATTCTGAACTCAGTCGGTTAAGAGCCTGACTTGGGCTCATGTCACGATCTTGCAGTTCGTGGGTTCAAACCCCACTTTGGGCTCTGTGCTGACAACTCAGGGCCTGGAGCCTGCTCAGATTCCATGTCTTCCTCTCTCTCTGCCCCCTCCCTTGTTCACATCTGTCTCTCTTTCTGTCTCAAAAATAAATAAACATATGAAGAAGAAGAAGAAGAAGAAGAAGAAGAAGAAGAAGAAGAAGAAAAAAATGGTGGCCGTTCTGTCAGACGTAGGGGAAGAAATTCGGGCGGGGGTGGGGGGTGGGGAAGAGGTTATATGCATACATCCACCCATGAGACATAAAACCACTCCTTCACAGCAGCACCAAAGTTAAGGGTGAGAATTTTTTCTAGGTACTACTAATTTTATTCCCAACCCCCTTTCCTCCTACTTTAAAAATTCATGTCAGTTTGCTCTGTCTCATTTCTCTCAGGCCCCTCAATCCATTATGGAGAGCTTTGGTATTAGCTATTAACAACACCAGAAAATATTATTCACTATGCTGAGAGTGGTCTTGAATGAATGATCTTTCCCAACCTGTGAATATATCCTACTAAAGAGAAATATGTTTATAAGGTTTTATGGACTGAGTTGCTGAATTAGAATTGGTTTATTGGAAAAAAACATTTAAATTAGATTCTTTTGTTTAAAAAGTTATGTGTTGAATAGCTGGGAGTCAGGAAGTGATTTCACAAAGGAAATATAAATATATTATGATGAATTTAAGTAGTACAAAGAATACAAAAAGCTTTACATGTAAATTGACTTTATAAATTAGATACCATAAGCTGGTAATAGAACATAGTAATACCCATGGACAAATTCCAGTCAACATAAAATTTGAACGCTTTGAAGATACAGCCAAATCTGTTCTGTTAGAAGTAATAGAAATTTTCTGCCAGTGATGGACTTAACACAGTGGATAACCTTTTCATTAGGCAATTATGTGTTTCAGGCCACAGGATATTCAGTATATATTTTTGTTGTACTTTTTCAGATGTCAGTGACCCCATTTCATAAAATTTAAGTCATACCGAGGTTTTAAACATCTGAAGAAAATCAATAGATGAGACATTGAAGACTATTATCTACCCACTGAAAATATTTTTTTTTCATTCTCTCTTTTAAAAAAAAAATATTGGTCAAAGCTCCACCTAAACATCAAAAAAATCATTGAAAAACCTGGGTGATAATTACCCGTGTCTTGGATTTTACAGTAAAGCGCTTTTGTATCTTTGTAACATTTGAAGTTCTAATCCACTTGGTACAATACCCTAGGAAAGGAGGCAAGGAATGTAAAACCACGCTAATCCATTGAACAATGTTTAAAAAAAAAAATAAAAGAAAGAAGAAAGAAAGAAAGAAAGAAAGAAAGAAAGAAAGAAAGTAAGAAAGAAAAAAGGTATTACTCTAAGTCGGGCTTTATTACCATCACAATCAATAGAAACAAATTTGTAGTCACAGTTCACCTTAAGTGACACTAATTAAAGAGAAAATGGTGTGTAATTAATGTGTAATTAAATTGCAATTCCTAATTAGTTTGTTTGGGCTATTAGGAACTTACCATTTAGGCTTTCAGGAGAAGCTAGATTTTTGTCTGAGTCTAACTTCAAATATGTTTCAGTGATACAGGGAGTTCTGTGTTACTTGCGAGAGTAGATCCAAGACCATTGAGTAAAAATTATAAGGAGCTTATACATTAAAATAGAACATTTAAAAAAATGGACTTATCTAAAAGCAAAATGAGCTGCCTGCTATAGATGGATGATCCCACCACTGGAGAAAAGCAAGAAGAGGTGGGATGACTGATATGCTGACCATTTGAGAGGCAGGATGCAGAAGGTGTTGGTGAAATGTGGCGCAATCCTTAAGGCTGCTGAAAGCATCAGCTGCTATCATTGTATTGTTCTAGTAACTATCTCAGGGATAAGGGTATCGGACTGAGAGCTCTGAGGCATGTTCTGTATTACCTGCACTTACCTCTCCCAATACTTGCTAAAGTGAAAAATGAAGATGTTTCTGTGTCCACCTTTTGGTTAAAGTAGCCCATGTATCTCTTTCCACTCTCTTCACTGAAAAGCTAGAGAAAAAAGAAAACAGAAATGATTTTAAGGATAACCATTTGTGCTTCATTTTGTAAACCAATCCAGATCTCATTCCCCTTCTTTGGAAAGGGGATAGCAGCAGATAGGAGCAGGGATTTGTTACATTTTAAGGGATGTGTAAGCAACTGTCTCTGACCTTCCCTAGTTCTCAGAAACAGGGCTTAGCAATTTCCCAGCATCACTCTGTAACCCTCTAATCAGAGAAAGCCATGCAGTGTCTTAATAATTAAGTATTAGAATGTTATTTCAGTTAGTTTATTGAAGATGTCTGCACCTAAAATACAATATGGGCACTCAGTAACAGAAAACCTAAATTACAGAGAGGCAGACATGGCAAAGTACTGGCAAAGCCCAAAACCCCCTGAGAGAATGGCCCAGTGGTATTGAGGAGGATTAGGTTTAGAAGTTTCAGGGATCCCGAGTGAGAGAAGTATAGAATTCTGGCTTGAGTGGTAAAGGATGGCCCTCACATGTGTCATAGTCTCTGAGATATCCCAAGTTGCTCTTCTTCAAAAGTCCATCTGTTAGATTTCTTTCATTTGTACAAAAATTGACAATAAAATAATGAGGATTTGTTGTTGTTGTTTTTTTGGTTGGTAACTATGGGGTAGAATTAAAAGAAGAGCTGGGAAATGCCAAGCAACTGAACACTGGGAAATACAGGAACCAGGGTGACACTGATGTATCTAGAAAATGGGATTTGATGGGTTGCCACAACAGGGGAATAGCACATGAGAGAATCAATTCCTACAATTTCCTTCTTCTGCATTATCACACTCAGAATTCGCATGTCCAGGAGACACAGTGTGACTGGTCTGGGGTCACATATCCTCTGTCCTGGTTAGGTCAGGGCTCTTCAGTGTCAAGAGCAACAACACTTAGAAAAGCAATTCCCCTAGAAAAATCTGTATACTCTTATTAAAAGAGGGGAAATTGGATGTAGGGCAGGAAAAATAAACAACCGCCAAATAAATAGGAAACAAAATAAAAGCAAGAACACTTGTATACCAGTAGCTGCAGAAAAATAGGCTTTCAACATTCATTCCACAATTATTGATTGAGTGTCTGCAGAGTGTGAGACACTCCGCTTACATTAAAACAAGCTTTGCTTTCACACTGCTGCCTGTCAATGAGGGATACATTATGAAAAGAGACCTTTAGCTTTTAGTGGTCATTTCACATTAAGACTAAATATCCGCATCTGTGTTCACAGTGTTATTTTTCTCCAGTTAAAGATCTTTCTTCTCTCATTTGAAATTTCTTTTTTAAAGGAAGGTTTCATGTGTAGATGACGGTAAATCACAGGAAACAAAAAGCTTCAGTCTCAGTCCCAGCTCCAGTATCATGTTTTGTTTTTCAGTAACCAATATCAAGACACAATATTCTCATACACACACACACACACACACACACACACACAATCATAACATTGTGGTAGATATTAGAATATCTCCAATCCAGTTTTCTAGTGGTAGTCACGGTTCTTCATTTGCAAGAAATAAAGAATAGGCTAGGGTATAATACTAGAAACAAAACTGATTCAAATCAGATGGATCACAAAAAGAGAAATTACTAGAGGGCTTCAAAGGTATCTCATGGCAACTGAGGTCAAGAATTCAACAGAGTCTCATGATGGATGAACTGGGAACTGAGAGGAAAAACTCAAATCGCTACCATCTGACATCCAAGCATATCTGTACCTTTATCTTTTTTGAGTCTTAGATGAAATGGCACTTCAGTGTGGGCTCCCCTGTTTTCTCTATTAATCAGAGATCTGTTAGGCAGAGCCTAACACAGGCTCGACCTCACAAACCATGAGACCATGACCTGAGCTGAAATCAAGAGTTGGACACTTAACCAACTGAGCACCGTAGTGTTCCAGTCTTTGGTCAATACCTACAGTCACAGCCTACCCTATGGTCCTTTGCCCTCCCCAGATCAGACTACCTCACTCTTCTAAGAACACATCCTTCATTTTTACTTCTATGACTTTTATTTTCTCTGATATTTTCATCATCAATATTATTCATTCCTGTTCACATCCTCCCCACTCGTATTTTAGGTGCCATCTTTTAACTCATAAAGACTTCCCTAATCTAATTAAGAATTGCTCCTTCCTCCTCTCTATAGTCACAGTACCTTATACTGCCTTCATTTAATCTACTTAACTCAGACAACCCTTGATTATTATTACTGATGTTACTTCCAACAATAGATTACAAGTTTACAGAGTGATTGCTATGAATCAGACACTATGCATAGTCCTTGTCCAAACAACCCTATAATAAGTAAAATTTTTGCCATCTTATGGATAAGGGAACTGGTGCTTAGCAAAGACAAACAACTTGGTCAAGAACTAGTAGCTAATAAATGGCAGAGCCAGGATACAACTCAGAGTCCATTTGAACCCCAATCCATCCTCTGAACCACTATATGATAATTACTGCCCCTTTGTGGGCATGTCTTTCTCCTGCACTTGATTATCAGCCCTCAGAGGCAAGGATCATGTTGAGTTCATCTTTATACACACTCTATGCTTAATAGAGTGCCTTTCAGATAGCCAGGAAACATGTTTAGAATTAAATCAAAACTGTGTGCTTTCAGCATCATGAAGCAATGGGAAGGCGTCTCCATGAGAATCATTTGTCTGTAATTTCCACGTGCAGAGTTCTTTGCATTCCACCTGTCATTTCCTCCTTTTGAATTCTCCTCCTAGGGTTTCTCATTATGATGCATCACCTAAATTCCTCTTAGTTAGGACATCTAATGCAACATGACTAGCGCAACATGAGCACAGAAGCCCTAGAGAACTGAATAGCAGGAAGGTTGTTTTCACCACACTGTGGATTTAAGGGAAGTTATAAAAAATATATGTTAAAGGTCAGCAGTGAACCTCCAAGTTAAGAGCCCTGCTGCGGAAGGGTTCCATCCTTCTTCCTAGTGCACCAAACTGCTGTATTCCCATAGAAATTGAGTTGAATAAGCCATGCAAGCATCCCCATTTATTTTTTCCAAGAAAATTGCCTTATTAATGTACAGTATGGAAATAGTGCTCCATGTCAGACCTAACAAGAAGAATTTGGACTGCATGTGTACATTGAAAATTTCATCCTGTGTTTTCCATCCAGCGAATCTCGGGAGTTTTCTGATTTTAAGGCTCTGCTTGCTTCTTCAGTAATCCCTTCCTCTGAAAACAATCCCTTCTGAAATGACCTCCTTCCAAAATACCCCAGATGTCAAACAGACATGGCAACCAGATCAACAGTTCAGTGACCCCAAATAAATGTTTCATAGGGACTAGGTCTCCAGGCCAGGATGAAATCAACCTAAAATAATAGGAAAGTCAGTAGAGTACAGTGGTTAGCTTAATCGCATGGATTGTGGAGCCCTGCAGACTTGAGCTCAGATTCCAACTCTGTCCCGTAATAACTGTGTGACATGAGGGATTAATACATGCTGTCTAAGCATTACCATGTAAGTAGAAAAGTTAGTAGTAAAATTCTCCTTTCCTCTTCTTAGGTTTGCTGTGAAATTAAATTAGATAATATTTGTAAAGTGTTAATACAATGTATGTCTAACACAAAATAAGGCTCAGTAAATAATAGCTAATACATTTATCAGCAATAAAAATTTACACCAAAATTTATGACATATAAAGTATTACCAACAGAATGTCTTCTTTTAAAAGAAAATAACAGTTTTATTTTAACTTAGCAGTTAACTTAGAGAAGCAGCCTAATAAATGAATCTAAATGACAGAATTCATACGCTGGGGACTCCACCCCATTTGTTTTTTTAATTTTTTAATGTTAATTTATTTTTGAAAAAGAGAGAGAGAGACAGAGCATGAGCAGGGGAGGGGCAGAGAGAGAGACAGGGACACAGAATCCAAAACAGGCTCCAGTGTCTGAGCTGTCAGCACATAGCCTAATGTGGAGCTCAAACCCATGAACCGCAAGATCATGACTTGAGCCGAAGTTTGATGTTTAACTGACTAAGCCACCCAGGCGTTCCCACCCCTATTTTTAACATTGGGATAGGGGGTGATTTTTCAGGCTACAGAAAGCAGACTGTGAACTACCTCCTCATTCTCTTATATACCTTAGCACATCAGCTTCTAAGGTTATAGTAGATGAGAATTGAAGACTGAGTTGATATTGCAAAGTGAAGAAAACATTTCTCCAACACAGGACTATCACTACATTTGGTCTCCTTAGGGCATGCCGACAGAAGCAACCTTGTAAGTTTCAAATTCCAGAGGCTATAGATTTTTTTCTCTTTCTTGGCAAATCTTCTTTGTCCATTTTCCATATGAAAGCAAGAAGGTCATTAATCACACTTATTTAAAAGATACTATGGTAAGCATCTTTTAAATATCCCAATTGTATACTCAGTTTTAGACACCTGGATTTATAGGCTTCCTCCCAGGTAGTCTAGATTCTGTGCAATTTTTTTTTAATGTTTTTACTGATATGCTCTGAAATTGTGAAACTGGTAATCTTCACAATAGTGGTAATCTATTACATATATATATTTTTGGTGCCTTGTTTAACTTTTTAAGTTTTTATTGTAAGGTCATCTTTTTTTCTTTTTTTATATTTTATTTTATTTTATTTTAAATTCTAGTATAGTTAACGTACAGTGTTATGTTAGTTTCAGGTGTACAATATAGGGATTCAACACTTCCATACATCACGCTGTACTCATCACAAGTGCACTCCTTAATCCCCATTACCTACTTCACCCATTCCCCTACCCACCTCCCCTCTGGTAACCATGAGTTTGTTCTCTACAGTGAGGAGTCTGTTTCTTGGTTTCTCTCTCTTTTTCTTTATTTTGCTCATTTTTTTGTTTGTTTGTTTCTTAAATTCCACATATGAATAAAATCATATGCTATTTGTTGTTCTCTGACTGACTTATTTCACTTACCATTATACTCTCTAGATCCATCCATGTCATCACAAAAGGCAAGATTTTTTATAGCTGAATCATATTCCATTGTGTATATATACCACATCTTCTTTAATTTATCGATGGATACTTGGGCTGCTTCTATAATTTGGGTATTGTAAGTAACACTGTCATAAACATAAGGGTGCATGTATCCCTTTGAATTAGTGATTTTGTATTTCTGTGGTAAATGCCCAGTAGGGCAATTACTGGATCTTAGAGTAGTTATATCTTTAACTTTTAGAGGAATCTCCATACTGTTTTCCATAGTGGCTGCACCAGTTTACGTTTTTACCAACAGTGCAAGAAGTTTCCTTTTTCTCTATAGCCTTGCCAGCACGTTGTTTTTTGTGTTTTTGATTTTAGCCATTCTGTCAAGTGTGAGGTGATATATCATTGTGGCTTCATCTCTTTAGGCTTAAAATGAGTCTCTTGTAGGCAGCATATAGATGGGTCTTATTTTCTTATATGATCTGTCGCCCTATGTCTTTTGATTGGGGCATTTAGTCCATTTACATTCAAAGCAATTATTGATAGATATGTATTTATTTCCATTTTGTTATTTGGTTTGTGGTTGGTTTTGTAGTTTTTCTCTGATCCTTTCTTCTCTTTCTTTCCTGGTTTGCTGGTTTTCTTTAGTAGTATATTTGGGTTTCTTACTCTATATTTTGAGTATCTATTAACATTTGTTTTTGATTTGTAGTTATCATCTTGTTTACACATAACATCCTCTGCATATAGCAATCCATCATTTGAACTCATTCTTTACTCCTCTCCCCTCTGTGTTTCAGATATTTGTGTCATCTTTTACATCCTTCTATTTTATGCTTCCTATTTTTCTTACTCTTACTTATGGTTTTTGCTTTCCACTCACAGGGTCCCCCTTAACATTTCTTGTAGGGCTGGGTTAGTGGTCATGAAATCTTTTAACTTTTGTTTGTCTGGGAAACTCTTTATCCCTCCTATTTTGAATGATAAACTTCTTGGGTAAAGTATTCTTGGCTGCAGAGTTTTCCCTTTCAGTACTTTGAATACATTATGCACACTCTTCTGGCCTATAAAGTTTCTGTTGAAAAACCAATTAATAGCCTTATTAGGTTTCTTTTTTATGTAGCTCTCTTCTTTTCTCTTGCAATCTTTAAAACTCTTTTTTTTATTACTATATACATATATGTGTGTGTATATATACATATATATATACATCGTGTATATATATATATATCACTATATACATATATATACACACACATATGTATATAGTGATATATATATATATATATTTTTTTTTTTTTTTTTTTTTTTTTTTTTTTTGCTATTTTAATTACTATGTGTCTTGGTGTGGACCTCCTTGGGTTCAATTTGTTGGGGGATATCTGTTTCCTTCCCCAGATTTGGGAAGTTTTCAGCTATTATTTCTTCAAATACATTTTCTGCCCCCCTTCCACTCTCTTCTCCTTTTGAGATCCCTATCATGCAGACATTATTATGTTTGCTGGAGTCACTGAGTTATCTAAGTCTGTTCTGTTCTCATTATGCAGTATTTATTTGTCTCTTACCTGCTAAGCTTGATTGCTTTCCATTACTTTTTCCACCAAGTCACTGATACATTCCTTAGCTTCCTGTAGCCTACTATTTATTCCATCAATTATATTTTTAATTTCACTTCTTGAGTTCTTTATCTCTGATTTGTTATTTTTTATCTCTTTGTTGAGGGTCTCACAGATGTCCTACACTTTTTTTCTGAACTCTAGTGAGTATCCTTATGATCATTACTTTAACTTCTGTATCAGGCATATTACTGATTTTTCTTTTGCTTAGGTCTCCTGCTGTGATTTTGTCATGTTCTTTCATTTGGGATATATTTCTCTGTCTCCCCCTTTTGTCTTCCTCCCTGTGTCTGTTTCTCTGTATTAGGAAAGTCACCTACATCTTCTGCTCTTGAAAGTAGTGGCTTTATGAAGAAGAGGTCCTTCAGTGCCCTGCCGTGCAGTGTCCCCTGTTCGCCAGAACCTAGCGCTTCAGGGGAGTCTCCAATATGTATTGGTTGTGTCCTGCTATTGTGTCTGAGTTGCTTTTCCTTTCAGTCCAGACATCTGCACTGACTCTTTGCTTGTTGTAGACTATGCTTGTTCTCAGTGATGTTAGTGACATCCAGGCAAGCCAGTTCTGAGGAAGCATTACAGGAGAAAGGCTCAAGGGCAGTGCAGTAGTGTTAGTAAAATTTGCACTGAGACATTGGTCTGAGTCTGGGTACCCTACTAGTGGGTAGCCACCAGGGTATAGCGGACAGGAGTGGTGGTTGGGGTACATGGCATCTGTGCACACAGTGGCTGGGTAAGAGTGCACAGGACGTTAGCAAAATTTGCATTGAGTAACTAATCCTGAGCTCCCTGGAAATGTGGTGGTGGCCAAGGGAACATGGCATCTGTGCGAGGGCAGCTGGGTATTGAGCATGGTGGCTGAGGCATACAAAGTCTGTGCATGTAGCGGCTGGGCAGGATGTGTGCAGCGTAAGCAAAATTTGTGCTGAGACACTAGTCCTAGGCCAGATTTCTGAAAGCACAAGGGCATGGCCCTCAGAGGCAGCAGCTGGGTTGGGTGCATGCAGTATTAACAAAAATTGCACTGAGCCTAGGACCAAAGCCAGCAGGGTTGGAATAAGCAAGTCAAGAGAACCTGTGGGTGGCGCTCACTATTAGCAAGTTAAGTAGCAAGTGTCACGCAGTGCCACTGCCCACAGGTGGCTCTGTGTTCATGCTGGAAGGTGGGGGAGGAAAATGGCAACTACCAGCTCTTCTGTTCCCAGATAAGTCCCCAGTAAGCTCTGAAATCAGTATAAGCAGATCTCCCTCCTGTTGCACAAGCTGTCCTTTCTATGTTGCCTCTCCTTTGGCTATTGTCTCTTTATGGGCAGGGACTGGGCTATCACTTACCACCTCCAGGTGCTGGGTCAGCTGACGTTTAAAGCTCCAGGGTTCAAGTCCCACTGGTTGGTTGTACAAACTCACAGAATTCAGCCCCTCTGGTTTTTAAGACCACACTTTTTGGGGACTGGTTTTCCCTGTGTGGGCTCCCTGGTGCTTTCCTCTGTCCACTCCTTCCCTCCTGAGGACAGCTCCTGACTACTGTTTTCTGCCCTTCCTAATCTTTCCCACATGGCTTCTTCTCTACATGTACCTGTGGAGCTTATTCTGCCAGTCTTCCCTCTCTGGTTTATTGACTTGGATGTGAGGGATATCTAATTGTAAACATGGGTCTGGATGGGCTTAGTGTCCTCCTACTCCACCATCTTCCCGGCACCCCCCAACCTGCTTTAGGCTATCTACCCCATATTTAAAAGTTTAAAGTAGATAAATCTTAGAAGAAGCATTGTGCAGGTTAATTGCAAAATTACTTATACAGTTAACTACTGGGCTTTCTGTATTCTCCCCATTTTCTTATCAGTTTACTGCTGAAAAATAATGAAGGGAAAGATGGACCAGTAGATCAAAGGACATGAAGATGTAACAGAAAAGAGGGGGGCAAGAAAAGAGGAAAACAATCAAAGATATTAAAAAGAAAAAGCAATAAGCTAAATTGAGGTATACAGGAAATAAAAGGGACCAAGATACCAAGAAAAAGGAGGAGAAAATGATGAGGGAGCATAAGGCAAGCTGAGGGCAAAGCACAAGCTAGTACACACACCTCCCCCCTTCCACCCAGGTGGGATATGTGTGATATTCTTCAGGCATTCCTGGCTGCCCAAGAGCAAAGGAAAGGAAGGAAAACAAATGGTTAACTGTTAGAGATCACAGTCATGCAGGACATGAGTCTCCATCAGTTTACAAATTTCAGTAAATTACAAGAAAAAGGCAATCTTATCAATAGCCTAATCTCAAGAAACCTATAGATTCAGTTTGCTGCAGCCCCTAATATCACCCTCCCCTCTGCAGTGATGTAGGGAACAAAGGCAAGAAGGAAATGGCAAATAAAATTGAATTTCTTTATAATCTGCAGCCCACTGACAAATATTTGAGTCAAATACAGAGTATAACATTTCTTCAGGAACCCCCTACTGTCCTAATATTAATGCCTAACTAGAAGAAAAACAACCTTAGCTTGACAATAGTAAGGCCTCAGTTACCTTAGGAGTCCTCTTTAGCACATCAAAGTCCTTCTGCCATTACCTCCCCAATTCCATAGTATATAACCAGTCATTCTTCACGACCCCAGTGCAGCTCTTTCTGCCCACAGGTCCTGTCCCACCACCCACCACTCCCCCCCCACACCCCCTCCCCCACCCCTGGCTGGCCCCACCCTGTGCCTTAATACATTCACCTTTTTTGCACCAAAGATGTCTTAGAGACTGCAAGAATTCTTTCTTGGCTGTCTGCTCTGAACCCTTCACCACTCTAAAACCCCATCAAAAATGTGGGAGAAAAAATCTACTAAATAAATTGCCATTCAAATTTCTGGTGCCTGGTAGTAAAGCTCCTTTCCATGGTCCTGGAAAAAGTTTCTTAAACCCCTTTTCCTAAAAGATTTTGCTTGTGCTTATTCAGGGGATCTTAACAAAATAAGGATGCTTTTGAGCTATTGATTGGTGCAAATGTGGCTTAATAGCAGAATCATTACTTTTTTAATCTTGGAACTGCCAGCCCCTACTATTTTCAACTGAACTTCAAGTTGTTCGATTACAGGCTGCCATTACTAATTGTTTTTAAATTTCATAGGACATATCTAGTTCAGGAAGTTTTGTTCTTCAGCAATAGATTTTTTTTTTTAAGGCCTTAGTTTTTAGAACTTTATCTGCTTGGGCTTATGAGCATCTAATTTTGGATGTCTTAATCTTGAAACAGCTTGAACTTGGTTGATCACTTAGAAAAATGTGGTCTCAGTGACTCCTGAGTAAAATATAATTTGGGTCACCATCCCCATTTGCTCAGTGGTATTAAAATGATGCATTCCTATAGGTATACATGGGCTGGTATCCCTGTCTGTCCTACAGTTCTTTACTGGAATTGAGCAGAAAAGGTCAAATGGGGGGTAATATGTCAAAAGGCTGTAATTAAGATTTAGAAAGATTAATACCGATGGTATTTAATGAAATTGGCTTTTAGAGGAATGCTCATCTATTACTTTGATATTTAACATTTTTTTCTTATTAAAATGTTAGTGCTGAATAGAAGCTCACAATCAGTGGCAGAAATATGAGTTTATAGAGCCATCAGCGAAGGGGGTCACAACTAATAAACAGAGGGGGGTTTGTGCGCATGGTATTGATGATAAAATTACTAAGCTTTTCTAGTTGAGATATAATTTTGTGGTGTTTTTTCCAGAGATTTAATTTTTTTTTATTGCAATAATTAGCAAACTGACTATATCACTTCAGTGCACTGATAGTTTTTTTTTTTTTTTTAGTCATTTCAGATGTTTATAAAAAATCTCGAATACATATAGAAAATAAAAAAGAAAACCATTGATAGAAAAAAAATCTATCAATTTTTTACAGACAGGAGTAAATTTTGCCTCTTAGGGGAATATACTATCGTTAAATCCAGCATATCGCATTGAAAAAAGATTCTAGTCTAAAGTAGCACTGATGCCTTTTGGTGTTTTGAAGAAGGAGCTGTTTCAAATTGTAAGGAAATTTCCATTTCAAAAATAGCTACTGAACTATCACAATGACTGCTTTGCATATATTTTTGGTCACAAAAATACCATTGTTATTTTTTACTATGGATATGCAAATGAGATGTTGATAGGATTAAGTTCTGTCACCTTCTGAGACAGTCTTAAGCTTGCACTATTGAAGTTTTCCTTCCCCCCCCCCACTATTTCCTTTACATTTAATTAAAGCCATCAAACTCATTTTACTTTCCATTCTGTGTGAGGTTTCCCTCTCCCTTCTCTTTATGGCTTTTCGCTCGTGATTTTTTCCGGAGTCTTATTTCGTGTTCCTCACATTTGCTTCAGGTTGTGACTTATTTCATCTCAGGGCATCTTTTTCTACTTTCAGTTCAGAAAATTATTTTTCCATTTATATTTAAAATACAAGGAAAATTCAATAGGTTATTATCATAGGCCTATTTGGACTTACTATATCCCAATTAAATATGCTAGGTGCTTTGGTGCCATGTAAATGATTTATCGCATTTGTTTATGAATGAAAACTAAAATATGCATTTTGGGAAGCTCATAATGGTATCAAATGTGCATGTGTGTGTGTGTGTGTGAAAAACAACTAATTGTCACTGTTGTTATATCTGTTTCTGTGTTTCTAAATCCTACCAACCATCCACCTTTTTAAAAAATGCATGTAAATACATATGCACATTCACACGCACTCCAATAATCAGTGTTTAGACTTAATAAAAGGGTTGCATACTATGTTTCATTCTTGTAAACAGACTAAACACATACTCATAAAAAGGCTTGAATACCCAGCATTCTAAAAAAATTTGTTGTTTTTGTTGTTTTTTAAGAAAACCAATTTAGGTGTGAATGGAATAAGATAGACTCACTGAATTAGGTAGAATGAGAACTACCCCCCTTGGAGGGGGAAGAGCTTTCACAGCTGAGGCATTTCAGAAAGGATTTCCTTCTGCGACAAAGAAAGAGAGAATTCATGTCCTGAAAATATTACCATATTTCCTGGGTTAGTTATCTGCAAATCATAAATTGATGTAATTAAATGAGTTGTTACATTGCATACATATATTTTTGTAACCATTTATTTTAAAGTTTATTTATTTATTTTGAAAGAGAGCTTGTGCATGTGAGAAAGGAGGAAAAAGAGAGGGAGAGAGAGGGAGAGAGAGAGAATCCCAAGCAGGCTCAGCGCTGTCAGCACAGAGCCCAACACAGGGCTCGAGATCATGAACCATGAGATCATGACTAGAACCAAAATCCAGAGACCCTCGCTCAAACAACTGAGCCACCCAGGTGACCCAGATTGCATATTCTTTATATGCATGCATGAACACACACACAGGCATTGCTGTAGTCCAATCAAATTAAGTATATTCTTTCATGTTAAAAACTATTTCATATTCCTTTTATAACTATGGCATAAACATCTTATCCTTAAATATGTTTTTCTTAGTACAAATTAAGATAAAAATATTATTAAAATAGTTCTTTAGTTTCAAACATTTAATTAATATGTATTTTGATTAAATCACTAACTTTTGAAGTTTTACTGCTCTTGGCAAACTGTTTTGTACACATTCATTTTCCCATTCGTATTATTTATTTGGAAATGGAATTTGGTGGATATCTGTAAAATTAATTTTCTTTAGAAACCTCTATTCTGCTCACAAAGCAGGAAATTCTCTGTAGATTATTATTTTTTATTTAAAATTTTTTTTTTAATGTTTATTTATTTTTGAGAGAGACAGAGACAGAATGCGAGTGGGATGGGGCAGAGAAAGAGGGAGGCACAGAGGGAGGCTTCAGATTCAAGCAGTCTCCAGGCTGTGAGCTGTCAGCACAGAGCCTGACGTGAGGCTCGAACTCACAAGCTGTGAGATCATGACCTGAGTGAAGTCAGACTTTCAATTGACTGAGCCACCCAGGCCTCTCTGTAGATTATTTTAAAAGTCAAAATATATACATATATAACATGTAAATATTAAAATATGTATCCAACTAGGAGATTGTGACCAGTGGAGACAAATGTTCTTAAACCAAAGAATGAATAAGAATGCTTGTAAAACCTCATAAATCCAGCTGAGTGTTCAATATGGAGATTAAGAAATTGTGAACACTCATTATTAATTAACATTTTTTCAATTTTGAATATTAATTTAGTTCTCTTTGGAGACAGATGAACGATATTATAGAAAAGGTATAATTTTGAAGCATTGCAATACAATGTGTGAAAATGCTTTAAAACTTAGAACTCAGTCAAATGAGTTATTTTGAAAACTACTGAATTGTAGTAAAATCTTTTCCAATTGCATGTGACCTTCCTCCTTTCCTACCTTCTTTTCTTCCCTCTCTTCTTCCCTCCTTCCTTTCTTCCTTTTCTTTCTCTCTCTATTTCTTATAAGTTTTCATGTGTGAGTGCAGCATATGGGGCAGTTGTATAATATGGAGCAAAGACAGTAAGGAATTTAAGGTGATGTAGGAGAGCCATTTATTTGAAATTGGGCTCACAATTTACTCAATTACATATAATGATGTTGAAAATCAGATGACAAAACAATATTACTTGGGCAATTACGTTTTGTTATAAAAGACAGAGTTGTAACTATATAGAGTATATATGTGTGTAAATGCATGTGTATGTGTGCACACGTGTAACTAAAAAAGATTAAAAGAGTTAAAAAAACACTATCTGTAGTTGGTTGCATTACTGATGATTTTTTTCTTCTGTGTTTTTCCATATTTTCCAAAATTTCTGTAATAAATATGCATAATTTTTATTACAGTGAAAAATTTTTTTTAAGTTTATTTATTTATTTTGAGAGAGACAGAGAGCATGAGCAGGGAAAGGGCAGAGACAGAGGGAGAGAGAGAGAATCCCAAGCAGGTTCTGCACTTCAACTGCACAGCCCGACACTGGGGCTCAGTTCCACAAACTGTGAGATCATGACCCGAGCCGAAATCAAGAGTCTGACACTTAACCAACTGAGCCACTGAGCCGCCTTTGATAGTACATTTTTAAATGAAGAAGGAAGGAAGGGAGAAACGGAGGGAGAAAGGAAGGAAAAAAAGGAAGTCTTTATAATCAGCAGGAATGCTTTTGTGAAGCTGAGGAGGTCACTTTTGACAGAATTTCCTGCTTATCAACTGTCCTCTTCTGTATCTGGATTTTTAAAGAGCCAAGAATTTTTAAGTATGGAAGATCTATCATTAGCATAGATCTTTGAAAAGAGGGAATAATTCAGTGTGAGGGTGTGTGTGTGAGAACATGTATTCAGACGACTTCATGACATATATTGTCTTAATTTGTTCCAGTTTCGCAGTAAGTGTAGTTTGCTTTCTCTAATTCCCTGAGTAACTCTGACTGGCATGAAAGAAAACACACCTGGAGCCATGATCTGAGTGTGTGAGAAGATGACACGTGATTGACTGTTAGCCCAGGTTTCAACAAGTGAGTAGCTGTGACTCAGATAAAATGGACTCGAAGAGATTTCCCTGTACATTC
This sequence comes from Panthera onca, assembly GCF_046562875.1. Classification (NCBI taxonomy): domain Eukaryota; kingdom Metazoa; phylum Chordata; class Mammalia; order Carnivora; family Felidae; genus Panthera; species Panthera onca. The sequence goes on from NC_138339.1 coordinate 57,045,421, forward strand.
ATGGGAACAGGAACTGTATATTATACATGATACATGTTTTGCACTTACAAAGCATGCTTGGTACCTAGGAGGCTCATAATGAATGTTTGTAAATCTTTGCATTGTTAATAAAATTGGACAGTGTTATTTTGTTGTTGCTGTTTATTTTACTTTTTTTTTAAAGTTTATTTATTTTTGAGAGAGACAGAGAGCACAGCAGGGGAAGAACAGAGCGAGCGAGAGAGAGAGAGAGAGAGAGAGAGAAGTGGGGACAGAGGTTCCGAAGCAGGTTCTGTGCTAACAGCACAGAGTCCTATGTGTGGCTCAAACTCATGAACTGTGAGATCATGACCTGAGCTGAAGTCAGATGCTTAACCAACTGAGCCACACAGGTGCCCCCCAAATTGGACAATGTTTGAATCTAGACCAATTCTTTCTAACTTATTAGAACCTTACCTGCTCCTACCCCATGATTTCGGAAGTATAATCAATTCAAACATTATTCTCAAAGCACAGGCTCAGGTTTACACAGAGGGAGACACTTACCGTCTAGGATTTCAGGGATGTCAGATGAAAGACTTCTATTATGACAGTGTGCCCTGTGTCTGTTCATTATCATATCTGGATTGTCTGTATCACTTAAAGTCAGTTTTTCTGGAAATGCAAACTATATATAGATTACCTGCATCAGAATCATCTTAAGTGTTTGCAAACATGCAGTTCTTGGAACTCACTCCAAACCTATTATTTACACTAAGTTTGAGAAAATTGGGTAATAGTAATAATCCCAAATCTAGTACATACAATCTTAGCATGATCTCAAAATAAGGATTATATCAGCTCTCTTACCCCATTCCCATACAATCTCTGTTCCAAGTAGATCTTCATATGTGGCAGAGAGGGTTTATACTCTACAGTGGAAAAGTGGTCTGGATCAGTGGGGGTGAACCTGAAAAAAATGTAAAAGTTAGACAAATATATTGATTGATCTGCAGAATTACATGGGGATATGGGGATGTTTTTGCCCTTTGTTAAGCTGTTTGTTGAAATTTAACATATATACAGAAAAGTTTATATATTGTAGGCGTGCAATCTAACATATCAAACATATTGTAAGCATAAATCTCACATACTGGTGCAATCAGCAATCAGATGGAGAATCAGAGCATTTCCAACATTCGAGAAGCCTCTATGTCTCCCTTCCTTTCATAACTTTCCCCCTGGCCCAGGGTAAGCACTATCCTGACTTCTAACACCAGAGATTAATTTTGTATTTTTTTGAACTTTAATGTAGATGTAATCACACGGAATGAATTATTTTGTAATTGGCTTATTTCAGTCCACGTTTTATTTAATTCATCCATATTGTTGATGTAGTAGTTCTTTCATTCTTCTTCAGGCATGCTACCTGTTTGGTGAAATATGCTATGAAGTGTTTGTTCATGGATGGGTATGGATGGGTATTTTAGTAGTTTCTTATTTTAAAATATTATAGAGAGTGCCACTATGAGCATTCTATTAACATGTCTTTTAGTTGAATATGTGACCAAGAGTAGAATTACTGGGTCACAGAGTATGCATAAGATCAGTGTTAGCAGACACAATCAAATAGTTTTCCAGAGTGATTTTATCAGATTTCCCTCTAGCAGTGTGAGTGTTCTATATGCTCCACGTCCTTGTCAGCACTTGTCGTTTTTAAACCTCTTTCATTTAAGCCACTCTGGTTAGTATGTAAGTACCGTATGGTAGTTTTGAATTCACATGGGAAGTTTCTATACCTATCATTGTTAATTGGTTTGTTTATTTGTTTGTTTTAAATATCTACTTTCTGTACTTAAACCTCAGAGTTCTGATTCAATAGGAAAAGGAAGGGTCTTGGAACTCAGGATATTTTAAAGCTCTCTGAAGTGAAACTGATTCCCATTCTGACATTTGAACCACTGGCCTAAGATAACCGGCTTTCAAGGACAGAGAAGGGAATAGATTATTTAATGGATACATTCAAAATGCTCCCACTGGGATGTGAGCATAAGGAACTCATAGATAATTGGCTCAATGAGGCAAGATTTTTTTTTAATTTTTTTTTTTTATGTTTATTTATTCCTGAGACAGAGAGAGACAGAGCATGAGAGGGAGAGGGGCAGAGAGAGAGGGAGACACAGAATCGGAAGCAGGCTCCAGGCTCCGAGCCATCAGCACAGAGCCCGACGCGGGGCTCAAACTCACAGACTGTGGGATCATGACCTGAACTGAAGTCGGAAGCTCAATCGACTGAGCCACCCAGGCACTCCTTAAAAAAATTTTGTTTTAATGTTTTTATTTATTTTTGAGACAGAGGGAAACAGAACATGAGCAGGGGAGGGGCAGAGAGAGAGGGAGACACAGAATCTGAAGCAGGCTCCAGTCTCCGAGCTGTCAGCACAGAGCCTGACGCGGGGCTCAAACTCACAAACTGTGAGGTCATGACCTGAGCCGAAGTCGGTCACTCAACCGACTGAGCCACCCAGGCACCCCGAGGCAAGATTTTTAAAAATGTTTTTTTAATGTTTATTTATTTTTGAGAGAGAGAGAGAAAGAGGGAGGGGCAGAAAGAGAGGGAGACACAGAATCCAAAGCAGGCTCCAGGCTCTGAGCTGTTAGCACAGAGCCTGATGTGGGGCTCAAACTCATGAACTGTGAGATCATGACCTGAGCCGAAGTTGGGAGTTTAACCGATTGAGCCATCTCAGTGTCCCAAGGGAAGATTATTTTTAAGTTTGTATCAACAATTTTAACAGAGATTTTTAGATATTCTGCCAAGATATCCATCAAAGCAGGGTTATGCCCAAAATGTATAGTTCAGTGTTTCAAAGGTAATTTAATATGTAACATAGGGCTCTATATTAGGGTTCTCTAGAGAAACAGAACAAATAGGATATATATAAAAGGAGGTTTATTATAAAAATTGGTTCACAAGTATTATGGAGGCTGAGAGGTCCTATGATGTGCTTTCTGCAAGCTGGGGAACCAGGAAGGCTGGCAGCGTAATTCAGTCCCAGTTTGAAGGCCAAAGAACCAGAAGCACCAATGTCAAAGGCTGGAGAAGATAGATATCCTAGCTCAAGCAAAGAGAAGAAATTTGCTCTTCCTCTGCCTTTTCTTTTTTTCCCCCCCTATTTAGGCCCTTAACATTTTGGATGATGTCCACCCACACTGGTAAGGGCAATCTTTACTCAGTATACTGATAAAATTTCCAACCTCTTCTTGAAACACCCTCATAGATGTACCCAGAAATAATGTTTTACCCTACATGGCCAAGCGAACACATATTAAGGATCAGCTCTGAATATTACATCTAATTTAATTGTTGCAAATCTGGGGACATAATCCTATGAGTTATTTCGGGTATCTTACCTTTAGCACATTCTGATCAAGCTTTATAGTTTCCACCAGGACGAAAATGATGCAAGAAGGAAAATAACCACACCCACAAGCTTTTTATAGTCGATGTGATATGTATACATTTATATCAAATACCTGGTTAGGATTAGGTGATAACAATCCTAACTGAGATACCAGAAACTACTGCTGAAACTCTGAATGAGCAATGGATAATTTTAGCTTTTTGGTTTTAGAACTCAAGAAGGCAATGTTGGGGATATCAAATTATCTTTATGTATGTTATCAGATCAGGGTGTTTTACCTGACAGAGAATCAATTTTAAATCTCATCCAGAGAGTGAATGAGAGGATTTCAAGTTGCTTTACCTTCTTCCTTTGTATCATTCTTTGACACATGCTGAATGACATCAGTGGGCTTTACTGGAGATACTTACTTTAGCTTTGGTTTAAGGCATTACCTGTATGTATTTCTTCTATTAAAGCCCACCACGCTGATGTGAGAGTAATAAAACAACAGAGTTTGGCGCCATCCATCTTTTGTTATAGATTGCTGAAATGATGTTGGAGAGTGTATTTATAAGTAGTGCATACTAGTGTTGCCAAATATTGACTTTGCTTGCTAACTCCATCACATAAAACTTCTGACGACAACCTAAGTAAAGTTCAGTTGAAGATAAAATATTGCAAAATAAATGCCAAAAATGGAAACCATTTTTCAAAACACTAAATTAGGAAGTTAAGAAATCGGGGCAATTAATCAATATTTCAAAATGATGAATATATTTTACAAAACACCACTTGAAATGAAAAGCTCAAAAGGGAGGTTTTTCTTGTATGCTTAAAACAATGTTTATTTTAAGCTGCTGTGGCATATTTCAGATGAGGCTTTGGAAAAACACTTTACGTAACACTTGGCTATAGTTACATTCTTCATCAAAATGATCTGAAGAAATACATGTAAATCATTTAGTATTTGATGCTAATAATTAGTATACATGTTATTGAGAACCTATGTTCTCAGTGCTTTACCAACATTTAGTCTGCTCTCTTTAAAGCCTGTATTATTATTATCCTGATTTTAGAAAATATACTAATGGTAAAACAATATTCAGTCATTTCACAAAGTTTTGTTTTGTGCTAGATAATTCCAAAATTTAACAACAAGTTAGAGTCACCCAAGTTCATGGGCTTATATTCCTTCAGGGTAGGTGAGGTGAGGAGAACAAATGAGGAAATAAACAAGAAAATAAAATGTGTTAAGACAAATCAAGAGATAAGATAGGAAATGTGTATTGCCTAGAAGATACGACTAGGCAAAGAAGGGAGAAATTAAGGCAAGATATCATTGTTTGCATGCAGAAATCCACCTGCAGGCAAACTCTCAGCATATCTAAAATAACCAAAGAAACAAACAAGATATTGTGACCAGGGTGGAATTTAAAATATAGTTGTGAAGGTATATAAATACAAAATATTTAGGTAAGAGTTCAGTAGTGGCCTTAAATACCATCTATATGCTAACGGTCCCCTATATGTTATCTCCATCCCAGTCTGATTCCTGGACTTATAAATACAAGTGTCCATATGATGCTTTAACTTAGTTGCCACTTTGCCATCTCAATCTTTGCCATACTCTTTGATACATTTGTATCTTAGAATTTTAATTAATAAGAGTCATTTCTCTTTGGTTAATTATAGCTCCATTGAGATGACTCATTTTCTGGACTTGCCAAAGAATAAGGACTGATTTTATAATATGATAAGTATAAACAATTTCTATTAGTAATTTTTTTGGAAACTTACAAGGAATGCCCTGATTTCCTTACCGGTCTAAAAAAAATCATTGAGGACCTATTCAAGCCAGTCCTAGACAACAGTAGGAGAAAAGAAACCAAATCCCTGTCTTCAAGGAGCTTATGTTGTAGTGTAGACATAGTGAAGCAAAAAAAAAAAAAAAAAAAAAAGGGAAAAAATTCAGGATAAAGTGTATATTTATCCCAACACAAAGAAAGGCCATTGGGAGATGTTGTAGCAGGAAGGACTTCTTGAGGAAGGAATGCTTGATACAAATAAAAAGTTTTTTAAAAAAGGTACTTCGATAGAGAGCTAAGATTACATTTTTTTGAAGACCAAAACATCACAATATGAGCCACTACGTATTACTATCTTTAAAGCTTTGAGTTATAGCAAGTTGCTTTTGTCTACCTCCATTTCTGCCATATGGAATTTTGTGTTGCCAACTGAGGTATAGCAAAGTACATGTACATTTTGTCTAAAATCTCATTTTTCTCACTAATTGGCTGACAATAAAATAGTTCCCAGATGATTACTAATTTAGACATTAAACACATCCCTGCCATCTCATTCTTCCATTTCCAACAATCATCCACATATTTTTTTAATGGTAATTAGCCAACTTTTATTGTTTAGCACTTCATAATTACAAAATAGCTTCCAGTCATCATTTAGATATGTCTAACACCATTCCGAATGAGTTATTGGAAATCCATGCTTTGTGTGTGATTGCAAAAAAATTAAATTTCTTCAATACTATTTTGCCTTTTTCAATGAGTACCTTTCTATCTCACTTCACTTGCTTTATACCTACCATCTCCTATTTGAATGTGAAAATCTTGCTGCAAAAATACCAGCTTCTAGCTTAGTCTCTCATTAAAGAAACAGAACTTTTTACAATATTAAGATAATGTATTTTGGTGGTGTTCAACATTTAGACACTAGTATAACTATACATACTGATTTGATGGCACAACATTTTGGGAAAATGAGTATCAGTTTCCTATTCCTTATTTTTGGTTTTTACTTTTAGTTATGCCATTTCAAAATAAATAATTTATCATGTTTTATTTGAAATCAAGAAACCCAGCTATAAGGTAAAACCAGCTGATGTACTTCAGGTTCAAGAGAAATAATTCTAATTAAAAATTGGACTTGGGGCGCCTGGGTGGCGCAGTCGGTTAAGCGTCCGACTTCAGCCAGGTCACGATCTCGCGGTCCCTGAGTTCGAGCCCCGCGTCAGGCTCTGGGCTGATGGCTCGGAGCCTGGAGCCTGTTTCCGATTCTGTGTCTCCCTCTCTCTCTGCCCCCTGCCCCTCCCCCGTTCATGCTCTGTCTCTCTCTGTCCGAAAAAAAAAAAAAAAAAAAAAAAATTGGACGAGGAAAAAGCTTGGTATAAATATAAGTGGAATTATTAGAGACTTATTTTGTGTTACCTTGGGTGTACATTTGATTGAGTTCCTATGATTAAAAATCAGTGTACTTGAATTTCCCTTTCCAGGTGCCCGTTGACTCTTTGGTTGTACCCTTTCTAAACCTCAGTGTTGGGATCGGTACAGTGGGATTAAATAGAGTAGTTAATGCAAATAATTGCTGCAGGGATGTTCATGGAATAAATGTTTCTTTTATTCTTACAGAAGTAAAATTCTCCAGAATAGGGAAGACCTTATTCCAGATATAGGATTGCATATGCAGAATATATCTTGGTAGCATATACCTCTCATGGAGTTGTTACTTAGAGAAGTAGCTGGTAATACTTAAGACACTGTGATTAGCCACCCATAAAAGCCAGTGCTCCACCCGTAAAGTCAGAGAATTTCCAGTTCAGTAATCTCCTAGTCACTCTGTGTGACTTTTATTATAGAAGAAAAGGATTTTAATAGCAGAATATACCAGTTCACTGGATCAGTTAAGTTTCTATTATATCCATAGACCCTTAAAGCTCTCTTTGTAATCAGCCACTTCCATCATTTAACTGCCTTGTTTTGTGTTTTGGCAACAGACCCCAAGTGAATGGGCCTATCTGGGGATGAGAAGAAAGGAAGCCACCCAAAGGCCCTTTTTTGCCTTTGCAAACTGATGGTTTCCAAGCAGTTTTCTGGTGTTTGGAAACACTCTGTAGTAACTGGGGGAAGAGGCAGCTGTGCTTTGGCCCACATGAGGTAATTTGCAGACACATTTTAATTGCCTTTTAGGGAGCATGAAGGAGTTCCAAATAGTCTAATGAGTTCCAGCAAACACCTGTGAAATGCTTTTAGACGGCCATGTAATACTGAAATTAAGAATGTAATGCAGCAATTGGAGGCATGGTGGTTTTTCTTTTTCTTCCTTCCTTCCTTTCTTTTTTTTTTTTTTTCCTGTCTTCTCTGAAAAGGATAGCGAGAAATGTTTTAAAGACTCCTTGAGTATAGTCGGTTTTCCACTCACCAAATGATACTTTACCTTTGACTTCTTGGACTAATAGAATGAATTCAGTAAGGCTTGATAGAATCTTCACATCAACTTTAAAAAAAAAATGAAGACTCTTGAAAATACACTAAAATTCAAATGAGAGGGATATTAGGCAGATAGTTAAAAATCTAAAACTATACTTCTACTAGTCAATAAATAATATTAAATGGATAGATCTGAGATTTAAAATAATCATAATGATAGATGGAAATTGTGCAAGATACCGCATAGTTTCTCTTCCTCTCTCCTTCCCTTCTCATTGTCTCCCTCTCTGCTGCCTCCCTCCCTCCCTGTCTCTCTTCTTTTCTTCATTCCTTCACTTTGTTAATGGTTCATTGTCAATTTAAACAAAGGTATTTTGAGAGATGAATGGCATTCTAATCTTTCTAGTAGGCTCTTGGGAACAAATGAACTGCAACAGAGGGAAAATTAGTATAATTTGGAGATTTAACAAAAACAAAAATTCAGAAATTATCGCCTCATTCTAACTTCAAACATATTATTATTTTATGAGTGTGTTTGTGTGTGTACCACTATGTAAGTACATCCTCTTCCTTCTGAGAACTAACAACTATCTTGAGATGTGTGTTCATCATTTGCAAAGACCTCTTTATACTTTTAATACATATAATATATAATATTTCATATACATACAGGCACAGACACATACACACAGTCCAACAAAATAGAATACTCTAAAATGAAATCACTGCATTGTTTTCCTACAGATGTTCTTTTCTTTTTAGCATAGCTATAAAAAACATCAATGTTAATAGATGTTGCTATAATTTGTTTATTTTCATGGCTGTATAATGTATCATGGTAAGAATGTCCACATTTTATTCTTTTGTTATAACATTTAGATTGTTTTCACTTTTTCACTATTACAGGCAATGCTTCTCCCATCTATGACTGTAAAAGTATTTCTTTAGGCAAAGAATGGAATTGGTAGGTGACAAACTGTATGCACTTTTGACTTGACTATATTTTGCTGAATTTCTCTCCAAAGTGATTATACCAATTTACTTCTCTACCAGCAGTGCATAAGAATTCCTATAGATCTGTATTTTTGCCAGTTGCTGAAATTGCCATTTTCAGCTTTGTCTATTTGATGGATAGGAAATTCCAATTTGATTTTGTATTTCCTGATGATTAGTGAGATTCTACACCTTTTGTATGCATATTGATACTTTATGTACAATCTGTGAATTTCCTATTATTATCTTTTTTCATTTTTGTTTTTTATTTATTTTTTTATTTTTTTAATGTTTATTTATTTTCAGAGCCATAGAGCACATGAGTGGGGGAGGGGCAGAGAGAGAGAGAGAGAGAGAGAGAGAGAGAGGGAGGGAGAGAGAGAGAATCCCAAGCAGGATCCATGTGGTCAGTGCAGAGCCCAATGCGGGGATCAATCTCATGAAGTGTGAGATCATGACTTGAGCCAAAATCAAGAGTTAGATGCTTAACCGACTGAGCCACCCAGGTGCCCCCCACCCTTTTTTTTTTTAATTTTCTTAAATGGACTTTAGGAGTGTTTCTATTTTGGCCACAAAAATTTCCTTGGTTATATGCATTACAAGTACCACCTTTTTGTCTACAGTTTATGTTGTTTACTTTGCTATATTTGCTTTTGACACACACAAAATTTGAATTTTAATTATGTATGATTTGTCTTTCTATGTCTCAATTTAGAAAGACTTTCCTAGTCTGGAGATAATAAAGTCACAATATTAGAGTCTTTTTTGTATGTAATAAAGTTTTGTTTTTCCTATGTTAAAAATTTAATCAAGCCATGTGGAGTTTGGGCTGTGTATTTTGTGAGGTAGGGATCCATGCTTTTCCCATATGGCTATCCCATATTGTTAGCACCTGCTAACAATGCTAACTATAGCACCTATCTTGCTCTTTTGCAGTGACCTGTGTTACATATTAAGTTTCTATATGTATATGCTTCTAGAGCTGTGCCCTAATGTGGGAGTCTACTGGTACAGTAGCTATTTCCATTTAAATGTAATTAAAATTAAGCAGAATTTAGAAATTTAGTTTTTTTTAGTTACACTAGACACATTTCAAGTTCTCACTAGTGATATGTGACTACTCACTACTTTATTGGACATTGCAAATACAGAATATTTCCATTATCATAGAAAGTGGAATTGGACACTTTATTGGAAAGTGCTATTAAAGTATTAGGTGCTCTGGTAGGATTAATTCACCTCCTTCTACTCCTGCCTGTCACTGCCCCAGTGCCACAGTATCTTAATTTGTATGGTGTCTCTATAATCTTAGTATTCTAGGGTGGGTCACTTTTTCTTATTCTTATTTTTTGGAGGCTTCTTTCCTATACTTGAATTTTTGTTTCTCAATGTAATTTTCAGTATCAGTTCTAGGGAATTTGATTAGAATTTCATTGAGTTTATATAGAAATCTGGTGACACTTTATATCTTTATGTTATTGTATTTCCAGTCTTAAATAGGATATACTTTCTCATTAATTTAGAATTTTTTTTAATTTAAAGTTTTCTCTACAAATATGTACATTTTGAAAAGCTTTAATTATAAGCACTTTAAAATTTTTGTTACTATTCTAAATTGTACTTTTCTTTTACTTCACCTGTTTATAGTTTGAGTATGGCAATATCATTACTTTATATATATTGAGCCTTTATCTAGCATTCTCACTGAATTACTAAACCTTTTTCATTCTATAAAATCTCTTAAGTTTTCTGAATAGACAATCTTAATATTTGTGAATAAGGATAATTTTTTAATATTTTATTTCAATTTTTATAAACTTTATTTCATTTTTATTGATTTTAGTAGAGATTTTTAGTACCATTTGGATTAGATTTTATAGGAATGATAGTGCTAAAATCCCATGTTGTTTTTTTAGTAGATAAGTTTTTATAAGGTTAAGAACATTTTTTATTCCTACTGTTCATGACAGTTTTACTTAATTATAAATTACTCTTAAATTTTGTCAAATTACTTTTTTATAACTATGTTATAATATTGTTTCATTATTCCAGTTAATATGGTAAATTGATAGTAAGTATCATGATATTAAAATGTTTTTAGGTACCTAAAAGTATCCAACTGATCCTGCATTATTATTATTGTTGGCATTGTTAAATTGTTGGATTTGGTCTTCTAACATTTTGTTTAGGAATTTTTTTTTTCTATGACTAAAAATAAGACTGGCCCATATTTATCCTTTATCAAACTACCCTTCTTTATCTTATCTTTAAGAGTTGTGCTGACTTGGAAGCGTTTGCTTGATATATGACAGAGCTTGAAAATATCTATTCTTTTGCTATCTCTTGAAAAAGTTTGTATTTCAATTATGAACTGTTCCTTGATTATTTGTTAGAAATTGTTATCTGGGCCCTGTGTATCTTTTCTTGGTATAAATTTGATTTGCTAAATACATTTCTTTTAGAGTTAATAGTGGTCTTTTGATGCTTTCTTTTTCTTCTCAGTCACTTTTGGGAAGTTGAATTATCATAGGAACATTTTCTTTTTGTCTGTTTCCTAAAATGTCATTCTCTTTTTATCTTGTTAATTTCTGCTCTGCTATCTTTCATACCTAATATTATTCATTTTATCTTTTTTGTTATTTATTTGCAAGCTCTGTTAGAGTGTATTGTATTAGTCTTTACAAAGAATCAGCTTTTGGTTTGGTTGGTCATTGTTAGTTTAGCTTTCATTTATCTTTTATTATTTTTTGCTATTTTTTCTACATTTGCCTTCTTTCATTTTCCTTTGGATTTATCCTGTTGTTGTTTTGTTTTTTTTTTTTTTTTTCTACTTTCTTGAGTTGGATAAATGCTTAGACCATTTTTAATTGTGAGCATTTTTCTCATTCTTAAGGTAAGCGTTAAGGTCCTGTTTTTTTTCTGATTCCTACTTAGCTTCATCCCACAATTATTTACATTTTTGTTAATAGTTATTTCTAACTATTTTACAGTTTTTGTTTTGATTTCCCTCTTAACGCATTATGTATTTAAAATAATGTTTTTGGAAACTTGGTTCTTTTTTGTTTTAATGTTTGTTTACTTGTTTTTTTTTTTTTTTGGGGGGGGGGGTGAGGGACAGAAAGAGATGGAGACAGGGAGACAGAGAGTCCCAAGCAGGCTCTGAGAGGTCAGCACAGAGCCTGACATGGGGCTGGATCTCAGGAATTGAACCATGAGATCATGAACCCAGCCAAAAATCAAGAAAGAGTCAGATGCCTTCACCAACTGAACCACCCAGGTGTCCCTTTTCTTTTTTCTTTTCTTTTTTTTTTTCTACCTACATTTCATTCAATTAAAGATTTTTGTGTGATTCTGATACTTTTAAATAAGCTGAAATTAGTTTTCTAGCTCAAGATGCATTTGCTTTTCTACATATTCTGTGCATATTTGAGCAGAATGTTTGTTATATAATTGTTGAGGAAATAGTCTAATATATGTCCATTTAACTGAGCTGGGTGAATAAGGTGTTGAAATCTTATCTTTTCTTACTATACTTTTTGTTTTTTTAAGTTTTTTTGTTCTGTTTTATAAATGACTTAATAAAAAAGATGTGTTAAAATACCCCAATATGATTGTGGATTCATCAAAATCTATACATTTTTGTTTATATTTTGATGTTACATCGTTAGGCTTATACACGTTTGAATTCTTTTACCTTCCTAATGAATTGAATATTTTATCATTAGACAGTAACCTTCTTTATCTCTAATAACGTTTTTAACCTTATGGCCTATTGGTCTGGTGTTAAAATATTTACAAAGTTTCTTTTTGACTAATATTTGTAAATCTCTTTGTTTTTTTTAAATCTTTTCATATTTCTATTCAGCTTATACAAATTGGATACTACATACAGTTTTTGTCTGTGTGTTTATTTTAGTGCATTTTGACAACATCTATATTTTAGCTAGATGATTTAAATTCCATTTATAGTTACTATGATTACTTGTAAAGGTTATTTTAACCATAAAATTTTATGCTAGTTTTTCCTCATTTTTAATTCTCTTTTCCTTTCATTGGTTTCATTTTTCATATGTTCATTCATTCATCTGAAGTGATTTATTAAGTGCTAGGTGAATGCTAAGCACTCTCTTGTATGTTGGGAAAATAGCAGTGGACGCTATTGCCTTCTGAGAGCTTACAATGTAGACTGATGATAGATAATAAACTCATAAAGAATTATAAGATCTTGTTTGTCAGAGGTGACAAACACTAAAGAGAGAAATAAAGCAGGAGATTATCAGTGAATAAAATGATTCCTGACCACCTATTTCAAGATTTTAAGGGGGAAGAGGCAGTGATTCTTTTCAGCGGAAATAACAAAGTTTTAGGTGAGTGCATAGACAGAGACTTGGCAATTTACTCTGCCATAATATGAGAGGGGGGAAGTCTCTTATTCTTCTCCTCATTTTCCCTAATCATCTTCACTTTAATAAAAACATGATAAAGTCTGTCCATTCACCCTTTCTATTCTTGAGCATTTCATATGGGAAGGTGATAGCTGTCCCCTCTGACAATGTCCTTTAAGAATGATCATGAATGCATACTGGATGTCACTTTGTCAGCATCTAAAGTCTCAGATATTACAAATTCATTTCCTCAAAAATGCCCCCAATCTTTATCATAGGAAAACTATGAGTGTTAATGAGATTATACTCATAATTATGATGAATCATTTGAAATGCTACTATTCAGTCATTTTGACTTTAAAATGTGGACATTTCATACAGATCAACCTTATTCAAAGCCTCATAATACACTAGTGATATTCAGATCTGTTGCTTAGTGTGATTATTGTATGTATTGATATTGTTAAAAAAGCTTGATTTTGTAAAAAATGATAAAGCCACGTGTTTTAAATTGTATTTTCTGCTTTATTTGTGCAATGTGACTGTTTCCCCATCAAGCACCAAGAAGTATGGCTTATTGGTACGTTAGAATAAATACGTAGGTACGTCAGGTAGTTAATATTACCATTTTAGCAGATAGAAGTATAGATTTGACATTTTATATTTTGTCGCTGAGTCTTGCCAGATTGATTTATGACAGACAATAAAGCTGTCAGAGGCCTTTTGTTGTTGGCAATATTTTAGTTCTCAAATTATGAGAACACTGAAAGTTTTGCTGTACATGGAGAAGAAAAGTAGTTCTTTGACTGATATGAATGAAATGACAGCTCATTCTGAGAATAAGGCCTGGTGCTATGACTGGGGTGTCACTGCTTCCTTAGCAATCAAAAATCCCATTAAAAAATCACTCCTATTACACATTTGGCTATAACATGTAGTCAACTTGGCTACCAGGGCAATGCTGTTTAGGAAATGGAAAATGAGGAAAGGAGTAGTTCAGTACAGGTTCCATGTCATAAAAGGAATATTTGCTCCTGGAAGATTTAAAACCTCTGTTTTCCTTGTCCAAATCATGTAAGAACATTGTTTTACTTTATTTCAGGTGTCTTGAACACATTTAGAAGTTCAGTTATTTTATGTTCTTCCCCTGAAATTACTGCTTTTGGGCAAGATAGACATTTGATCTCTGTTACATTTATAAGTAGATTAAAAAAAAATAAAGTTCTCTCGGATCCTTTTTGCCAGTGACCTTTCATCAGAACCAAAATATCCTAATACAAATAGGAGGATCACAATATAGATGGCCAGGAAAATCACGACATGTTCATAGCACAGAGAATGACTGGATTGATTCCAACTTACTAGAAACTACCAGATTGCATAACATAGGTAGCATAAGTGTTGAGGCATAAAAAAATAACATTTAGGTGATGAAAAAAATCATTTGATTCTTCAGGATGAAGAGGGGTAGGATCAGAGGCCACTGTCATGAAGAGTCTGAAGACAATTAGATTTTTCTTATTATGAGGGTTAACAATAGGCTAGAATTTCTCCTATATCTTATTTTGCTAAATTGTCTGCCCTCCCCCAACTCCCCTGCCCCCTGGCTGGAGTTACATTGGAAAATTCCTCTAACCCCATGCTCAAAAAAGAGTGAGGATTAAGGAGGTGAAAGGAGGAGGTTATTTATGTTTTTTGTATGTAAAAATTACAATAAAGGAGGTAGCAATGATAAAGGGAAGAGATTTCATTGTCTTAACTAACTCTAGAGAAAATTGGAATTTGATGACTGTGGAACAGTCCCATGATGTTATGAAATAGCTGCAACTGAGATTATCACTTCTTAAATCTTAACTAGTTCCTGGTCAATTATTACATTCTGCCACATAAATTTCTATTTGGGATTTTCAAAAGTAGAGTATTCTTCCTCACTTAAATCAAGCTTTCTCCTGTGATTCTTCATCCAGAATAGGTGGTCTACCTTTGAGTTAAGTCTCAGATATCACTTCTCACAATTGCTTTGCAAAGAACACAAAATAGGACTGAATTACAACAGTGTCTGAACTCTGTCACAATGCTAGTATAAAAATGCTACTGTCCTTTAATAGCATAGAATGTTTATTTTGCCATAAGAAGTTAATAGTATCTCAAAACTCAGAACATGTAACATGGAGTTAGGTAGCATTTGTTTCTTGCCTGTTGGGCATGTGGTATGTAATCATTTCCTGCTACAGTTCAGTGAAGACCTAGAAAGGAGTGTTTGTGTCAAATGCAAATGTTTCATTCTATGAACATTAATTAACTGTATTATACACTCCAGACCAATTAGTTATATTTTATTTTTTCCCCATCTGAAAATCTTGTTTTTTAACTTGTATATTAGTTCACTTATATTTACTATAATTACTGATATATTTGTCCTTAAATCCAATATTTTCTATTTTTTCCTGGCTTTTTCATTTTTTTCTTCATCTTTCTTTTCTCTTAGGATAAGCAAACATTTTTATTAGTTCATTTTATTTTAAAATTGGTAGATGATTAACCTAGAAATCACGACATACATTCTTGTTTGTTATTCTTATTTTTTTACATTTACCAGTTTATTGAATGATACGGTAAATGATATAAAGTAATAGCCAGATGAAGTGATGCAGCGGGCAAGGTATAGGGAAAGCGTACAGATCTTCCTTGCCATCTCTAAGCATGCTCCTCACTCTACATTTTCCTGAGTTCACCCACCTGGAAACTCCACAACATGAACTCTAGAATTAGTAGCATCTACCTTAAAGTAACTTTATAATTCCCTATACTTTAAAATCCTTATAATATTTTAACTCCATTCATATCCCCAATTCCTTTTGTGCTGCTTTGTCATGTATTTTAGTAATACATGTTTTAAACACACAAGATCTTATTGTTGCTTTAAGAGGTCAATATTAATTTATATTTAACACATAAATATCCTCTTCAGGGCTCCTTATTTCTTTCTGAAATACTGTTTCCATCTGGGACAATGTTTCTTCTGCCAGAATAAATAACAAGTCATTTTTGAAGGTGGTTCTATTGGTGACAAATTCTCATTTTTATTTGTGTGTGTGAAAATCTTTGTATTTTACCATAATTATTGAAGAATATTTTTGTTTGTTACAAAATACTAATGCAGCAGATATTTCTATTAGCATTCCATTGTTAGTTTTCAGTTTCTTTGGGAAAGTCACCCATAAGGCTTATTTCTTTCTTTGAAAGTAATAGATCTTTTTTTTTTTCCCCATGAATGTTTTAAGTATTTTTTTCTTTGTATTAGATATCAGGTTTGTTTGTGTGTTTGCTTGTTTGTTTGTGTGTTTAATTCTGCTTAGCCTTTACTGGTCTTTTTCAAACTATGGCTTTAGGTATATTAATGTTGGAATAATTTTAGCCAATATATATGTCAGTTTAGGTCTTAAGAAGCAAACACTAAGATGATATTATGTATGAGAAATTTATTAGGGGAAATGTTTTTGAGAGAAAATAAAAAGGATCCAGAAGAAGAAAGAGGACCTATTAGATCACAATTCATGTCTGTTCATATCCTCATGCCCCTTTCCCCTGGTATCTCTTCAAATACTACTTATGCTTCATTCTGTCTGGTGGGCAGTCTCTAAGAGGGCTTCTAATGATACCTTCCTTTGGTATTCATGATCTTATGCAACCCCCTCCCTTTGAGTGTGGGTAAGACACAGTGACTTGCTTCTCTGACTAGAATTGCCACTCAAAATAGTGGCAGGTCACTTTGCAGATTAAATTAAAAATAGACTGTGGCTTTGGTCTTAGTCTCCTTTCTCCTCCTTCTCTCTCTCTCTCTCTCTCTCTCTCTCTCTCTCTCTCTCCCCCTCCCTCCCTCCCTCTCCCTTTTGCTTCTTTAAGGAAGCCAGCTGCCATGCTATGAGTTATGAGTTGTTCTATGGAGAGGCTCATGTGGCAAGGAACTGAATAATATGCAGCCAACAACTGAAAAAAAACTAAGCTTTTTCATCTAAGAGCCCAGGAGGGATGGAATCCTGCCAACAACCATACTTAGAAGCAGATCCTTGGGGCACCTGGGTTGCTCATTTGGTTGGCATCTGACTTCTATTCAGGTCAGGATCTCACAGTTCGTGGGTTTGAGCCCTACAATGGGCTTTGTGCTAACAGCTCAGAGACTGGAGCCTGCTTTGGATTCTGTGTCTCCTTCTCTCTCTGTCTTTCCCCCACTCACACTGTCTCTGTCTCTCAAAAAAAAAAAAAAAAATGAATAAATGTTAAACAAACAAAAAAAAAGCAGATCCTCTCCTAGTCAAACTTTCAGATGAGACTGTAGCCCTAGTTGTTAGTGTGACTGAAATCTAACTAGACACCTTGGAACAAAAACATCCAGCTAATGCTTGTCTAGATTCATGACCCATAAAAATTGTTAAATGTTCTAAATTGTTTCATCAAATTATCCACTGTAGTAGAAAAAAATGACATGCATGAAAAGATCTGCATCATTGGCTTACATCCATTGTTTGTATCCTTGAACATAATATATAATTTAGTTTTCTTTTTTAATCCATAAAATTGTATATTTTCTAGCATATCTTTCATAAATGTGTGAGATGATGACGTTACAAGAGAAAATAATATAACAATAATAAATTGATGAATTTGAGTCAGGCTAAGAAGATATTGAAGCAATATGTTTATAAGTATAGATTTTTGAGTTATGAAATCAATTTTGAGCACAGCTTTCACCGTTTAATACATTGCGGTCTTGGCTAGTTATTAATGTATGCTTTAGTTTCTAAATCTGTATAGTGGGGATAATAATAATAATCTATATACTTGGGTTGTTTGAATAAATGAGATAATTGATATAAAGCAATTAGAATATGCTGACATCTCATAAATCAATAGTTTCATAAAATATTGCTAGTATCATCAATATTATTATTGTTATTATTTTGTGCATAAGTGTTTTTTAGGCCTGATAATTCTTGAATATAGTTAATTCTAAAAGAAAAGAAGATCATCGTGGAATGAGATTATCTATATATTTCTGAATTGATTGCATTATTCTAAAGAAAGAAAAAGGACCCTGACAAAAGTGTGATAAAAAATAATGGAAGAGGTATGCTATATATTCTCATTATAATATAACCAGGCTCATGTCTACACCCTAATCTTACTACAATAAGATGTTTACGCTGCGACAGTCTGTAAAAATGACAGGCTCAATCTTAGGCTAAATGTAGACCCTCTAGAACTATGTTGAATAAATGGTGACTTGTCCCCTCATACACTCCTCCATTTGCAGAGTGGGGTGCGCACAAGCAGTGCAGTGCCCATCATTGATTAACGAATTACAGAATCACTCCATCAGTAAATCAGCACAACATCTGTGACCCTATGTGTCACCACCACAAGCCCCTTGTCTATTCCCTTGGAGCTTCACTGAGGCGGTTCTCCTGACATAATATATTCATTATCCATTAGATCTGGCACACGCTCTGCAGTGCTCAATTACGATACAATCGAGCGAAGGGTCTGGTGTCGGCCGATGTAATGACTTTCTGATTATCTGTCTTTAAATGATGAATGAAACGAAAATGTACTGCTCAAACCAAATATAAGATTGTTAGGATGCCAGATGAAAATTGTACAGAGTCTCCTTTATGGGAGAATGGCAGAGGCCTGTTTGTATTCAGCAACAGCTCCCCAAAGATAGTTTCCAAATTCTTCCCACCTTTTGGTTATGATCACTACAAATCCACTGAATCTAAGTCCTAAATTGACATTTTGAGGTCATTGTGATACCTTTTGAGTAAGGATTTAATTCACAAGAACTTGCAAAATACTTTCGCATTTGCCTAGGCTTTCGGTTTTACCTGCATAAACTAACCTCCCAGTACTAGTCTTATTGCCTCTACTTTGTCACCTGAATCAGATTATGTTTTTTGTTTTTTGTTTTATTTTTTGTTAGCAGTTTTTGTCTCTTACAGCTCTGGAGAGCTGTAAAATAATTAAACAGATTGATACATAGACAGGCATTTAAAAAAACATGCCAGAATTATAAATAAGTGGGAGACTCAAAAACATTTTGTTGTTCAAATAATTATGAAGCAGGTGTTTGATAGTACAATCATTTCTGTTTCTGTTTACATCTTTAGTTATTATTCTGTTAATTATAATTGAAAATCCAATAAAGCTTCATATTGGAGCACTCACAAATCTGACTTAAATTACAGCTTCTCAATTTATTCCTTTAAATAGAACACATTGGACTTTTGGTTATAAAACAATTTTTAAAATCCAATCCCCTTCCCAAGTCTTTAAATCCTGTATAAAAATTGAGCCTTTTAAAAGATACAGACATGAAAGAAACATAAATGTATTGATTTTACATGTCACACAGTTAGGCTTCCAAGATGTTTATTGTTTTCCTATCTGGAAAGTTCCCATAGTGGCCCCACCATCATAAGCTTGGGCAAGTTTCTGCCACACTCTGTGCTCCATTTATGTAAAGAAATTATAGAAAATAAGAGATCATCTGATTAGAATTTCTAAAATAAAATTGCAATTTATTCTCTTACTTTAGTTTCCCTATATGAGAAGCTGACCTGAAATTCAGTCTCTAGATCCAAACAGAGATCATTTGGATCTCATTTAATTGGAGTAAAGCGATAGTCTTTGGGCTTGTGGGAGATTGATAGCTCCAGGCATAAGGGAATTGATAGCTCAAAGACCATTGAGAATAATTTGAGAGGTGATGTCCTCTCTATTTGTTTTTATTTGCAACAAATTAAATCTACTCTAGGGTGAAGAAATGTGCGTGTGCCTACCAGATGCTCCCATTCCTAGGATTATGACTGCCTTCTTATCTTTTACTGTAAAGAATGACTGCACTAGATATTAGTTAAATGTCTTGAGGCCTTTTAGGTAAAGTAAAAAACAAGGGAAAATTGTCTCTAAGGGCACCCTTAAATGAGCTCACTAATTAATTAAGTACATCTCAGCATTCTGGATTTGGGAACTCTAACAAGAATCTCATGAACTGATAGTTTGTAAAACTAGATAGGATATATATATATATATATATATATATATATATATACTGTCGTTTTGTTTTCAGCCAGAATGGAAAATATTTAAGCGGAAACATTAGGATCTCCAAAGAAATGTGAATTAATTTTAAGGTCATTCACTGCTTTATTTTTGTTTCATATTTGTTTATTTAAAAATAAATACTGGGGCACCTGGGTGGCTCAGTTGTTTAAGCGTCCAACTCTTGATTTCACCTCCGGTCATGATCTCGCAGTTTGTGAGTTCAAGCCCTGCATCCGGCTCTGCACTGGCAGTGTGGAGCCTGCTTGGGATCCTCTCTCTCTCTTCTCTCTCTCCCTCTCTCCCTCTCCCTCTCCCTCTCTCTCTGCCTCTCCCCACTCATATTTTTTTTCTCTCTCAAAATAAATAACCTTTAATAAATAAATAAATAAATACTAATTTAAGGATGTGCTCATTTTTATTTACATGAATGATGTAGTAGCAAGAGGTCAAAAGTTCTTTTTACTTTGTAAAGACAGAATGTTTTTAGAGTATGTTTTCAAAATGTTTGGGTTTAGTTATAGCATTCTCTTCATTGTCTCTTAATCTTTTTTTTTTTTTTTTTTTTTTTTTTTGGTTAGTAAATAAATACAAAGCATATCCAAATCAGAATCTTCAATATATTTGTCTTTAAATCACAAGACTCCAATATATTGGGAGGTGATAATTTAATTATATCAATAAAATATTTGAGGACATGTGAATGCCAGCTTTCTGTCTTTAGGCAAAACACAAATTATTTCAAAAAGGTACATGCCTCTTGTCAAATAAAAATGGCACTTTACACTTTATGTAAAACTTCTGGATCAGAGAAAAAGAATTTTATTTATTATAGAAATAGTGGTATCCAGAGTGTTTTTACACCAGTTATTAGAGCTCCAGTTTCCATAAGGTGATACTAGGTCACACGTGCATACACAGTGACTTGTATTGCAAGGTCTCGTGGAACCCTTTTTTTTTCTTTTTTTTTTTTTTAGTTAAAAAAGAGTTAGCCTATCCTTTACTATAAAGGGAGATGCCATCTCTATCTTCCGAAGTTCTAAGGAAATCCTTCCCTTTGCTGTACCAGAAAACATCGCTTCCACACTCCAAGGCTGTATAGTATACAAACATGCGTGAAAAGGTATTCCAAAACAAAAGCGTGTCCCAAGACATGATACAATATGACAGATCCATGAAGAATTATCTCCCAACACCTATAGTTTACATTTTACAGAAAATAATACAATTATTTCATTATATTGCTTTAAAAATTCATGGTTTTGAGAGCATATTTACATTTTACATTTCTTTGACAATATACCTCCGAGCTAGATTTTCCTAATCCTATTTTCCAGATGAACAAACAGAGTCCAATAGACTAAGTAAATTATT
Organism: Panthera onca; assembly: GCF_046562875.1. Taxonomy (NCBI): domain Eukaryota; kingdom Metazoa; phylum Chordata; class Mammalia; order Carnivora; family Felidae; genus Panthera; species Panthera onca. Next base: position 57,066,862 of record NC_138339.1, read on the forward strand.
TCAGTTCCTGTAGCATTAATTGGTGAAGCAGAAACCTCAGTCCAGGTCTTCTGCATCCAAATACATTATATTTTCCACAAGGCCAGAGTACGTCCTTCACTTACCGCACTTACTGGCAACTGCATTAGAAGTGGTTAATTGTGTGATGGGATTTGAGAAATGTTTTGGGAAGGCTGTCATCAAAGAAACAAAAAAATACCTCTTTGTCCCGTTGCATGTGCATGAAGCCCACTCTTGTGGTTTGTTTTTTTTTTTTTTTTTTTTTTTTTTTTTTTCATTTGGAACCACTGCAGGGCTCTTCAAACTTTGAAGATCCTTGGAATTCTCTGCAGTTCATCCGGCAATACTCTTAGTATGAAAAAGGCACGAGGAGAGGGGTGCCTGGGTTGCTCAGTCGGTTAAGCCTCCGACCTCAGCTCAGGTCATGATCTCCTGGTTTGTGAGTTCGGGCTGGCATCAGGCTCTGTGCTGATAGCTTGGAGCCTGGAGCCTGCTTCGGATTCTGTGTCTCCTCTCTCTGCCCCTCCTCTGCTCATGCTGTCTCTCTCTCTCTCTCTGTCTCAGAAATCAAGAAACTTTAAAAAATAAAAATAAAAAAAAAAAGTGGGGCACCTGGGTGGCTCAGTCAGTTAAACATCTGACTTCGGCTCAGGTCATGATCTCGCATGATCTCGCGGGGGTTGGAGCCCCGCGTTGGGCTGTGTGCTGACAGCTTGGAGCCTGGAACCTGCTTCACATTCTGTGTCTCCCTCTCTCTGCCCCTCCCATGCTCATGCTCTGTCTCTCAATAATAAATAAACATTTTTTAAAAATTAAAAAAAAAGAGACATGAGGGGAAAAAGGCTGAGTCCGATTTTTATCTCCTCTGTCTTGGTACTGATCACACCAATGTTTCATTCTCCTGAGACAACGGAGAACCCAGGGATTTGGATACAAAACAAACTGGCAAGAGAGATAAGAGTGTGCGCATACTTTGCTCAGTTTTTAATTTTTCTCACTCATCACTTGCATCTCAGTCTTGACCTGAGTGGCTACCTCCAGAGTCTCACTTCTAACCAGGAAAAAACTCTCTACTATCTTTTACATAATCATTTCATGCAATGTCAACTTCTGTAGGTATCCTGCAAAGTTAGAGAAAAACTTTGCCCTCTATTATACTACTGCTAGTACACATGCTTAAATAATTATTTTCCAAACCTCAAAATAGTAATGAGTGAGGCATACAAGGGGGTCCTCAGTCAAATAAACTTGGGAAAAAATAAATAAAGCCATTCATGTCTTTTTATGAGGGCTTCTCAGTGGGTTTATTATGCTGATGTGAACTATAAATCTCCAAGATAAAAATATATAATATATATAGGAAAATGTAGTATAGGGTGTTCCAAATTTATTTCATACTAGAGCCCCATTTTCATGGAGCACACTTGAGAAACGCTGCTTTAAAGGATGTCTATAGAGTGAAAACCACAAAATATCAGTCAAACCATATTTTGTTACCTTAAAATACCAAAATCTCAATCTCAATGGAAAAATTACATTGCTTCTGTTTTCAAGTATCTTGCTGCAGCATAAAAAATATATATAGTCTGGAGGTACACATACACAAACACAATTTGAAGATAATTTGGATTATATATGTGTGTGTGTTTGTGTGTGTTTATTTATTTTGAGAGAGAGAGGGAGAGAGTGAGAGCAGGAAGGAGCCGAGAGAGAATGAGAGAGAATCGCAAGCAGGTTCTATGCTGCCAGCACAGAGCCTGACACAGGGCTCAATCCCATGAACCGTATGAACATACTTGAGCCAAAATCAAGGGTTGGATGCTCAACCGACTGAGCCACCCAGATGCCCCTTTTTATTCTATTTTTAAAAAATGTTTATTTGCTTTTGAGAGAGAGAGAGAGAGCAAGTGGGGGAGGGGGAGAGAGAGAGGAAGACAGAGGATCAGAAGCAGGCTCTGCACTGAGAGCAGAGAGTACCGTGTGGGGCTCAAATGAAGAACTGTGAGATCACAACGTGAGGTGAAGTAGGATGCTTAACCAAATAAGCCACCCAAGTGCCCCAATATTTTTTTTTAATTTTAATCATTAGTCTAATATATTGAAAGAGGGTTATTTAATAATATAAGTAAAATATCCAAGTTGTCTAGGGAAGTCCTAACAAATGTTAATGCTACTCAGAAAAATATAATTTTTTTTAATGTTTATTTATTTTTGAGAGACAGAGAGAGACAGAGTGTGAGCACGGGAGGGGCAGAGAGAGAGAGAAAGACACAGAATCTGAAGAGGCTCCAGGCTTTGAGCTGTCAGCACAGAGCCCGATACGGGGCTTGAACTCACAAGTTGTGAGATCATGACCTGAGCTGAAGTCAGAAGTTCAACCGACTGAGCCACCCAGGCACCCCAGAAATTATAAATGTAGGACTATCTTATAATTTCTTATAAAAAAAAAATGTCTTAAAGCCAGCTTTAAAGCAGACTTTGGAAACCTTGGCAGGCTACCTTAGATGTAATTCCTGTGTGTATCATTATAATGCAAAATACTCATTTAAATATTTTTAATGAAGTTTCACTTCCAGCCATGATAGAATAACTGTTATTGGACTAGCTCTCAGGCCATAAGCAACTCTAAAAATGGACAAAGTATATACAGCAAGTGTTTTCAAATTTAGACCATAAAAATCCAGGACTCTAATTTCTTAGAGCAGGAAGACATGAGGTCAGCCCCACTGTTGCCCCAGATTTCTGACTAGAGTCAATTTTTTAAAAAAAAAAAATTAATGTTTATTTATTTTTGAGAGAGAGAGAGAGAGACAGAGTGTGAGTGAGGGATGGTCAGAGAGAGAGGGAGACAGAATCCGAAGCAGGATCCAGGCCTTTGAGCTGTCAGCACAGAGGCTGATGTGGGACTCAAACTCACAAACTGTGAGATCACTACCTAAGCCGAAGTTGACCTCTTAACCAACTGAGCCACCCAGGCGCCCCTGACTAGAGACAATTTTTATACTGAGGAGAGGCAGGTAATGCCCATGGCAGTCCTCACTGAACTGAAGAGGTAGAGATGACTTCAGGACTGCTGAAGTTACTGGAGATTATGGAAGAGCACAAGAGAGAAAGAAGCTGTATAGAGAATAAACACCAAATATCTGCATTACAGCATTTGGTTTTGTTGCCCAAAAATTAAACTGTATATGCTCAGGCAAGACAGTAAGAAATCTGTCAAACAAGAGAGACTGAATAGCTCTGAGTTGAACAAATATTCCAAGAACTTCGTAGTGCTTGGAGACTTTGAAGTTCTAACCAACCAAAACAGATATTCTGCTGATCACCCAGGTCATTTAAGCCAGGTCATTAACCCTGCTGACCTAAGACCCTCAACTTGGCTTGCCTTAGTTGTAGTGGAACTATAGATCCAGAATAAAGATTATTCTAAACCCTCCCTAACAAAACATAAAACCAAGCCTCAACAGAATCAAGCAGAATCATCAATAAATTAACTGGCTACTTGAATAAAACTCAAAACTAAATACCACTCAATCTAGACTCTCAACAGTATAGCTTTCAACTGCCTAGCAGTTAATAAAAAATCACCAGACATTCAAAAAGGCAGGACAATGTGATCCATAAAAGAAAGTGGGGGGAATAGTTAAAACATATAACACTATCACATTTTCTTTCTCTAGCTGATTATTATGCTCAAATGTCCCAAAAATTGTTTGTTCAATTCAAGGACTTGAATTATTATTTTGTCCATTTTATTGTATACAAAATATCACCAGTCCCCACATGTAATGTCTATTTGATTGATTTCCCAGATATGGAAATTGGCTACCTTTACCATTTTGTCTACTAAATGGCAGCTTTCTTTTTCCCCACCATTCTTTTCTTATTCCCTCTCAACATGCTCTATTAGTATTACTAGTACTATCTTTATGTCTATATGTCTCTGAACTTTCATTTTCAATTTCTTTACATCTCTTACTGTAGACTAGTAGCAAACATCTTGGTTCATGGACTAAGCCTGGAGTAGAAATGGTACAAACTTCATCAAATGAGAATGCTATGGTGTTCCTAAAGAAAAAAAATCAGCTGATACTAACCTCTCTCTGCTGTAGACACTAACTCAATGTGTTAGCATCACTGCATTTTTTTTCCCTGAATTTCAATACTGGCACAGACAGCCACTTTGGAAGCTTAGGTTGAGTAGAAATTATGTATCAGCAGCAAACTAAACTCTTTAGTTTGAAACTAAAAATATAAAGTAAATAAGAAGGGGGTTTACATATGTGAAAGCTAAGATACATGAAGATGTCACCCTTTAAATCCTGTACATCTGAATGACAAGCACACCTCTTTTTTTTCTGGAGGATTAAGCCTTTGAAGGCCATAGATTCCTGTGAGAGCACACCATTCTTTTCTCTGTAAATAAAGTTCATTTACCTTATTAGCTCCAATATAAAGTGTCAGGTAATAGTCCTGAAATAATAGGAGCAGGAACAATGCAAAAGCCATTCCTGAGAGAAGAAAGTGACCAAGAAGCTTATTTGTAGGGAAAACTTGTGTTGGCATATGATTAAGCCAACGTCCCATTGTGATAATGGTTTGTTAATCTTCACAGTCCAAAGAAACAGGGTCTAAAAGAGATTTCAGAGGTGATTGACTAGAGAAGAGAGTCTCCATGAGACTCCATCCAGTTCTGGAAAGAGAGCTTTGTGCAGAGTTACACAGCCAGGGCCATCAAGGAAAAGATTAAGGAACAAATAGCTAAAACCTTAGGATTTTCCTAATTGCATAATCACCTGATTAGTGTAGGTTGAATTACATAATTGCACAGTGAGACTTGACATTTCAAGACAGAGCATGCCATTCAAAAAGGGAAGTAGGGAGGGGTTTGGAGATGGAGTTCACAGGGAAACATCACTGCCTGACTGAATACTGTATACCAGGGAAAGCTGCGCTATTACAGGGGAAAAAAATCTCTATCTCTTTCTCTCTCTCACCTCTTTCGTTCTCTCTCTCTCTCACACACACATACACTCCTATCAGCTTTCTGTCATCTATCTATCTAGATACCTATCATCTCTGTTAGTCTTCTTACCACTATGTTTTTATGTTTTATTTATTTTTTAAGAGAGTGTGGGTGGGGGAGGGGCAGAGAGAGAGGGAGACACAGAATCTGAAGCAGGCTCCAGGCTCTCAGCTGTCAGCACAGACCACGATGCGGGGCTCAAACTCACAAACCGTGAGATCATGACCTGAGCCAAAGTGGGTTGGTCAACTGACTGAGCAACCCAGGTGCCCAGTTGTGTTCTTACCAGTCAGCCTCCAGTTTGTGTTGAATACAACTGATATGGTACCTAGCCCTTTACATCCTTTAGAAAATAAACAAACACATTTATGGTTTTTTTCCTTTCTTTTGGCTTGCTTTGCTTCTCTTCACTTTTTTGGTCTTCTTAATGGCCCTCTCTTCTGACAGTATCACACTTTCATAAATTGAAATAAGTAACAGTTTGTGAATTTTTGAGATTTTAGGGTCAGATTTGTTCTTATTCAGGGTCTTTGAATTTTGAATAGTTTTTCACCTTTTAACTCAATGGATATCTTTTTATTTTTTAACCACAGTCTATAATTTGTTTTAATTATTTGACTTCCTTCCAATAAGATATTGTGACTCTTAAAGATATAGTTAAATTACTAATATCCAAAAGAGAATTCCATTAAAAAAATTGCCTTTTCTTTGAAATAAATACTTAAATACAACTCCTCTCAATTTATTCTCTTTCTAGAGGATGAAACTTGAACATGAATCTGTATCTATTATTGCTAAATAATACTTGTACAATATATTTTTCTTCTCTATTTCTGTGTTTTATGAGATTCAGGTTTTTAGATTTTTCATAACCATGTTTTTATATCCAATAAATGATTTGTTGGGCAAAGCACATATTTTAATGGGAGCTCATAGTTATTGCCCTTTATAGAATCAATTGTTGGAGTCAACTTTAAGTCACTAATATGGGCATCTCACATGTTTCCAGCTTAATTTTCAGAGCCATACATCCTTAAACACACACACACACACACACACACACACACACACACACACTTGCCTTTAAAGCACCTCATGTATGTCAATTAAGATGCTTTTGCTTGCAAAAAAAAAAAAATCAACTCAAACTGGATTAAACAATAAAGGTGTTTATGGCCTGAATATGTGGAAGGAAAGAAGCAGTGTTGGCTGTAGATACAGTTCCTCAGCCTTTAAGCGGTCCTTCCCTGTGATTTTTGTTGACTTTGTTCTCCTCCTTGTGATGGCATCATGCTTAGGTCATTACATGACTGCCTCTGTACTACATTACTCACATTCAGGCATAAGAATGTCTATAGGAGAATAAAAGTTACTTTTTCTACTTGTTTATGCTTCTCAATAGCAGAAAGCCTTTTCTAAGACACCATTTCCACTCCCAGATGACTATACTTGATGTTTCATTGGCCAAAGTTAGTTTACGTGTCTGTTCCTAAAACTTTCAAACAAAAGGGATTATAATATTTGGCCTGGAAATGTCAGGATTTACTCCTGGATGATGAATAGGATCCCTGTCCCTTGAATCACATGGAGGAAGAATTAATATTTTAGCAAAATCAACGTTCACCTACTTGGGCAGTTGAAAGGAATAAATTTTAGTTAGATAACTACCAGTGTTCTACATATAGGAGAAGAAAAATTATTAAGTGAATTTCATCTCACATCAGAAATCAATAATGAGATTTTGGTCCAAAGTATTCCAAATGGAAGTCAGCCTTGGGCTTTTTCTATGGGGAAACATTTTGATCTGTAAATTTTCTATCTAACCCCATTATGAATAAAGCAAAGCAGATACTACCAACAGATAAAGCAAGGGGAGATTCATGTCAATGTCAATTGAGTTCTGAATACAGCCAGGTCTGGGGTGCCTGGGTGGCTCGGTCAGTTAAGCCTCCGACTTTGGCTCAGGCCATGATCTCACCATTCATGGATTGGAGCCCTTCATCAGGCTCTGTGTTGGCAGTTCACAGCCTGGAACCTGCTTCAGATTCTTGGGTTTCCCTGTCTCTCTGTGCTCCTCCCCCACTCATGCTCTTTCTTTCTCAAAAATAAATAAACATTAAATAAATAATAATAATAATAAATACAGCCAGGCCTGAGGCCAGCTTTAAATATGGGCTTCCTTTTATTAAAAAATATATTTGAAATAATTATCTTTTGTACTTTACCCTGTTTGAATTATTTCTGCCATCTGTAACCTTCTCCCACCCAAATTATTTCTAATACATATATAGTTTCAAAATAAAAAGACATTATATCTTCCTTCAGGTTGGGTCCTTGCACTTTGACTTTAGAGTCAGTCTTAATGGGAATCATATAATGGTGAAGTTCAATTCTCTGCTATAATATTGAGAGCCTTGTTGTAATTTTCTTAAACTAGAATAAATTGAAAGCCCCTGTACTATTGTATGAGGGAGCAATAGGAAAAAAGTAGTCACAAGTTTAGAAACAAGAGTTAAATTTTCCTCAAATGAGGAAAAATGATGATGATGGACCCAAAGACAGAAACCAAAAAAGATGAGACCTGACAGGAACCGATGTTTAAATTTTATTTCTGCATTAACAAAGGACACTATTGAGAATGTAACAAAATAATACAAAACCTGGAAGGATTCTAAGCCAGAATACTGTTGCTGACTATTATGATTTTAGATAGTGACAGTATTGAATGTAGGCATGATACAAATATTTAAAACATCCTAGACTAATTGGACAATGGAGAGTTGCCAACATAATCCAAGTTGCCAACACATTCCAAGAAAAAAACAGTCCACCAAAATTATTTCAGATTAATTACAGTCAGAAGACACTACAGGTAGGGAAGCAAAATAGGACACTTGCATTTTTATAGCCAGGAATGGTAAAGGCTGACCTACATACTAACAAAAAGAAGGAAAAAAAATATTCTAAAGATAAAACTCATTGAATTTGTTGTAATAGGAAGAACATTACAATTACTGCCAGATGTTTTGGTTTTTACTTCTGGCTCTGGTGGATAGCTACATGATCTTGACCGAATGTATAAGAACAAGAATAGTTTGTAAATATCCACTAAGTTACCAGATTTATGAATTCTTACATTGTGTTTTCCCTGTTTATGATAGTCTTCCCATTAGAGATCAATTGTTACATTTTCTGCACAGAAAAAAATAGCATAACTCAAATATTATGGCCCTACCCACTTCCATCTACAGTTGAATAGCAGGGCAATTTAGAGCTATTTAATGTTAGAGTGGCAAGTACAACTATTCAAAAACTTTCAGTGTACTAAGAATAAATGCTACTAAAATAAAAACACTTAAGAGAAAAATATGTTGTTAAATGAGTTCATTGGTACTACCATATTAATTTACATCTGTCAAATCTACACTCAGATGTGTTCCACAGAAGCCAAATGTAATGTGACTCCATGGAGACTGTTATTTTTAAAAATATTTATTGTTTTCTTTTTTTGTCACATGTGAAGTGAATAAGCTGGCAAAATGCAACCCTGCCAAAATTAATTGAATAAAAATATGAGAAATGTGCCTTTTCTTGGCTTCTCATAAACTAAAAGCTGCCATCTGATCTCTAGAAACTTAGATATAATCAAATATGTGATAGGAAATGGATGTGTGTGTGTGGGGGGGCATTCTCCAACATAAACTGGAAACCATGAAAAGACAGTGAAGAAATAGGGTATAACCAAAAGTTATGAAAAAACAAGTAAAAATAACCAAGGGTCAAAAAATTCCATGAATACACTGCATAATAAATGAGGATGCTTGTTCTAAGCTATCTGGTCCATTTAAATGAACTTAATATACCACTGTTGTATTCTTCAAAATACTCATGTTTATTCCAGCGAAGTTACTGTTGCTGACATACATCAGAAAAATGTTTTTAATTGTTTCTAATGCCTTCTCACCTTCTTTTGAATGTCCATGGAAATGGTAAATGAACTAAATATTTCATTTAAAGTGAAAGATATTCACAGTGATAAAAAAATCAAAACCCAACTATATATTGTCTAGAATTTATGTATTTTAAACAGAAAGATATAGGTAGATTGAAAGTAAAGTAATGGAAAAATTATATTATACAAACAGTAAACATAAGAAAGCTGGCCCACCTAAATTAATATCCAATGAAGTAAATTTCAAAGCAAAGAATATTATAAGATATACATATTCAATGGAGTGTTACTCGGTAATCAAAAAGAATGAAATCTTACCTTTTGCAACTACATGGATGGAACTGGAGAGTATTATGCTAAATGAAATTAGTCAGAGAAAGACAAATATCATATGACCTCACTCATATGAGGACTTTAAGAGACAAAACAAATGAATATAAGGGAAGGGAAACAAAAATAATATAAAAACAGGGAGGGGGACAAAACAGAAGAGACTCATAAATATGGAGAACAGAGGGTTTCTGGAGGGGGTGTCAGAGGGGGGATGGGCTAAATGGATAAGGGGCATTAAGGAATTTACTCCTGAAATCATTGTTGCACTATAAGCTAACTAATTTGGATGTAAATTTTAAAAAATAAAATAAAAACAATTTAAATTTTCAAAAAAAAGATTATTATAAGATATAAAGGGGGATATTAAATAATGATAAAGGAAACATTTCATTTGAAAGACATAGCAGTTCTCAATATATTCATCTAATAAGTGAACAGTAAAATTCAAGAAACAAAAGTGATAGAGCCGATAGAAGTAGAAAAAATTGCAATCAGAGATGATAGTATCTATTTCTCAGTAATTGATAAAATAAGAAGACAAAAAAAAATCTTTGGGATACAGATTAACAACACTATCAGTTAACTGGATCTAATTGACATTTATAAATCCCCAAACACATATTAACCCACATTAAGCCTCAAAACTACACAGCATACTTTATTTTCAATAGAAAGACTTTATATAAAGACTTCACCAAGATTGCCTACATGCTGCCTCATAAGTCTCAATAACTTTCAAAAGTAAATGAAATTTGGGGTGCCTGGGTGGCTGAGTTGGTTAAGTGTCCAACTTCAGCTCAGGTCATGATCTCATGGTTTGTGAGTTCGAACCCCATGTCAGGCTCTATGCTGACAGCTCAGAGCCTGGAGCCTGCTTTGGACTTTGTGTCTCCCTCTCTCTCTCTTCCCATCCCCACTCACTCTCTCTCTCTTTCTCTCAAAAATAAATAAAACATTAAAAAAAATTTTTAAAAAGTAAATGAAATTTTACTAAGTACATTTTTTGATCATAACACAAATCAACAATCAGCAATAGTATGGTAGCAACAAAAACCACCCAGATATTTTAAAATCAGCTGATTTATTTTTAAATAACCTGTGGGTCAAAGAAACTTTTCAAATTAGAAAATATTTGGACTTAATATCAATGAAAACACCACATATCAAAACTTGTGAGATAAAGTTAAAGCAGTGCATAAAAGGAAGCATATCGTTCTAAATATCTAAATAATAAAGGTATAAAACATATAGTTTTAAATATCTAGGTTAGGAAATAATAAAGGTATAAAATCAATGAGTAAGTTTTCATCTCAAGAAGTTAGGGAAAAAAAAGAGCAAGCTAAGTAGAATTTGGGAAATAATAAAAGAAGATAAGATTGGATATTAATGAAATAAAAGACAAACAAACTGACCAAGCCAAATTGGGTTATTTGAAAATATTTATAAAGTTGGTAAGTCCCTAGCAAAAGTTTTCAGGAAAGGACAAAAATCACAAATAACAAATTTCAGGCATGAAAAGGAAACTATACATTCTACAAACATTAAGGGAAAAAGAGTATTGTGATCAACTCCATGTCCATAAATTTGACAAAGTAGATGAAACGGACAAATTCTTTGAAAAATACACTTTACCAAAGTGATTCAAGACTCTCCTCAGCCATGGCTAATATTCATCTTGAAGATAAGATTTGATTGTTTTCCAAAAGCAAATCAGAAGAATCAGGATAATTATTTAGTAAAAACATTTATCTTAAAATGGCATGATGCCTATTAAATAATTATATTGAATGTCTTATGAGATTAAAAAGTGATTATTGATTTTCAATTGAAAACAAATTATTTCAAAAACATTTTGAACAATAGCATCATCTAAGAAAGAACACAGCTTTTCAATACGATTAGTTTAAGGGGCAGGACATTGTTCTATTTAATCAAAATTACTCATAATTATATAGTCAAAAAACATGTGCCATTTTCTTTTTTTTTCAATGTTTATTCATTTCTGAGAGAAAGAGAGAGACAGAGACAGAGTGCGGGCAGGGGAGGGACAGAGAGAGAGAGGGAGACACAGAATTGAAGCAGGCTCCAGGCTCTGAGCTGTCAGCACAGAGCCCGACGCGTGGCTCAAACCCATGGACTGCGAGATCATGACCTGAGCCGAAGTCAGATGCCCAATGAAATAAACCTCCCAGGTACCCCAAACATATACCATATTCTTTGTGCATGGAATGTTCAGCTTCAACCTGCAGATATTTTCTACCATATTCTTTTAAAAAATGTCCTCTTTCCTTTGGTCCTGTAACCTCTTTAAACTTCTTTCTCTGCTTTCCCTCATACCATCAGACTTGGAGAAGTAGTGACAGCATACTTGTTCATTGATTCAAAGGACAGACATTCATGGACTGTAAATGTGCTTTACACTGACATCCTGGTAATTAAAAAAAAAAATGGAATGCCTTATGGAGCATGTTGCCTTCTGCTTATCAGTCATCACCACTTGTTCTTATTTTATAATCCATTATTTTACATATGTTAGTTTCCTGTCTGGTATCTGTAGGCATTTGAATTTAAATAGGTTTATTCTCTTACCACCTTGCTAAAACTGATCCCTCACTGGTCACTAATTAGTACCTAATTATCAAATAAAAGAGAACTTTCTCTGTTTTTATGTTCAAGTATATCTCTATAGCATTTAGCACTGTTGATCATTCCTACACATCTTTTTGAAACAGCCTTATCTTGCTTGTTTGTGAATGTGTGTGTGCTTATGTGTATGCATGTGTGTTTTCCAATAAAAGTCTCTTGATTTGCTTCCTTGTATTACTTTCCTAGGACTACTGTAAAAAAGTATGGAAAAGGAGGTGGCTTACAACAACAGAAATTCTCATAGTTCTGGAGGTTAGAAGTATGAAATCAAGATGTTGGCAGGACTGTCTCTTACAACGGCAAGGAAGAACCCTTCCTTGTCTCTTTTAGCTTCTGGTATTTGTTCTCAATCTTTGGCATCCTTTGATTTGTAGATGCCTCACGTCCAGTCATACAACTGTCTTTACCCTGTGTGTCTTCTGTCTGTGCATGTCCGTGTCCAGATTTCTCCTTTTGATAAGGACATCAGTCATACTGGATTAGGGCCAACTTAATGGCCTCATCTTAGCCTGATGAAATCTGTAAAGACCCATTTCCAAATAAAGTCTCATTCTGAGGTACTAGGATGTAGGACTTTAACATATCTTTTTTATGGGAACACAATTCAGCTCATAACACTTTCTGACTCTTAGAGATACTCCTTAGTTTCGTTCTCTGCTTGCCTTTTCTCCTGATATTCTATGAAAGCATTCTCAAAGGATTGGTCCTTGGCCCTCTGTTCTGATTTTCTGTACTCTCTGTCTTGGCAATAGTGTGATCTCAAATATTTCCGCTGTGCTCACACTTTCTAGGTTTCCATCTCTAGACTGTCTTTTGAACTTTAGTCTTACATTTCAAGTTGCCTGCTGGAATTCTCCATTTAGATATCCTGGAGGCATCATAGACTAAATATATTCTAAATCTAAATATAAACTTTTCTTTGATTACTATTATAGATTTGAAATCCTACAAGTAAAATAGTAGGAAACCCTCTCCCTTTTTACTCCACATCTAGAGAATTACTTGGACTTTAGGTTTAACTTTTACATATCTAGGAGTTGCTCTCAGCTTAGGTTCAGGAGTCACATTATCTAGTTCACATCCTGGCTCTACTAATTGCTAGGTGTGACCTGGGTATCTAATGTTCTCAAGTGTGAAATAGAGTTAATATTATACACCTGATAGGGTTGCCTTGTGGAAATAATAAAAGGATGCATTAGGGCTCTTAGTAGAGTGCCTGGAACAATAAATGATTGTTGTGGCTGTAATAATTGTGAATAGTAAGAATAATTACTATATGTCACTATATCTCCATTCTCACTTCCTCTGCACTGTTTTCAGACTTCATTGTTATTCACTTGCAATTTATAGCTAACTTGTCCCTTTCTCTCCAGTCTCTCCATATTTGAATCCAGTCTGCAGACATCTCCCAGATTCATCATCCTGTTCATTTCCCAGGGCACCATCCTTCACTGACTCCCCATTGTCTACAAAATAAAAGTAAAACTTCTTAGATTGAAATAAAAGGCCCTCTGGTCCCAAACCTCGTTTCCAACCTCATTTTCCATAATTCACCTTCATATATCAAATACTCCGACCAAACTGAGCTATTTGACTTTCTTCACACATGCTGAATATTTTGGCACTGGGGTGCTCTTGTTTATGTGGCTTGCCTGCCTCAAACTCAATCTCAGGTGGAACACTTCTGCCAAAAGCCTTCCTTAATCATTCCATCTAAAAGTGATCTCACTCTACTTTAAAATTGAGTCGTGCCTTTCATTTATGTATTCACTTCCCAAATATTTATTGAATGCTGATCATATTTATACATCAGGCACTAAATTAGGGACTGGGGAACAATGGTAAAGATAATAGACATGCCTCCTATGCTCAGAGTTTGTGATCAGAGAGACATATGTTAACTATATTTAAAAATGAGAATGTATTTCAATCTGTGACAACTACTATGAGGTATCATTTATTTTTATTGTATTAATTCATTTATTAATCTTATTTCCCTAGAGTGTAATTCACTTGAGGACAGGCCACACATATTAAGTATATTTAGATTATAGAAAACAATTTTTTTTTGTCAAAACCAATCTGCTCATTTTCTACAACTAACTTTTGTGTATCAGATACTGTAACCAAACTGACTTAGTTGACATTCTCCGTACATGCTGCATATTTTGTCACCTGTGTGTGCTCTCTTTATTCCCCTTCATACGTAGTTGAATTTTTTCCTCAAGCATGGTTGAATTTCTTACTTAAGAGTTTATAAGAAGGAGAGACTGCCATTTTATGTAGTATGTAGAAAGCTTAATGATATGATAATACTCACCTTAAGAATAACTATCCAGATGAGTTACAGAATCCTAGAGCTTTAAAAGCATATCTGAGAGCAGAGGAAACAAAGATATTTAAATGAACTAAAATCTGAACAGTGATGAGTCTTTCCTGAGAGGGAAGGACTCATGGCTGAAAGAGAAGCTGCTGGAGGATCCTCGGCCTTCTTGGAGTGCAAGACAGCAACTGACTGGAAGCTGGGGCAAGGCATGAGAACTGAGAAGAAACTTCTTAGAACCTCTGGGTTTTTACGCAGAGTGATCCAGTGGTTTCCAAACACTGGAGATGGGAAAAGAGGACTGACAGAAATCCCACTAAGGTGCTCTTGGTCTTCATTAAGGGCTTTGCAAGGGATAGGGTAACAAGAAGTTTCCCCAGGCACAAAAATCTGGGAGTGGGAGTCCAGGGGAAAGAGTAGTAACTCTCTAGTGATCCTCAAAACATTTGATACCAATAGTGAACTGAATCGGTTTAAAGCTGCAACAAAATCTAGGCACAGTTCCCCTAATGTTTAGATTGATTAACCCTCCCTCTCCCTAACACTATCACCTGACAAAAGATGAGACATGCCATGCACATGCATTAGGGGTAAATATTGTTTATTTCAATCTCTACTGCCTGTGTATATACAATGTATAGCATATAAACCCCAAATTGTGAAACGTGAAGAAACGAGAAAATGTGACTGATAGTCAAAAGAGGAAACGCTCAATAGAAGCAGATCCAGAAATGGCCTAGATTACCACATGAGGACTTTACAATCTCTATGATTAATACGTTAAAGGATCTCGTGATGATAAATATGTTAAAGGATTTAGTGGAAAGAGTAGACAACATGCATTTAAAAATGGGAAACTTCAGCAGAGAGACAAAAACTGTAATGAAGAACAATATGGAAATGCAACAAATGAAAAATACAATATGGAAAAGAAAAATTTTGACAGATGGAGCAGACTGTACATAGAATTAAAATGATTCAGTGAACTAGTAGATAGATCAGTATAAATTATCTAAACTGAAAACAGATAGAGACACTGTATTTATTTGCTATGGCTGTCATAACAAAGTCCCACAGATTGGGAGTCTGAAACAACAGAAATTTATTTTCCTGCAATTCTGGAGGCTGTAAGTCTGAGACCAAAGTGTCAGGAGGGTTGGTTTCTTCTGAGGCTTCACTCTTTGGCTTGTTGATGATCATTTTTTCCCTGTATCCTCACACGATCATACATGTCTGTAGACATCTCTGTACATGTCTCTATGCAAATTTCCTCTTCTCGTAAGGATATCAGTCAAATGGGATTAGGACCTACTCTAATGATCTCATTTTAACTTAATTATCTCTTTAAGTCCCTATCTACAAATACAGTCTCGTTCTGAGTTACTGTGGGTTAGGACTGCAACATGTGAATTTTGGAGGAACATAATTCAGCCTGTAACAGACATGTGGGGAAAATATCAAATAATCTAATATACACGTAATTACAATCCTAGAAGAGTGGAGATATATAGTGGTACAGAAGAAATATTTCAAGAGATGATGGAGGAAATTTTCTACAATTAATGAAAGACATCAACATAAAGATACAAGTGTAGAGAATCTCCTAGATGGATAAATACACCCAGACACATCATAGTGAAACTATCAAAAATAAAAGAATAAAGAGAAAAATTTTAAAAACATCGAAAGTGTGGAAGATACATTAGATGAAGGGGAACATTTTTAAGTGTGACATATGATGGCTAAATTCTCATCCTAATGGAAGACCGGGAGACAATGAAACAATATCGTTAAAGGGTTGAAAAGGGATGGGGGGCTGTCAACTTAGGATCCCATATTCAGGAGAATTATCTTTTAAAACTGAAGATGAAATACAACCTCTATTGGACATCAAAGTGTGGAATAATTTGTCTCTAGAAACCTGCACTACCAGAAATGCTAAAATAAATTCTTCAGGCTGAAGTGAAATGATAGCAAATGGAAATGGAGCCCCAGATCTACAGAAATCAATGAAAACATCAGAAACAGTAAATCTGTGGGTAGGTCTAAAATACTGCTTCTACTAAAGTAAAAATGATAACAAGGCATTGTGGGGTTTATAACACATATAGAAACAAGCACAGAAAGCATTATCTAACATCAAGGTGGTTAATGCCTTTAATACCCAACCATGGTAGTAATATAAGAAAATATTTTTGCAAACTCTAAAGGACTACTGAGTATATATCAAGTGAGAATTTCTTCTTCCAAATTAAGCAAGAAGAAAATAAGTATTCATCTTTAACTTCTTTATTTCCTTTTAAAAAAATTGTTATTTTCTTAAATTCTCTACATAATTATATAATCATATATGTTACATACTAGAAATATATGTATACAGACATACATATATATTCTATGAGTGGGTACCAACCAATATTGTACAAAATTCTCTGATCAATAGGAATTTGGAAAAAAAAAAGTATGGAGGCAACATCAACACCAGCTAAAGAGCAGAGTTTGAACGCACAGAATTCTCTATAGACGTCTTCTGTGGAAGCACTAAATTTCTTTGGATCAATTATCTCTCCCTGAGCCACAGGCTTTGCCTTGCCTTGGTGCAACAGAGGCCTCATCATCCTTCCTCTTAGACTGGGCACTGATTATCAAACATCCTCTGTTGTGCTTCTTGAACTACCATCCAATTCCCCTGCAGTCAATCTCAAGTAAAACTGAAAGGCTATGTTAAAAGAGCACCAACCTTCAAAGATGCATGCAGAAAATATTCATTTTCGCACTCTGTGATTGAAGTCAGAGATGTCTTACTGTCAGAATTCTCAAATGTCACTCCTTCTATAAGAGAGTAGAGGCCATAGGAAGTGTGTGAAACTTTCCTTTAAAAAGAACTCCAAGTGAATACTTAGTGGCAACAGAAGGTGCCACGTTGAAAAATGAAAAGCTTCGGGGCCTTGTGAAAAAACAGAGCTCTAGGATTTGGTTCTGATGATGATGATCTCACTGTATAATGTGGCATTAATTTCCTGATCCCCATTTCAAAAGTGGAGGGTAAAATGTTAACCTGGCTCAGGGGTCACATGTTGAAAGACTTGACGGTTAAGTGCTGTGAATTAGAGATGACGATTGGCACTGGTACCCAGGAGATTTGACTCCCAGTCTCCTTTCTTGCACAATCGGTCTCTGCGCCCATAGGTATTTGACATCTCTGAGGTTCCATTCCCTTGTCACAAAATGAGGCGTTGGAATTGATGAGGGTTGAGATTCTTTTCAAGGCTGAAACTGTCTTCTTGTAGGGTTACTTTTACATAAGGACTTTTACATAGAGCAAAAAATGACTTAGAGTCGAAATTAACCTTGAAAATCCCATGTTGGAGACTAATTGAACATCTATCATTTTTATATCATCTCAACATGAATTTTTCTTTGATGTTAGATTTTTTAGTTTTTTGTTTGTCTAAAGGCTAAACACAAGTTGGAACAGTTGGCTTGTGTTTAAGGGCCTTGTGTGAAAAAATGCTAATCCTTGTACACTTTGTCCAGAAGTATCATTTTTTTTTGTTGTTGCTGTGTGCTATGCAGATTCGGACCATACAAAATATTATTCAGGTGTTCACTTTATTTAAATTAAACTTCAGTGCACTAATAACAAATTCATAAACCAGGTTCTTCCTTAAGCTTTTCAGTTCAGTATACAAAAGTTACTATTCTATTTATAAGTGTAACAAATTTTAGCAATTACCTTTAAGGAAGTCTTTGATTACTGTGTGATCCCATTTACAAATTTAGTTAATGAAACAACTTCAAACTTTTAAATTGCATGAATAAATTTAATATATTTGTTTTCTTTTTAATTACTTCAATTGTTTGGTGAGCCTCAGAAGTTATATAATATTCACATGTTTGACAAACAAAACTTACAAATATAGCTATTTTAAGTTCCCTTTTATGTTCCAATAATGTATATAAGCACAATAAGATTTCAGCTTAAAACACATATAAATTAATTTTACTTTTTAAATTGGAATTGCAAAACTGTCCAGTTAATTTATTAGGTTGAACTATTGTATACCTTGTAAATACATGAAAAAGTCACATACATATAATTTCCTTAACACAAAAAAATTTTAATATGTAGTATAGTTTTATTCTCTTAAGTATTTTTTCTGTATCTCATTATAAATATACCTAGGGTTAAAATATTACCCACTAAGAAGATAAGTATGTCATTTTATGCAGTTTAGGGGCTATCTTCTTAGCCAGTTGAAATCAAATAATGAAAAGGATACCAAGCAATAGAGCTATCCAGATGTGAGGACATCTATGGTCCTTTGTCCTGACCCCAGTTGCTAGACTGAGCCCATTCCTATAGTCACTATAGCTTCGACACTATAACTCACAAAAGAAAATGATCCCAAACTTCACTTCCTTCAGTGTGAGACATATTACTACCTAATTTAACACAACCATCTCACAGAAATCTGCTCTTCCCACCCAGACTACCACATCACTTCATTGAATTTGCACCTTTATGCCTCCTAAGATTTTTGAAATGTTTTTCTGTAGAGTTGCAAAAATACATTTGGAATGATGGAAGCTTGCACAGAGATATTGCTCTGTAGTCTGGTAGGACTACATAACTTTTAAAGATACTATAAAAACTCCTGACTGACTCTGAGGGTCACATATCTTTACAGTCTTACCAAAGACAGATAAGCCATTCTCACTATGAGAGTTGTGTGAAACTAAGGCTAAACAAAGACACATCCAATTTTTTTTTTCATAATTACTTTGGGTAGTGGGGTGCACATTTATTGAAGGGATGAAAAACAAAATCACCTGCTTTATAGTTTTTATTTTATTTTATTTTATTTTATTTTGTGTTTTATTTCCTCACCTTTCTTATTCACATAAACTTGAATTGCCATAGATAAATGCACTCACAATGCAATCCCTCTACATATATATTTTAAATATAGTGCTATAGTTCTCAAATGCTCTTCTAGGAACGGTAGGGATTTAGAAAAAGACGTATCCCTAGGATCCTTCCCCAGAGATTCAACTTTATGAGATCTCAGTTGACCAAGGATTCTATGCATTTTTAAAAACTATGTAAGAGCCATTAAGATATGATTTTGGAATCTCTAGCCTACTGGATCAGGATCCAGGAATTCTTACTACTCACATTTGGCAACTATCTAGATATATGCCCTGAGCAACTTCTTCGGTCTCTCTTGATATAACATCTTCATGTTACACATGAGGGAATTGAGGAACATGTGCCATTATGATCTGAGTCTAATTTCTTCTCTCAGTGTGTAAGCTCCAAGCTGATTGTCAGCAAGTTTATCCCTAATGTATTTCAAGCAGAGAGGAATTAAAACCAAGGAAAAAACACAAAAGTATGGGAAAGGCAGAAAGTATAAAGGAACTAAGGAAAGAGGTGTAAAGGGAGCAAAGAGGCGAGGAAGGTTATTAAAGAATGGTGAGGAAGTTGCTCTCATTCCATGGCCAAAACTAGCACACTCCCTCCAGGAGTCAGAGGGTCAAAGTAAGGACCCCCAGAAGTTATTTGGTATATCTATTCTAACCAGGATCCAAGAACTGGGGAAACATTCCTAGGGTGATCTCTGGTCCCAAGTGGCTAACTACAAAATAGAGACATGCTGAACTCCATTTATCATCTAACTTCTCTTGTTGGTGATTATGGCCTTTTGGGTCCTTAAGAACTCAGAGCCCATATCTAGTAATTACCCAAAGATTTGAGTTTCTCTTTTCCTTGTACATAGTAATCTGGCAAAGTAGATGCAGGCCATTTTACAAAAAGGCTAGAGGGTATTTTCAGTATATATATACTATGGCAGGATCACTAGGAGTAGGGGGTTCTTTCTGCAAAAACCCAGGCTTCCTTTATTCAAAGGGTTCCACACCAGCTAAGCTATTCAGGTCTAAGAAGTGGGAAACAGGCTGTTAGTCTCCATTATGGTGACTCAAGAAAAGTCTCTTATAGCAGACCTAGATGTTTAACTGATTATGTATATAAATCAATACAATAGTCAGTTAGCTATCTAATTCATAGGCAGCAAATATTTTTTCTAGAATAAGCCAGATAGTAATTATCTTAGACATTTCAGGCCAAATGATCTCTGTTGCCATTGTAGTATGAAAGAAACAATGGAAAATACACATGAAAGGACAAGACAGTGTTCTAATAAAACTATTTTGAAAATGGCTGACATGCCAGATTTGACCCATGGGCCATAGTTTTCCAATCTGTAATTGAATTCCTTCCAAAGGAACTTTGATTTATTAGCTAACACCTAAAATCCCTTTAAAAATTGTCTAAAAGCCACTCCAGTCCTGCTGTCCATTATTGTAACTATACTCTCTTTTCCTTTACACCTCAGCCACTTTATTATTGCCACTGAAATCAGGGAGTTCCTTCAATGATGTCACCTCCCATAATAATCACCTGCAGAGGTCAGCCATCACAAAACTTTTAAAAGATCCTAGTAGTCCTCCTATTCAGGCTTTCTCAATGAATGAAGAATTGTCCAGATTCTACCAGGAAACATAGAAGGCAGTGAACAAGGAAGTGGGTAGCACATAATAAATTCACTACAGCATCCCTATCTCCTAATCTTTGGATTTCTTCTTGAACATTTATTCCATGGACACTCTCTCATTACAACCTCATTAAATATTTATCATTCTTGAATCAACGTTTCAGTCAACCAATCAAGCAACCTATTAGAGCCACGTCAATCTAACACATGGAATCCATTTGTTGTGTACGGTCTTCCTTGGCCTAACAATCAGAATCCTGTCCTGTACGTGTTACCCAGGTTCTACCAATATAAGTTAATGAAGTCTTACAATTCCTTCAGTATATAAGTTATCTCTTAGGCCAAAATTTGCTCTTATAATTCTGGGCCTACGGAGATCTGACTCTAGGTTGGGGCATGAAGGCAATAAGTTGGGATGAGTGTGTATCTTGAAAATAACTGGCATCATTTTATCAAGTAACTCTTCAGTTGAGTTTACTATAGGTTCTTCAAGCAAGGAAAGGCTGGTTTCCTCTTCGCTGGGCAAGAAGAATTACTTCTGGAAAAGGATGCTCAGAGGGATTTAGAGTTTCAAAGCTTTCAGATATATCTGAACTCACAGATCTTCACTGCCATTTTCAGTTTTCTAGTGCTTGTTAACCAGGGCTCAGGCATTTATATAAGAGACTTGCAGAAGTTGTGAATTCAACTTAGGTTGTTATTCTCCAGCTTTTGGGATCAAATTTTGGAGTTGAGTTTTGATGCTTAGTTCTGTGACCTCATTAGAGCTTTATTAGGATTATCACAGAACTTCACTGTTCATATTTTGAGCTGAGAATTTACAACCAGGAGATCATCATATTCTTTCTTTAAGTTCTCCAGTATAGTCAGAGCCCCTTCCCCTCAGTCCTTGTAATCATGCTCACCATGAAGCAGTCACTCAGCATCTTCAAGCCCAGCTTTAATAAGCAGATCATTCCACAAGATGAGAGGGAATAATTTAGTTACTGCATTGTCCCTTTATGGAATGGATTACCCATTTCCCATTTTCTGCTAGTAATAAGATTACAACTGCATTTAGGCTCAATCACATTACATAACCAATTCCAGATTTTTGTGTGTTTGTTTCTGGGAACATTCCTGGTATAATGCTGCATCAATTAGTGTCCAGTAAGGAAAACAGTATCCATTTTAGACAGTTTAAGAAGTGAGAGGTTTAATACAAAGAGTTGGAGGTGAGGAGCTAGAAAAGCAATAGAGAAAAGAAAGGAGAGTTGAAGAAGCAAAGGAGTTGATATTGCTTAAAGTTCAAGGAGCTTTCCTTATCTGCCTGTAATTGCTGCTCTGATGCTGCTGATGGTGCTTTTGGAGCCATGCCATCGCTGCTGAGAGAACCTACACGACTTGATGCTGCTGAACCTGACATCTATGTAGCTGCCTGTGGTCACACTTATTTGCTCACTGCTTCTGCTTTACTGCTAGAGGCACTGAAATAAGAAGGAAGGAAGGGGAAAGAATGCAGGGAAGGAGGGAGGAAGAAAGGAAGGAAGGGAGGGAGGAAGGAAGGAAGGGAGGGAGGAAGGGAGGAAGAAAGGAAGGAAGGGAGGGAGGAAGGAAGGAAGAAAGGGAGGGAGGAAGGAAGAAAGGGAGGGAGGGAGGAAGAAAGGGAGGGAGGGAGGAAGGAAGGAAAAAAGATAAAACCCCTTCTCTTTTGCAGTAGTCTTCTAATTTCCAAATGGCACAATCTGTTGGCAAAATCTAATGGGAAACCCAAATATTTCAAGAAGACCTTAAAACAGTTTTCTGGCTTCCAATCCTGGGGATAGAAAGAATAGCACCAAAGGTACCTGTGAAGCTGAGGGACAACAGACAATGTCTGGAATTGAAAAGAATCTTCAGGAGTTGTATGGACTCTTTCTGGCTGCCTAAGAGCTTGTATTGTTTTACAGATGTAGCTATCACTGGATTCAGTTGTCCCAACAGTTTTGCTTTCTACATGATATTACTAGTGATTTTTGTTTTATATGTGGGAAATAAACATTTTGTTATTTCGTTTTTGTGGTAACTGAAGCAATGAATTCATTATACATACTCTAGTTGGCTTTGTGGAATTCATTTTCCTATTGTAACCAATCACTACAAATCTTCAAATGACAGACTCTTTCACCATTTCAATCCCCGGAGTCATTTATTATGGCTGCAAATGAATAAATTGCTTGGGGCCCAATTCTGCTGGTGTTATGTTGAGAGATTTAGACTAGTCAATGTAAATCCCCTGCATGTTGTCAAAAAAAAAAAAAAAAAAAAAAAAAAAAAAGAATAGGAGAGAAAGAAAGAAAGAACGAAAGAAATGGATCCTGTTTTCTTTTAGCTCTTTGCACTGTTAGTCAAAACTAATTAAAATGCAGTGAATTACAAAAAAATAGTACCAAGTTGCTCTTTTGTAATGGAAAGTATGTAGCTGCCTATACAGAAGGATTTAAGCATGTGTGAGCCAAAAATTTAATATTAAACCACTCTGATATCCTTACTTTACTCTGAATTCATGATTACTGTGTGCAAGGAAATTTTCTATTTTTTAGAGGATTTTACAAAGTGTAGAGTATGTTTGTTCTTTGACTCCAAAAATCCATAATCAATTTGAATCAAATTGAAGAGGCAAAATGTACAAATAGAGGTAACAGTAATAAAATATAAAAATAGGTGATATTTCACAAGAACTGCGCAAGAACTTAATGTCCCCTCACCATTCAACTTTGCTTCTCCATCAAACCCCACTTTTGTAGGTATGACCTTTAAAGCCCACAGATAATACTGAGCATAAAGAAACCCATGTAGTGCAGAGCATCTTAGGCTCTTTTATTGAATACATGTTGTGCTTCTCCTGGCTCTACTCAAAAAGTAAACTTTCCCCCACGTTTATAAAACCATGCTTTTTCCAAAGTTATTGCATCTCTGAACCACACCTTCAATTCGGTTGTATTATTATCCATTGTATTATTTTGCTAGGACTGCCGTAGTAAAGTACAAAAAAAAAAACCCACAAATGGGTAGCTTAAAACGATGGAAATCTCTCCTCTCAGAGTTTGAAAGATAGAAGTCTGAAATCAAGGTGTCAACAGGGACATTTTGTCTTACAATAGTAATAGGGAAGAAGGCTTCTTTGTCTCTTGTAGCCTCTGGTCTTTGCTGGCAATTCTTGCTATTTTTCGGCTTGTAGACACATCATTTCAACTACATGGACTATCTTGTGTCATGTGTCTTCACTTTGTATTTTCCCTTCATGAAGGAATGTCCAAATTTCTGTCTCTGTGTTCAGATTTCCCCTTTTTATACAGACACCAGTCATATTGGATTAGGCCCAACCTAATGACCTCATTTTCACTTGATTGCTTCTGTAAAGAACCTATTTCCAAATAAAGTCAGATTTGGAGATAATGGGCGTTAGGACGTTGATGTATCATTTTGGAAGGACTACAATTCAACTCATAACAACCATCTTCCAAAATAAGTGTTCAGAACTATAATTTTCTCATGGTCTTTGGTATATTTGATTTACTATACTACCAATTAGGCTAAAAATGTTCTAGATTCCTCCAGGTTCTACTTTCTTGGCACTTGCTATGGAACTAAAATTCAAGGTGTCCTTGCCCCAGAACCATCATGTATTTGTAAAAATATTAAATTAGGTAAATGATACATAACAAGTAAGAGAGATACATTTAATGTATTTATCTGTACTTTATGTAATAATGTGTTAACCATACTTCATCTTTAAAACCCATAAGCAAAACAAAAACAGAAAAACACTAAGCAAGAAGTCAAACTGCTGAAATGTTTTTTTTTTTTTTGAGATGGTGTCCATCATAAAATTATGCACATAAAAAATAGGAGAACTGTTGTAAAGAAAGCATTAATGATCATGGTGGCTTGTGGCTAGAACACGAAGAGAATAATCGAGGCAGATTTTAAAATCTTCTTATTCTGTAAGTTGGATATTCAGCAAATCTTAATCAAATTCTGATCATGCCCTTTGTAAGCACTCCTCCAAGTGAATGTTATTGATATTAAATAGAAAGAAAGTCAAAAGTCAGTGAAATGAGCCCTCTCTCCCATCTATTACACCTGTTGTACCTGCCTCACTTATTAACAACCAACCACTGCTTACAAAAGTGTCTATGAAAAGGAGCTCCACCAACTTTTAGTCCACAGCCTCTTCCATGGAACAGTGGCAACAAGTAGGAAAGGTGAAGTATAATACATTTGTAAACCTAAATGTAACCACATCATTGAACAAACAGGATTTGTAACTTTATTTTTCAGCCTCACTTTTTCTAAATCTGCTCCATGGGTCAGCTTCTTTCCCTACCCCTGTATGAAAACTTAGGCAGTCCTCTTGACTTTTCTGCTGATTCTGGGTTAATGAAAAGACAAAACAAAACAAAGCTATGGTCCCTTAAAGTTACAAAAACAATTTTCATTTGGAAATGAGAATGTATATCCTCTTATAATAACAAAATCACTACGTTTGATTAAAGTTAAATCTTTTTCCCCTCCTCCAGGCTGTTTTCGATGGGTAGAAACACCTCCAGTAAGAGATGTTGTGGGGGATGGAAAGGGGTAGGAGGGGAGCTAGCAGAGAAGACAATTCTTACTTTACTAATAAATTTGGGAGGGGGCTTCACATTTAAATTTTAAAATTGTCTTTTCCTTTTATGAGATGCTTTTGTGGACTCCTCATATAAACTCTGCTCTTCCCCACCACTGGCTTCTGTCACCTGCAGATCTCTTGGTGCTGGAAATGCCAGGGTTTTTTGGTTGTTTGTTTTTTTGTTTTTTGTTTATTTCTTCCTCAACCTCTGGGGCAAGGGGCAGGGGGCAGGGGTGATCCCCATAGCTTCTATCATTTGAGCAGCACGTGCTACTCCAGATGTATTTGGTCAAGACTCAAGAATACCCATGCTGGTTCTCTCAGTTTTAAGTTACCTTTGATCTAAAGGACAAATGGCATAATCTTTGCTCCAATAGACTGGAGAGGCAAGTTTTCCTAAGCCATCACCTGTCCCTGACCCATCATTCAGCAGCAGCTATCACATTCCTTGACCTCAGGTGCAAGTCTGACCCCAGGCCTCACCCAACCTAAGCATAGAGGTACATACCAAACTCCCTGAAATGATCTCACCTGAAGCATCTCCCAACCAAGCTTTAAGTGGGAGTCATTTCAAAGTGGGACTCATCACAGACCATAACTCAGGTCACGCATACTTCTCTGGCACCTTCAGATCCTTCATACAGATAAGGAAATTCAGGCTGATATCACATATTCACACAAATTTACTCTAAAAAATACATATCTTTGTTTAATATCTCACTTGGTGATTTGCTATTGATTTTCCTTACTTCTTGGTGGAAACTTCCACCTTAATATCCTGTTATACTGCTATAGACTCTGTGCTATAGAAGCTGTAACAGTGGGAAAAGAAGACACAGGGACAGCGGCCAAGTAGTTATTCAGCTTGTAGTCTCAGCGTGTCCGTTTTCTATTCCATCTTCAACTTCTCCACGTGATTTCATGCTTTGCTGCGAATTCAAACTTCCCTCAAAATCTGCCCCATTTCTCCCTTTAAGGGAGAGCTCACAAGAGCGCATGTCTCTTGTGACAGAGGGAGAGCCCAAAGATGGCATACACTGGCCTCCCTCCCTGAGAGTATCCCAGCAGGCAGCACATGTGTGTCAAACCAGGTGCCTGCCCCTCAGCCTGATGCTCCAGAACAAGCAAATGGGCTTCTGCACAAAGTCAAAGTTGTGGCGTTCCTCCCTCGTCTGCTTCTCTGCTGGGCCCTGAGGCAGGTGAGTCCTCTGCTGGAACTCTTTTCTCACATTGCTGTATTACCTTGTGGGTCTCCTGGACAGGAGCTAGATGTTTTGGGTGCTCTCAGGTGACAGTCTTTAAAGTCAGAGCTACCCAAAGTGGGGCACAAATGCTTTGCTTCTCAGGGAGAAGCTCCAAGTTTTGAGTGCCCTCATGACTACGGGCAGTCACCAGCAGGAGTGGGGGTTATAGCCTCAGGCTGGCTTGTGTCCCAGCCTCTCCTACTCACTTTCTTGTGAGTTTTTTCTCCTTTCTCCATTAATTAGAATCAGTCAGCCAGTTTCCAGCACCCACCTCCCTCCCCGCCTCCCACCCCCCCAGCAAGTTGTTTCATATGGAGCTATAGATGCAGGATATTCATGGAAAAGGTAAGTTCAGGATCCTGTAACATGCCATCTTGAGCTAGAATCTATTAATATTGATTTGAATGTGGATACTTGCCTTATATATATTTGCCTTATAATATCTTGGACAGAGAGTCCTTTAATAAAGGACAACAGGGAGGCCCCCTTCTTTCTAAATTGAGATCCTTATTCTTTTCTTGACTGAGTCTATTCTTATAATCACAGAAATTTAGTTTCTTTACACCCCCTATCCTCATATTTCCTGTATCTTACTATGTTTTGACCAAGTCAAGGCAGTGGGAATCATGATCTAGCAGAAGTGATCTTCCGCAGGTACAGACAATAATAGGGTACATTTTTCATAGAGAATTTAAAAACAAATAAGACCAACTGAAAGTCAATCTGCTTTTTAGTATTACTATGCACCAATAATTCTAAATAGTGCTGTTATTTGTTGTTGAATTGTATTCTCCCTCCCCTCCACCCCACTCAAAAAGGTATGTTGAAGCCCTAATCCTCCATGCCTCAGAATGTGACTTTAATTGGAAATAGGATTGTTTCAGCTGTAGGTAATTAAGTTAAGGTACTGTCATACTGGAATAGGGTGGGCCCTAATCCAATATGACTGAGGTCCTTTTAGGAGACACAAAACCGGGGGAAAATACCATGTGAAGATGTAGGCAGAGATTGTAGTAATGCATTGATAAGCCAAGGAACAACAACATGGAAGGTGTTTCTTCACTAAAAGCTGGGAAAGAAGCATGGAACTGATTCTTCCTCAGAATACTCAGAAGGAATCAATCCTGCCAACACCTTTATTTCAGATTTTAGCCTCCAAAGCTGAGAGAAAATAAATTTCTGTTGTTTTAATCCACCCAATTTGTGGTACTTTCATATGACAGCACTAGGAAACTAACACAAATACTAATGATAAAGTACTCCTCCTCTGTCTCTTAAAATCACTAGTTACTTGCATCACAAAACAAAATAGTAAATATTAGTAAATATTTACAAATTGTTCGGCCAAATACACTTTATTTACAGGTCTAATAAAGTTATTTACTGCAGTGCAATAGATTTTCCTTCTGATTGAGACTTCGCTTTGGATTTGGATAGAAAGGCCAAAGGTAGGAGGGGGAACTTGACAAGCAGGACACAGTGAGGAGACTAGTGGAAAGCCATGTCTGCCATGTGTTGGCAGTGCTTAAAAGAAGTAAGTGTGCTGACAGTATCTATTTATCGTGATAGAAATGCCAGGGTGAAAATGCCCTGGCATTTTTATTATGATGTCCTGCCATCAGTAACCACAGCCATTGTAAAAATACCTGTAGTTTGCCTTCAGAGCTAGTTTTTGGTCTACTTCATCCACTTCTGAACTTCCAATCCCAGCTTCCCACAAAATCCTGGATAAAATCGGGCTTGTGGTTTTTGTTTGTTTGCGTGTTTGTTTTGCCTTAATTGACCACCTTTATGTCTAAGAGTCTTTGAACAGTCAGCAGTCAGTCTGGAATACTATAGAAAGATGGCAAGTGTGACCCAAAATGTCACATCAGGTCTTCTGAGACCAGAGAGATTTCTTTCTTAAATAACTTACCAAAACTGCTATATTGCTGATTTGCAAAACTATCTAAACAGAACAACAACAGACAATAAATTAAAAACTTTGTGTGTGTGTGCGTGTGTGTGTGCGTTTGTGTGTATTTTAAGTCTTTTATCCCAGGGCCCTGTTTTGACCAGAGAAACGTGTACCCCTTACTTCTTCCCACATTCAAAATACCTCAGATGGATATTATGCATTCCCAACCTGTCAGCTTTGGCTGAATTACAGAGTGCTCAATTATTCTCTAATTGAATAGCTGCCCAATGCAGGCCACGTAATGACTTCCTGATTATCTGCCTTTAAATGATGAATGAAATGAATATGTAACATTCTGTTCAAATATAGCATACTTAGCATGCCAAATGAAAACTGATTTTGTGCTCCTCTCTCTGAAAAACGTATATTTTATTGTAATTCAGTTCAATGGCTGTTGGGCTGCTTGTTTTCTAGTCATCAAGATAAACATTGAATGAGCTATCTAGGAGAACATTAGTCTTCATTTTTGCTTTCCAACAGATGCTAAAGGTGTTAAACATTGTTTAGATTATTTGGGTTCCTCTCTTTACATCATCTCATTGGGAAAAAATGAGGAAGGTCATATTTTTACGAACAGTTCTTATTGGCAATGTTCCAATACACATTGGCAAAAAAACAAATCTGTTATGATGAATGTGTTGCAAAGACAACAACATTAAAATATGAATAAATTATTTATTGGCTAGAGTGCTTTTTTATACAGCAGCAATTTACAGTATTAGTACCAAAAAGGAGTACATGATTTGAAACCTGATTGATTGCCTGGTGTATAATAATAGTAGTTTGCATGACCACAATAGTTCCTTGTATTTTCTTTTTACATGATTTTACCTTCAATATACTAATGTTTTAGAAACCAACTCAAGAAACTCTATGAGCAAACTCATTGTATGTAATCTTAACTTTTAAGAGACAACTTTTCCCACTCACTAGAAACAGAAAGAAGAGGACACTCAGGCAAGTAAGGAGAGAACTATGGAGAGATGGGATGAAGGAAGGAATTTTGTTAACTCTTCTAATATATGGTTAATATTGCAGAGTTAAATTTGTTCTTAGGCAGCATTCCTAGGAATGGTTTTATATATCCTGGATTGGCTTTCAATAAAATGCCGTTCAAGATAAGAGAATGTTCTCTAACAGCCTCTTGAAATTTCCCCTTAATTTTATTTTCGTAAGTGGAATTTCTTAATTAGAACAGAAAAAAAAAAACCTTTTCACACTGATATTTATTTCAAGATGTCAAGATAATTGATTTAGTACTCTCCTTGGAATATATTTCTTTGTCTTATCTCTCTTCTTCTTTTTCAGGTTCTTTTGTTCTTTCTCCTTTTCTATATGTTCTGTTTTATTTCTAGTTATGAAAAATGAACTGGCAGCTTCATGGATAAATCCAGCTCACAAATGCTTTTGGTTTGGTCCATTAGCATTTTTAAAAACTTTGAATTTATTTTCAGCTTTTAACACAGGCAGGTTTCATATAAACACATGGCTATCCAGTTTCTCATTAAAATTCATTTCTGGGAATACAGGCCTGTAGGAGTTGCCTCCTTAGATGAGCCATACACTGTCTGGTTAGCCAAAATCCAGCCCATTTTTCTTATTTACATGGTAAAACTGTCATCCATAGACTTTTTTTTTTTATTCTTAACAAAAATTTTAATGTTTGTTTATTTTTGAGAGAGACAGAGACAGAGCGTGAGTGGGCAAGGGGCAGAGAGAGAGGGAGACACAGAATGCAAAGCAGGCTCCAGGCTCTGAGCTGTCAGCAAAGAAACCGATATGGGGCTCGAACTCACAAGTTGTGAGATCATGACCTGAGCTGAAGTCAAACACTCAACCAACTGAACCACCAAATGCCCCTATATTTTATTTTTTTTAATGTTTATTTATTTGTTTTGGGGGAAGGAGGGGTAGAGAGAGTGAGAGAGAGAATCTCAAGTAGGCTCCAGGCTGTCAGCACAGAGTCTGATGTGGGGCTCAATCTTGTGAATCAGGAGATGATAAACTGAGCTGAAATCAAGAGTCAGACACTTAACTGACTGAGCCCCCCAGGCACCCCACACCCATAGGCTTTTTAAGTTTGCAACCTCTAGGACCTATTTCAAAATCCAGTCTTGGTCCAATTATATCCATCAAAGGGTATGCTCAGCCAGGGACACACAGGACCATTGACTAAGTTTCAGAAAGTGACGTCAGATATTCTGCTTAAAATTATTTCTACCTTAAGAGAAAGAAATTGTGCTTTTCTAAGATTTAATATACCCATTGTCATGGTGCCCATTTTCATTGCATGTATCAGATAATGATGTGTTTTACCTCATGGGGTTTTTGGAGAATGGCTTACTTTCCACATCATGGAACAATGGACAGTAGCACCAACTTTTTTGGGTACTTTGAACATGGTATGATCTTAGGGTTTTATTAAAAATAAGAATCATTAAAAATAAGCGCCTGGGTGGCTTAGTCGGTTAAGCATCTGACTCTTGATTTTGTCTCAGGTCATGATTTCATGGGTTAGGAGTTTGAGCCCTGTGTTGGGCTCTATGCTGACAGTGCAGAGCCTGCTTGGGATTCTCTCTCTCTTCTCTCTCTCTCTCTCTGCCTCTCCCTGTTGGCACTCTTTCTATCTCAAAAAAAAAAAAAAAAAAAGAAAAGAAAAAAGTAAGAATTGTTTGAAAAACTTTTAGGCAATGCACAGCTGGCATTAGAAGATGCCTGTAAAGAAATAGAGGTAATAAATAACATTAATAGTATGAATACAAGTGAACACGACAGAATGGCTGTACTCCTACCCCATTATAGTCTTTATCAGCCATGTTATGAGCTAAAACCATTATGATCTGATAAGGTCTGATAAGTTGTTGACTAAAAATGAATTTTTCAAAATAAAGGTGACATTTAACATTCAGTGTGAAAGTGACTGTTGTTGTGTTATGAAGAAAACATTTTGAAAATGGATGCTTAAAAGCCCTTGTATTCCATTTTGAAAACTACAGTGTGTCACCTATAAGAAAAATGTCTAAAATCAATCTTTTTGACACATATATGTGTACACGTAACAACCTTAGCTGCAGAATCATTCAGGCTGTCTTAAGGGTCTCCCAAATAGGAAGCTTCGGTGCATTTTTTAAGTCATTTATAAACTTTTAAAATGCATTCCTTGGGGCGCCTGGGTGGCTCAGTCAGTTGAGCCTCAGACTTGGGCTCAGGTCATGATTTCATGGTTCATGAGTTCAAGCCCCGCGTCGGGCTCTGTGCTGACAGCTCAGAGCCTGGAGCCTGCTTTGGATTCTGTGTTTCCCTCTCTCTCTGACCCTCCCCCATCCATGCTCTGTCTGTCTCTGTCTCAAAAATAAATAAACATTAAAAAAAAATTTTTTAAATAAAAAATAAAATGCATTCCTTCCTGAGAATTTGTAATGTGATAGCAAAACCTTTCTTTAAATGGCAGATTGGATTAAAAAGATTTTATTATTGAAAAAATGATCCATAGTTTTATTTCTGACATTTGGATCTCTCTCTCTCTCTCTCTCTCTCTCTCTCTCTCTATATATATATATATAAATACAAATATGTGATATAAAAAATAAAAGTATATAATAACTGTGTAGTATATGTACTAATATACACACGTATGTCTGTATATACATACATATTTTTTAATTATCTTTCTCCTAGCTATGACAGTTATGGAACCTAAAATTAGAATTAAAAAATATAACCAGATAGTTAAAGTGGTGTATTATACTTTCAAAACATAATCTTCAAAGGTAACAAAAATATTCAATTGGATTCTCCCTTAAAAAAGGTATTGCTTTAGGGGCGCCTGGGTGGCGCAGTCGGTTAAGCTTCCGACTTCAGCCAGGTCACGATCTCGCGGTCCGTGAGTTCGAGCCCCGCGTCAGGCTCTGGGCTGATGGCTCGGAGCCTGGAGCCTGTTTCCGATTCTGTGTCTCCCTCTCTCTCTGCCCCTCCCCCGTTCATGCTCTGTCTCTCTCTGTCCCAAAAATAAATAAAAAACGTTGAAAAAAAAATTAAAAAAAAAAAAAGGTATTGCTTTATTATATTGGTTATAAAATGTCCATTTTAACGTCTCTGAAGTTAGAGGTGTACCTTGCATTTGATGGGCCTATGATAGTTAAATTGTCAGTATTTTCCCATTTTAGTGATACCTGAAATTATAGAACATCTTACATTTAATGGAATATAATGCTAATAATTATGCAATTGTATTGTATTTAATAGGGAAAAATAAATTATTGGGGGGGAATAAACTGTGTATAATGAATATATAAATATAATTTATGAAATACTTTGATTTCATCTTTTCCTAAAAATACACTTTATTTCATTTTATAGGTTTTATAATGTATAAATATATTGCATAGTATATATATAATTCAAAGATATTTACAGAATCATATAAAAATAGCTATTGATGGGAAATATAATCAGAAAAGTTAAGATCTACAACTCCAACCAGTGTACCACATTATTTAATACTTTTTATCTTTTGGAAATCTGGCCAAGTGAGAAGAAAAAAACAAAAAAACAAAAAAGGAAAAAAACTATAGTCAGAGAAAAGGAGGGACCTATGTTGCTTTTATGGGCTGAGTTTGCCTTTGTGGAAGACAACTTCACAGATAACACCAATGCTTTATTTCTTTTATTATTATTATTTTAGAGACAGCAAGTGTGAATGGGACAGGGAGGGGCAGAGGGAAAGAGAAAAAGACAATCTTAAGCAGCCTCCATGCTCAGCTTGGAGCCCCACAGTGGGGCTCAATTCCGGGATCTCAGGATCATTATCCAAGCCGAAATCAAGTCAGAGGCTCAACAGAGTCATCCAGGCGCCCCAGTGTTTTATTTCTTAAAACAGCTGTAGTCGTATGGATTTTCATTTTATTATTGTTCAGCCATGTATATATTATACATACTTTAATGTGTAATATATTAGTTAAAATTAATTTATTAATACAATATTGTTTAACAGATATTGTAGTAAGCTTTTAACTCAAATATGGTATACCATTGAAGATATAGTTGTTGCCATATCGTTTTTCCATGGTTTGCTAATTGCTTAATAGTACTGAGCACTGTTCTTTGTACTAGCGTCATAGGGGTGGAAAATCCAGAATTCTCTTCTCTAAGAAGTTATATTCTAGTGTGAGACAAAAACAATGAGGATGCCAACAAGGTCTTTTCATAATCGATAAAGGCTAAGAAGATAGAATCAGAGTAATGTGTTAGAATATATTGGGTTTAGGCTTCGATACTAGTTAGGGTGATGGTAGAAAACCAAATGTTACAGGGATTTCCAAAATGAGATTGATTGGTTCTCCAAAATATTTCCCCTATTTGTCCACTCCTAGTCTTCTCCCAAACGAGATAATCTGTGTCTTTGTTTTTTTTTAAGTTTGTTTATTTATTTGGAAAGAGAGTGTGAGTGGGGGAGGGGCAGAGAGAGAGAATCCCAAGCAGGCTCTCCGGTGTCACTGGGAAGACTGATGTGGGGCTTAAAATCACAAGCTAAACCATGAGAGCATGGCGTGAGCCAAAACTAACAGCCGGATGCTCAACCGACTGAGCGACCCAGGACCCCCGATAATCTGTGTCTTTAAAGTCAAGATCAGCCTTTTCCCTAATATCCCTGCTACCCGTACGTCTGCACCTACCATTGGTCCTTCTTCACCCAGAGCCTTTGAGTCAGGAGACTTAGGGTTTCAGGAACTTTGTTCCCTAATTGTCTTCAGACTCACAACCATCTGCCTTCTTAGCTGTGATTGGTGAGGTTCAGATGTAACATGTTCTATCAAAACAAATACATATTCTCACTGCATAAAACAGAGAAGAATAAATTTCCTCAAAGAGCCAGGAGTTCCCTTTAAAGACACATCTTTGACCCATTAAGAATTTGCTGGGTTCTTTAGACTCTACCTTTTGGATTTTCTAATACAGTGACTTCGACATACTGGGAATAAGACTGGGATAAACCAGCATTTGCTCTGACATTTTGGCACTGATGTTATTTTTTTGAAATGATTGCTAATACAAAATAAAGATATATAACTTTCAATCAACTAATTTCCCTTGACATCCTGTTTACTGTTGTGACTCAGTACCCTGAATGGTGATGAGTTTTCTGTAGCATATTCCTAGAAGGAGAGGGCAAGTTAAAATTTTTCAGCCATAATGTTTTCTGTTTCAAACTATGTCTTTTTTGTTTGTTTGCTTGTTATCTTTCTTTATTTTCTTCCTTTCCTTTCCCTTCCCCTCACCTCCCCTCCCCACCCTTTCCCCCTCTTCTCCTCCTTTCTCCTCTTTTCCCTTCCTTCCCCTTCCTTTCCCTTCCCTTCCCTTCCCTTCCATTTCTTGGTGTTCCTGGCCTCTACGTATAGATAACAGATCTGTGGCTATAAACTTTTGTTTTGAGCAGACAAATCATCCTGTGTTATTTAGCAAAGCTAAAGAGTGAACAAAAAATGAAAGAAAAAATTTCTAAGCAATATCTAGCTGTACACTTAAAGCTAAAACCTGAAGCTTCTATAATTCAAAAGTATTAACTATAAGCTGAAATATCTATGTTGTATAACCACTAACACAATTTAAGGGACTTTGTTTCTATTTGTCAGTTCACAAACTCCTAAGAAATTTGTTGGTTCTGACAAGACGGTTATCTAGCCCAGGTGCATCCTGGTGTACATCCTAACTCTTCAGTCTGTTTTCTAACTCTGTCCCTGGAATCTGGATTTTGCCACCAGTAGAAGTTAGTGCCCTGGTTCTATCAATATGACAGCTCCTATCCATGCTAAGCTTCTTAGCATTTCATTTGTATTGTTAGGAAAATCCATGGCCTCTAATGTTGCCCCTCCTCACCCTTTGTATCTAACACTCCAGTGATGTTCCACTTTTATAAGTATTAATAAGTTGGCTGGGACTTCCAAAGCTCTGAATCTGGTCCTTGCTTTTTGGATGAGATTTGTGATAATGCTGGTTGACTCCTCTTTTACTTCCTCTTAAAAACATTAACGGAAAGGTAACTTGTAAAAGATAAACTAATTAGGTTAAGATGATGCAAATTTAAAAAATTAAAAAAACTTCTACTTACATTAAAACAGCATTTAGTTACCAGCTTTTTAATATACCATAATAATATCTACCTTGCTTAAGCTTCCATAACTCCATGCCCTACTAAGAGCTTTATATGTAACAATGTATGATGTTATTATTATGCTGTGTGTGTGTGTGTGTGTATGTGTGTGTGTGTGTGTGTGTGTAATTTAATGCCTTATGTTATCATCCAAATATCTTTTTGGTAAAATAGAAACAATACCAATCTCCCAGGACTGTTGTCATAACACCTAGGTAACATTTGTTCAAAGTGCTTGGCACACAGGTAGTCCTTCAATAGGGCCACCATCGCTGTGATTTTGATGTATTGCTATTTCTGTCATTCTTAGTTGATAGATAAGGGACCTATTTCACAGGAATTAACTTGTTTCAAAGAGTTCACCTAATATGACAAGGCTCAGATTTGAATCAAGGACTGAAAGCCTACTTTAACCATTTTATTTCCACCTTCCACCAAGGCATTTTGATTGTTTTGTTTTGTGTTGTGTTGTTTTATTTTGTTTTACTGAATCCTGCGCCTACTTGATTAAAGTCTTTGCTTTACACATGCTTTGTTTCTTTCTGTTTTTTATTCCTCCATTCCACTGTTGTTTTTTGTTTTCTTAGCACCAGTGACTTTGTTTCTGTGCAGTGTCCCTCCTGGGGGACAGATGAAGTTAAGAAATAAGCTGTAAAGCATTCCCTTTTCACACTTGCCTCATGTCTTACCTCTTCTGCTTGCTTTAGATCTTTGCATTGATTTTCCCTATTATATATGTCAAAATACATGTTTTGTTACATTGCAACTGTGGAGAATATTCTCTTACAGTTCTGTTAAACATGTAAAAAATATTTTATTGTTGTTTCTTTCATGTTTATCAATAAAACTTTAAAATTAAGTAACATTATCACAAGTGCCAGAGGACTCAGGGCCAGGACCATGGTGAAGCAAATGTGGTGCCTGGGGTGCAAAATTTAAGGAGGCCCTTTATCTTAGTTTCGCACAGGTGTAGACTCAACACCTCTAAGTGATATCTATTTAAAACTGGCATCATTGGAGCTTCACCTCCTTTACCTAAGCCAGAGCTCTAGGAGTATCTAGATATTCTTAGAATCACCCATTTCCTTAAACTATTCCTGCATTGAGAAAGAAGACACTTTGTTATTTTGGCTTTTTCATAATAATGGGTTTAACTTCTAGCTCTCTTGGAATTTGCTGTGGCATGAGAACAAGTTTAAAACCAGACAGCGTTCTACGAAAGGCCAAGTGTTCAAAGTATAATAAACAGCTCCCTAAAGATGAGAAAATGAATATTTAACTAGATGACTACATTTGATTTCCTTCATTCATTTTTTATAATTTCACTGAAAACCTTCTTGATGGAAATCACATTGACAGGATTTTAATATCTTCTGGTAAATGAGACCTGTCATTCTAATAGGTATATTTCTTTACAGTACTATCTGGTAAACTTTGGTGGCCAGTAATTTGCTGGATAGTCAAGACATAGGGAATTTTATGCAGATTGTACATCATGAGTATAACATTTGTCCTGAGAGGTTGATAGTTATGATGTAACTAGTAACATCAATTAGGTCCTGTTTAGAAAGAGACTGATCTTTTTTTTAACATAGGAAGAAAAAAAATAACCATCTATGGAAGATTTAAATACTTAATTATTTGTATTTTCTTTTCAAAGGCAGAGAGAACTATCCTGTCCATCAAAACAGAGTTTAATGCAGAGGTTTTAGTTTCCTTCTTAAAAACTAGGCTCAAGAAACATGTACTAAAAGTTAGCAGTTAGGGGCGCCTGGGTGGCGCAGTCGGTTAAGCGTCCGACTTCAGCCAGGTCACGATCTCGCGGTCCGTGAGTTCGAGCCCCGCGTCAGGCTCTGGGCTGATGGCTCGGAGCCTGGAGCCTGTTTCCGATTCTGTGTCTCCCTCTCTCTCTGCCCCTCCCCCGTTCATGCTCTGTCTCTCTCTGTCCAAAAAATAAAAAAATTTAAAAAAAAAAAAAAAAAGTTAGCAGTTAATATAGTTACCTTGTAAATAGAGGCCAAAACGTCTGCCTCTACATTTCCACTGTGTTTATCTTATGATTGTAGTTCCAGAAATTCTAATGTAGTGAGAAACAGGTTAGAGCTTCAATATCAGATTTTGCTAAGTAAGTATTTTCCAATTATCACAAATGACAGTTTTCATCTGATTGCCTATCAGAACTCAGAGAAAAGTCCCAAAGCAATGCAAAAGGCTGATCAAATCATCAGGTTTCTCTACACTTGTACGTATTCCTAAATATTGCCTTGTCACCTTCATTCTCATGCTTACGCTTGGAGGAGGCCCAAATGCAATTTTATTGCGGTTACTGTTTTTAACTTGTGCTACCAGCATTAAAGGAGATTTGCATGTGTGTTATTGTTGTTTGTTGTAAATTCTCTAAGATTCTCATGGAAGAATGAACCTAATATAAAGACACACTCATGGGATAGCTATACAATATAAGATGTCCTGTTTTGTAACTTTCATAATGCTTTCCCATGTCGTTTCCCTGAGCTGAATTAAGTCCAAACCTAAGACAAATAATGACCTTCTAATAAACTCTATAAATAAATGTAATAAATACAATAACCCAACAGAAAGACAAATAGTTCATGTGACCTTTGGGAAGAAAGCAAAAATATTAAAAGCTAGAGTTCTTTTTTTTTCCTATAAGTTTTGCCTTTATTTTAAAACATTTATTTGAATTTTTTGTTTGTTTTTTACTTTCCATATCATGTTTGTTAATGGTTATAGTGACAGGCATTGCATTTCAGAATCTACTCAAATCCTCGTGGAAGCAGCAACTGAGACTGAAGAAAAACTGGTTCTATCAGGTTAATCTAGGATTTCCAAACGGAGTTTAGATCAAAAAAGAAACCCAAGATTTCCCAGTGAATGGGGATCTTGGTTTTATTCACATAAAGCTCTTCCATCACCCACTCCAGCATGATGCTTCTGAAATGCAGAAACCTGTCACTTGTGAGATAAACCCACTAATCCACCTCTGTCCTTGGCATTCTCTGTGTTCAGTGGGCAGATCTTTTTGGTGTGGATATTCCCTATCACTTATTCTCAGCGCTACCTTTGTGTCATAAGCTGATAGCTTTAACCGATGCTTTTCTTGTCTTCCAGATTCAACGAAGACATCCAGACGGCTCTGTGTGGTGTTTTGAGAGCAGCCCCTGTTGAAGCTCTTCTGTAGGTAATCCCTAGGAATGACAACACATGTGTCACATACCAAAAGAGTTGCTACTCTGTTCACCCCATCAAAGCATCTGTGAATTCTGGTTCCTAAGTGAATATGCAAATCAACAGTAGCTTCATTTGATATTTTTCTTGCTCTTAGTCAGATTCTAACCTTTCCTGTTGTTCATGTACATGCAAAAGAAAAATGCACGCGTTTATCAAAAAACAAAACAAAACAGAAAAAAACAGAAACAAAAACAAAAATCCCTGCGCCTCTGTCCTTTGAGGCTGGGTTAGTTGTCTAGGGCCCTCATTACACTCTCATTTACCACATAACATAATTCCCCTACTTGTGGGTTTCATCTCTAGGACAAAAGCTTTTTGGTGGTAAAGACGATAACCATTTTTAACCCCAAGACCTGGAGTGTAGGTGCTTCAAGAAAGTTATTTAAATGATTGAATGAGGTCATGATAACAGAAAACTTTTAAAAAATTGTACCTATATCCATACATAGATGTAGGTAAAAAAAAATCTATCCTCTACAACTCCATCATGTTTCAGTTTTGTGTATTCATATTTTTCACTAGTGTGGTCTCACTTTTCAATCTAAGTAACTGTCCTGACTTGGCTATTCTATTAAATGAACACATGGAATTGTGCTATTTTCCTTGGTTGGGCGTGTTACACCTTCACACTGGAGAAAAAAAAATGTCCATGCTAGAGGAAGATTTGATGTGTTCTAATGAGGCTCACTGTCTCCAAGCTGGTGGTTCTCACCCTAAGAGCTCTTCTTGTCACCCGGTGTGACTCCGTCTAAGTGTTAGCCAGTTGGTGAATGAGATTTTGGAAAAGTTCCAAGCTGCAGTTAATTATGTGCTTTTTTCAAAACTTGACTTTACTGTCTTCATGGGTGCCTTCTCTCTATTTAGTAAGTGGCTTGTTTTGCTTTTTTGCACATCTAATCTTACTTACAGTTTTCTTCCAAAAATAGAAACACAATATAGTACTGAGGCAAAATGCACATTGCATTAATTTATGCAAAGGTTTAAAAAGGCAGTGAGATAACATATGTAACAGTGCTCTAAAAACAACAAAGACTCCTACAACTAAATGGAATTTATCATTTTTATTATCATGCATTTACTTTTGAAAAAACACATGGGTATGTCTGACTTTTGAACTTGTGACATGAGACATTTCGGTATTTTTTTGTGGAGTTTTGATGGGCTTTTCTGTTGTTGTTTTTTTTTTCTTTTAATACAAGGTGGGTTGTATGTTTGTATGCTTTCTAGAGATTTGCAGTTTTTTGAGTGTTTTTTTTTTTTTTTTGCTTTTCAGTTTATTCCTTTCACTTTGGTTTTGCTTGTTCATGCTTATAGAGAATAAACTTTATGATAAAGCTGATACATCAACTCTAAAAACGAAAAGTCTGTGGGATTTGGCGGGGGGGGGGGGGTGGAAAAAGAACAAGCTGAGGAAAATTAAATAGTTCCCAAAGAGCATTTTACTTTCTGAGGTATAATCCCAAAGAAAATTGCTATAATGTAAGACTCGGAATAAGAACTCTTAATATTAGGTTCATGTAAACTATGGTCAAAGGAGCTAAGAAATTGATGACCCACAGACAAAATCGGTTGCTGTGTTTAAGACATTTCATGGGTGTATTCTGAAGTAGAGTCTTCAGTTGGTTAGGTACTTGGGCTGTCTGGGTATTATTGATCTATTGAAGACAAAGAGGAAAATGTTCTGATCGGTATGCTAAGAAGAGTTTGCTTCCTAGGGAAGGCAGGCAGTTTCATGCTTCCTAACTTTTCATTGCAATTGTTAAGCCCACCTAGGAAGACAGAGGTTTGAATTATTAAAGAAACTGAGTTTTCTAGCCTTGAAGCAGAATTTTTAATATTCTGCAAATTTTATAACATTTTGTTTGGAAATATACATTTCCCCTCATGTTTAGAGACAGACAGAAAGAAAATTCACTCAGGAGTGAGAAAAGTTAACCATGACATTAAAATTCAGTTGATTGTATTTAGGTGTATCTTGGGTTTTAGACACTTAAGGATTGGTGATTTAGAATTTGAACAGTTGGCCTGCTGTTATTATGTTTATCTCAGAAAAATCTGTGGGGAAAGTTAATGTTTTTGTTAATATTTTAAAATCTTTTTTTATCTACATAAGCTGGTCTAATAATAATTAAATTTTCAACTCATACATGAAGCTTTTTCCTTAAAACATTGTATTTTTTTGTATTATGACATGAATTAAATCTTTTTTAAACATAAGATAAAAGCACAGCAGGCAGCATAGATGAATAAATGTTTTACTTTCTTCTAAGTTAAGGGGGAGGGTTGTAGAATAATACCGGCTTGAGATGAATTGTCTTTACAATTTCTCTAAATGTAAAATCCTGGAAACCTCTTTAACATCTTCAAATTATAGTTTCCCAGTCTGTAAAATGGGAATTATAAAAGAATCCATCTATGAGCTTGTTACCAAGATTAAATTGGAAAACATGGAACAGTGTCTGAAATATAATAAATGTCCTAAGTATGCTGGATATTCATTTTATTCCAGTAGCTCTATGGATACAGTGAAATAAGGTAGAAATTTGTTTGACTCAAATGCTATGGTCCCTTCACAGTTAGTAAAATATCTCCAAAGTAAAATCTTTTTTGTCATGGCAAATGTGTAAATATATTTTGATCCCATTTTTCTTTGGGTTGGAAATCAGGCGTGTCAGTACATAACTTCCAAGAGAGGGAGAGGTGTGACAAGGTCTTCGTCCTGCTTTGACCGAAGTGCTCATTAGTGCCTGCTAATGAGAAAAGTTTAGGTCAGAAGCCAAAGAGAGTACACACTCATGGTGAGAAATGGGAGAGGTCAAGAGGTCAAGGTCAAAAATCAGGGATCCAGGTTACATCCTGAGAGTGGATAACCCAGTGTAGAGAATCAGGTGGACACAAGCAGAAGATGTACTCACTTGGAGAAGAGAAATGAGCACAAATTTTCATATCTGGATTGAATTAGAGCAGTTCATTCCTTGACATCAATCAGAATAGCATTAGAAGATTTTCCTCTGGAGTTGAGGCAAAAAAATTAAAGCATAATATTTTTTTGATACCAGATAATAGAAGAATATTGCTTTCAAAACAGTATGCCTATATAAAATGAAAATATTTGCCTGATGGAATGGGAATTAGGGATAGGATTGTTACAAGATATAGATCAAATCAGAGGATCCTGTTTAAAAATAGGTATTCTTTGGTCTACCCATGATGCTTGTAAGCCATATACAAACAAATGCCTCAGTTCATGTTTGGGTTTGATTCATTCATTTGTTTGTTTGTTAGAAAACATGATGGTGCCATAATCTTTATCTGGCAAATATTTCTCTTTTACCTCAGTATGTGGACATGTTTGTTCTGCTTTATTTCATTTTCCCCTTGCAGCCAAAACAAAGAGACACTTTCTCTATTTACAGAGCCATGTGATCATTGGTATTGTGTGCATTTTCATGCTATTATACTTGTCGCTTTGCAATGCAGTCTGTTTCCACCAAACATTCAGAAAGGTCTTTGTAAAACATGCACCCAAAGATGTCATTCCTGTGCTTTAGATCCTTTATGCACT
Organism: Panthera onca; assembly: GCF_046562875.1. Classification (NCBI taxonomy): domain Eukaryota; kingdom Metazoa; phylum Chordata; class Mammalia; order Carnivora; family Felidae; genus Panthera; species Panthera onca. Next base: position 57,109,500 of record NC_138339.1, read on the forward strand.
TCCTATGGAGTAGGAAGACGTTGTAAACTCTTTATCTAGACCTAAACGGCCCTGTATACTTTTTCATGCTTAACTCTCAGGCCCCATGATGTACTTCTCTCTTGCTTGCTCACCCCTCTCCAATCAACAGGAGCCTCGCATTCTTCCTGGAGCATCCAAGCCCTTCCTTAGCCTGAGATCTCTGTGTTTGGCTACTCTTAACTATGCTTTCCAAAGTGTACTTGTTCTTATCTTTTCTTCATGTTTCAGCTCAGATATTGCCCAATTTTAGAGAGGGCTTTTTTTTTTTAACCAACTTGTGTTATTCTGTCATTGCTCCATTGTTGTCTTTGCAACGTTTATCACAATCTATTATTTTTATTTAATGATTAAATTACATTATTATGGTTTCCTTTGACCCCCATAGCATGTATACTTCATAAGATTAAAGGCTTTTTTTCTGTTGTGATTGTGACTCTGTCTCCCAGAACCAGAAAGAAATGCTTAGCAGTTGGTAGGGGCTCAATGATTTTTTTTTTAAAGAAATAAACGAGTACATTATAGACTTATTATGTTGTCACTACCATAGTTGATAATCTTTCTTCGTGCTTTGAGTTATACAGTGTTTATTGAGGACTTACCACTTGAAAGGAACTTAAAACTTGGGGACAAACAGATTAATAAAGGCTTGTTTCCTTCCCTCTATGATAGGGCTAACACATATGTTGTTCCTCCTTGCCTTGGTGAATTCCTGGAGTGCTATGTGTAGACACATTTGAAAGCTGTGTCTCAACTCATGAAAGGATGACAGCAACACAGAAGAAGGAAGAAGAAATACTCATATCATACATTTGCCATTTTTGCTTAACTAACAGAACAGGCACATTTTCAAAATACTGTTCTTGTGGGGAAAAATGGCTTTCTGTAAGTCTCTCTTAGGTGCTATCCCACGTGTTAGCCATAGGACTTTTTTACATAGACAAATCACTCTGCTTCCCCACCTCCACCCCTCTCCCCTTCTGCTCTCTCCTGGTGGCTCCTTTAACTGGTGGTCCATCCTTCATGTTTCAGCCACTGGCTGTTCTTCAAAGCTTCATCCTCTGATTATCTCTCTATCCTCCCCAGACCGGACTAATTCTTCTGCCCTGCACTTCTGGTAGCTCTCTAGAATTCACTTTTTAGCACTTAGCACTATTGTCATTGTAATGGATTAATGTCATTAGTGGATTAATGTCTGTCTCTCCAGCTGGACTGTGAACTCCATGAGGACAAGTCTGTCTTTGTTTTGCTTGCTATTCTCAATACCAATTACATGGGATTACACTGTGGTTTTCTTAGAAGTTCCCTGTTGATATAATATGCTAATTCCAAAGCACTAAATCTAATAAGACATATTTTTTTTTTAACATTTCCTTTAATGATTTTGTTACATTCTCACTGCTGTGGCTTTGTGCTTGTCTCTCAAGATGATGATTTTATCAAGTAAGCAATTTTAAAATGCACAACAGTTGAGGCGACTGGGTAGCTCAGTCAGTTAAGTGTCTGACTGCAGCACAAGTCATGATCTTGTGGTTTGTGGGTTCGGGCCCCACATCGAGCTCTGTGCTGACAGCTCAGAGTCTGGAGACTGCTTCGGATTCTGTGTCTCACTCTCTCTCTGTCCCTCCTCCGCTCACACTCTGTCTCTCTCAAAAATCAATAGACATTAAAGTTTTTTTTTAGAGCACAACAGTAAATAATTATGAAACTGGGAAAACTACAACAATAAATAGATATTATATCACATGGCAACAAGTAGAAACTTTCTGGGCCTAACCAACATCATCTCTTTCTAGACTTTTTTTTTTTTTTTTAATGTTTATTTTTGAGAGAGACAGAGACGGAATGCGAGTGGGTTAGGGGCAGAGAGAGAGGGAGACACAGAATGCAAAGCAGGCTCCAGGCTCTGAGCTGGCAGCACAGAGCCCGACACAGGGCTCGAACTCACGAGCCATGAATTCATGACCTGAGCCGAAGTCGGACGCTCAACCGACTGAGCCACCCAGGCTCCCCATCATCACCTCTTTCATTTAGCATCATCCAACTACTTTCGCCTGCATTATTCACTTCCTGTTCCAGGTGTCTTTCACATCTTATGTTATGGAGATTGGCAATTAAAATTTTCCCTATCCACTTAGCAAATCCAGTGTGAACAGCCATTTTCTTTCTCAGGCTGCCTGCGTCTTTTCTCTCCCAACTGTTGTAAGCATAAAACATCTTTTTGTATTGGCGGAATGATTTGCTTCACTTATCAGCTGATTTTGCTCACTTTAAAAAAAAAAAGTCTCCAAAAGCTCCTCCCTACTTTTTAAAAAGCACTGAAGACGTGAAATGAGGAAAATACTTACACTTTCAGAGCCAGCTACTTACATTTATAACCTTGAGGTTGTCTTTGATCCTAAATCAGCTTTTAATTACCATTGTAGATACATTGGTGAAAAAACGATTCTATTATTTCCTGAACACAGCAAGGATATGTCCAATACTATCTCATGAGTACAGTTATTTTAAGGCTTTTATTACTAATTATAGTTGGTTTATTATAATTCATTGTTCACTGGCCTTCTAGGCTATTTACTTAAGGTTCTATTCAGCATTACAGCTGCTGCTGCAGCTGCTACTCCTCTGAGATTCTCTGACTTCATGAGAGTAACAGGACTCCTATTTGGAAGAGGGTGTAATTGGGCTCAAGGAAGATACTTAACTTGGTGTCCCCTGGAATGTGCTACAAAGAAAGTGCATTTATTCCCAACTTCAAGAAGAGGTTAAGAATCTGGAGAATAGTAGATGAGCCCTTTAACCATTACAACTGACATAAGCAACAATGGAACTGTTCATGTCTCTATCTCCTTATTCAGCTTTCTATAGCCATTTTTTTCTCCTTTGTATTAGATTCCCACTTGTAAATTTTCTTGATTGCTCAATCCCCAATCCAGCCTTATTTTGTCTTTTGTAAACGATTGTTTGTTTGTTTGTTTTTTAGGCTCTTATGCAATTTATTTATTTCACAAACATTACTGAACACCTACTTTGCACCTTGAACAAATTTAGCAACCGATGCAGACATTCTATAGCAAGCAGATACAAAGACAGCGATTCCACCTCTTCCTGTTAACTGGAAGAATCCCCACTCTGGCTATTAGGTACTTTGATAAGTTGGCTGCATGAAAGTTTGCAACAACATTCTGATGCCAGGATTGCCTTATTTTCTAATTGAATCAAGTAACAGAAACTTTCAGTAAGTTTGAAATGGAGAGAAAGGCAAGAGAGAATGTAAGGTGTCATGGACTAAATATATTTCTCTAAATGTATCAGCTAGGAGTTTGACCAGATTCTCTCTTTTTTACCCTGTTTAGGCAAGGGCAGACATTTAGCCACCCATATATTTTAAACTTTTTTCATTAGTGAAAAATATATTTTTATACAGTTAATTCCAGTTAACAAATCCTTTAGTGAAGATTTAGACTGGAATATTTAAAATATGTGTCTTAGCCACCTGTAGATCTCTGACTGAAATTTTCAAATGCTATCTAGCCTCCATTGGACTATGCATTTCTGATTAGAGGAGATCAAATGTACACTAATGTTTCCAAGAGAGTTAATTCAGTGCAGAGGCCATTATATCCCACTGTCTCTACTGAAGTATTTTAAAATAAATTACAGATAACATAAAAGAAAGATTGTCATCTTGCTCCCTGCATGAATACTTGCTGAGTTACAGAATCAGCAGTCTTGCCACAGGGCTGCAACGGGAGCAGCGCCAAGAGGAGCGAGCAAGATCTGGGAGAGCACACCACGTGTGAAAACCATGTACTAGTAAGGGCTACCAACAGCAGTCACAGGAGAACAAACCAGAATAGGATATGAAACATCTCCCTACCTGATTCAACTGGCTTAGTCCACTAAAATCCACCCTGATATCTCTTTCCTCCCTTCTTAACTTTAACCCTGTGCAGCTAGAAATAGAAGAGGATAGGAGGAGAGCCAAAGCAAAAATACACAACCCACAACAAACACAATTTGCCTTCTTCTTCCAACCTGACCCTGCTTCAGGACGCTAAGTTTGAGGTTTGCTTGGTGACAGAGAGAAGGAGATCAGGGTTCAACTGGATGAGACCACGGATATAAACTGGTCTGAAATAAGCCTGTGAACTTTAAGGTGTTTATTCTGTTGTACTGAAATATGCATAAAATATACGTAACAAGAAATTTACCACTTTAACCATTTTAAAGTGTATAGTTCAATGGCTGTGAATAGATTTCCATTGTTGTGCAGTCACCACCACCAGCCATCTCCAGAACTTTCTCATCTTTCCAAACAAACTGTGTGCTCATTAAATACTAACTACTCATTACCCTCATCTATTTTCTGTCACTATGAATTTGACTAAGTACCTCATGTAAGTGCAATCAAACAGTATTTGTCCCTTTATGTCTGGCTTATTTCACTTAGCGCTACGTCTTCGAGGTCAATACATGTTGTAGCATGGGTCAGAATTTCCTTTCTTTTGTATAATATTCCATGTTTCTGTGTGTGTGTGTGTGTACCACATTGTGTTTATCCAGTCATCTGTTTATGGATACTTGAATTGTTTCCACATTTTGGCTATTGTGTTTAATGCTGCTGTAAACATGGATGTATAAATATCTGATTGGGTCCCTGATTTCAGTTCTTTTCAGTCCATACTTCAAAGTGGAATTGCTGGATTATAAAGTAATTTTATTTAAATTTTTTTTAAGAATTGCTTTGAAGAATTTCAAAGCATCTGTTTTCCACAGAGGCTGCTCTATTTTACATTCCCAACACCAAAGTACGGGATGAGTTCCAACTTCTTCACGTTCTTGTCAACACTTACTATATTCTGCGTGTACGTGCATGTGTGTGTGTCTGTGTGTGTGTGTGTGTGTGTGTGTGTGTGTGTGTGTATGCTGTTTTTGTTTGTTTTTGTTTCTGTTTTGACAGTAGCCATCCCAGTGGGTCTAAATTGATATCTCATTGTGGTTTTGACTTGCATTTTCCTACTGATCAATGATGTTGACCATCTTTTTGTGTGTTCATTAGCTATTTCTGTATCTTCTTTAGGGAAGTGGCCATTTAAGTACTTTGCCCTTTTTTTTTTTTTTTTAAATTTGATTTTTTTGTTGTTGAGTTCCAAGACTTCTTCACGTAGTCTGGGTTTTAATCCCTTTATGGATATATGATTTGCAACATTTTCTACCATTCTGTGGATTGTCTTTTCATTTTGCTGATAGTGTCCTTTTCTACACAAAAGTCTTTAATTTTGATGAAATCCAAATTGCCTAAATTTTGTTGTTGTTGTTGCTTATGCTGTTGGTATCATACCCATGAAACCATTTCCAAATCTAGTGTCATGAAATTTTCCCCTTAGGTTTCTAAGATATTAATAGTTTGCTTTTATATTTAGGCCTTTCATCCATTTTTAGTTAATATTTGTATATGGTATAAGATAAAGATCCAACTTTATATCTTTGCTTATGTATATGCAGCTTCCCAACATTGTTTGTTGAAAGGCTATCTTTTCCCTATTGAATGGTCTTGGCACCCTTGTTGAAAATCAGGTAACCATAAATGTGAGGATTTATTTCTGAACTCTCAATTCTATTCCACTGGTCTACATATCAGTCTTTATGCCAGTACCACACTATTTTGTATTTACTGTTTAGTATACAACTAAAAAGAACAGTTATGTAATTTACCCAAGATGCCTGAAATGCAATGGGATAATGGGAAGAGGGCATTGGCAGTATGGTAAAAGGCAGTGATCTGAAAAAATAAAAAGTTATTTTAAAAACTAAAAATTAATACCCCAACAGGTTGAAACTATTTGTATTGGTTGGCTTTTCTACTTTGAAACTACAAATCAAACAAGCATAAACCTTAAGGTTAGGTTGGATGATCATTGACTGTTCTAAGCTACACTGACTCAGGTGTGGTGACTCGACTCCATGTATCTCTCTCATCCTTCTCTTAAGACCAGAAGCCTAAGCGTGATCTTCTCATGGGTTTGCCAGAACCATAAAAGGGCAAATAGAACAAAGGAGCCTCTTAAGGCATTAGGCTTAGAACTATCACACTGCCATTTCTGCCTCGTTCTGTTGGCCACAGCTTATCTCATGGCTGGACCCATTGCTAGGGGTAGAAGAATATGCTCTTTTAACTGGAAGAGTGAAAAGTAAGTCATATGGCAAAGGAGTGTATTTAAGTCACTTAGACAAAAGTCCTTGATAGTTTTAAAGTGAAAAATTAACTTCTCTTGTTATTATTTATATTTCACTTATGACTTTCTTTTATGAGAAAATAGAGAATAAAATCTAATTTAAAGGAGAAAGCTGGGGAGGTGATGGAATCAAAAAAAGATAAAAGATATACTTTTTTTTCCCTTTGTTAGATGTTTGGATTCATTTTCATTAAATGTATGAGTGCTGCTACTTCAATACCTGCATGTCTGGTTTCCTTAGCGTGAGCTACTTGAGGCCAGGTGTCTTATTATCATAAAAAGTACTACCACTAATGAGCAATATTTATAAAGAACTTACTATGTGCCAGATTCTGTATTCAATGCAGTACAAACACTGTTCTGCTTCATTCTCAAAACAGTGATCTTAAGTAAATAACAGAGTCCTCATTTCACAGATGAGAGAATTATGGCACAGAGAAATTTAATTACTGGACAAATTCATACAAACTTTACTTGATACCTAATCTGAATAGTAGACCCATAAGTGCAAATGAGGGCAGGACTAACATGATACAGACACATGGGGCATGATTTTTGCCAACTCTCTTAAAGTAAATTTTCCAAAAGGAAAAAAAAAATACATTTGTCAGAAATACTGTAGCAAAAATTAAATCAAAGCAACCATAAAGTGAAATAATTAATTCAGTTTGAACCTCATCATTGTAAAGAATTCACACATTATCATTGGCATAAAAGTAATCCATTGGTATAAAAGTAAAATAAGGGCAGACCATAAATTCTCTTGGAGAGATCTACTGCCCACTTCTCAAGTTTTTCTTTGCATTTTTTTTGTTTGTTTTCACCTAAACTTTGTGTGCTTGGTAAATTTGGGTGCTTGGTAAATGAATAAATGTTATAAATAATTTAAATGATGAAAACAGACTTCATTGAGGTATACAAAACACCTCTTATGAGCTAAAGTTCTTATATTTTCTTTCACTAAAACAAGATTACACTAGCTTCTCATTGAGTTATAATTAAGTCTCTGGGTCCAGAGGTATCCTGTTTTGCCTTGGTCCATGAACTTATGCTAAAAAAAGTGGGGTGGGGGAGAGAAGAAGATGAAGAAGGTTCTGTGGGTTCTGTGACCATTTTTACACAGCCTACATTTATTTGGATTCAGAATAAGATACAGGAATTTTAACATTTATTATGAAAATAATATGGTGGCATAGAATAAGATGGTCTGAATGAGTAATTTCATATGGCCGGAACACTGTGCAAATTTAAATGATATTAATGCTTTCATTTCTTCATAGTCAATATTTGCATTTCTTAATAGTGAAAATCTGCTTAAAAAAATCAAATGAATCATGATCCTCAGGCCATGAGCAATGGGGGATTATTTTAAAAGCAAATTTCAGGCTTAGCTATACATCTCTTGATAGAGGTCAAAATTTTGAACATTGGGATGTTAGAGGTCTAATTCAGCTGTCCATGGTTTCTAACATGTTTGAATGTTAGCAATCATTATACTTGGAACCAATAAGCATCTAGAGCTCTTCTTTTTTTAGAACTGCCTTTGATCTACAGAGGATAAACAGGAGCCTAAGTTAGGCTTTTAACAGGGTTATTTTTATGATGTGACTCATTTACACAGTGATTCTTTCTGAAATGGTGTTCTTCCCCCTTCTCTAAAAAAAATAGTCCCTTTAAAAAAATGAATACAATGGAAATGGAAACTCCTGTAAACACTATTAAAACCTGAAGAAAACATACTGGTAATATCAATTATCATTGCTAAAAGTGATTATGATTACAGTTTTTTGTGAGACCCTATTTTCTGTTGCAAAGGAGTGGAGTACTACCAGAAAACCATACTCTTAGCCACATACAGAACTAGTTAATATTTTTTTCTATGTATTGGAAATCAGTCATTAAATTAATTCCAGAAGAAACATTGATTTTTTTTTTCATTTAAGAATTTTTCTCTGGAGCACAGATAAAGTTAATTTCTCCCCACATCAAAGATGTTTTATTCTTTCTTACAGAATAAAATGTAAAGCCTTTGAAAACTGTTAGTGGCATTGTTTGAAAGGCACAGTGCAGTGCTTCTAACATTCTCTAGGTTAGCAAAGGGAATAAAAAAGCTGGTTAGAACTGTGTTTTAAACAAGGATAAATAGGGTGTAAAAAAAGACCTAAGAAACAGACACCATAAACACAGCATAAATTGTGATAATTATTTTGGCCTTGTTTCTGTGGTTATTCTTCATTCAGAGACATTTGCTAAGTGATAAATAGTAGTGTATAGGAGAAGGGTGTTATTCTTAACAGTAATGAACCATCCAGATTGGGCTTCAGAGCAGCATGTTTTATAAAGTTGAGTGTTAGTGCTTGACTTAGGACAATTCCTAAAGCCTTGCTTGGACTCTTCCTACCCAGATAATTATCATTTCAATCCATTTCATTAGTTAAAATTTTCTATTTCAGGCCCCCCTTATAGAATAACCAAAACACCCAAAATATCTGTACTAATTCACCCTCTATTCCTTTATCTGCTCCTGCACAATTTGATGGACTTATCACTGATGTATATTCTGTCTGTGCTGGTAGTGCCAACTTCATATAATTTAATTTGGGTTTCAGGGATATAATTTTATGTTCAAATCCTATTTAAACAAACAAACAAACAAACAAACAAACAAAAAACTTGAATGATTTGAATTGCCTCAAAGCCCAAATTTTTTAGCATGATCTTCTAAAACAGTTTCACATAGTACATGGAAAGTGCTTTCACACTGGAGATGTTCTGCAGGCCCTCCCACCCACAGGTGCCACATAAAATGTCACATCTTTTCTGAAGACCTTCCTGGTGTTCCTGGGTAGAATTTGCCACTCCACGCCATATCTTTTGTTCTCTGTATGCTAAGGATGGAATTATCATGGAATACTTACTTATTTATGGATTGTATGTTTCCTACTAGATATTGTGCAACCCTTCAGAGTATGGATTACATAATGTTCATTCTTATCTCTCATGATTGTCCCAAGTAAATACATGTTTATTAGTGGAAATAGTGCTTAAATAGTTACTGAGTCTAAGTGTATGTTTGGTTTTGTTCATTTGTTTTTATATCTCTCTCCAGCCCTTAGACTAGGTTCTTAGGGGTCAGAATCCATATATATATTGTGTTCACCACTGTGAACCAAAGCCTGATAATGGCTTTTGATGTTTAAGAGTTTGTGAACATCAAATTCTTTAACTCAAAAGAAAGAACTTCTACCGATAAATATTTTGGTGTCATGAAAAAGATGGTTTTAAGATATAGCTGTAATTTTCAAAATGTGGGTTGTGGCTCATATTTACTTTATATGCTATCAATTTAGTTGACTGTAACCACCACTTCAGACAAAGAAAACTGACATTGGATTGTATGAGTTTTCTACTGCTGCATAACAGATTACAAATTTAGCAGCTTAAAACAACATTAATTTATTATATCGCAGCAGATTGGGTATTGGGGTGCAGGTTAGCTGGAACCTCTGCTCAGGGTCTCACAGGCTGCTGTAACTGTGTGTGGGGACTGGGTCTTACTGTAACTGTGTGTGGGGACTAGTCTCAGGATTCTCTTTTGTGATATTGTGATTTGTAATAAGAAATACATATGTGGTCTCTGTTTGATTTCTGGTAGAGTTCCTGAAACTCTTGGAATTCCCTAAGTGATGAGAACACACAGGTAGTTTTTGTTATGTTAATGGATGAGTTTTTGGACTGCACCTAAGAGTGGGGGCTGGTTGCCAGTAGAACCAAGTTAGAACTTTCAGCCTTGGGCAGTTAGAACTGCCTGACCCCTGAGGATGAAAGAGAGGTTAGAGGTTGAATCAGTTGCCACTTGCCAATCATTTATCAATCATGTCTGTGTAATGAAGCCTCTATAAAACCCCAAAGGTCTCGGTTCAGGGATCTTCTGGGTTGGTGAATATGTTGAGATTCTCAAGGAGTGGTATGGTATACCTGCAAAGGGTTATGGAAGCTCTGCACCCTTTCCCTATACCTTGCCCTGTGCATCTTATCTATTTCTGAATTATATCTTTTTATGGTAACTGATAATTAGTGAAAAAACAAGTTTCTTGAGTTCTGTGAACAGCTCTAGCAAATTAATTAAACCCACGGAAGGGACTGTGGGAAACTCACCTTTAAAGCCAGTCAGTCAGAAATACAGGTAACATCTTGGAGTTGTGACTGGTATCTGCAGCCCACAGAGGGGATTGTGGGAATCTCCAGTTTCTAGCGGGTTAGTCAGAAGCACAAGTGATTACTGGGTTTCCAGTTTGCATCTGAAGTGTGTGTGAGGACAGGGTGGGGAGGCAGTCTTGTAGGACTAAACCCTTAACCTGTGGAATCTGATGCTATCTCCAGGTAGACAGTGTGATAATTGAGTTAAATTGTGGGGCAGGTAGCTAGTGTCCAGAGAATTGTTTGGTGATGTGGGAGAAACTTTCCCATCTCATGCTGGAATTATTACCAGAACCTTTTATGTTCCAACATCCTCTACTTTCCCAAGTCTCTGACTTCTTGACCCTCTTTTAAAGCAATCATCTGATTAAGTCAGGCTCACCCAGCATAATCTCCCTTCTGATTAACTTAAATTCAGCTGATTAGGGACAAGACACTTTTAGTACAGCTGAGAAATGTCTTTACCTTTTCATATACTGGAACCTAATCAAGGAGTTGCATCTTATCCACAGGCATTGCCCCTACTGAGGGCAGGGGATTACATAAGACCATGACTCATTGAAGTCATTTCAGAATTTTGCCTGTCATATTGCTTTAATAATATGTGTGTTTTTACATGTACAGGCTTATTGTTTAGATATGTGTATGTCTGTGAAGATAGTGGGTCATAATGCAAAATCCATTTTGCAATGGGTCACATCCAAAAAATTTGAAAATCACTGGCTATAGGATAAATTTACAATGCTTCTCATATTCCCAAAAGTAAGGAAATGATTACTCCAACCATAAACAATGCTAAACAGCTTTAGAAATCCTTTTTTTGCTATTCATTACTGACTATTGTAATTTTTTCATCCATTCATTCAATTAATCAATCATTATTGACTATTATCTCATTATTAACGCATCTTTGCATTAAGAAACAAAGACCATAAATGCCTTGAGATTAGCAGTCATGATGGAAGATACTATGTATACGTAAATAAAAGACCAATGTAATACCAGATAGGAAGTGGGGGGAAAACTGTTAGAGAATTTTGAAAACAAAGGTAAAAGTTTATATTTTGAAGAAGTTTTAGTATTATTATGTATGCTGAAGGACAATGTTTCTTTTCCCGTTTTCTAAAACTCAACTTCATAGCTCAATAATAAAGAGAAATAAGACAAGTAATTAAAAAGAGAAGAAAGGAAAAGATTAAAGAAGAACTTATAAAGGAGCCTAGATATGAAATAGGATTCTCACGTATTTTAAAGAAATAATATAATTCTACTCAGCAATTAAAATAAAGAAATTAAAGAACACTTCTAATATCGTATCTTATATTTTTTATAGTTTTATTACTCGCCTCAAGTCCCTTCAAGTCTCAGGAATGGAGTGAGAGAGCACCCATTCAGATTACCGTTGATAAGGCTTGTGAGTCTTTTCATTTGCTGAGTTCACATTTGGTTTGGCACAAGCTGTGAAAACCCCCAAATCAAGCACAAACCCTGCTCTCATCTGTCTCTGCCACCAAGCAGAAGCCAGTGGCAATGAGGAGATCATACACATTACGCTTTGATTGTTATTTGGACCTGCAGACTTTCCAAATTGCTCATAAATGAATGTCAATTCTCCTAAACGAAAGCATATTTTGATTAGCTAATTTTATTGCAACACACTATCCATTGTTAATTCACTGGAATACCATTGTACTTTAAAGCCTAGGTCAAAATTTTAAAGCCTCTGTCTCATTTTCTAATATACATCTATGAAAAGGGTTTCTCTGTTTCTAACATTGAGGTATAGGTATTGTGGGCTGTGCAAAGAAATGTTCTTCCTTAGTATCTTGAGACTTTCTGTTTCCAAATGAACTCAGATTCAAGGTTAACCCACAAGAATAATTTCCTGGGCAGTTAGATGAGGATATATTCAGTTTAATGATTGTGAACCAATTGTCAGAGGACTGGCTGTCCACAATTGTCATAAAGTACCCTCTATTTCTTTATTGCCTTAAAATTTCTGTCTAGGCCATTGTCTTCCATGATCCTTTAATATTTCTTCCTTAATATCGATAGTATTGTTCTTGTAAAGATCTCAAAGAACTTAATGAATGTGTCTCATTACTCTTTTATTAATGTTGATTAGATTTATGGATTTATGGATTCATAATTTGGGCTCATGAAAGATTTGTTCTCAGTGAGACACAAAGCCCAAGAGATAAATTAACCCCCCCCCCATCCTCATTCTTCCTTCACGTTCCAACTCTATTAGAAAAAATAAGCATGGAATGCAAAACAAAAGAAAAAATTATAGTTGTCATTAATTGATTGTTTTTCAGCATTCATGTGCAGTGTATAATTATCAAAATTATGTTAAAATCCATAATTTTATATGAAGTGAAAAAGAAAGTGAAGCTCCATCTAGAAGGTAATCTAAACACTATAAACTCTATTAAATCTAACAAAGTACCTAGAATGACAACCTTGAAGTACTTGAGTCAAACCCTTTATCTCCTGTCCATGAGTTCTGTAAAGATAGCTAAAAATAAATTGTTTACTCATTTTCCTGTAATCGAGATTTCAGTTCTCTATTTGCACAGCTTTCTTAGTGATGTTGCAGCTATTTCCACTTCTGTGTGTATTAATGCAAAAAGAGTTCAAGGGTAGATGTCCTTCAGATAATTCAAAATACACGTTATAGTAGCAAAAGTTCAGTTTCAATTGAATAACCTGCACTTAGCACAGAATGACATTTAATTTAGATGTTCAGTAGTATAGATTATTGGTCCTGGGGGTTATACCTTGGCCAGTAATGAGTGCAAAAGTGACATATGACTGATGTTATTGTTTGCAAATTATTATACTGCTAGTGAAGGTAACTATTAAAGATAATCAAATATAGCACAACTGTATAGTGAAATCATTACTTTCTGCAAATATCTTGTGATTTATTCAAAAGCTTTTGCATTATGAAGCACCAAAGAATTTGAGAGACTACCCACCATAATCCAAGAAGGTTGTGACCTGATAGATTAAATGGAATGATGAGTTTCTGTTGTCACAATGACGCTGCCTTGAAGAAACAGCCTTGGCAGTACAAGGTTAGCTTGATGGGATTAAAGCAATGAATGGATTTACATAACATTTGAAACGTTTGGTATATGATCTTCTTTGTCAAGTAAAATATTGATTTAGCAGAGATGGATTTGCTGTTGAAAACATTCATTTCTGGTGTAGAATAAAATTTTGAAAAACATTTATCTTATTAATAGCTCTTACTCTCCAAATATTTTTTAATGGCAGTTTCTCTTTGGCTGGACCACACTTGCGGCAATATCTGGGCTCCTACTGTATTCAAATTCCTTATGATGATCATATTCTCTTACTACTCCTCATTTCTTCTCCCTGAGATCCAGAGAATAACTTAGCAAAGATGGTGATTAGCAACTTTAAAAGTGATATCAGGCTTTCAGATATTCTTTTCTAGTGTAACTGAGCTCTTGTCTGAGGTTCATCAAGACTGAGTAGCCTAACTCATCAAAAGAGTTAAAAAAGAAAAAAATCAAATGCCTCCAGTTCCCCAGTCCACCATTTCACTGGAAGAATTAATGTCATATTTAAATTTTCAGTTTTCTGAAGAAGCCCTTTCATTGTTCTCCATCCTACCACAGTGCTGAGTTTGTATTTAAATGTTTCATTTTGTGCATTTCAAACTGTCAGGCTGAAGAAATACCAATAAGTGTGTTAGGTTTAGATAATCGAAAATTCCCTTTACTCAGCTTCTTAGTCTATATTTATCTGTCTGGCTGTGAAATCTATTCCAAGAGTATTCATCTACCACCCAAATCTATTCACCAAGCATCAAGACTCATCAGTGAGATGGAATAATGCCATTTAATTAGTCTTTGATATACAGCTTAATTAGGTCTTAATAAGGGGTAGTGCATCCTAAAATCAATTATCTTGCTCTTTTTAATAAGAGCAACTAATTAGTAGGAAAATCACCACAGTTCTCTTTTTATCCTGAAGCTTTCCATGGTGCTAGGAAGAAGGTTATGAAGAATAAAAAAAAAAAAAAAAACAAAAAAAAAAACCTCCAAAATATTTAGAAGAAATGTCATATTGAATGTAAAAGGATATATTCAAAATAGTTGCAATAGGTTAGAAATATATTATAGAGAATGCAATGCTACCAATTCAGCATCTGCATATTTCATGGGTTTTTTGGGGGGTTTTGGGGGGGGTAGTTCTTGCAATAAAGAAAAGTTAAGTACCTTCCTATCTGTATGTCTAGCGCCTCCCTTAGCATTATTAAGTGTCCTAGATGCAAATATGTCTTCACTGATTAGGGTGCCACATTTTCAATGAATCATCTTGATTTAACTGGTGACCCTTTTGATCTACCTTAGGAAGTGCCCCCATGATCTGCTGAAGAGAATTACTACTTGAGTGGCTCTGAGTTCTAAGTGGTCTTAGGATTTTTCTGTTCATATTTTGTTTGTTTTACACAATATAGTAGATTACATATACTTAGTGTGAAAAATAAGGATTGCCTTCTCATGATACTCATAAATATACTCAGCACATATTTATTCAACTTCTATGAAGTAGGTACTACTCAAGCCACTGAGATTTGGATATGAATAATATAGACAAGGTCTTTGCTTTCAAAAAAGCACTAACATTTTAATGAAATGAAATAGAGAGGAAATGAACACAAAAACATGTAAGGGAATTTCAGAGAATGGCCTGTAAATGCAATCAAGTATGGTACTGTGGTAGAGAGTAACTGGGGACCAGAAATTGCTTCAGATGGGAAGGTCAAGGAAAGGGTCTCTGAAGAGGTATGTTTAAGCTGAGACCAGAAGGAAGAGAAGGAGATGGTCAGGGGTAGGTCTAATAGAAGAGCAAAAGTAAAGGCCCTGAGTCAGGGAAAAACTTGTTATATTTGAACAAGAATGGCACTGTCCCTGGATATCAATAATAGAAGAGAGGAGGGGTAAAAAATGAGGTCATACAGAAGTTGTGAATGAGATCAGGCTGGACCTGGTAAACTATGGCAAAGATTTTCTATGTTATTCTGAGTACAGTACGAATGTGTTTATTTAGGGAATAGTGCGAATGACCTAACTTACAGATTTTCAGTCAGAATGAATATTAATTATAGAATCTAGATGGTGAGTATATAGGTTTTTACCATAGAGTGTCTTCACCTTTTCTATATATTTGCAAACTTTCATGATCAAATGCTGAGAAAAAAGTCAATATGGCTATTGAGATGGAAGAATTAGAATCATGGAGTGATCAAGCATCAGATGATGTTAGTTTAAATTAGGATTTCAGTGGGAGAAGTAGAAAGCGAGACCCACTTCCCCCAAATGAGATATAGTATTATATCTATATACTGTATACTATATACTATATACTATATACTATATACTATATACTATATACTATATAGTGA
Source organism: Panthera onca (assembly GCF_046562875.1). Lineage (NCBI taxonomy): Eukaryota > Metazoa > Chordata > Mammalia > Carnivora > Felidae > Panthera > Panthera onca. The sequence continues at coordinate 57,125,400 of NC_138339.1, forward strand.
TTGTATTAAAAATTAAACTCAGATTACGTTGGTCCTCTGGAAAAAAATTGTCTATGATTTTTTTTTTTAAAGAGAGCGTGAAAGCGGGGGGAGGGGTAGAGAGAGAGGGAGACACGGAATCTGAAGCAGGCTCCAGGCTCTGAGCTGTCAACACAGAACCTGATGCAGGACTTGAACCCCCAAGCCGTGAGATCATGATCTGAGCTGAAATCGAATGCCTAACCGACTAAGCCAGGTGCCCCAGTCTAATGATTATTTTATTGCACTTAGAGTAAGTTCTTTCCATGGCTTCAGATCACCCAGCAGAAGAGAAATCCATTAACAATCAGAAATGCCTGCTTTGTCAAATTTGTCAAGAGTTGGAAGAGGACTTCATGGGGATCAGACTGAACCAGTAGAGTGTACTCTTAATTATGCTCCATTACTTATGAACTGAAGCAACACCATACCATCTGTCCAGGTGTATATGACTTGTTTTAATTCAGACATGTTTACAGATACAATAAGGAACTTGGAAGCCAGGTTCAGGTTTTGCTCAATTCCCTTTGGAAAAATCACTTGCCTCAGCAGGAAGCCAGCTTCCAGGAAAGTCCTTCAGAGAATCCATTAATACCAGCTGCTTTCTGCTAACTACTTCCTGGGAACACATAGTTCATAAGAGGAACAACAAATGAGGGACGTTTTTGAGGAGCCTCTTAAGCTCAAGAAGGTAAAGTTTACGGACTTTCTGCTTGGCCCCAACCATAGTCATGTACAATTGGTACTTAGCAACAACTCTGTGATGAGAAGGGCATCTGTACCAGGGAGAGCACATACGTTAACAGGTGTTTTTTTTTGTTGTTTTGTTTTGTTTTGTTTGGGTTTTTTTTTTTGGTGCTAAGAGCTGTAAGCCTCCTCTCACTCTTGCTTGCCTCAGCAGTATACAGTCAAAAGATGTGGTAATATACATACAACTTGGGTATATGTCACATTTGAGGAGCACTTACTGGACTAAGTCCTTCTGTAAATTTAACCTATATTTTTACATTGAGCACTTTCAGAGAACATAATGAATTATCTTTCAGACCTCATTAGATCTTACCCGGGAGATTTAAGAAAGCAAAAAGCTAAAAGTAGGCGTGTTATGTCATAAAGGAAGTGCTGTAGCTTTAGTTGGATGCTCAGAGTTCAAGGGACTGTGTCACAGTGATGAACAGGTGTGTTCTTGCTTCATTCTCTGTCACTTAACACTGCATTACCGCCTCTTTTTGTCCTGCCTTCCCATAGTAGTGATCACAGCTTACCACCATTATTTAACATGTCTTACATGCTCTATGCCTCTTTGTTTTTCTTCTCAGTGTGTTAGTCAAGCTTTTTTGAGGGAAGAATTGTTCTGAAAAGCCAATTCCCCTCCTGAGGCCTAGTAAATTGTTGCCTTCCTTTGATAGCTAATCCTGATTCAAATGTTGATCCTGATAGTTCAAGTCTCAGCTTAACATGCATGTGAGTAGTAGCTGCTGAATGGGAAAAGCAATAGAACCACTGTGAGACAGACTAAATCAGAGGTGCCACAGAATAGAAGAACAGATGTTTTGGTCTCACTTAATCCAAACACAATGGGATCTGGGGAGGGAAAGTGAGTAGGAAGGAAAGGAGAGCCTATTGTTGACAGAAATGGGTAAACTGCTCCAAGTCTTTCCAGTGAAAAGATTGGATTGAACATGGCATTTATACATTCAGAAGGAACTAAATGTCTGAACTAATCAACAGCAAAGGATTTAGGGAGAATTCTTGATAGGGTTTTCAAATTATAAGATTATCAGAATGAGGTTTACAACTAACAAGTTAAGGTTTATTAGTATTCTGCCAACACACAAGTTATACTCAAGTTTAGGGCCTCACTACAGGGCTCAGCTCCATAAAGCATTGACTAAAAGAAGGATAGATGAATTGATAAGCACAGAGGTGAAGGAAGGCCCTCATAATAGAATGAGTGAACACAATTTCTGACCCTAAAATACTATTATTGTTACATTTAGATATGAAAATCAAAGCTGCATTTCATTATTGTAGCCATATGCAGGAAACCAAGATTCATGCCAAAAGTCTCCAACCTCATCTCTTCCCAGGCATCTCGGTGAAATGTCACATTTGCTTTGTCCAGAGTGAGCCAAGGAACTGTTAATACTGGAAACTCTGGATAATAAACACACATCAACTGCATGGAGAAACTTGGCTCTAACTGCAAACTCTTAGAGGCATTCAGTTGACTAAGGCCTTAACAGTTGGCTCTGGCTTACTGCTGACTCTCTTTCTAAAGTCCAGTACTCATCCTCCACAGAAACCTCAATTGGTGCCTACTTCACACCAGCTACCGCGTTACTGCAAGCTTTCATAATCATTGTTTTTACACTGAATTGTTGTTATGTCTGCATGTCTTGTCTTTGATAATCGGTGCATAGAAGGTACAGTTAAATATAAAGAACTGGCTGCAGTATTTCAGATTCACGCTTGGCATTTTCCTTGCTTTGTTTAAGTTCTCTGAGCCTCAGGGATTGTGGTGAGGAATGGAAAGATACTTCCAAAACTCTTGGGATGTTTAGCAATAGTAAGCCCGCAAATGTTTATTGTCATTGTTTTAAGGTTTAAAGAATATTTTCCCTCTCTTGCATTATTCTATAATTGAGTATAATGTTAAGGACTCAGGTGTTCCCGCCCATTTTGTGTTTCCTGTAGAAAAGTTTTTTTTTTTCTTCTTTCTGTTATCTTTCTTTATAAATTGTGCTCTTTTGACACACATATATTTTTTTCATTGCCCACACATAAACCCTGGAAGTTAATACACAGTAGTCTTTTTGCTAAAACCTCTTCCCACCCCCCCCATACCAGGTTGTTACAATGAGACCTGTTATTATTATGTCTCCCTACAAATGAGTAAATTAATGCATCATGATAGCGTTTAAGTCCAACAAATTTTTCCATATGACCAATAACAAAATTGTCTTAGGTATCTGTTTTGGCCTCTGTGAATTCTCAAATGACATAATTCAATGCAAGAGTAGAGTAGGTATTGATTACAATAATGATAGGAAGCACAAGAATGCCTCTGCCATTGCTTTATGTCCTTCTGTGCAGAGATGTATGTAGGTTAGAGGCAAAGGGAAGTCTGTTTCTCTATATGGCTCACTTCTACATAGTTCATGTAGCCATTTATGGCTTCTTTTGCTATTCTCTTTAATTGATTCCTTATTCAGCAAATAGAAGCAAGACACAATTAACCTTGTGAATAGTTCTTTAGGGGGGTACATATTCAGATTTGATTGGGTCTCAGTTGGGTCACTCTCATTGACCTGAAGGTCAAAAAAAGAACATGCTCGCTGCTTTTGGGTAAGTAATATTGAATTAAATCTCTTCAGAGACTAGTTTTAAGCCTGGAAAAGTCTTCTGGCTTAAACAGCAAGAGATAATTGGAGTGTCTAGTGGCATCAAGTGAGTGCAAATTAATATTTCGGTGTGTTTGCTTGCTATATGTTTTTAAAGGACTCCCATTGAAAGTGAGTTTAGTTTACATACAAGCCTCACAGTTATCTATTGAGAACAGTAGCAAGTAGCAGTTATAGCACTAATTACTGGACAGCCATTCTTTCAGGATATGAAGATCAGGTCATGTTTTCCTGACACATTAAACAAATATCTACATGAGTCAGGGTGTTTCAAAAGTTAAGTGTCTTCTGAAGACGTATATTTAATTACAATTCCATAGAGCAGTGTTCCTGTTTTTCTCTTGGTTTGAGATAAAGATATCCTCTTCTCTTGCTAAAGAATGAGTTATGAAATTTGGGGTTTGGAGGGCAAATAAATTAAGGGCAAGAGGAATCCTTGTGAAATCTTGGCATACAAATGTCTGTGAAACTACTCTAAATTGGAATGACTTTTACGAAGTTTTTAGTCCCATAGCCACGCACATTGTCTTTTCTGTACTCCGATTCTCCTAACTTGAAGAATGGTTTCAATTTATTTAAAAAAATAGTTTCTCTGTTCATTTTCTGACCCCAGCACATATTTTAACTTTAAAATATCTCTATTCCTCAAGGTAACACTGTAGATACACAGCACTCAGAAAGGACCATCTCTAATTAGATTTATTTTCTTATATACCAAACTGTAACTATGGGGCTTCATTTTTATATAGTTTTAAAAGTGGAATATTTGGTCCTCAGGTGTGTTTTATCCATTAATTCCGGGGTTTTTAGGGCCTGTGACCTTATTGAGTGACTTAAAAAATGCTTAGAACATATATATATATATACATATATATATATATATATATATATATATATATATATGTATATATATGTCTTCATATGTGTGTGTATATATATATATATATATATATATATGTCTTCAATAGGGAAAAGAAAAAAAAACACTGAATTTGAGATCAATGCATGTTTAATTCAGTGTTCACAACATAGCATATAAATTCTATTAGTTGTTAAGTTTAATATCAACAAAGTTTCCAAACATTTAAATCAATTTGCAAATTAGATAGCCTTGCTTTATAAGAATTTCTGGTGTGTACCATGACTGTTGAGGAATCACTGCCAATTATAAATTAAGGCAGTGACACATAACCAAATAGTTTCCAAAACAAATAATAACTCTTCACTAATTTAAAATCATTTTAATGTCAAACACACATGTATGTTAACATTTTTAATATGAAATCAGAAAGTGCCTCCAAAAATAAAAGCAACTTGAAGATCTAAGGAATGGAGATCTAACATCTAAGTGGCCCTCTTGGCTCTCAGCAAATGAAGATATTTTCTACCTGCCTCTTATCATAAAATGCATGTGTTCAGAATTGAAAACAGAATCTTAAAGAGATATTGGCACACATGTGTTCATAGCAATAATATTCAAAATAGGCAAGAGGTGGAAGCAACCCAAATGTCTATTAATGGATAAAAGGTTAAGTTTTTGGGCCCTTAATCTGTTCCTAGGATTGTGCCATATATAGAAATACTTTGATGAACATAGTTTTTGTCTTGTATTCATACCACTTTTTCCATTATAGTGGGAAAGAAAAAAATTATATACACAAACACACACATATGCATACATATATATGAACACATATATGTATACATATATATTTCTCAAACTTCAGTAATTTAAAACCCATTACATTAAAAAGAAATGAAAAGTTTGACATAAATTAATTTTGTATAATTTTAATCAAATATGTACATTAGTAAAACCTGACTGAACAAATATTACTTCACTTTTGGACAATTATAAAGAAAGCAAAATTATAAATGACACTATTCTTCTATTACTTTTATTTCCTTTAAATATGTGAATGCTTTTTTGTATGGCAATGTAGAGACATTTGTTAGGTCTTCACTTGGAAGACATCATTTTTAAATTGTTTTCCCCATGTTATTTTCTTTAGCACACAACAATAAAAATAGTACAATATGTCCACATGATTAAAAATGTAAATGCAAACCTCAACGTTTAAATAGTACCAGAGTACTTAGTTATAAATACTCAACTAGATGATCTAAAAATACATACATAAAATATTTTAGATTATTAATGAAACAAAAACAAACTTAAAACATTTTCAAAAATAATTCAAAGGCACCCTCTGAGAATACAAGGGGAACCCCAGTTTGGGAAAACCTAAGTTAAAACAATGTGAGAAGAGGTATACTAGAAATATATACAAAGTGATATTGGGATATGAGAGGATAATTTACTCTGCTAAAGGGCATCAAGGAAGGCTTCAGAGAGAAAGTGTCAATTAACATTTAAATTGGACCTTGTTAGCTGAGTATGAAATGCCAATGGGGTAAATGTGTGTGTGTTGCCAGAGAAACAAATTCCAACAGAGTAACTTTAGCAAAGACCAAGGCATGAGACAGAATGTGGTACATCTGAGGAAGCAACATGTAGTATATTTCGGAGTATAGCGGAAGATAGAATTAGAAAGGTATAGGGGGCAAATTTATAAAGACTTTGATGCCATACTTAAGTATTTTGCACTTTATTTAATAGGAATGTGGCACTATCAAAGACTATTAAATTGCAAAGAAAAGGTTGATTATATTTGTGGTTTAGAAATATACTGAAAAAGAACTATATAGGGACAGGTTTTGTAGCAAGAAAATAATAACTGCCACCAGGAGCTACAAATAAACCTAAAACATTTGTCAAGGCTTATGATAAATTAACTTAAAAGCAACTATTTTGTTTAAGGTGGAGGAAACACTGATTTTTTTTTCTTAAGGAGGGACCAAAATTATAAAAAGAGATTTGTATACTACTGTTATCTAGTTTTTGAAATACAGTAAATACCACAAAACCTTTTAAAATAAATAGCTGGAGTTTCCAAATAAAAGGACTAAGAGGACGTCTTCTTATGTTTGTAAATATTTTTCGAGTGGGAGCAGGTCACTGAATTACAGATGTGGGAGAGATGAGGAACCCAATATTTTAAAACTCCCAATGCTGTGTTTTTCCCACTGAGAATGATTCATGCTTCCTTCAAGAATAGAAGTGAGAAGATATATCTTTTTGTGATAAGCCAAGTTGAGAAAAGGGCAGGCATGGGGATTTAGGTACAGGTCATAATAGATTGATTTTGGTTACAACATGAATTGGAAAGAGAATAGATGAAAGAAAAATTCTCATACATTCTTTCATGTAAAAGACATCACTTAGTCATTAAAAACCTGTTGCTAGCCTAACTTCCTTGATATCTACAGATGAGTGAAATTCATTATTTCAAAAATTGAACTCTTAAAGTTCCCTTCCTCAAACATTGACCCTGTTTTTGAATTTTACTTTTAATAAATGGCATGCTTATTCCCCCATTGACACTCCCTCCTGGTTGCTGAAACTATAACTCTGATAGTCCTCTAGAATCTGCCTTTTCCCAAATTTTCTTGCCCAATTTCCTGGCTTCCATATTTATAGAATTCATCCATTCTGCTCTATGGTAACCACAAACAACTCCCTCCATTTAATTTCTTCTTATCTCTAGCCTCTATTCTTGCAATATTCTTATCTCTGATGTTTCCTACTTCTCAATACATCTTTCACAAATCTACCGTAATAATACGTTGACCTAAATATAATCAATCCTTTGTAGTACATTGGGCCAGTATGGTTTCAGTTCCATGGAGTGATGTAATGCATTCAATATCAAGCATGACATTTGCAGGCTGAGAATCATGAGACAATGTCATTTAGCCTTTGTGTCTGTTTCTTTCAGAGTAAAGCTGTGAAGATTAAATAACATTGAGAACAATACCAGGTAATAGTGAATGGTCAGCAGTATTGCTATGTGCTTTGTTATGTATGTATGTATGTATGTATGTATGTATGTATGTATGAATGTATTTCATCTCCTTTTCTCCATCTCAGGAGAATCCAACATGGTAATCAAGGCTTTTTGTAATCTAGCCATTGTGTCCCTCTCCAGTCACATCTTTCTCCTAGGATCTTTGGAACTTTGGGCTTCAGAGATAGAGACCCTTTTCCCTGAATGAACCATGGTTACTCAGCTCTCTATGCCCTTGCACATGCTGTTCTCTTTGAGTTTAATACCTTTTTTTCCTTGTCAAAATAATTTAATTTCTGATGCCCTTCTTTGTTCATATTAAGTTCTTGGAGAGCAGTCTCCCAGCCCTAGAAGAACATCATGGCCCTAATCTTGTACTCCTGCAACACTATACATACCTCCATCATGACAGTTATTTCACTGTTTGATTGCTTATCTGTCTAATCAACCAAGCTGAACTCCCTAATGCCAAGACTCTAGGTCTTAGTCATGTCTAAAATTTCAGAATTCAGGCCAAATATATCTTTAATGCCTTCATAATAAGGCATGAATTATGTTAATAGCCTTCGGAAATTTCAGGAGAGCCTCAGAAGTCTGTCTGTGGAAAATAAACCCATTTATTACTCATTTATGTGAATTGTGAATTATAAAATTGGAGAATATGTATCAACTATTTAAAATTAACCCCATTATTTTAATATTTTAGCTATTTTTCAGTTTAAGACTTCAAGTTGCTCACTGGACACACTTGGTAGCTTTCATAGTTAAATATAATTGACAAAGTATATAGTTTTTAAATGATAAAAGATAGACACAGATTTCAAAAGAATAGTGGCCATGAACTATTTGAACACAAAGGAAATTTTGACCAGAAGTCTCTTGGAGGCCACCTAGAGAAACCAAAATGTTCTGGTAACTGGAACAACTGAGATTAAGTAAACTAATTCCATGGATCTCTTTTCTCAAAATGGTCTATTATTGCTTTGGTTCAGTTGACAAAATAAGTTTTAGTTTCAAAGAAAGGATTGTATTGATATTAGCAGGGAAAACAGTTGGGAGTTGTAATTAGATTGTGGAGAAGAAAATATTATGATAATGCATCTTTTGTTATATAGTATATTAGAGCTCTATTTTCCATTTTTCAATTCTTCATGGGTTATCAATTTTTTCCTTAGCTTTCTCCATTTCTACAATATTCAGGGAAGTCCCCCAAAACAATCCATCCTCTGAGGAATTTATATTGTTCCAAAATAAAAGGTTCTCAGTTAAACCTGGGACACTGGCAGTGCTTCACAGTCCGAAACGAATTCCTAAGGAAATGCTGAAATCATTTTTGACCTCCTAAAGAGGATATGGCATGAAATGTGCATTCAATCCTTTCTCTAGGGAAATAATTTAGCATGGAATCTTATATATTTATTATCCTAGGAATCTGCAGTTTCTCTCTTTGTCATTCTTTGTGTGTTTCTGTCTCTTTGTTATATATGTGTGTGTGTGTATGTGTGTGTGTATACACACATATAAATATATGAGAGAGAGACAGAGATGAAATATTGTATAATCTTAAAACCATCCTCTGTATCATGTGCTACAGTGAAGATATACCCATCTGTCCCTGAAAGACTAGACAGGTGATTCAGCCTGGCCAGGTACAACATCAAAATCTACTAACTCCACATATTTTTAACCACTTTGCTTAGTAAGAATAACATCAGTCTGGAGGAGATTCAAGACATCAGTCTTGAATTTTCAATTATATGAGCCAATAATTTTGGGTTTTCTGTTGCTTATGGGAAAAGGAATCCATACTGATAAATGAGTATTAAGTAGTTTCCCATGGGTTCCAAAGGCTTGTAACATCAGTAAGAGGCCCTCAAAGAGATTTAAAACATAGATTCTCAGTCCCCAAACAGAGACTTTGGTTCATTTGGGAGGGGAGAGAGGAAGAGAGAAACACACTGGATTCTAGATTTTTAATAAGCATCTTCAATTATTCTAGTGTGGATAGTCTACATACAACATACTGGAAAAGCTAATATAATGATTACCTATTTTCTTTTTCAAAATTGTCCAAAGGCTCTGCTGAGAGAATATTTTAGACCAATATCAAACCCAAAATGAAAAACAACTTGAATTTATATTCCTTAATCATTTACCTTTATTTTTTTTAATTTTTACATAAATATGTATTTATTTTGAGAGAGAGGAGTGGGGAGGGGCAAAGAGAGAGCGAGAGAGAGAATTTCAAGCAGGCTCTGCTCTGTCGGTTCATCTCTGTCATGACCTGACCCAAAATCGAGAGTCTGACACTCAACTGGCAGAACCACTCAGGCTCTCCTCATTTACCTTTTAAATCTCTACCCTTTTCTTTGCTTTAACATCATCCCAACCACAAGGGTCCTGGGATAAACTTTTACAATATCAATAGCTCTACTGTAAGTTCTGAAAAATTAGCTGTACTTCTACCTTAAAATAATTTAAGACTTAAAGGTTATTTATTACTATTGTTTGGAAACATGAAAAACAATTTGTTAATTTACTCTCAGTTAAAATTTTATATGAACTACAATAATCAGGTCATATGGTACATTCCTTGTTCAGTTATCAAAGCCAAAGAAAATTTTACTGTCCAATGTTCTTGAGACAAGACTCAGATGAAAGAGTTTAAAAATCTGTTTGTTTGTTTGTTTGGTTTTTTAATTCAAGAAAAAGGGAAAGAAAAAAAGGAAGGAAGACAGGTGAGAAAAATAAACTGAGGAAGAATGAAGGGCACTAATGAAAAGTAATTATATTAACTACTGAATCTACTAAGAAGAATAAAAAACTATTTTTCTAGCAGTTCCATTCTACTAATTTCATTTAATTCACTGATTTGGTCAGTGAATATTTGTGGAGTGCTAGCTATGTTCCAAGCATTGCATTAGGAATAAAAGGATGCATACACATGGTGCTGCTTTCAAGTAGTTCACAGACTAATGGAGAAATATATTCAATGACTAGCATATGTATGTATGTATATATGTATACATATATATATATATATATATATATATATACATATACATATACATACATATATGTACATATACACACACATATATATATATATTCCATGTTGTGCTAGGTATGGTCAGGGTTACAAAATGGAACTTTATATTTGCAGGAGAAATGTACTTTCTTATAAAGACACTAGAGCTGTATTAAATAAGTGATTCAAATAGTTTTTAATTGGATATACTTCAGAGAATTATCTTCCACAATGGGATTGGTTTGGAGAAATTATCATTTAAAGGATAAAAATACAGAAAACAATTTTTCTGCATTGGTTAATTGAAGGAGAGCAACCTGATACACACTTAGAAAAATCCACGGACCTGCTTCTGTGTCTTGCAAAAGCTGTATCAGTTCTCATAGCAACTGCGCTGTTTATAATAGCCACTGAACCTCTCTAAACCATAGTTCCCTAACTTGTAAAAGAATGGTACAGTTTATTATATAAGGCATATGAAATAGTCTTCATTCCTTTGTGTAGATCTGTATTTTCATTTGTTTTTTTCTCTTCTGCCTAAGGACTTTCTTTAATATTTTTGTAGTGTGGGTCTGCTGCTGACGAATTATTTCAGTAGCAGTTGCATAAAAGTCTTATTCATCTTTGTGAGGTATGTTTACTGGGTATAAGATTCCAGGTTGACATTGATTTTTTACTATTTTAAAGATTTTGTTCCACTGTCTTCTTGCAGAAAAAATCTTCTGTCCTTCTTATCTTTGTTCTTTTGTAGGTAGTATCTTTTATATCTGCTGGTTTTAAGAGTTTCTCTTTATTACTGGATGTTGGTGATGTTATTATGACTTATCTTGACATAACTTTCTTCATATTTCTTGTATTTGGAATTTGTTGAGCTTCTTAGATCTACAGGCTCATAGTTTTCTTCAAATATAGACATTTCTACAGATATTTTTCTGTCCTCTCCTCTTTTAGGGACCCTAATTGCATGTATATTGGTTCACTTAAAGTTATCTTATAGTTCATTGATTTTTGGTTCACTTAAATTTATTTAAATCTATAGATTTTTGTAACTTATCTCTCTGTTTTCAAGTTCACTAATTATTTCTTCTCCAATAACCAATGTGCTATCAGGGACCATCTGGTGTATCTTTGATCTCAGAAACCAGTTTTCATCTCTAAAATTTTGATACAGATTGACTTTTACATCTTTCACATCTCTGCTTTTTTGACAGATAATGTATAATAACTATTTTAATGTCCTCCTCTGCTAATACTAACATTTGTGTCTGTTCTGGGGCAGTTTCAATTGAATAATTTTTCTCTTCACTTTCGGTCATTTTACACTTCTTTTCATGTTTATTACTTTTTAATTGGATCTCAAACATGTTTTACCATGTTGAGTGCTGGATATTTTTGTATTCCTATAAATATTCTTGAGGTTTGTTCTGAGATGTATATCAGTTACCCAGAAACAGTTTGATCCTTTCAGGTCTTGTTTTTAAGATTTGTTAAGCAGATTATCAAGGCTATAGATTTGTTAGCCTAAAGCTAATTATTCTCCACTACAGAGGAAAATCCTTGTGAGTATTCTGTATAATTCCTTGTGAATTTTGAGCTTTTTCCAGTTTGCCATTTGGGAACAGGCACTTTTTTGTTTCTGTCTGAGCCCTGGGTACTCTTTTATCAAATCCTTTTCCTGGCCACAGATAGTTTTCTTGCACACACATTACTGCTAAATACTTGAGGGGTACCTGCTACAGATACATGGTGTTTTTTCTCTATGTGCAGCTCTCTCCCCTGAAATACTCTGTCTTACAAACTCTGTCTTCCTTAGTCTCCTTGAACTCTCAGAACAATCCTTAACTCATGGATTTCCTTCTCCTTGTGCTATAATCTGGTCACTTTTTCAAGGCAGTAAACTGGAGCAATTGTCAGTCTCACCTTGCCTTGAGGAAGCTGTAGCCATCATTACCTGGTATCCAGTGTCTTCAAAATAATTGTTTCATTTTTTTTTTCTTTTTCTTTTTTTGATGTTTCTACAGGAGAGTAATTCTGGTCTCTATTATTCCATCTTGGTTAGAAACAAACATTCTTTAAGGGTAAGTTTTAAATACCAGAACAAATTTACTCCCAGGGCATAATAGGATGCACTTTTATCTTTCCTTGGAGGACAGAGAGTATTCCCCTTTTCAGTTTCTCAAGACAAGTGTCCTTGCAGAAGGAGATCTCATTATTCAGATAGCCTCTCAAGAAGATATCAGTAGCACAGTATTTGGTGGCTTGTGTGAGCTTGCTTCTTACCGAAATAGCACACATTTTGGCAACCTTAGCCAGAACTTTACTGTTGTTTTGCACTATACCCTGCTGATTTCTGTAATTGGTTGAGTTGTCTTCTAACTTCTCATATGATTCATTCAAGATATGTATGGTACATATATGGGGGGGGGGGTTATTATGGTCTCACATACTTCTAGGTACCAGCAGAATACTGACAAAATAGAAACATTATTTCTTGATTTTAGAAGGTGAAAGTGTAGAGGATCAAAGAATTTATTTCATTAAAGAAAAATAGAAAATTAAGAAAAAGGTTAAATTAAAAATAGCCAGAAACTTCATTTTAAAAATTTAACAGAAATACCTTATTTGTTTTATTTGAATATATTGACTTAAATATATACATTTTAAACTAAGGACTTGGGGTAAAATTGACCATAGTCTTAATGATTTATGTTTATATCTGGATATATATGTTTATATATACATATATATATATATATATATATGTATATATATACATGTATGTATATTTTATACATATATATATAATAATCTTGTGTACACATATATGCATATGTGTATATATCATTTTCTTGGGGGAAATTTTATATATATATGGCTGGCCAGCTTATTGTTTTGTTTTTTTTTTGGGGGGGTGTTGTTGTCTTTCTTTTTTTTTTTTTCAGTATATGAAATTTATTGTCAAATTGGTTTCCATACAACACCCAGTGCTCATCCCAAAAGGTACCCTCCTCAATACCCATCACCCATCCTCCCCTCCCTCCCACCCCCCATCAACCCTCAGTTTGTTCTCAGTTTTTAAGAGTCTCTTACGCTTTGGCTCTCTCCCACTCTAACCTCTTTTTTTTTCCTTCCCCTCCACCATGGGTTTCTGGTAAGTTTCTCAGGATCCACATAAGAGTGAAAACATATGGTATCTGTCTTTCTCTGTATGGCTTATTTCACTTAGCATCATACTCTCCAGTTCCATCCACGTTGCTACAAAGGGCCATATTTCATTCTTTCTCATTGCCACGTAGTACTCCATTGTGTATATAAACCACAATTTCTTTATCCATTCATCAGTTGATGGACATTTAGGCTCCTTCCATAATTTGGCTATCGTTGAGAGTGCTGCTATAAACATTGGGGTACAAGTGCCCCTATGCATCAGTACTCGTGTATCCCTTGGATAAATTCCTAGCAGTGCTATTGCTGGGTCATAGGGTAGGTCTATTTTTAATTTTCTGAGGAACTTCCACACTGTTTTCCAGAGTGGCTGCACCAATTTGCATTCCCACCAACAGTGCAAGAGGGTTCCCGTTTCTCCACATCCTCGCCAGCATCTATAGTCTCCTGATTTGTTCATTTTGGCCACTCTGACTGGTGTGAGGTGATATCTGAGTGTGGTTTTGATTTGTATTTCCCTGATGAGGAGCGACGTTGAGCATCTTTTCATGTGCCTGTTGGCCATCCGGATGTCTTCTTTAGAGAAGTGTCTATTCATGTTTTCTGCCCATTTCTTCACTGGGTTATTTGTTTTTTGGGTGTGGAGTTTGGTGAGCTCGAGCTCTTTATAGATATTGGACACTAGCCCTTTGTCCGATACGTCATTTGCAAATATCTTTTCCCATTCCGTTGGTTGCCTTTTAGTTTTGTTGGTTGTTTCCTTTGCTGTGCAGAAGCTTTTTATCTTCATAAGGTCCCAGTAGTTCATTTTTGCTTTTAATTCCCTTGCCTTTGGGGATGTGTCGAGTAAGAGATTGCTACGGCTGAGGTCAGAGAGGTCTTTTCCTGCTTTCTCCTCTAGGGTTTTGATGGTTTCCTGTCTCACATTCAGGTCCTTTATCCATTTTGAGTTTATTTTTGTGAATGGTGTGAGAAAGTGGTCTAGTTTCAACCTTCTGCATGTTGCTGTCCAGTTCTCCCAGCACCATTTGTTAAAGAGACTGTCTTTTTTCCATTGGATGTTCTTTCCTGCTTTGTCAAAGATGAGTTGGCCATACGTTTGTGGGTCTAGTTCTGGGGTTTCTATCCTATTCCATTGGTCTATGTGTCTGTTTTTGTGCCAATACCATGCTGTCTTGATGATTACAGCTTTGTAGTAGAGGCTAAAGTCTGGGATTGTGATGCCTCCTGCTTTGGTCTTCTTCTTCAAAATTACTTTGGCTATTCGGGGCCTTTTGTGGTTCCATATGAATTTTAGGATTGCTTGTTCTAGTTTTGAGAAGAATGCTGGTGCAATTTTGATTGGGATTGCATTGAATGCGTAGATAGCTTTGGGTAGTATTGACATTTTGGCAATATTTATTCTTCCAACCCATGAGAATGGAATGTTTTTCCATTTCTTTATATCTTCTTCAATTTCCTTCATAAGCTTTCTATAGTTTTCAGCATACAGATCTTTTACATCTTTGGTTAGATTTATTCCTAGGAATTTTATGCTTCTTGGTGCAATTATGAATGGGATCAGTTTCTTTATTTGTCTTTCTGTTGCTTGATTGTTCGTGTATAAGAATGCAACTGATTTCTGTACATTGATTTTGTATCCTGCAACTTTGCTGAATTCATGTATCACTTCTAGCAGACTTTTGGTGGAGTCTATCGGATTTTCCATGTATAGTATCATGTCATCTGCAAAAAGTGAAAGCTTGACTTCATCTTTGCCAATTTTGATGCCTTTGATTTCCTTTTGTTGTCTGATTGCTGATGCTAGAACTTCCAACACTATGTTAAACAACAGCGGTGAGAGTGGGCATCCTTGTCGTGTTCCTGATCTCAGGGAAAAAGCTCTCAGTTTTTCCCCATTGAGGATGATGTTAGCTGTGGGCTTTTCATAAATGGCTTTTATGATCTTTAAGTATGTTCCTTCTATCCCGACTTTCTCAAGGGTTTTTATTAAGAAAGTGTGCTGAATTTTGTCAAAGGCCTTTTCTGCATCGATTGACAGGATCATATGGTTCTTATCTTTTCTTTTATTAGTGTGATGTATCAAGTTGATTGATTTGCGAATGTTGAACCAGCCCTGCATCCCAAAAATGAATCCCACTTGATCATGGTGAATAATTCTTTTTATATGCTGTTGAATTCGATTTGCTAGTATCTTATTGAGAATTTTTGCATCCATATTCATCAGGGATATTGGCCTGTAGTTCTCTTTTTTTACTGGGTCTCTGTCTGGTTTAGGAATTAAAGTAATACTGGCTTCATAGAATGAGTCTGGAAGTTTTCCTTCCCTTTCTATTTCTTGGAATAGCTTGAGAAGGATAGGTATTATCTCTGCTTTAAAGGTCTGGTAGAACTCTCCTGGGAAGCCATCTGGTCCTGGACTCTTATTTGTTGGAAGATTTTTGATAACCGATTCAATTTCTTCGCTAGTTATGGGTCTGTTCAAGCTTTCTATTTCCTCCTGATTGAGTTTTGGAAGAGTGTAGGTGTTTAGGAATTTGTCCATTTCTTCCAGGTTGTCCAATTTGTTGGCATATAATTTTTCATAGTATTCCCTGATGATTGTTTGTATCTCTGAGGGATTGGTTGTAATAATTCCATTTTCATTCATGATTTTATCTATTTGGGTCATCTCCCTTTTCTTTTTGAGAAGCCTGGCTAGAGGTTTGTCAATTTTGTTTATTTTTTCAAAAAACCAACTCTTGGTTTCGTTGATCTGCTCTACAGTTTTTTTAGATTCTATATTGTTTATTTCTGCTCTGATCTTTATTATTTCTCTTCTTCTGCTGGGTTTAGGCTGCCTTTGCTGTTCTGCTTCTATTTCCTTTAGGTGTGCTGTTAGATTTTGTATTTGGGATTTTTCTTGTTTCTTGATATAGGCCTGGATTCCAATGTATTTTCCTCTCAGGACTGCCTTTGCTGCATCCCAAAGCATTTGGATTGTTGTATTTTTCAATTTCATTTGTTTCCATATATTTTTTAATTTCTTCTCTAATTGCCTGGTTGACCCACTCACTCTTTAGTAGGGTGTTCTTTAACCTTCATGCTTTTGGAGGTTTTCCAGACTTTTTCCTGTAGTTGATTTCAAGCTTCATAGCATGTGGTCTGAAAGTATGCATGGTATAATTTCAATTCTTGTATACTTATGAAGGGCTGTTTTGTGACCCAGTATATGATCTATCTTGGAGAATGTTCCATGTGCACTCGAGAAGAAAGTATATTCTGTTGCTTTGGGATGCAGAGTTCTAAATATATCTGTCAAGTCCATCTGATCCAAAGTATCATTCAGGGCCCTTGTTTCTTCATTGACCATATGTCTAGATGATCTATCCATTTCTGTAAGTGGAGTGTTAAAGTCCCCTGCAATTACCACATTCTTGTCAATAAGGTTGCTTATATTTATGAGTAATTGTTTTATATATTTGGGGGCTCCCATATTCGGCACATAGACATTCATAACTGTTAGCTCTTCCTGATGGATAGACCCTGTAATTATCATATAATGCCCTTCTTCATCTCTTGTTACAGCCTTTAATTTAAAGTCTAGTTTGTCTGATATAAGTATGGCTACTCCAGCTTTCTTTTGGCTTGCAGTAGCATGATAAATAGTTCTCCATGCCCTCACTCTCAATCTAAAGGTGTCCTCAGATCTAAAATGAGTCTCTTGTAGACAGCAAATAGATGGGTCTTGTTTTTTTATCCATTATGATACCCTATGGCTTTTGGTTGGCGCATTTAATCCATTTACATTCAGTATTATTATATAAAGATACAGGTTTAGAGTCATTGTGATGTCTGTATGTTTTATGCTTGTAGTGATGTCTCTGGTACTTTGTCTCACAGGATCCCCCTTAGGATCTCTTGTAGGGCTGGTTTCGTGGTGACAAATTCCTTCAGTTTTTGTTTGTTTGGGAAGACCTTTATCTCTCCTTCTATTCTAAATGACAGGCTTGCTGGATAAAGGATTCTCGGCTGCATATTTTTTTCTGTTCATCACATTGAAGATCTCCTGCCAATCCTTTCTGGCCTGCCAAGTTTCAAAAGAGAGATCAGTCATGAGTCTTATAGGTTTCCCTTTATATGTTAAGGCACGTTTATCCCTAGCTGCTATCAGAATTTTCTCTTTATCCTTGTACTTTGCCAGTTTCACTATGATATGTCATGCAGAAGATCGATTCAAGTTACGTCTGAAGGGAGTTCTCTGTGCCTCTTGGATTTCAATGCCTTTTTCCTTCCCCAGTTCAGGGAAGTTCTCAGCTATTATTTCTTCAAGTACACCTTCAGCCCCTTTCCCTCTCTCTTCCTCCTCTGGGATACCAATTATGCGTATATTATTTCTTTTTAGTGTATCACTTAGTTCTCTAATTTTCCCCTCATACTCCTGGATTTTTTTTATCTCTCTTTTTCTCAGCTTCCTCTTTTTCCATAATTTTATCTTCTAGTTCACCTATTCTCTCCTCTGCCTCTTCCATCCGAGCCGTGGTCGTTTCCATTTTATTTTGCAACTTGTTTAAAGCGTTTTTCAGCTCCTCCTGACTGTTCCTTAGTCCCTTGATCTCTGTAGCAAGAGATTCTCTGCTGTCCTCTATACTCTTTTCAAGCCTAGCGATTAATTTTATGACTATTAGTCTAAATTCACTTTCTGTTATATTATTTAAATCCTTTTTGATCAGTTCATTAGCTGTTGTTATTTCCTGGAGATTCTTTTGAGGGGAATTCTTCTGTTTGGTCATTTTGGATAGTCCCTGGAGTGGTGCGGACCTGCAGGGCACTTCCCCTGTGCTGTGGTGTATAACTGGAGTTGGTGGGTGGGGCCGCAGTCAGACCTTATGTCTGCCCCCAGCCCACCGCTGGGGCCACAGTCAGACTGGTGTGTGCCTTCTCTTCCCCTCTCCTAGGCCCAGGATTCACTGTGGGGTTGTGTGGCCGGTCTGGGCTACTTGCACGCTGCCAGGCTTGTGGTGCTGGGGATCTGGCGTATTAGCTGGAGTGGGTAGGCAAGGTGCACGGGGGCAGGAGGGGCAGGCTTAGCTCGCTTCTCCTTAGGTGATCCACTTCAGGAGGGGCCCTGTGACAACGGGAGAGAGTCAGACCTGCTGCCAGAGGGGTGGCTCCGCAGAAGCACAGTGTTGGGTGTTTGCGCAGAGCAAGCAAGTTCCCTGGCAGGAACTGGTTCCCTTTGGGATTTTGGCTGGGGGATGGGCGAGGGAGATGGCACTGGTGAGTGCCTTTGTTCCCCGCCAAACTGAGGTCTGTTGTCCCGGGGCTCAGCAACTCTTCCTCCTTTTGTCCTCCAGCCTTCCCGCTTTCAGAGCAGAGCTGTTAACTTATGACCTCCCAGATGCTAAGTCCAGATTGCTGTCGGAACACACTCCATCCGGCCCCTCCTCTTTTGCAAGCCAGACTCGGGGTCTCTGCTTGGCCGGCAGGCCGACCCTCCGCCCCGGCTCCCTCCCACCAGTCCATGGAGCGCACACCGCCTCTCCGCCCTTCCTACCCTCTTCCGTGGGACTCTCGTCTGAGCTTGGCTCCGGAGTCTCTGTTCTGCTAATCCTCTGGTGGATTTCTGGGTTATTTAGGCAGGTGTAGTTGGAATCTAAGTGATCAGCAGGACGCGCGGTGAGCCCAGCGTCCTCCTATGCCACCATCTCGGCGTGGACCCCTGCCAGCTTATTGTTAAGAACAAATAGATTAGTGTTTAAATTTTAGAGTATGCTACCTCCACCTATTCACCCCACATTTCCTCATGGTATTGGATAGTCTAGATGACCCATCATTTATTTCAAAATATTTTAATGATGACACTTATGAGTCCCTATTTCTTCTACTTTTCAACTGATGTTTTGATGTATTCTTGTTCATATATCTTTACAAAGCTCTTTAAATATTTCCATGAATTAGACTTTTAGAAAATAGAGAGTGTATACAGTTTTACTCTGATTAAAACTGAAAGATTGCCTTCCATAAATAATTGTTCTTGGTTTATATTATAATGTGTGTAAAAAAATAAATAATGCTTGCCCCTTTCAGGTCTGGCATGAAAATATCTACTTGAGTAATAGAATCTACTATATGTTTTTAGTTGGTTTACTATTATTATTAATAAATATATAAGGATAAGGTGACAATTACTACTTTTGAACTACTCAACTGAATTGGCAGTCTAAATAATAACTATTCATTATAAGCTGATGATTATATGTAATTAACTTATTACAAAATAGAAGTATGAATCCTCCATGTCAATGTCTTAAGAGACCAAATGAGAACATTTACCTTCTCAGGTTTGTGTGCCAATGATGTAAATACTCCATTCCTTACAGTTTTGTGCTAAGAGCTGATATCACAAACAATTCTCTCCACTTTGAGAGAGCTGGCCTGTAAGTGGGTGGATTTCTGTATATAACCCTTTACATATTTTGCCAGGGGAAATAGAATTAGATAAAATTATATTGTGAATTCACCAGAAAGGAAGCTTGTAGGAACAAAGTGAGTAGTAATATAATGAAAGCAGAGTTTCCTAACTTTTTAGGGTGTGTGAGGTGAATCCAGACCATATTTCTTTTCAGTTTAAGTGTGGAGAACCAGACATTATTGACCATAATACGGACAAAACATGTCAACAAGAATCCATAATACTGCTACAGATCCTTCTGGAACTGTTACCCAAGGAGTCTTTTTTATTAGTATTATTAACTTATCTCAACTGTTGTATGGACAACACCCTCAGGGACCATGTCTTTACTTGCATCTGTTACTCTGATTGCTAATCATGGAATAACGAACACAAAAAGATCAGAATAGACCCATTTGCTCTTTCAGTGTATTACCAACAGTAATATAGATAATAATCTGAGCAAAATAGGGTTGTTGCAATTTATTGGACATGCTGCAGTAATGCTTCCTATGGGCACAGAATGAAATAAACCAACAGTCTGCATTTTAAACATTGAGTTTTCCTAGCAATGGCAGATGTGGGTAAATAGATCATATCCTCTTAATGAGGACATATTAAACTTTAGCTCTTCTGCCTGATCTACATGCATTGTGTGCTCCCCCCCCCCCTTTTTTTTGGCATTTCCTAGTGCTGCTTATGAAGAAGCTAGTTGCAAAATCATCAAAAAGATCTTTTGTTTGGAAGCTGATGTGAGATGCATAAACCTTTGAGCTACAGAATTAGCATGGAAAATTCAGGGAACCTATACTGTATATGTTGAAACTTCCCTCTTTAGTTTGTTACACTAGGGCTGCCTTAATGGAAATTTGTCTAAAATGTTGAGTTAACTCTTTTTCTTCTCTGCATGGACCAATTGCTCTCTGTCAATATCCTGTCTAAATTTCCGTAGATAAGAATTTCACTGAAGATGTATCCCCATCAGGAAGTATTATGAAAATGTGTTTTAGCACACAATCAGAGCAGTTGTCAATTTCTTCATATTTCCAGAATTTTAAATTATAAAAAATAACTAAAAGCTAACAAAAGGCATTATTAGTACTCTTTTGTAAAATTAAGTCACCTGCATTACTCAAAAGAAAATTTGATGCCCCATTTATTGATGCAAGAAGTATTCTGAAACAATTCTGTGTGCACGTACTAACCATCATAGTGGAAACTTGTGAGAACAGTAGATACTTGAAGCAAAATTACTTGGATTTGTGTATGCAGCTGCCATTCTGATATTTATATTGCTATTTTTTCAGAGTTCTAGATGGCAGAATGTCCATCTCTAATTCAACCAAAGGGAAAAATAGCCAACCCAGAAAGTATCAAATACACTCACATTTCCGGTATCTGTTTGTAATATAAAATAATCTCTCATTTTGAATAAAATTCAGAAAGACAAATTTTAACATACTTTATACCAACTAAGACTCAAATATCATCTGTAGAATGCCGGGAAATTCATCAACACTAGCAAATTTGATTAAATAGAAGCTTTTAGAAGCAGGCTTGGGTGAGCTTATTCTACTATGCAATGTAAACCAAACATTTATATTCAGTAATAATTAACGAATCCTCCCTCAGATCTTTCTTTTCCCCCAAGGCTCTTGACTTCTGCATCTTCAGTATTTTATGATGGCAAGGTATTGCATGTATATATCCATAGAAACGTTTCAGACAGCAATGAACTTGGCTAGGAAACAATCCAGGGAGAGAATCTGTTGAACTGTGAGACTATAGGGTCTTCGTTTCAGGTATTTTCCTTGGAATAATTGAAAACACGATTTATTTTTTCATTAACTTTAATTTAGTGGGGAATTTTTATTAAAAATCTGGCTTCCCACTTTCTGAGATATATCTTTGGCATTAAGCAGTAGAAAAACATTCAGCTGTTTCCCAATATCCAGTAATAGATACTCTCTTCAGAGAGCCTGCATCCATAGGACCCGAGCACAGTATCCTTGGTACGTAAATACATTTCAGTCTAAGAATTGAAAATAAGCTCATCAAAAGTTATGGATAAATTATTAGACAAGTTGATGAAGAAAAAAAAATTCTGAAAATTATTATAAATCAGGAAGGGATATGAATGACTTGAGAAATAAATATATGATAGTCTCTGTCACCAGCAAATCAGTGATGCAAATACTGACATCAACTAGTGAAAGTTACCCCTGCCAGCAAATTTTGTAGGGAAAATGGAACTTATTTAAGACAGAATTAATTAGACGATTAGAGACATGTTATGCTTTCTTTTCACGAATGACCTCAGATTAGGTTCTGTGGTTTACAATCTCTGAAAAAATATTGAGAGGAAAATTAACACAAACTAAGTGGAATCTTGGCTCATATGAATTTCCCTGTAGAATTACAGTCATATTTATAAATCTTAAGAAACAGACTGAAAACTTGGTTTCACCTTTCAAGAGAAATTTCAGGAAAACCTCACTTAGGGGAGGATTGTTGATTGACTTAAAATTGATCTTGCCCATATAGGTTGACAGTATTTTTGTTATAAATTAATTATAAGATGGATTGCTAGGGTCAGACTGTGAAGGGTCTACATGTCTATGAGAGTGAGAGCTTATGGGTGGAGTTAGCTGAAAAATAGGAAATTGTTGTTGTTGTTGTTGTTGTTGTTGTTGTTTTACTTTTTTGGGGGGTTGTAAGGATCTGTACTTTTTTCTCTTTAAATGTCCTGGTAAATATCTTCCAAAGGATGAATCTTCGGGTTCCTGAGAAGATGGGTAATGAACACATGCAGAAACAAGAACTTCCTTTAGAGGATAGATACTCTCTATTACTCAAGTGCCATTTTGATTTGCTATCCATGCAGGGCATTTTCCCCCCTTAATTCTCATTTGTGATGGTAAGTCGATATTCAAAATAATTTTGACCAACAAGACATGTCTTCACAATATGCTGATGTTTCCATGAATATAAAAAGACATTCTCCTCCAGGCAGTTGCATTGGTTTTAAAATGCTAGAACTATCCATTTTGAATGTAATTATGCAAAATAAATGAAAGAAATCTACCCTGCTGATATTTATGTAACAACTTCTAGAATAAATCTTCTGATTTACAAATATACTGGGACCATTAGCTAGAAGCCACACCACATCATTATTTCACAGAACTTTAGGCAATTGTGATGACTTTTTTCAAATCAGCATTATTTTGCAAAGTAAAATAAAACAGAGAAAACCAATTGACTTTTTCCCTAGCATTTTTGAAGAAAGCTGCTTAAAAATCAATGAAGGTTGTGCTTTCAGAAATATTTTTAGAAGTGCATTTTATTTTTTGAAACTGTGATTCTTTTTCCACAATTCATCTTATTTTTTTAGAGCCACTTAATATTCTTGAATCATATTTAACTTCCCTGGGAAACTGTAAAGAATGGGTTGAAATCCATAATTGTATTAAAGCTTTGGGTCCAAGTAACAATAGCTATTCCACAAGTGCTGGCAGATGCCTTGTCATAAGGTATACAAGCAGAGAGAAAGTGAGATTTTTCTCTGCTTGCTTTTAAGTAATACCCATCCAGCAAGGGAGGGGGCGGGATTTGGGGAAAGAGATAGTTAGAAGGGGTTCTTTCCAGTGTTAGTAGTCAGATTTGTCTATAGACAAAATTGCATCACAACATGTACAAACTGAAATATTCCATCTCAGCTTTCCTGGGGAGTATTCATGCTTTCTTGCCCACTATGAACATATATAATGTCCTGCCCACTTTACAAGTGAAACATCTCTGTTATATCCTCTTCCTTTAACATCTTAAATCTATGCCAGGTAGTCAGTGTTTTATTTGATCAGATACTCCCTAATTATGTTTTTTTTTAAATAATGGGTAACATATTAACATTTTTCTAAGAATTTCTTAGAAGCAGTGTCTGTATTCAAACGAATGTCTCCAGGAGTACAAATCTCAAATGCAACTTTGTGAGTAAGACTCTTGTATAGATGAGGCATTCCTTAATACTTTAGTCTCACCACAGAGAATGGCATTTTATGACTCTGAATAGATAGCCCTGGAGATGACAAAAAAGGTAATACGAAGGAGTCAGGGTACACTTTAAATCTTTTTTTTTTCCTTCAGGGTATATAAAGGTGTGTGGGTGTGTATATGTTATATATATTCAAAAATTTTATTTAAAAATTCAAAACATTCTATTCCTATACATATGTATGTTTATACATATGTATATATATACATATGTATGTTTATACATATATATGTATAGTTTTCCAAGAATAGATATTTCCTTATGAATAAATATCTATATTCTAAATATCTTTATTGATATCTCAGAGTTTTAAAATCAGCTGAAAAATCATAAAAACTGAGAATATCTAATATAAGGAGGAAATCCAAGACAATATTATTTATTTCAAGTAAAATTAAATGTCCACTTCTCTCCAGTCATAACAAAGACTGGGTAGAAATAACTGTTTATTTCAGTTAAATGAGTTCTTTGGGGTGCTAAGGTAATGAGAATGGGTACTTTGGAAATTGGAAACAATTCTTTGCATAGTTGTTGAGTTATTATTTGTGTTTCTTATGTGCCAAGTTCTGTTTTGAGCGCTTCACAAATATTTTATTTATTTCCTAAAATAACTTTCAGAACAACAATGTTGAGATAGGTACATAGGTACTGTTACTGTTTTCCCCACCCTTTCTGCCCCCAAATGAGCAAACTGAGGCACAGAGAGGTTAAGTAACTTGGCGGAAGGTCACATAGCTGACAAGTAGTAGAGCTAGGATTCAAAAACAGGCAGTCTTGCTTCAGTGATCTTCCTTTAAAACCACCACAAGATTCTCAGTTCTAAGGCAGTGCTTCTCACACTTGGGTGTGCATAAAAATGGCCCAGGGAACTTGTTTAAACCTGGACTCCCCCAAGATTCTGATTTGCTGGTCTGGCTGACTTTTTCCCTACTGCTTGTTTTATGTCTAGCATCTTGTCATTGGTTTCAGTTGGGTTTTAAACTTTTCCCAAGGTGACTGATGGTGGGAGATTTTTCTCTTTCAGGAGAAAACTTTCACCTTCAAGCATGTTTTGCAACCCTGTGCCCTCAACAGGATGATCTTTGAATAAGCTAACATTTATACATCTCCCCTAACCTGAATTACTTAGCCATGTCCATGATAACCTTGTTAGAAGGAAAACCACCTCCCGAAACATGAGCCAGCTTTCTCCCTCACACCCCTCCCCCCCACACACACCTAACACCTGGCAGAACTTTCTGAGAATTTGCTGTGATTTCTAATCTGTCACCTTTTGGATTCAACAACCAGTTTGGGAAGTGGAAATTAAAAAAAAAAAAAAAAAAAAAAAAAAAAAAAAAAGAATATCTCCCTTAAGTGAAGAAAGTAACTCCTTGAGTACAGAGAAAAACAGGAACAACAACAATAAACAATCCTATAATTGGTTTGTCTCATTTGACATTTTTGTAAAGCAAATATACAGATGAGATTGTTTAAAACAGTTTTTAAAATTATACTTTAAATCTTTATAGCAATAGGCTTAGTGGACAGATTAACTTACACATTCTATTCCAGGGAGATTTTGTTTATTGTGTGTGTTTATTTTTAGGTTTCTGATATAGAGCTGTAATAATAAGCCATGTACTCTATTAGATTATTAAAATATCACAGCATCTTAGTACCCCTTCCTAAACATTAGACCTGTGCCGATATCTAGTTTGCTCACTTACTCACTGATTATATAAAGATATAAATACCATTTTCTTCTGGAAAAGTGAAAAATCTTATCTAAAAATTTCATGTCTGTGTTTTTTTTTAATTTGTATAATAAAAGGTATTTAAAAAACATACTTTTGGAATTATGTTATTAAAAGCACATATAAAAAATAGCTCTCTCCCAATCCAAAGAAAATGTGATCTTAGAAGATACCTGTGGATCTTTTTGATACATATATTCTACTGGAACTCTTTTCTCCTAAGATTTTTTTAACATTATTTTTCTCTATGGAACACAATGAGAATATACAATGAACCTGTCCTATATTTGGAGGAAATTTTTCATAGTTCCTCCATTAAAATACCTAGCTTTGTCTCTCCAAGACTGGTTCTAGGCCTTGGTAAATAATAGAGGTTAAATAATTTGATTTACATCTAGTGAAAATGCTTGCTTGTCATTGTCATAACTATCCTATTCACCTACTTCTTGGTATGGTCTCTGAGGTTTACTTTAAGACTGCAGTGGATCATTCCTAAAACTTCTGCCTAGCATCATAACAAATATGAAAAAATTAAGTCCTTAGTTTATTTCCTTCTCTCCCTTCCCATTAGAATTCGCCATTTTGAATGTCTTGACATATTTCTCTCTTCATTCACTCGCACAACAGACATTGAGTATCTCCTGTCCTACCTAGCCAATTATCAGTCATAAGCAAAACCCAGTGGAAATACATGGTCCACATTTTCCATTTTCCCTATATTCTGCAGGCCCCATTATCTGACACTTAAAATATCAGTTTCCCTATTCTGTCCTAATCCAAATATAATTTTAAACTGTTTCTTTTAATGATGCCACGATTCCACTGGAGTATACACGTTCTTGACTTACAAGTGTCCTTGATAATTCTTTAGTCCAGCATGTGAAAATGAAGTCTGTGTTCAAGTAAGAAGAAGAAAAAAAGAATATAGGATTCTCGTCTAAGGAAAGTCTCCAAAAAACAAACAACAACAACAACAACAAAAACTTCTGTGTTCATTTAGCTCTCTGGAAATCCTCCAAATGTCCAGAGAAATAATTTAGGAACCTGTTCCTAAACATGTACTAGGAGATTTTTACAAAATTACTAATGTAGAGCTAGGTTTTCTTTTTTACACTGAAAGCTACATTCTATGCTGATGAAACTAATTTTTCTTTCACTTTGCATTTCTTTTCTACCAATGGCTATAG
Source organism: Panthera onca (assembly GCF_046562875.1). Lineage (NCBI taxonomy): Eukaryota > Metazoa > Chordata > Mammalia > Carnivora > Felidae > Panthera > Panthera onca. The sequence goes on from NC_138339.1 coordinate 57,152,333, forward strand.
GGGAGGGAAAAACTCATATAAAACAAACTCAATATACAAGTATTAATGGACTCAGTAACATTTAGTATTGGCAAATTGCTGAAAATTTGTCAGGTAATGTGATTTTGTTTTCAATTTATGCCACTGAAAAGTAATGTAATGTCTAATGCTAGGAAGAGAGGGGAAAAAAAGAACAACCCTGTACTCCGTAAAACTATATTACCGTATATGGGTTTGGCATTTGAGAAGCAAATGAGAGCAAGTTGCCCTTTTCTGTATTTCTTAAACAGTGCGTAAAGTTGTTAGATTATACTGTAACATTTTAAGAAATCCTTTGTGCTATAAGAAAATTGCTTTCAAGAGCATGGTGTTGTATACCAAATGTAAAGGATGTGAGTGAGAGCTTATATGGCAATGTAAGGCATAAAGACCTAGAACTGAGTTCAGAGAATAGGAACATCCAGTGATCAATAATTAGGCCAACCTGGGATTTTAGTTTCTTGACCAAGAAAAAGAAAAATGGTTATGTTCCAGATACTGTATATGAATGCAATTCTTAGTAATGAAGATTTAAATCAAGTACCTACTTAGGGCAATTCTATATTCTTTTAAAATACTGCAAGTGCAAACTCTTTAAGATATGATATATCTTAAATATATGATATTTCTTTCCATCTTCTGCATTTCTTTTCCTTCTAATTTTGTGTCATCTTTCCTTAGGCAATTTTTTCAATTGATTTCCAGGATCTCAAAAATGTTAACTCTCCAAACTGACCTTGTTGTTTTCTAGTCTATGTTTAAAGAACTCTGCCTTGACTTTAACAAATTTGTTAACACATTTTGATTTAAAAAAAAAAAAATTAACACGATGTGAAGCGTATGCTTTTCTACTCTGCTGTTTTTCATTTTTTTTCCCACAAAATTATCTCTTAGGTTTATTTTCTCCTCTTATTCACTAATACTTTTTCATGAACCGTTCATCAAATAAAAAGAAAGTATTTGTGTGTTCATTTCTTTAGATTCCCAGTATGCTTTTCTATGTTGTCCATTTTTGTTTACTAAATAAATTTTCTATGTTTTACCATCCGTAGAACACCTCAAAATATAATTATAACAATATAGGAATTTAAAGTCCAGTCACGTGGACAGGGTAGGGGGCTCCATGTTTAATAGTAGCAACAGTTGGTGGTGTTTTATATTTTATTTTTTTAATGTTACTGGATTTTTTAAAAATTAAGTTTATTTGTTTATTTTTGAGAGAGGGAGGGAGAGAGAGAGATATTGAGAATCCCAAGCAGGCTTCACAGCATCAGCACATAGCCCCACACAGGGTTCAAACTCATGAACCACGAGATCATGACCTGAACCCAAATCAAGAATCGGATGCTTAACTGACTGAGCCACTTCAAAGCCCAATATTCAGTGTATACAGAGGTACCGGATACTGCTTGTGACTGGTTGGCCCAAATTTCTACTTGTCTCTAATTGTGATTCTTAATAATATTTCAGTCATCCATATTTGTAGGATTTTATTCTCTTTAGCATCTGATGCTCTTTGAATTTGTTTATTGCTCATATTTTTATAATCCTTAAACATTTAAATCATGTTTTATATTGTTTCCAATTTAGTAGCATTCTTTGTACCAGCATCCCATAACAATTTACTTCGGAAAGCAAATAAATAATTGAGAAAGGTGCCCTTCTCAGCAGTTCTTTCTCTTAGTAAGTTTTTTTTTCCCCTTAGTCCTTTTCAGCTTTCTGTTGGCCTTTTATCTTTTCAAAAGCATTTCTGCAATTTCCCTATTGCTCTTTGACTTACCATTAAAGCAAGCATTTGCTTCCATGTGTTTCTTTTTGGTTTTTGAGTGAGATGTGTATCTCACCTTATTCAGCTTAAAAAGAAAGAAAGAAAGAAAGAAAGAAAGTCTTCCTGAAGCTTTTCATTATTCATTTTCTTTGCAGAGTTCAATCATTTGTTCTCATTTGTATGTTTCAACTTATAACAGTGAATTGTTAACTTAATTCTTCAGAATCACCAGAATCTTTTCATCTTTGCCTTGTTTTTTAACCATTTTGGGGGTTTTGTACTTTTGTCATTTGCCTTTTCAGAATTTCATATTATCCTTTTGCCATGTTTCAATTTCATGCTACACTGAAGTTGTGACTCTTCTTAGGTCCCTTTTCTTTTTGTCATTATTTACTTTCCTTTATCTATTCCTGTTCTATTTCAGCTTTTCATCTTACACCATTCCAAAATTACATGGACATTTTCACCATTGTACAAGTTTTTGTTACCTCTTTTCACCTTCTTCTTTGTTCTTGATATGAGTTATGCTGCCACGTTACTTACTACAATTATAATTTAGAATTTTTATAGAATTATACTTAATAGTCATTGTAACTTCACTTACTTGCACTTTAATTCTCCACGTATATCTTAAAATCAAATTTTATCTCTTTATATTTTATTTATATTGTAACTTACTATTTCATATTATCTTAATATTTTTTCTAAGACTATTTTAAACTAATTTTACTGCCCTTACAACTCTCATTTCATTTATATTTTATTTATATCTCTTCTTTTGTTTAACATGTAGCACTTAGCCTCTGATCTTAATGTTGTTTCAAATTTTCCTACTTTGATTCCATCTGTTGCTCTCTTTCAAATGACATATAATATTAATAAGAATAGACATATTTTAAGTTTTCATCTGTGTAGATTTTTTATATATACATTATGAAACGATTAAGACATATGCACTATTTATACTACCAGTGTCGTTTAAAATTTACCCACTAAATAGCCCCTTCTATTGTATGTCCCATTATGTTTTATATGTATCTTCTGATTCCTTTGCCTATAACAAGAATAATTCCCTGAACAACTTAGCATTTCTGTAACAAGCTATCAGAGTAAACCTGTTGAGGAAGAATTAACATTTGTAGCATCAATAGATATTTTTTTCTAATGAGTATTTACAAAAATAACTATTAAATGTTTCAATAGGCAGGATCTCCTTTTCCTAAAACCTTGAGACAATGAGGTTGGTTTTCAAAACCACTTTACTGAGTGCATATGTCATATGAGGGCTATGATATCATGTATGGAAGAGGGGTTAGTAATTTAGATGTAGTTCTATTTGCATCCTAAGTCCTAGCTGTGTAGATATTTCTTCCTTAGGTACCTATGCTTCTCCTAAGATTTAATTATTTTCAATGTTTTTTTTTTTCTTTTACGTTTATTTATTTTGAGAGAGAGAGAGAGTACATAGGCATGCATGCTGTGCATAATCAAGGTGGGGGGCAGAGAGAGAGAGAGACAGAGAGACAGAGAGAGAGAAACCCAAGTAGGCTCCATGCTGTCAGCACAGACCTATACTTGGGCTTCTATCTCACCAAATGACTGATCTCACAAACTGCAGGATTATGACCTGAGCCAAAATCAATAGTTGGAGGCTTAACCAGCTGAGCCATCCAGCTGCCCGTCTTCAATACTGTTTTAAATGATCCTTTGCTTCTTTTTATAATTTTGCCATCTAGTCATTCCTAACTGATAAATGGTTTGGTTTTGCCTGCTTTTGAATTTTACAGAGAAATGAATACATACATACACTCTGTATGTATTCTTCTATGACCTGCTTCTTACTCAGTAGTGTGTCCTAGATTCATCCATGTTAATGTATGTAGCAATAGTTGGTTTATGGTTCACTGCTGTATAGTATTCTATTGGATGGAAATATATACATGTTTGGACACTAGTCTGTTTTGTTTTGTTTTTTTTTTCTTTAGGATAAATCTCCAGAAGTGAGATTGTTAGGGCAAAGACAGGCCTATTTTAAAGACTTTTGAGATGTATTAAAAACTTGTCCTCTCACTATTGTATTTGAGTTAAACTTCTAATTATTTCTGAGAACACCTATTTCTCTCCCATCTCACCAACACTGTGCTTTTGCATTCTTTCTAATTGTTTCATGTTAAATTTCAAACTCATTCTCTTTAGTAATTAGTTCATTACAACATGGATGAAATTTCCCACAAGAAAATGGTGTATTTAAGCATGAAGATATGATGTTAAGGTTGTTTGATAATTTCTACCTCTGGGGAATACTGTTTAGATGTGACTAATGAATCTATAGTATCTTGGACATTATCCTCAAAAGGAGTCTGACTATCAGACCTTGGGCTCTTACTGAAAGGAAATTGTTTCCACAAATGTAGTTTTGAGATACAGCAATTTTGTTCAATTTTAAATCTGTGCACATAAAACTCAATTGCAATGTGTGACTGGCATCTATTTTCTGGCTAGATTTGCCTTCTGCTTTCCTCTATCACACTTTGACCCTTGTTAAGTAAGTGGCATCTTTCCAGAGGAAATGATTAAATCAAACAGCTGGTTTGTAATCAGGAACATTCAAAATAAAAGCTTAGCACTCCTGTTAAATCTAAGAGAAAGAGAAATATATATTGACAATGAATTAATGTTTTGGGGTATTAATAGAATTTTGTTTCTTAAAAAACTTTCTTTTGTCTATATCTCTCAATATTATATTTCAATTCTTAAGTATATTTCTTCCTCACTTCCTCTTCCTCCATATGAGATTAAATTATGTCCTAAATTTTTCATTTATCAATCCTTTCCTTGTAACTTTTAAACTAATTTTCAAAGAAAAGGGTCCAGATACTAAGTTATCTGAGGAAAGAGAATTTGAGAAGATGTTAATTCTTTATCTTGCCCTTCTTAGAAATCTTAGGGAAAAAAGAAAGGGAGTGTGACAGAAGCAATCAGCCTAGACCTTTCCCCAGGTAGGGATCAAAGTGATGTTTATAGATCTTGATCTTTTGCTTTGACTATTAGATTGAAATTTTCTCTTAATCTATGGTTGACATGACTGAAAAGCCTCCTCCATAGATAACTCTAGTATTTGACTCCTTCTAGCAGGTAGGAAAGGAAAATGGTAAGTAATTCTACCTCTAATCTCTGAATTTCTTCTCCAAAACTTCTGTAAGGAATTTTTAAACAAAAATGCCTCTTATTTGTTGGTATTTATGTTTTAGCCAAATAATAAGATGCCACAAAATTAAAAAAAAATTATATTCACATTTTAAAGTATGTTGCTATCATTTAACTTTGATGTACTAGCTTTTAATGTGTGGAGAAATCTCCAATAATCCTGCCTATATTGATCAAATTTACATTGGAAAATATTGTATATATTTATTATTGCTTATATATATTATGTGCATATACATATGATATATTGAAGCACCTGGAATGCAGCACAGCCCTTAAAGACACTTAATAAATATTTGTTTAGTAAATGAAAGAACTATGGGAGTTCAGACTGTATTTTTCCTTTAGGACAGTTAACACAATTGCTCCAATGAATCCCCTCTCTTGAAGTTTCATTTTTTTAAGTAGTCTCAGTTAACCTATAGAGGACTACGTAAAGTTAAGCTTTGTTTTGCACTAACCTTTGAACTAAGTGGACCAGTTTAGCCAGGTCTAGAATTTCTATGGTGTATGTATACCCGCTAAGTGATCTTATACCATTGCATACTTTGACCCTTAATTCTAATTCTGGCTTCTTTGCTTGCAAACTTGGTGATTTGCAAGGTGAGATACTTATCTGAGTCCCAATTTCCTGACCTGTAAAATAAGGGTAGGAATTATAAGTCTGTGATGAAAATTGATATTCAAGTATGTAAAACGCTATAACATAGTGCCAAACACCTAGATGTCCAAGAATGTTAATTCCTTAGCTTTAATAATTAGATATACTGTTAATATATTTTTCTCTAAACATGTTCCCCAAATATCTGGTTTGATTAAAGTCAAACCAAATCAGTAAGATTACTGAATCTTATGGTAGATATAATAGATAGAGTGGTAGATGTAGTATAGAGATACAAATACCAAGATGGCGTCAGCTCTACCTGTAAGTGACTAACAGACTTCAGGTGGGGAGAAGGAGAGATGGAGAGAAATAAAAATCATTATAGTTTCGGCATAATGCAGGAGTTTATTAAAAGATTTACAAGTGGGCTTATACGTGAGCTAGAATTGCAAGAATGAGTAGAATAAAGGAGGAAAGCATTTTTGATGCAGGAAACTATTTCTAAAAGCACACAGAGGCAGCAATGTGTGGGAGGGCTTTGGGGATTGGGAAGCCACCAAGTATAGCTGGACCATGATGTTTGTGAAAGTTTTGATAAGAGATTATTCAAGAAAACTAATTGGTGCACATATGAGTTCACCGTTTTTTGACTGCGAGTAAAAGAATTCTCAGGCAGACTAAAAGAAATGTATTGGTTAATTACACTACAGATAAGGATTGATCCAATGATTTGACAATATCAACTAAAACAACAACAACAACAACAAAATCAGCTTCTTACAGTTTATATCTCGGTGCTCTGCCTTCTAGGGTGTCAGTTTGCTGTAGTAGGCTCTCCTTTTGGTCAAAGAATGGCTGTCAAGAGCAACAAGCTTCCATGCTTTCTCATTGTTGCCTCCTGAGAAAGAGAGAGATCTTCATAAATCAATGATCAAACAAAGTTATGCATTTTATCGTGGTTTAGCTCCTATATCACATACTCATTACTGAAACTAGCATTGTACCTTGGGAATTCCATTCTTCTTGGCTTAGTCTGAATGATACTCCGATCCTTAACCCAAAGCTGTCTTAAGGGAGGTAGAATTACACTGATTGTCCAAGGCCTTTCCACTTGAGTTCTGGGTGGAGTCAGCCTGCTAAATGGCCAGGGTGCTCTATAGTTGGGAAGATAAGCTAAAATGCTGCTATAGCAAGAATCATATGCTCTCCAGAGTCTTGGCAGCAAGGGCCTCGAATGCCATATTAAAAATTTAGAATTCATTTTATTGTAAAGAGAAACTATCATTTCATGTGAGCATTTTATCTAGGACTGGATTTAGCCTGTTTGTTGTAGGCTGTAAGGGTGCTAGACATGAATGAGCTGTTATCCTCCTTTCAAGGAAACCATATTCTCATATTATTCATGTAACCCAGACTACGTTTGATACTGAGTCTAAACTATAGATCTAGTATAGGCATTCATCCAGTTTTTAATATGTTGACATAAATGTGATATTTTTCTGAAATTTTTGTAAATGATAAAAATAATTAGCTGATACCTCTAGCTCTGTTCCAGATGCTAAGTTTTGTACATAGATATGTCACTTAATCTTCCTAATAACCTTTTAGGTTATTATTTTTTTTTTTCCAATTTTGTAGTCAAGAGAACTGAGGCTTAGGGAAATTAAATAATTTGCCCTAACAGTAGCAGATTCAGGACTCAAAGTGAAGCTTTCTGATGATCTAAAATCTACACACTAAATATGGTGACATTTGTTGAAAAATAATATATACTAGGTTCTGTGAATGATTATCAGCCCCACATGTTGGGGGAGGGGATAAAATGAACCATAAACCTGGCACAATATGCTTATGCAGAGGGCTTAATAGAATATACCTATAATCTGTATGAAGTTTTCAAATGTGTAGGTGAGTAATTGTTAATTTAGGTTAGTTCTCAAGCATAAAGAAATTTCTAATATTTTCTCTAAATATTTAAAAATGAAATTATTTGAACTGAGTAAATCCTGGAAAGGTGGGGGAGGAGGAAAGAGTGGGGCTGAGTGAAGAGACTGGAATGAGTTTTCTCTTCCTTAGTCATTGCTTTCTTGATAGAGGCCAGGAGGAACTAGCAGATGATTTTGGCACATACTACTAAATTATTTTGGTTGATGGAAACTTGGAATTCTGGATAAGATCCAAGTGGATGTAAACACTTTAGGGAATTGGATAGTACATGAAATATGACCTAGAATAATGTGCAAAATAATGGATATTGGCAAAAACAGTCTTGAAACCCTTCTGTGTCCTGATGGGCTCTGATTTTGAAGCTCCTTTGAGGAAAAATGTTGAGGAGTCATCCTGTCTATCATGAGCTCTTTGGACTTTATGCCCAGTACATGTCAGCAGTTAAAGCCAGAAATAAGATGCTAGGTGCATTAAGAAAGAGATAGAAAATACTTAAAATATTATAAATTAATGACCTAATTAAACAATGGCAAACTGCAGTATCTGGAATAGGATATCCCATTTTAGTTTCTTCAGCTTATAGTTGTCTAAGATGTATAGTTTTTATAACCACATAATTTTTTAGGTAAAAGAAAAACTTTAGAATTTGCCTCTGGTATGTAACCTTGGCAAATTATAATATATTGGTCAAATTCTCTTAGCTTGTAGAAAGAGACTGCTCTATCATATTTAAAAAAATAACTTGAATGCTTACATTAAAACATAGATTTATATCTTTTGAGGCTTTAATTTTTCTAGCCAGAAATTCCAAGTTTACATGTAAAAGAGGTCCATTAATGTTTACCTGTGTTTCACTTCTCAGGCCAGAAATACTATTAGAATGATTATCCTTATTTTATATATCTTAGTTGGAGGTTTCTTTCACTATTACTATTTCATATTTTGTCTTATGGGTTGCATTCTTCTTTTTCTCTTTTAAGATTTATATTAGTGGGGCACCTGGGTGGCTCAGTCTGTTAAACGTCCAACTTCAGCTCGGGTCATGATTTCACGTTCCCTGAGTTCGAGCCCCACATGGGGCTGTGTGCTGACGGTCAGAGCCTGGAGCCTACTTTGGATTCTGTGTCTCTGTCTTTCTCTGCCCCTCCCTTGCTCACTCTCTCTCTCTCTCAAAAATAAATAAACATTAAAAAAATTTTTTTAAAGATTTATATTATTTTAGTCACCATTTTGAGTTATTTCAATTTTATATTCCCACATTTGGGTGTGTCTCTTCGCCCTTAGTTCAAATTAAAATCTAGTTCACTAGTATTTCCGGAGTCATTTAAAGGTTTAAAAGTTTTGGATTTAATTTTGAATAGTCCCTACTCTCAGATACATGTCTAAATGGTGTGCAAGTATCAAGACAAACTGGTAAAAATTTTGAACATCTGAAGGGTTTGTCAAGATGACATTCAGATAATTGAATGAATTTCTCTGACTTCATTTGCATATTTGACATTAAGCACCCCCAGCCTTGCTCTGCTATTAAATAAAATGACTTCACCATTACTAGGTGTCATTCTGGGGCTTTTTCATGAGTAATAAATTATGTATTGTTAGAGGTCAACGTGATAAATTATGTTGTTTTATTTTTAACGAGAGTATAATTCTAAGACCACTAACAAGATTAATAATTATGCAAGTTGATATAATTCTAGATATAATCAAATGTTACATTTATGGTAGATAGTAGGTAACACTGATGTCTCAGTCTATGTCCTTACTTTCATGTATAGCTACTATGGGAACATGGAACTCAAAATACCCAACTAAATAACAGACCTATGTTGTAGAGTTGAATTTTTTTTCATGTTTTTCAAACTTATTAATGGATGAGATCATAGATTAAAGATACTAGTGTCTACTGGCAATAACCATAAATACATCTTTAAGACAAGGCCAAAGCACCAGAGTTCATAAGCCTAATGAGTTAGGAATTACCCAGTTTGGACATTTTATCCAGTTAATGTTGTCTTAGTCTTAAAATCATTGAAAAAGATATAGCAATCTGGGAAGCATGTACATGACCAGAGACAAAGCAGAATCTTCCCTTCATTTTATTTTTATAGCAATTTCTATTGCTCTTTGGTGTGTGTGTGTGTGTGTGTGTGTGTGTGTGTGTGTGTGTGTGTTGTTTGAGGTCATACCCCAATAATAAGAAAAAATAACAATAACAAAGTCAAAAATAAAGATCTGTCACCTACTTGGTGTCACTTGGTGTCTGTGGAGAAATGAAAAGTTATACAGCATAGTGATTGAGAGTATTTATTGGTTTTATTATCTAAAGAATGTTGCATAACCACTCTGTGCCTCAGTTTCCTCAACTCTAAATGGGAATATTAACAGTTTGGATTGTTGGGGTAATAAATGATAAGGTGTAAAGTGTCTGGCATGTGCTAAGTTCTTGATAAATATTATTATGCTATGATAATAGTTTTAACTGTCACAGAAACATTGCAAGGTAGATACTATTAGAGGATTCGATGAATTAATTAAGACGTAGAGCAGGGCTGCAACTCAAATTGAGACCTAGCTGATGTCTGAGCACATCTCTTTCTCCAACATAGCATGCAAACAAAGCCTAGGAAACAGGAGACCTGCCAGCACCATTCCACAAATGCACACTGAAGGGCTTAATGGAGAAAATAATTGGTTACTAGCTAGATTTTTCTCCCTGTTTTATTTTCTGTAAACAAATACTACATAATTTTATCCTAAAGTAAAATTTAAAGGGACTTTAATAAGGTATTTACAATGTGCTAGGCGTTTTCCTAAAAGCTTTATATGGATTAGATTACTGAATCTTTACTCCATAGAGTACTTAAGTAAATTTCTCAGAATCACACAGGAAGAAAGAGAACTTGCATTCTTTACCACTATACTTTAAATAAATGAAGAGACATTATATTCCTGGTTATGAAGACTCAGTATTAATAGAAATCTATGAATTCAATGCATTCCCAATCTATCTACCAATTATATTAATATTTCAATGGAACTTAACAAGATGACCTTAGAATTTATCAAAAAAGATGTACAAGAATAGAAAACAATTAAGGAAGGAAATGGTGAAACTTGATTTACAAGATAGCAAAACATGCTGTAAAAACTATAGTAGTTAAAACATTGCTGACCTGGCATAATAGCAGACAAATAGATAACAGTAATGGAAGACAGAGCTCAGAGATTCCTGTATGATTTTGAAAGTCTAACAAATAATGTGGCATTTTAAAGCATTTACACTAGTAGGAAAAGGGAATGGTGAATTCTTCAATAAATAGCATTTGTTAAATAGCCATAATATTGGGGGAAAATGTTCATTTTCTTACAAGATGTAAAGCCAAACTCTTTATGAATTAAGAAACCTAAGCATAAAAAGTAGAAAACCATGAAGATAATCAGAAGAAAATTTAGCATATTTTTATAATTTGACATACAGAAGACTGCTATGCATATCACATCTAGTAAAGAAAAACTGATAAATTTGACTATATATTTCCATGATAAGATTTATTATTTTTAACAAAATATCATTACTGTGCATAATACTATGTATTTACAATGATCACATTGATTGCATTATGCTATTTTTTTAACTACTTTATATAGAGATGACTTGTATATTTATCCTATTTGATCAAATATAATTATATCCACCGTAATAAAGAAAAGTAGCTAATTGTTGATGTGAAACATAGAAATTTCTACTTTCTATAATTAACTGGCAGAAAAAAAATATTAGAACTCCAATATGTTGGATATCTTCATTATCATCTACCTAGACATTTTTCCAAGAATTTTGGGTTCTCTTACCTTTGTCAGAATTCTTTATATCTTCATATAGCTTTGAGTTACTGTTTAGGGTCTTTTCATTCCAGCCTAAAGAACTAGCATTTCTTAAAGGGAAGGTTTACTAGCAGTGAATCCCCTTCAGCTTTTGTTTATCTGGGAATGTTTTCATTCCTCCTTTATTTTTTGAAAGATAGTTTTGCTGGATATTCTCATCCAGCCTTTATGGTTTCTGATAAGAATTCTGCTGTTAATTTTGTTGAGGATAACTTGTATATGTTGAGTTACTTCTCTTTTGCTGTTTTCAAGATTGTTTATCCTTGGCTTTCAGTAAATTGACTGTAATGTGTCTTTATGTGTGTCTCTTCACATTTATCCTTCTCAGAGTTCATGGAATTTCTTGGATGTGTAGATTTGTACTTTTATTTAATTGGGGGAATTTGGGGCCATTATTTCTTCAAATAGTCTCTCTATATCATTTTACTTCTCCTTTTCTGGGATTCCTATTCAAAGTATGTTATAGTATTTTTAATGGCATCTCACAGGTCTCTTAGGCCTTGTTCATTTTGTTCTTTCAGATTTCTTGCTGTTATTCAGATTGGATGATTTCAACTGACCCACCATTAATTCTCCAGATCCTTTCTTTTGTCTGCTCAGTTCTGGTGTTTGAAATCATCTCAAGAATTTTTCACTTTAGTTCCTCTGCTTTTCAGATCCAGCATTTCTGTTTGACTCCATTTTATATATATATTTAAGTTTATTTATTTATTTTGAGAGAGAGAAAGCATGAACGAGGGAGGAGCAGAGAGAGAAAGGAGAGAGCAAGAATCCCAAGTAGGCTCTGCACTGCCAACAGAGAGCCCAGTGTGGGGCTCAGACTCTTGAACCATGAGATCATGACCTGAGCTGAAGTTTCACCCTTAACCAACTGAGCCACCCACGTGCCCCCACTTTATAATTTTTACCTCTTTATTGATATTCTCTGTTTATTCATACATTATTCTCCTCTTTGGGGGTCTTGATTTTGTTTTTTGTTTTGTGTGTGTGTGTGTGTGTGTGTGTGTGTGTGTGTGTGTGTGTGTGTTTTGTAATTCTTTTTCTTTTTCCTTAGCTCATTGAACATATTTGAGACATTTGAGTTAAAATCTTTGTCTAGTGAGTCCAATGTCTGTGCTACCTCAGGGACAGTTTTTATTAATGATTCTTAGCTTTCATTTTATTTTTCTTTATTTTTTTTTTCCTGAAAACTGGGCATTGTGAATATTATAATGTAATAACTCTGGAAATCACATTCTTCTCCCTTCTCAGGGTTTGTTTTGTTTTTATAGATGTAGGCTGTAGCTGTTTGTTTAATGCCTTTTGTATTTTGTTAAATCTGTATTTGTTATCTGTAATCTCTAAAATATTTTGTAAAGCCTGCATTCTCTATATAAAATATTTGTTCCTTTTTTAAACTGAAGAATGCTTGATGTACAATGTTATATTAGTTTCAGGTATATAATATAGTGATTTGACAATACTATACATTATGCTATGCTCACCACACTAAGTGTAGTTACCATCTGTCACCATACAACATTCCTTTACCTTGTTGTTACATTGGTTTGACAGATTTTCTTGGAGGCCAGAAGGGCAGAGGGGAGAGAGAGGGAGAGAGGGAGAGAGAATAAAAAGAAAGGAAAACTCTTCCAGTCTTTGCAGGTTGACTCTGTGATAGCACTCCTTTAATGTTTAACCATCCCATTTCTAACTCTGCCTTAGCCTTAACTTTCTGCTTGCGCTGGGCCTAGATGTAAACTAGAGCTGAAAGCTTGGGGTCTACTCAGGTCTTTTCTGAGCATGCCTTCTGCCCTGGGCGTGTATATGGCTTCCTTTTCTGTTCCTCCTCCTCCTCCTCCTCCTCCTCCTCCTCCTCCTTCTCCTTCTCCTTCTCCCATTCATTCATTCATTCATTCTCAGGTTAGTTAACATACAGTGTAGTCTTGGTTTCAGGAGTAGAATCCAGTGATTGATCTCTTACATATGACACCCAGTGCTCATCCTGAAAAGTGCCCTCTTTAATGCCCATCACCCATCTAACCCACCCACCTCCAACCCTCATCAACGCTCAGTTTGTTCGTGTATTTAAGAGTCTCTTATGGCATGGCTTTCTAAATTCTAAAGTATATACAGGAAGCTTTTGAATACCCTAATTTCTCAAAGAAATTCTCTTTGCCGATTTTCCTCCCAAGTTTTCAGTCCTCTGTCATACACCTCAACCAGTCCTTTACGTCAGGAAATAATGGGTTATTTCATTTGCCCTACATGTTTTGGAAGAATGCCTGCTAATTTGCAACCTTGAGTGAATTATGATTTAGGTGACACAAAAACAAGCACCTTGCATCAGTCCTGTAAGTAGTCTCCTGACAGAATCAATACAGTTCTTTGTGAATGAGAAGAGAAGTGCTCTGCTTCTTCTGGAACCAGAGATAGATTCCCACACTGGGTATGTCTGTGGCCATCTTCAGTACCATCAATAAGCCAAACAAGGATGTGGGGCAGGGCCAGATAAAAGTTCCATTTGGCTACTACAAATTTTTTACTTCTTTACAGACTTCTGACATAGTAGATCCTGACAATTTTTGCTTCATTTGTTGGTGTATCTATGGAGAAATGGGATCTTGGTGCTATCTGCAATGCCATTGTCACTGAAATCACTCTGGCTTTATAGATTTTTTAAATGTCTATATGATGGAATATAATATAAAGAACTTACAAGGTGAGAAACACACTGAAGATATTTGAAAATATATGATAGACAAAAGAGTAATATCCAGAATTCATCAATTAGTTCCAGTAAGAAAAAGGCAAACCAATAAAAAAAAACTGGGCAAAGGATGTGAACATGCAATTTACAGAAAAAGAAATACAAAAGGTTAAAAGCATATAAAGTCTTAATGGATTAGAGGATAATTGAATAGTTTATAGAATATCCGTAGTGTAGAATCTTCAGCTGACATTGAAAATAATGGGTACTACATATTGACAAAGGATAGCAGAAAGCAGTACATACAAATGTGTTCCCATTTTTGTTTAAAAATGGAAAGTAATAGCAGTGATAGCAGCATACCTCCATATGCACCTACATGTATATGAAGGTATAGAAAATGGTCTAGAAGGACATACACTGAGATGAAGGTATGGCTTACCTTTGAACCAAAGTGGTAAGACTTGACAGTTGAAAGGAGACTTCTAATTTTTTTATAAAAATAAATAATATATTATTTGTGATACAAAAACATTATAAAAAGTTTACTGAAACTTATTAAGAGTAAAAATATGACTCACTATGCTTCCATCCAAATGATCTGTTTAAAGTGATTAATCAATAGTGTATAATTACAATAAAATAAATGTACCAATTTATGTTGCCTATATTATAAATACTCCCATATTGTTTATTATGAATAACTATTTTTACATAGCTTAAAACATATTTGTAACTAGACTGGAAGTAAGTAGTAACAACCAAAATTAGATTTGAATAGTTCTCCACTGAGTGAACAAAGTAGTATATTCCTCTAACCCATCCACTTACTCTTGGACATTTGGGCATGTGGCCCAATTTTCCTTTTTTCTTCTCTTTTCTCTTTCTTTTGTTTTCTTTTCTTTTTTATTTTCTTTCTTTTTCTTTTCATTTTTTTTAATGTAGTATTGGGATCCAGAGAGAGTATATCTTTTGTCTAATATTACACACTGTGGGCATGTTAGAGGACAGGGTCCAGATCTATTCATTCTCTCTTGAGTATTCTATCATTAGTTAAATCTCAAGAGAATAGAGATTGTGGAGAGAGCAAGAATTTCTAAAGCACAGTGTAGGAGAAAAATGTAATCTTGGCTTTCACTGATGGAAAAGGATTTCTGTACACTAGCTTCATATCACTGGATTTGAGGTCCAAAATTCTGGAAGGATTATTTGAGCACTTAGAAAAGGTAGTGAGAATAACTTAAGCTCAACGTTGTCTCACTAAGAGGTTTTTAACATCAAACTAAAACAAACTTCTTTTTTAGAATAACAAGAATGATAATGTGAATTCCCTTTGGCATTCCTGAGGAATAGATAGAGAGATAAAGATCACGTATAGGATAGATTAAAATATGGCTTCATCAGAAAAAGGTTAATAAAGTAAATCTCCACAGTAAGTCAATGAGAAAAAACATTGGGAGAGGTAGGAAGAATGCATGGTTGTCTGTCACACGTACATCAACTTGGGAAGCCTTCAGGAAGATTTCCTGAGAAACGAACAAGTGGGGCTAAGAAGGGAAGGAGGTCAACCACAGATAAGGTATCAAGCAAAGTACTTTGGAGTACTTTGGCTTAGTTTCACAGAGGATCTTTGGAGACTGTGTAGATCATACTCAGAACTTTTCCTACCTGGGCAAAAGAGCCATTCTATTTTAATTAAGCCAGCTATTCTGGTTTCATTGGTCCTTCGTTAAACCAGCTAGTGTAGTTGGGGGAGGAGGTGGGATGTGAATTTCTGGGCACTTTCTGCAACAGATACAGGTATAGACTGTTGGGAGTAAAAGTACACTCTGAATATTTTTGCAGGAATATGGTAAAGGGAAGAGGAGATATACATAGAGGATGGACAGTGTCTGTGACACCAATTCAACATTTTTGTGTCCCAGAGAGGACAATTCTAACCGCCTTGAACACAAAGTACAATAGTCCAGAGTATGTGAGAGCATCCATGTAAACTACAAAAC
Source organism: Panthera onca (assembly GCF_046562875.1). Taxonomy (NCBI): domain Eukaryota; kingdom Metazoa; phylum Chordata; class Mammalia; order Carnivora; family Felidae; genus Panthera; species Panthera onca. The sequence continues at coordinate 57,168,457 of NC_138339.1, forward strand.
ATAAGTCAGTCAACTAGTTGTTTTACAAAAACTCAAGAAATGTTTTAAAAATTCGCAAGATGAGAAACAAAAAGAAAACCATCTTTGTAAGAGATGTGGAATACTATGCTAAACTTATCTGGTGCCCAATAGGAAAGAACCAGCTTATATTAGATGTTCATTAAGTATTTGTTAAACTGAGCTACAGCATTATATATCTTCAATTCCTAATGATATTTTTAAATAAGATAAATTTGGTGAAGGTAAATGCACGCTCCTTTACTTGGATTCTCCCTAGACTGAGTGGCTAGAGACTGTTGAGAACAAGTACTCATTAACTCTAATATAGATGACTCAATAGTGTCTTTTGTCTGCCACAAAGAAAATATCTATGGAATTTACGGATTGAAATATTATGGAATACACGTCTCTTCACTTTGCTTGTCAGATTAAACTTGTGTGCCTTTGTCTAGTTTTTGATTATGGCAATTAAAAACGGACATAAACTAATCTATGCCCTGAGAATGGTGCTTAGATTGGCCCAAGGACCTTGATAATGGTAATCATATATCTTATATTTATGACAACCTTGATATATGACAACCTTGATTTATGACAACTATGATAAGGCGGTTATTTAGGAAATATATTGAAGGTAATAAGACACCACCTTTGTTCCTACAGTCTAGTCTTAACACCTTTTTGCACAACCTCCGTTTGACTTCCGCTTTATACACCTTTAGCATTCAAATCCCATACCATGGCTACAAGAGCCTGCAGTATCCCTCCCATGACTTCTCTCTGACCTCATGGCCTTTCCCACTCTTTTTTCCTCACCTTACCAGCCACATAGGGCTTCTAGAAATTCCTTAAGCACCTCCAGTATTTTCTAGCCTCAGGACCATCACATTCTTCCTTTTGCTTGGGATGTTCTTGCCCCAGTTATCAAGAGCTTGCTCCCCTCCTTTCCTTCAGGTATCTGTGTAAAAGTCACCTTATCAGAAAGGCCTTCCCTGATCACCATATATAAAATTCCAACATCCACCTGCACTGACAAGCGTACTTTCTAAACGCATCCCACTTTATTACTTTTATTACCATCTGACATACTATATGTTTATTGTTGTCTGTTTATACCTTTAACTAAAAGATAAACTTAAAAAAATTTTAAGTTTATTTATTTGAGAGAGGAAGAGAGAGTGAGCAGAGGAGAAGCAGAGAGAGAGGTAGAGAAAGAATCCCAAACAGGTTCTGTGCTGTCAGTATGGAGCCCAATGGAGGGCTTGACCCCATGAACCATGAGATAATAACCTGAGCTGAAATCAAGAGTCAAGACATGCTTGACCTACTGAGCCACCCAGGTGCCCCCTAAGATATAAGATTCTTCAGGACAGGGATTTTATCTGTATTGTTAACTATGGTATTACCAGAATCTGTAAAAGTCACTGGTATACAGTAGAAAAATTACTCAGTAAATGCTTTTGGATAGCTGCATGATTCAGTAATGCTACATATGAATACGACATGCACTCTCTAGAAAATCAGTGATTAGTAGAGTATACCTTCATGAACAAACACAGTATAAAACATGGTATAATAGCTGAAGTGTTACAGAGAGGAAATGATGCAGGGTAGAGGGAAGCAGGGAAAGATTTACTTTGAAGGCAAGTTTTCAAGAGTCACTATTCCTTTTCTTTTAGTTGGTAGAAGTGCCGAGGGGGTAATAAGTCGGTGTGAGAAAAAGCCACTCAAAGCATAGAGAATGGCATATGCAAAGTCCCTAGCATATGAAACAGCTTGCAGATAGTTCAGTATGACTGGGGTGAGTTATGGAAAGTGATAGAAAAGGCTAGCACTGGCTAGATTATAAAGTCTTTGATTGTAGTGCTTATAAGTTTAGATCCATTCTATCCTGAAGGCAGCAGAGAGTTCCAAAGGAATCTTAAGCAAGAGAGTGATGTGTTCAGAATTCTCTGTTATAAAGAGGAGCATAAAATATATTGGGTTTATCATTTGGAAATATGGGTGGCTAGCATTGCAGTTAGACAAGATAGACCAAACATTTTTAGAGAAAAAATTTGGATGAAAATGTTAAATGAGGTGTTGAACTCTGATCTTGTGAGTTTGAGGTACTTTTAAACCATTAGTGAAGTCTGAATAAGAGACAATCAGAAATACTTGTGTAACAGTGTGAAGGAGCTCAGGGTGATAGAGGTGAGTGAGATGACTCAGAAAGAAGACCTAGAGTGAGAAATTAGAGCAGAGGACCAAAATACTGAAGACACTGAGTATGTTTTACCCAGGGAAGACAAGAATCAGAAAGATTTATGATCATCTGGTACTTGCTATTGTATGAAAAGGGGATTTCACTGATTTCTTAAGTCCTCAATAGGTGATCTAGGAATAATAAAAAGACTTTGATACACTCTATACATTATTCATTTACATATTCTGTATAAAAATAATCCCAAACTATGCTAAGAGAAGTAAGTCAGTCAGAGAAAGACAAATACCATATGATTTCACTCATATGTGAAATTTAAGAAACAAAACAGATGGGGCCACCTAGGTAGGTGGCTTCGTTTGTTAAGCACCTGACTCTTGACTAAGAGTCTGATTGATTCTGGCTAAGGTCATGATCTCATGCTTAATGAGATGCAGCCCCACATAGGCCTCTGCACTGCAGCCCAGAGCCTGCTTGGGATTCTCTCTCTCACCCTCTCTCTGCCCCTCCCTGCTCACTTGGTCTCTCTCTTTCTCTCTCTCTCTCAAAATGAATAAACATTTATTTGAAGAAGAAACAAAACAGATGGATATATAGGAAAGGGGAAAAAAAAGAAAGGGAAACAAACCATAAGTAACCCCTAACTATAGTAAACAAACTGAGGATTGATGGAAGGAAGGTGGGAGGGGAGATGGGCTAAATGGGTGATGGGCATTAAGGAGGGCACTTGTTATGATGAGCACTGGGTACTGTATGTAAGTGATGAATCACTAAATTCTACACCTGAAACCAATATCACACTATATGTTAACTAACTAGAATTTAAATAAAAATTTGAAACAACAACAATAAGAAAAGCAAAATTCCAAACTAAATAGCCTAAAAAAACAGTAAACATTTGTTATCTCAGTTTCTGTGAGTCAGAGAATCAGGAGTGGCTTAGCTGGGTGGTTCTGGCTTGGGATCTTTCAAGAGGTTGTAGTTGTTGACAAGGCTGTAGTTTTCTTAGGGTTTGACTAAGGCTGAATGACCTACTACCAAAGTGGCCACTTCACGTGGCTTCCAGGTGGCTGGTGATTGTTGGCAGGAGACTTAGTTGTTTGTTCACATGTGCCTCTCCCCCTACATGTGGATCTCCCTGCAAGGCTTTTGAGTGTCCTCAGGCTATGGAAGCTGGCTTCTCTAAATAGTGATCCATGAGATAGCAAGTTGGAACAGTTATATCTCTTAGGAGTCAGTCTTGGAAGTCACACACCATCACTTCCACAATGTCCCAGCATTCATAGAGGTAGGGCCTCTTCGATGTCAGGAGGCAGAGACTACCAGGCAAGAAGAGAAATCTGAGGAGGTGAGCATTATTGGATGCCACGTTGGAGGTCAGCCACCATACAGAACTGACTGATGACAGAATAAACTGTTTCATGAGATGATAAGTTTCTGGTCACTGGAGGTACACAAACAAAGCTTGGGCTGGAATTGGGCAAATGAAGAGGAAGTTATAGAACATGTGATAATTAGACAAGCGTCTCACTTCTATCACTGTTCTATGAGTATTTAAAGTGACTTGGAAAAAAAGAAGAGAGAAAGAGATTGAGTTGAAAACACCAAAACAGTTTTCATTTTATAGTAAAAATATTTGATAAGTTATTTGAGGGTTGCATTTATTAAGTGAGCCTGGAGGTGAGGGCAGACAAGAGAGATCCCCCAAGATGACATGATTGGCAGTATACCCTGGAGAAGGAAGCAAGAACTTAAACACTGAGAATTGTTTAATTAGCCTAACTCCATTCAAGACCTCTCAGCCTAATTGTCATTGTTTGTATTACATACCATAACATCTTTCAGTATTAGCCCATCTTTTTGCAGCATCAAGCCCCAAGACTCTGAAACAGTGTTTTAGATAGCCTACTAGGCATTTCATTCTCTAAAGAAACCAATTATATATGAAATTAATAATTAAAAATTATAAATAGAAAGAACAAGAAAACATGCATACTCCATGTCCTGCGGGTAGATTTTTGCATGGTGTGTAGGGAATTAGGTGCAAAAAAATCCATTTATGTTAATGGGCAATGGGCATTGCATGTCTAATTTCTCATGCACCATACTGCCGATTTCCCCCCTGTGTCTTTGTCAGTACATGGGACCAATGGAGGGGGGGAGGAAAAGTGAATGATTTATTTGATGGTCTGTCAATCATAATGGCAACCAGAGAAATTCCAAAGCTGTTTTTAACCTCTATAGAAAGAGTTAGTTAGGCCATATGCTTTTTTCTTCCTGCCAGATGCTGTCATTCATCAATTTCCTATTAAGAAAATGGGATTCTGCAAAAACCACTGAGGTTTTTTTCTCATTTGTAATAGATATTCCACAAAGTCAGATTGCAAACGTATTCTGCAGCTTCTACAAGATAACTTTTGATGTCTGATAATCTCCATATTAATTTTGACTGACCTGTAATGATGTTTCTTATGTGTGGTCAGTCCATCATCCAAAAATAGTATTTTAAATTACCTTTACCCTGAGTTGAAGCCTAGAAGTTAAATAGATTTGTTTGTGATTATCCAGCCCATAAAAAAGGTGGAAATTAAATGACCATTTAAAAATATCAGTAACCCAATAAAACGCCCTTTAGAGAGTAAAGAGAGATAATAAAATGTTTGAGAATTAAAGTAAGCAGCATGAGCCAAACGTTAATTACCCAAAGATGTCAAAGAAAGTGGGAACATTAAAAACCCTATATTGTATTCTCCCCCCTCCACCAAATAGAAGATTGTTTTGTTTAGAGCAAAATAAATACTTAATTTCTTAATCCTGGGTGGACTTGTTTGTTTGTTTGCTTGCTTGCTTGTTTTCAAAGATGAAGTCACCTAGGATACCTCGGGACTCCTTTTCTTAAGGACAATAAAATTCTTTCATCCTATACATAGTAACAGTATATCTTCAGGCTTCAGCACGTTGCTCTAACGGCAATCATATTTTGGTTTTTAAATTTGAATGTTCTAGGTAGTTGGAATATATTGACACTTGCCATCATTTCTAACACAGATATTCTTGAAGTATTCTTGTACTAACACAGGTGGCTTCAAATGTTTGCTTGTCATGCTGAATTCACTTAGCAAACCAACATGGAAGTTTAGGGGAAAAGAATATCGTTGCATAACTTTGAATCTGCAACATTTTGCGTTGCCTTATTAATAGGAACTGACTCTTTGACAAACCCTGCAAGTAGCTTATAGAATAGAGGAATGCTCTGAAATTCAAGGCGAATTTCTTTAATAGTTAAGCACTGATCAAAATTCTGAATTTTCTCTGGCTGCCAGCCAGCAAGAAACATGCAGGGTCTGCTTATTGTTTAAGATTTTGGTAGAAAGCCACTCAGAAAAAGAAAAAAAAATCTATAACTTTACAGCTGTCACACGTTGTTGTATCCACTCCAGCCTAATATTCTCGTCTATTTTTTTAAAGGTCACAAACGAGCTATAATATAGTTTTTAACATTTTAATTTTCCCTCTTCTTCCCCTGCTGTTTTTTTTTTCCCCTGCTGGGACAGCTCCACTCATGAAGGTCAGGGGAATGATAATGCTGAGGTAGCTCTGCCTTTTTATTCATAGACCAGGTAGAGAGTGCATATGGCCATAAACGTGTACCTCCATCACACGGCATTGCTATTGACCCCTGCCCTGAGCTGGAGATTGTACCTTCTCAGGGTATAACAAATGATTCATTCTGCAGGTAGGCAGAGGCCTGGAACTCGCTTAGCCAGACACTGCCAATTTTCCTGAATGATCTCTTGTGATTAGTTTTCTCATATGAATAGAACTATTTGTGAGTACACCACTGAACTCTGTTTATTTAGGAATATGTCTTTGACAAGAACAGCTGTCCTGGAGTTGAGATGATTAGTACTTTATCTGCTAATGCAAGTTCCCATTCAGCTGTTGGCTAACAACACATTTTTATCCTGGGAAAACATTGCTGTCACTTTTGGCACCATAACAATTTTTGGTGTTTGATCAAGTTGAGCTATTAAGAGAATAATCCTTATTTAAGGTTATTGTGGCTTGGCCTCGAAATGCCAACTAAGGTTCCAGTTCTGGAAAGGTGACCTAGAAGAATGAGCCATTTTTAGATATGTAAGTAATAGCCATGTTCTCTCTTTATTATCCACTCTCACTTGGGTGCGTGATTAAAAGAAGGATAGTAGTGAGCACCAAGAGATACGACACCCTGATTCTGACCTTGACTTGAGGAGAAAGGTCATTGACAGGACTGTGGTAGGGGGAGGATAGGTGGAGCTGAGGCCCACAGCCGGAGAGTTATTTAACCTGGAGGTAACATTCTTTAAAACGTATTGAGAAGTATGATGCTATTTTCAAATGCAACAGTACAAATACACAGTCTGTTAAATAAAATATTAAAAAGCAAACACTTTTAAAAATTATTATTTTTTATTTTTTGAATTTTAATATACTTGAGTGCCTTAAAAGATCTTGAACCTCAAATCTCTGAATAAGTACATCTCTCTCTTCTCTTACTCAGTGTACTCCATCTACAATCTCTCTCAAAGGAGGTCCACATCTTTAGAAAGACTTTTTAAACCTCAGCTCAGAATTCTACATTCCAGTTCCCATCCATTATGTTTTTACTTTTTCCTTCTCCCAATAGTTAAAAAGTCAGCAATCTTTTAATTTTTTTTTTAATTAAAAATACATTGATTCCAGGTGCCTGGGTGACTCAGTCGGTTGGGCATCTGACTTCAGCTCAGGTCATGATCTCATGCCTTGTGGGCCCTGTGTTGGGCTCTGTGCTGACAGCTGGGAGCCTGGATCCTGATTTGGATTCTGTGTCTCTCTCTCAACCTACCCCTCCCCCACTCATGCTATGTCTCTCCCTCTCTCTCTCTCAAAAATGAATAAACATTAAAAAATAAAATAAAATAAATACATTGAATCTACCTGAATTTAACCCCTTTATTTGCATTCTGTTACAGCGTCCAAGCCCCTATAGCCTCACAACTGAAGCATCTTTAGCTAAGGACTCATTTTTCTTGGGAGCATCCATGCCCATCCTTCTTTCTCCTGCTCTATATTGGTCTCCTTGAGCTGCCATACAGATTATCACAACTGCGTTGCTTAAAACCACAGAAATGTATTCTCTTATAATTCTGGAGTTTGGAAGTTTGAAATAGTGTCAGCAGGGCCACATTCCCTCTGAGGGCTCTGAGGAGGAACCCTTCATTGCCTATGTGTTTCTTCTGGTGCCTCCCAGCATTTCTTGTTGTTCCTTGGTTTGTACATGCATCACTCCAGTCTCTGCCTCCATCTTCATGTCTTCTTTGTGTCTTTTGCCTCTTCTGTGTCTCTGTGTTTCCCTGTGTGTCTTCTTAGACATCAGTCATTGGATTCAGGGTCTCCCCTAATCCAGTATGACCTAATCTTAACTAACTAATTATATCTTTAAAGATATTATTTTCTAATCAGGTCACATTCTGAGGTTCTGAATAGATTTGAATTCTAGAAAAGCACTTCAACTCACTATTTCATCCCACCATTTTTTTCTCCAAGTGGCCAGCTGGGATCACTAGCATTAATGAGGAAAACAGCAGGAGCAGTGGTCTATTTTTTCAATTAAAGGTATATGATGACATGATAGTTGTGGAGACCATAGCAAAAGTGTGTAGAATAAACATTGTGAAAATAAGACTAAGAGACACAGAGACAAAGTAGTCTCTTCCTGCATTCTTTGTAGAGGCTCCTATATATCCCAAATAAAAGGTGACTTCATACTTGACCCCAACATAGAAATTGGCCTCATTGTGACCCAGGGCACAAGAAAATATGCCAACTAGGGACTGGAAACTGCTGTTAAAATATGACATATGTTGTAGCATCAGTGGTTATCGAAAATAATATTTTAGGTTAAAACAAAAATGACTTAAAATTTTTTTTAAATGTTTATTCATTTTTGAGAGACAGAGAGAGACAGAGCATGAGCACGGAAGGGGCAGAGAGAGAGGGTGACACAGAGTCTGAAGCAGGCTTCAGGCTCTGAGCTGTCAGCCAAGAGCCCGACGCAGGGCTCAAACTCATGAATTGCGAGATCATGACCTGAGCCGAAGTCAGATGCTCAACTGACTGAGTCACCCAGGCGCCCTAAAAATGACTACTTTTTAAGTACTTAATTTTAATTTTTAATGACTAGGGCTACAAAATTTTTAATTACCCAGAATGCCCATTCACTGCCTTCTGACATGAGGATGCTTTTATTGGAGAAGTCTGTATCTATTCTGTGTGACCACAATCAAATTAATCTCAACATGCTTGCCATGTAGTAAAACTCCAATAAAGATTTGTTAGATTAATAAACCACTCTAAGAAATTGCTCTGATTCTGCCAGTTCTAAACCAAGAAACTATTCCAGAGCTTTTCATTTCTTGCAGAGGCCAATTCTGACATCCAAATCTCTTTGCAAACTCATCTCCTATCATTTCCCTTGAGTTCTTTAACCATTATTTCACTGCCCAAACCAAACAGGAATGAGATGCTTCTGTTTGCAAGAAATCCTTTCTACTCAGGATTTGAACACACTGCATTGTAGAATCTGATTGTAGAAGTTCCTTAGAGAACTACCTGGTAAGAATGATTTTATGGTCTACTGTTTGGTCCAGAATTTAGTAATTCCCCCACTGCAAGCTCATCCTATAAACACGGTAGATTGTACACAGTGATCTTACAAATAATTCTCTGACACCTCTCTTCCTTTTGTTCTTCTTCCTTCTCTTCTCCTTCATTTTCTCTTCTTTTGTATTCTCCCTCTTGCTTTTTCTTCTTTGAAGATAAAAGTCCATAGATCCTCTGGCCAGTTAATCTGTCTTATTTAAGAGCTTCTTACTGGGGCGCCTGGGTGGCTCAGTCGGTTAAGCGTCCGACTTCAACTCAGGTCACGATCTTGCGGTCCGTGAGTTCGAGCCCCGCGTCGGGCTCTGGGCTGATGGCTCAGAGCCTGGAGCCTGCTTCCGATTCTGTGTCTCCCTCTCTCTCTGCCCCTCCCCCGTTCATGCTCTGTCTCTCTCTGTCTCAAAAATAAATAAACGTTAAAAAAAATTATAAAAAAAAATATAAAAAAAATAGCTTCTAGGCTGTTGGGTTCGTATCTTAGCTTGAATATTCCTAATTCTCTGCTAACTCCTCCTTCCTCTTATCTAAATACAATCCAGTAAGCATTAGCTGAATGCTTCATCTCCTCATCCCTTTATCTGTTATGGTAGAATCTGGGTCAATATAAACCAGAGGAGTGCAAATGCAATGGCTCTAACAATACAGAAGTTACATTTATCACTCCTATAGCAATCTGAAGGTAGGTGGATAATTCAGTAAGTTGTGATTCTGTAAGATCATTCATTCAGGTATCCTCCTGGTATCCTCCCATCTGACTGTTATACAACCTTCTAGAGGTGTTGTCTTTATGCTTGGTCAAACTAGCTAATCAGCTTTCTATGACCACAGTCCAGCCTTTTGGATTGAGAAAGAGAGAATGTAGAAAACAAACAACATCCTTTAAAAGTCATACACATCTCAGTGACCAAAATATAGTCACATTTTTAGGTTGACTTATTAACCAATAAATGGAGATAAGGTCTCTAACTGGGACTGTCTCTAACTGGGAGTTTTATTTCTAAACAGAACAGAGAGAGATTGGATCCAGGGAGCAGTTAATAGTGCCTGCATGTCCCCTGACCACCTTGACGATCCTAATCTGGTCTTAACTCCATTAAGAGTTCTCCTTGATAATTTCAGTAATAGTTTATATCCTTCATTTGGCACTTACTGTGCTATGCATTTAATTACCAATTAAAATATGTATCCTAATTCTTAACTCTAAATGAAGTCTTAAAAACATACTTCATAGCGGGTAGCATACAGTAGGCACTCAATGAATACTTCTTGGTTCAAACAATGTGTTGGAATAAAGTTGGCATATTATGCAGCCTCAATTGCTTTTTATGATACTTACCCTAATGTGTTTCAAACTTGAGCTTCTTCATTAATATTCAAGAGAGAGAACTATTATCTTAAAGCAAACTAAACTTTGCTGGCTTCAAAGAAGAGATAATAAACTATGGAACCCACTAAGGGCGAGTGTCTTTGAAGTGAGTATATAGGAAAGGGGAATTAATCACCAGCATTAACTGTTTCTTGGAGGCTTAAAGAAAGCACTGCACTTGCAGGAAAGAATTATTCACTTAGGAGAATGATGGAGAGATTGGTTAAGAGAACTGTAGAGGTCAATGGCTTGTGCAGCCAGCTCTGGGTACTGAGGTTTAAAAGGGTGTGACCCAGAAGACCTACAGGCTAGGAAATTGAAGGACCACTGCACAGGAAATGAAGAATATGAATCTAGAGGTTATAAGCCTTCATCAGTGTAAATGATGAGAGTTGGGTCATATGGGAAGAGGTGCTTTTTTTCAGACTCAATTCATTTCTTTCTCTATACACATAAGACTTTTCAGAGTCAGCTTTATTGAACTTTCTCTGTTGTTGTGCTGGAGGTACATGTGCAGCACCCTGCATTCTAGTTGTCATAATGGACAATGTATCTGAAGAACAAATATGTCTGCTGATGTAAAAGATCAGGGTACTCTTTGTCTCTGATTAAGAAAAACTTCTGTGAGAGGAGAATAGATAAGAAAAGCAAATTCTGTGCAATGGAAGTTGTTTTAGGTTGACTTATTAACCAATAAATGGAGATAATGTTCTAATAGTACTGTTAACTTCTTTCACCCGATATATGCAAACACTATCACAATGGCCACACTCTTTCTGCGGTTTGATGGAATACTCAGCACACAAGGGAAGCCAGGAAGCAGAAATGGCTCTCTCCTGTTCCACTATGGGAAGCAGTATAGTATGTAAGAATGGGGGTTCTGGAGTCAGACTAATGAGGCTGTGATCTCAACCTCCACACTTGATGTAGAAATTTGAGCAAATCCTGGTATCACTTGAAGTCTCAATTTCCTCTCTTATAAAGCAAGAGAATAACAATATCTATTTTCAAAGTGTTGCCCCAAAACAAGTTATCACCATCTCATGGAAATCCATGCTTTTTGTGCCCTGTGCTATACCCTGTTTTCATTTTTTGCAGCCCTCCTTGCCCCTTCTAGCACTGGTCCCTACTGAATAGCCAGGTGATCTTTTGAAATGGTAAATAACGTTACTCCTTTACACGGGACTTTCTAATGATTTCTCATTTACTCAGAATAAACTAAATCCCCAACCAAGTCTGTAAGACTATGGATGATTTGGCTCTGTCCCCTCTGTGACCCTGCTCCAACTGTACTGGATTTCTTTCTGTCTTCTAACATGTGACACTTATTTTCCCCACATGTGTTTGTGCCCAAATCCCTCTTTTCTCTTCTTCCTGTGGCTGGCTCCTTAAAACTTTCATACTTGAGCTCAGATGCCACCATGGCTTTCTCAGACCACCCATCTAAAGAGTTCCCTCCCATTTACTGTCTGGCACGTGACCTTGTTTAGTTTTTCCCAGAGCATAGATCACTGATTTAAATTATCCGGCTCATTCGTTTGTTTATTTTCTGTCTCTCCCAAATGGAAGGTAAGCAAAAACCTTCTCTGCCTTGTTCAGTCCTGTTTCCTGGATACTTAGAGGAGTACCTGGAACATACTAGGCTCTTGCTTAATAAATATTTGTTCAGTTAAGGAATAAGTGAAAGAAGGAATTGACATCTCATAAATGTATATTACAAATTAATTGAAATAGTGTGCAGAAAGCATTTATATTGGTGTTGGATACACAGCACGTACTCAAGAAATGCTAGTGATTGTTATTATCATGAACCATCAGTATTGTACAACCTACCTAGTTCCCACCTGTGGGCACTTCTCATCCTCCTGACAAAATCCTCTCCTTGACTCTAAGGATTCACAAAGTGAAATCTAGTTTACAGAGTCCTGGTTTGTGGGAATTAAGTAGCAGTTATTGTCACTCATGCTTATTAAATCAGGCATGTGGTTGTAGGGAGTATATCTATGGAAATAACTGCTATTGGGGATGAAGCACTGGCGTGAAGTAGGAATATATAAAAGCTTTGGAGGAACTCAGATGTAGGTTCTAAGCCTTGCTCTCTTGCCACTGACATTTTCTATTTGTGTGGGCTCTGGAAATGTACTTAACTTCCCCAGTCTTATAATGTTCCCTCTTAAGCTTGTTTTAAAGGGTTAAACTAAGGGGCACCTGAGTTGAGCATCTGACTTTGAACTCAGGTCACAATCTCACGCAAGCCCCTCTTTGGGCTCTGTGCCAACAGCTCAGAGCCTGGAGCCTGCTTTGCATTCTGTGTCTCTCTCTGCCCATTCCCAACTTTGAGTGCACGTGCTCTCTCTCTCAAAAATAAACATTTAAAAACAATTTAAAAAATAAAGTTAAGTTAAACGAGCTTTTACATATATAGTGTCAGTGGTCACAGTAGGAGCTCAATATCTAGGTTATTAATAACATTGAATAATAATGGTCATGTGTTTAACCAAATTTCTGAACTTCCAGGATACTGTTCCAAGTAACTTTCTAATTGCAAACAGCTTTGAGGTCCCTTTTCGTAGAGTAAGTGCTACGGGAAAGTAAAGTGTAAGGTAAAGGTAGAAAGATAATTCTCACTTTCGACAATCTCACTTACTGTGAGGCTAAACCAGCTGGTAAAGAATGAGTTTCCTCTGGAATCAGAGAGTTGATGCAAACCAGCATGAAGGTCAAACAGGTTTCTAAATCATAGAAGTACAGACATTGCCATTTTCACTTCAGAGAACTGTACCCCTGACTGTGTGGGGAAGACAGTAATTGGAAAAGTGCATAAAATGAAATAATCACCTCTTTAGGTCTCCTTTGTGCACAATTTACTCCAGGCCTAGTTTTGACTATGTGATGTAGAATGTGCTGAATGGGAATTAGGAGCTAAGATTCCCCCTAGACCATGTTATAGGGGGTGTGAACTGATTTTAAACAGTATTTTTGGCTATGCTGATGACACCTGAGAATATTTTAAGACCAGGTCTGTATTGAGGGAGCTAAGGTGCTAAATTCAGACCAGTATTTGACACAATTGAGGATTAAAAAATATCAACCCTACTCTTGAGGAGGATAGTTTGAAACTTTTAAACACACTTTTAAGGACCCATAAGGAACATTTAGAGCCCATCTACACAACTGGAAGAATGGTCATTCATGCCATGTTTATGATGATTTACCATGGGCCAGGATAAAATGAGTAAGATAGGGAGAATGCAGTCAGCTAGTGATGATGGTGATAGGGAGAAGAGAGTTAAAAGTTAAACAGAAGTTTCGATAAAAAAATAAAATAATAAAATTTTTAAAAAGTAGAAAGCAGATGTTGTGTAAGTATCTATTATGATGATTCACAACATTCATTGAACAGATAGATATTTGAGTGCCTTCTTTTACTCAGGCTACAGTGGTGTGACATACATCCCATCTGGAAACAGATGGATTAACAATTAATTATGTCATGGAAATTGTGTTTAGAAATTTCCAAGACAGGAGGGAAAAGTAGGGGTGCTAGTCACAGAGTATTCAACTGCTTACCCCTCCTGTTAGTAAGGACAATAGAGGCATCCAAATAAAGAGCATAGTTCTTTAGGCAGAGGAAAAGAATGACTGATGAACTGGCTCAGACAGGAAAAACCTACCTCCTACGTACTCCCTCTAGCCCTCCTATTTTGCATAAGAAAGGCAGACTCTGCCCCAAGGCAGAATTTTTTCTCTTGATGCCAAAAATTGATAAGCTTTTTTTTCTTCTTTTCTCATATAAATTCATGGTTAACACAATTAGGCACATTTATATTTTTTTAAAGATTTTTAAAAGATGTTCAGTATCACCTACATATCTAAGTATTCTCCAGCTATTCAATTTTAAATTTATCCTTTTTTTTTTCCAATTGAATCTTTTCTTAGATAGGCAATTAAGGAATGGTTCAGAAGTGGCATTTGAAACCCACTGTACCTTTTTCAAAATGGAATTCATCATTCCCTCAGCTAATGTGTGTAAGACATTTCAGTTTTAGAAAATGGCCTTGCTGGTTATACATGACACCAAGAGCAGACCAAAGCTGAAATCTTGAAAGGTAGCACACCATGTTATCAAATGCTCTTTTCCCTTCTGGGTAGTATTACTTACATTGTGCAAATGTGTTATGCAAAATAATCTTAAAACTGATTCTGTATCTTCGCCTCAGGTTCATACAATATTCATTGAAAGCTTTACAAAAAAAAGAAATTAATTTAGTATAAAAATCAAGCATTTTAAAATGCCCCTGTATATCAATGCAACACCATTCCAAATGGAAGCTCAGAAAAAGGAAGAAGCAGCTCAAATCAGAATTTCATACATCTTATTTAATTACCTGTGTGTATATGTCTATATTTATGTGTCTAGCTCAATAAAACCACATGAAAATCCGGCGTGAGAAATCCTGACTCTTCCTAGTTTCAGAACCTTGGACAAATCACTGTGCATCATCCAAGTTCATTTCCTTCTGTCATTTAAATGGTGCTGCTAATACTGATGCCAGCTATTTTATAAGGTTGTTTTAAATATGAAATCAAATTGTATTGAAAATTAAACCTATTTTACAAACTGAGAAAGTGCTATGTAAATCTAACTCACCTAAATTATCATGAGTCTACTTCTCTGATCGGAGGACAGAGGTTTGGAAACTGATAAACATTTATGTTTATACACTTAAAGGCAAGAGCAAGTGATGGAAAATTTTGGCCTCTCTGTATACATAGAGTAGACTATTTGTTATTTGGCTTAGTCAGAGAAATAAGTTAATATTTTCATTTGCACACAGTAATGTATATTTTCTAATGTTTTGGTAGTTTTAGTTTTTCTTCTATAATTTATTAGATATATAGTAGGTGCCTGAATCTTCCATAATTTTAATATTTGAGATTTGTAAGCTTAATATTTCCAATGTTGCAATTATATGGGTTGAAAAGGATTACATGATTGTGAATCACCTTATGTAAGCAAATTTTTAGATGAATTTTAGTTGTGTATTTTATCTTTTAATCCTGAGATACAAAATTACATCAGATGCCTCATCTTTTGGAAAGAGTTTTTTTATTATTAATCCATCATGCAAATCATAAAATAATCTTTTTTTTTTTTCATTTTCCACTAAAGCTGCTTTGCTCGTTGACTTTTGTGCTTTACAAGTTAGTTTCTATACAATTTATTTTTGTCAGTTAGGGAATTCACATTCTTTGTCCAGGATACATTGAGCCATCATTCCACTGGGAAGTCTTGCAGGTTCTGTCAATCCTTTCTCTCCTGACCTTATTACATGCTAATGGATTATTCTGACCTTTGGCAATTAGATATATTTTGGTCTGAAAGCAAATTTGTCACTAAATAAGTAAATATTACTTATAAGCCCCCATTAACTTACATAAAAATGTTTTGTGTCAGCCAATAACTTTGCTAACACAAGTGTTCCACAATAGGGGCCTTGTTTCTCACTTGTATTTTAAGAGCAGAATAAAGCAGATTTAATTTCCACAATGAAGATGGAGGAAACTTATCTGGGGAAAATTAAATATTTTGGATTTTTCATAAGACTGCCAGAATCTAAGTTAAAAATTTATTCATCCATATAATTTGTTTTCTTGAAGACCACACTTTTGCCTTTGTTTATTTGTGTCATTAATTGATACTTATATGCACATGATTCAACAGTTGTACCATTCACTGGCAAAAGGAAATGCAGTAATCCTTATGCCCCAGGTAGCGAGGTACCTAATTGAAATGCACTACAAGAAAAAGTCAAGTTTATTACCCTTGCTACAACTTGCAGTGTGACATTTTGCTTTATAGCATTTGGAATCTTTCACCTCCCAAGAACAATGAACTTCAAAAACATAATACAAGTGGGAAAATTGCCTTAAAATGTAATTTTAAAAATGATTCTTTGAAAATACTGTTAAATGAGAAAGTTTGGTCAAAAGATGAAACTAATATTTCATTCATCTTCTATTGATTCATATTTAAACCCAATGTAAAGTTCAGATGTTTAGGGAAAAGAGACAGAAAAAAAGGTGATTGAATAAAATAAGTCAGGATGATTCCTCAAAGTTCAATTCCGATATTGTCATTTAAGAGTCTTTGGTATATGGCTTTGAGTTTTTGTTGTTGTTTCTTTGGGTAATACATCTTTTCAAGGAAAATGGCACAATTATTAAATCTGTAAATTCTTTGAGGAATTCCATTTTCATTTAATATGGGATAATTTACCCATATTCAATACAAAAAAATAAATAAATTTCATCATAAAGCAGTGGTAACCTAATTGAGCATATGAGCAGGAGTAATCTTAAATGTTAGGGTGTGGGTTGTTGATGGGGCTTTCATAATATAGTGATTATAACAGGTAATAGTTCTTAACTGTGCCAGGCACTAAGGACTTTCCATATATTAAGTCATTTCATCCTCACATCAATATTAGGAGACAAATATATATATCATCTTCATTTTATATGTAAAGAAATTAAGGTTTGCACTGGGACTGTGATCTACATTTTAGTACAGACTTCTTGCCATTAGACTCCATCAGTTCAGTCCCCAAAGAAGCTTATAACAAACCATCTCAAACAAATATATAATCTAAGTGAAAGCAGCCATGTTCTCTCTGCATGCATTATTTTCAAACACAGACACTACTTGTGGCTCCCATCTACCCACTCCTCCAATTTACAACTGACTTCCATTTCCTCCATTCCCATATTCAAAGTGTGAAGCTAACACTGAAAAAGAATTGGTCTAATGGTTTCTCATTACCAAGGCAACCTACAAGTTCATATCTTCCACAGGGTCAACTTCTATGTGTCTTTTTTTTTTTTTTTTTTAATAACCAGTAAGAATTTTAGTTTTTTTTTTCTTTCTTCTGAGAACAAAAGAGACATCAAAATTCTGAAACTCACCTCTAACACCATAATAAAGATTGACCTGAACTGTGGCATTCCGTTAGAGTTCTAAGGAGCACAGGGATTAAGAGAGTGCTACCCCACAACTCCAAACCACTGACAATTTTTTTATAAATTGATTATGTAAAAACAAAACAAATGTTCAGGGAATCTGTCAGATTACTTCAAACAACATTCGTAGCTTCCTGCCTTCTCCCACTATTTTATTTTTATATGTGAAATTGAAAAATAAACTGAATTCCAAAAACGCCTAAGGGCCAAAGATTGAAAATACAACTGATTCAGAGAGGCCACCCCCTCCATCTCTGCTGTTTAAGGAAGTTGCTAATGGTGCTGCTACTTGGGAGGAAGAGCTACCTAAAAGTTTCATGACATGAAAGACCAAAGATATGTTCTAAATAAATCAAGAAATCAAGACTGAATAATCTCACCATTCTATTGTTTATAATTTCAAAAATATAAACTGTAAATTATTAACAAGTCCATAAAGTGGCTTATGAATTGCAGGGAAATGGTATGAAAGTAGAATTTGAATTTGACTCTTATGCTTATACCCAGGGGACAAAATTGCCTGGGGCTATCTGATAACCAAAGGGATCCTTCACTTCCATAAAGATTGGGAATATCAAGCTCTATACCTGTGAAGTAAATAATACTATTTATATATCCCCAATCCAGCATTTTAACTGTTCTTCATACAAAACCCATATACGTATCTCCACAGTGCATGGGGTACATGGATACCATTTCAGGGCCAAAAGTGTTTTACCTGTGATATATTTCAAGGAGAATGTTTTACTAAGTTAAGAACTGACACACATGAATCTATGGGAATGTTAAAGTGAGTATAAAAAACATCATCTGTAGGTTGCACTGCACTATAAGAACTTTGGTTGCCAATGCCAGCGTTCCTTTCTCAGACAAGATGTACTGAAGTGGTCAACAGGGAGATCTTAGAAAGTTAGAAGAGCTATAGAATTTTTTAACAGGACCATAAAAATCTACTCAGAGCCAGGCATACATTTCTAAAAAGAAATGGACTGTCCAAATAACATGGCCCAACACAATCATGCTGCTTAAAGCACTAGATTTCATGTTGCAAAGAGAATCAAAATCACCCACTAAATTGAGTACCTATATGCCACTTGGCCATGCATGTTCTGCAGCAAAGGACTGGTTCTGTTTAAGAGTCTGCATTCCTAAAAGTGCATGAAATGTGTGTTAATTATTATATACCAACCACTTCCCAGGCACAGTATTAGACTGGAAGGACAGAATGTTGTGGAAGATAGCCATGGGGGACAACAAAGACATAATAATTCAGACAGTAAGTGTTACGAGGAGAACCAAATAAAGCATATTCACTGGGAATCTACTTGAGGTAGAGTGATAACTTTCTGAGAGGGGGCATTTGGGCTGAGACCTGGATTACAGGATGTGAGGCATGGAAAGACCTGAGGAAGAGCTTGTCAGGCAGTGATCTGTAGTACAATATTTACAGAGAAAGCTACTTTTGTTTAAAAACTGGAGATACAGACATCCCTCTCCTTGCTACTCCCATCTTTGACCAACAAGCAAATGTGGGTGCATATTTAGGGGTAATGTGATAAGAAAGACCAGCTCCTGATTCAGCCTGGAAGGGGTTTGCTTTCTTTTGCTTTGAAAACGTGGGTTAACAATGATAATGCCCTCCTCAACTTTCTCTGGAGCGTTGCTAGGGTGACACTGTAATTCAAAGAACAGAATATCAATAAAGCCAGGATGTACAGGAATGTAAACAAGCTTTAAAAAAAAATAGTCCAAGTGTTTGTTAAATAGACCACAACGGGGCAGGTCCATTATCATTGCAGAAAGCTCTGTACTTAGTATGTCCAATTATCTAAATAGCTCAAAAACATAATCAATCCATCAGTAGTATTCAGCTTTCTAGCTCTGATATCTGATTGTGAATTCTCTGTGTTTATTCATATTTCTGCCAAATGTCGATCCAGAAATGTATTAGCATCTGTCAGTGATGAATAAACATAAGACTGGGCTCCTCCTGCAATTCTTAGGCTGGTGAACAAGGGCTAGTCCAATCCATAACTCATAGATGTTTCTTCACATCGGAGAACTATGTTCTTTTCTTTAATAAAGTCAGCATAGTCAAGGATGACTCTAACCTTGAATCCTTGGCCTTTAGCAGCAGCTCCTCTCTTTTTTCCCTCCCTCAGCCTGCTCAGAGTTATGCATTTTAAAAGACCAGCTCTGGTTGCTTTCTTGTCCATCAGTTTTGTTAACAGGCAAATACTTGTGGGATTCTAAAGATGTTGGCTCTGGAAACCTCTGGGAGCTGAGAGCATCCACAAGTTCTTGGGTGGAGGGGAGCATGAAGGTGAGGGGTGAGACCAGCAGCAACACTTAGCCACTCGGGCTTCTGATTGTGAATGTGCACAACTGTGCTGGGAGTCTTTCTTTGCTCCTGTGATGCGCACTGTGGTATGCTGAATGCTTGTTAATTAGTCCCTTCAGTACATAAGTTGTGGGATCTGATTGTTCTGGTGACAGTGCAACAAGAAGCAGACAACTGCGGTAGAGACCAATGAGTCACAGAGGATGCTGTGTGGCCATACCAATGTCATTCATTTCCTTGAAGCCCTCTGCATGGGGAGTATCAGCAAATCTTCACATATCCCCCAGCCCAAGATGTTTGCTGTGTTAAAGTGAGCCACGCACCATCTTTGATCTCAGTACTATTGTTTTTGTTGTGTGTGTTCTGTGGTCCAGAGTAAAATGTAGTAGAAGAGGGACATCTGGGTGGCTCAGTCATCGGACTTTGACTCAGGTTATGATCTCATGGTTGTGGGTTCGAGCCCCGCATCAGGCTGTCTCCAGTTGGCACAGAGCCCACTTCAGATCCTGTCTCCTTCTCTCTCTGTCCCTCCCCCACTCATCTCTCTCTCCCTCTCTCTCTCTTTTTCAAAAATAAACATTTTTTATTTTAAAATAATAAAATGTAGTAGAAGAGAATTGAATTAGAAGTTCCGTCTATCCACCTGTTTTTTTGCCAGTCGGAGTTGGCAAAGAGCCTTTCAAAATCAGTGTCAGAATTGGTGGTTATAGTGGCATTAGGAGCTCTGACTAAATGAGGTTCCTAGTTTATGTAGAAAGACCTGACATAGTTATTGTGGTCGTCCAGAATATTTGAGAAAAGTGTATTCTTAGTGGCATTTCTTTGTCCATGGGTATGTGTGCATTTGTGTGTGCTGGGGAGGGAGGTCTTTGCACTTCACCAGTGTTGTTGTTTATCTATTGCACTGAGCTATCTGCTCCCAGGCATTAACAGAACATTAGAATATGAGTCATCTTAATAATTGTATCACTCTGGTCATAGGTCAATAGTGAATGCTTACTGTTTCCTAAGCATTTTAACTCCTTATGTATCTTTTTATTTTGTTCTTCCATCTACTGGTTACTCCTTTTCCAAATAATGAACCTCTTCTTCTTATCTTTTAAGGGCAGTTTAAATGTTAGGACTTCACAAAAGCCTTCCAGATCCCCAAAGATGATTGACTTTTTCTCAGAGTCCCAACAGGTTTTATATACCACCACCAAAGCACTTTCTAAAGTTGTATGTTACTTAGAAAGAAAGCTAGTTTATAAAGAATTAGAAAATATTTTTTGACTAAATTGTTCTCCATTAGACTTTTTATATCCTCAAGTGCAGTCGTTGTATCTTTTTCATCTCATGTCCTCAGAAACCTAGCTCCATATCTGAAACAGTACTTGGTAACTGTTTGCTCAATGAATGAATGAATGAGTGATGGTTGTCACTTTCTAGCTGAAAACATTTCAGTGACACATTACTACCTGCTGGAAAATATTCAAATGCATTAGGGTCCTTACAATCAGAGGTTAAAGAAAACTAGGAATGTGTTACCTTGGAGTACATAATGCATTCTTTACATTTTCACCTATTTGCAGAGCTCTTTCTTCTGAAAATGATAAAGTCTGCTCTTTCTCTAAGCCCCAGCACAAGGGTGCCCTCTGTGTACCCTTATTAAATTCCTGGAGGCAGAAGTGTTCAGGAGCTTGAGTTGTTTTTGTTTTTGTTTTTGTTTTTGTTTTTGTTTTCTCTCTCCCCCCCCACCGCCCCATCTTTCCTCTCTCTCCCCTCTCTCTTTCCACACTGTTCCCTCGTTCCATCACTCTCACTCTGTGTGTCTCCATTGTCTTATCATCATTTGTTTAATATTTCTTAGTTATCAGAATTTTTAGACCAAATTGCAATATTTGTGAATGTATTCGCTTCCTCTGTTAAACCAGTGATTCTCAACCAGGATTGCTTCCCACCCCCAGGGACCTTTGACAATGTCTGGGGACATTTTTGATTGTTACAATTGGGGAGGGGTTTGAAAAACTCTACACTAGACTCTGAACTCTTTGAAGGCAGGGAATGTCTCTATTCACTGACAATTTTTTGAATTACCATAGTTCAACCTAAGGTTTATCCTATCTATGTTCAGATAATGTTTGATAAATGAATAATTTAATGAATAAATTACTGGTTGGTGGATGGATGAATGGATGGATGGATGAATGGATGGGTGGATAGATGTATGGGCAGGCAGATGGATGAATCAATCTATCAAACTGGGACCATTTTCCAGCCCTTTAAAATCTTGGCAGCATTTCCTTTCCAAGTCAGAATTGCTATTTATTATCTGAATTATTGAGTAATCAAGCCACCAACCAAGATGTTGACCTGACCAGCTCTTATTTTGAGCATGTACTTGACCACAGATCTTGAGACATTCATTCTCAGCAAATATCACTAGCCCTTTTCTGATTGTTTGGTAACTGGGTCATTTGTATGCTCTCTCTTTGTGCTGATCATGTGTTTCCCCTATTTGATCATCTGTATTACTGTTGTAATACTTCTTATAACTGCATTAATTTTCGAGGCTGTTGAAGAGTCTGATGTGACTCTCACTTAAAAAAATCCTCCAGAGAGTCTCCTTTCTGGATTTTTCCTAGGCAGTAGCCCATGGTCATGATCTCTGAAGGAGAAAATAAATGCATTTTCTTTTGGTCAGTCTCACTGACTTATCTTTCAGTCATCTGTCTTGTGTTTTTGTTTGTGATTTTTTTTAAATAATCAAGCATTTCTAGAGATTAGAAAATATTTCTCCACTTAGTCTGAGAAAGTCCCTCAAACAAAAGCTATCCACATTTTGTGAAGTCTTTATACCATCTTTTTCCAGTTGTATTATTTCTGTATTTGCTACAGCAAGTGCCCTGCGGATTTTAAGTAAAATAGTATGTGAGTCGCATGTGATTTCTCTGACAGGCTTCTGAAGTGGTTTCCATCTGTGCACATCTTCACTACATTATGAACTGGCTCTGGTCAGTGAACACTATGACACTATACAATATGTGAGTTGCTACCCTTCCTTTTAGGTTGGTTCTACTATGTAAAACAACAAAAAATATCATTATTTATTTTTAGATTTAAACTTTATTTTTTTTTAATTTTTTTAATGTTTATTTATTTTTGAGACAGAGAGAGACAGAGCATGAACGGGGGAGGGTCAGAGAGAGGGAGACACAGAATCTGAAACAGGGCGCTGTCAGCACAGAGCCTGACACGGGGCTCGAACGCACAGACCGCGAGATCGTGACCTGAGCCGAAGTCGGCTGCTTAACCGACTGAGCCACCCAGGCGCCCCTAAACTTTAAATTAAAATAAAATGTTTATGCACACACACACACACACACACACACACACACACACACACACATCTACTTTCCCTGGAATTAAATAAATCATCAGGAATGATGCAAGTAGCTTGAAGTTTTTGCTACTAAGTAAAAATGCTGGGGAAAACTCTCCTTCAAGGGATCCTATGTCTAGATTGAGGAAACATAAATTCATTGCATTGACAATAAATATTTAGAGATAAGATGAAGGAAAACATTGATGTTTAGATACCTAGGAAAATTTACACTCCCCTCACCCAGCAACCTTTAGTGTCCCCTCCTTTTTTATCGTGAGATATGCTATACATGAATTGTTGCATAAAAATATATGTATATTAATCAAAGAGAAAAATAAAATGATCGCATGTGTCTACACAAGGCTAAGAAATAGGACATCATAATTTTTTTAATGTTTATTTTTATTTTTAAGAGAGAAAGAGAGCAAGTGAGCATGGGGGAGGAGCAGAGAATGTGAAGCCAGGTCTGCACTGACAACAGCAATCCCAGTTGGTGGCTAGAACTCACAAACCATGAGATCATGACCTGAGTCAGATGCTCAACTGACTGAGCCACGCAGTGGCCCCAGGACATTATCATTTTTAAGAGTTGTTTTGTGCTTATTAAATTCACCTCTTTCTTCTCCTCTGACTCTTTTGGTAGTGGCTATCCTGAGTTTTGTGCTTATTCTGTGCTTTTATTTGTAATGTTTACCCCATATATACTTCAATAAACAATATGTTGTTTAGTTTTACCCCCTTTTTAAAAATATGAAACCATACAGTATATTTTCTTCTGTCTTAATTCTTTCTCCCAATGTGATATCTCTGAGACCTGTCATTGTTGAGATATATAACTGTGGGTCATTTTTCTCATTGTGTGACTATACCACAACTTATTTATTCATTTCACTCTTGATGAAAATCGAAGTTGTTTCTTTTTTCCTTTTAGGAATAGTGAGGCTATCAATATTTTGAAAAAAAAAACATCCTGGTATACATTTGCAAGTTTCTCTAGTATTCATGTTTGTTAATGGCATTGTAAGGTTGTAGAATGTACATATTTGTAAGTCACAATATGCTGGATATGTAATTAAATATCAACACCACCAATTTTCAGTCATTTATAGTAATGGAGGTTTATTGCTGTTTCCTGTTACATGTGCATTATTTGTGGGCTGGGATCTGTTCCACGTTTTCTACAGCCCAGGACCAGTCTGAAAGAGAAGCCTCAAATGATAACATTGCCATGATTGTGCCAGAGGGAAAAGAATGCAGCATACAACAACTTGCAAGTAAAAGCTTCTACTTTTAGACAACACTATATACAACACTTCCATTCATATTTTATATATTAAAGTAAGTCATGTGGCAAGTCTAAATTCAACAGGGTCAGATGTAAAATGTATGGAGGGGCACTGCAGAGAAATGTGCTGGTACATTGGTGATAGTAATATACAGTCTACCAAACCAGTCTGTATTTAACTTATATTTTACTAGTGATGTCAAGCTGTATTCAGAGTAGTTGCATGCAATTTCACTTCTACCAAAAGAATC
This sequence comes from Panthera onca, assembly GCF_046562875.1. Classification (NCBI taxonomy): domain Eukaryota; kingdom Metazoa; phylum Chordata; class Mammalia; order Carnivora; family Felidae; genus Panthera; species Panthera onca. The sequence continues at coordinate 57,192,968 of NC_138339.1, forward strand.
AGAATTCTGTTGTTTGTATCTTCACCACTGCTCCATATTATCTGACTTTTAAATCTTTGTCAGTCTTAATGGGGATAAGTGATGTCCCATTGTTGTTTTAATTTGCATTTCTCTGATTATTAATGAGGTTGAGCATCTTCTCAAATATAGGGCATTCAAAAATTCTGTGAAGTTAATGATCATTTTGCCTATTTTTCTATTGGATTGGATCATTCGTTTTCTTACTAACTCCTAGGCATTTCTTCTCTGCTTGTTAATCCGTTTTTAGTTTTGTGCTGCAAATGTCTTCTCCCAAATTGTAGCTGCAGAATGTCTTAAGAGAAGTTGAAGTTTTTTAATTATTTTGAAATAGGTTTAGATTTATACTTAAAAGTTGTAGACCTATATACAGAGATCCAATATACTCTTCATTTAGAATTCATTTTTCTAAGATGTTTGATAGGAAGTTGGGACGTGATGCCCCATTACCTTTTAATCCTTCAGTGTGTATTTCTTATGTAAAAGAACAATCATAGTACATTCATCAACATTAAGAAGTTAACATTGATCTAATAATTCCTGTAGTCCAAAGATACCATTCAAGTTTTTATGTCATTAATAATGTTCTTTATAGACACAGGATCCAGTCGAGGAGCACATTTGGTTCTATGTCTCTTTAGTCTTCCACAACCCAGAACAGGTCAAGTGTCTTTGTTTCTCTTCATATCTTGACGTTTCTAAGGAATACAGACAAGTTACTTTGTAGACTGTTCCTTAATTTGGAATGTGATATTTTCTTGTTGTTCATGTTTTTTGCTTCAAATTCCACAGAATTCATTTTGTGTTATTCTCAATGCATCTTGCCGAGAGGCACACTACATTGATTTGTCCCATGACTGGTAATGTTAACTTTTATCATTTGGTTAGGATGTTGAATGGCAGAAAACTACTCCCCTGAAATTAATTATTTACAATGCTGTACTTAAATTGATAAGTCATTTATGAGTATATTAAGAGGACATTATTTGAAATTACATACAAACCCTGCTCCTCATTCACCTATGAGATTTAGGGTCCATTAATGATTCTTTCCTGACTTAATTATGATACTGGTGCTTGCCAAATAGTGATTTTCTGATTCAATATAAATTTACTAGTTAGCATGTTACTGCAAGATATAGTTTTTCCCTCACTTCCACTTAATTAATTAATGTATTTATCTACTTATATCAGTATAGACTTTGCATTCTTATTTTAGTCAAAGGTTTCCAATCCCTTACTACCACTATTAAATTTCATGGTAAAATTACCCAAGATGTGACTGATGGAAACTCCTTCAAACTGGTTTCTGTGACCTTTGACATGTCCTTGTCATTCTTTGAGCACTTCGTTAATTTCTGGCTCAACTACTTGTTGTAGCTTCATCTTACATTATCTCTGTCAAGTCAGCCATTTCTCTATGGAGTCCAAGTTCTTTTAGTGAAAAATGGTATTGAGAAACCAAGATCTGAGTATTCAGTAGTAGGTTCACTGCTACTGAGGTATCATTGCCTCTAGGTTCTTAGTAAACACACAAGGAAATATAAGTCTGTATGTGTTGAACATACATGAACACATACACACACACACACACACACACACATACAAACACACACACACACACACACACACACACACACACACACACACCGCCTATGTAGGTAGGTAGACAAGTTAAAAATCAAGAGTTTACACTGATATTTTCAGATGCTAATTGAACATCACAGAGTTTAGTCTTCCCAGTTCCACATTCCTAACTCCTTTCTCCAGCAGTGAGAAATCTGGCTCCCGTTACCCTTAGTCTATTTACTGATTAGATCAATCACCATTGTATATAGCCAAACTTGTAGATGAGTCAGCCCAAAGGGGAATTGTAGCACACTGACCATTCTCCTCCACTGGTCCCCACTCCTTTGAGGCATGCCAACCAAAAGTTACACAAAAGAAGGGAAAGCAATAATAAGGGAAAACACAGGGTGCCTGGGTGGCTCAGTCTTTAAGTGTCAAACTCTGGATTTTGGGTCAGGTCATGATCTCATGGTTTGTGAGATGAAGTTGTCAGAGCAGAGCCTGCTTGGGATAATCTGTCTCCTCTCCTCTCTTTGCCCTTCCTCTGCTAGCACTTGTGCTCCCTCTCTCTCTCGCTCTCCTCTCTCTCAAAATAAATAAATAAACTTTTTTAAAAAAAAGAAGGGAAAACAAGTCAGAAAACTCAGCTCTGGACATGAGCCCTCCCCATTTGGGAGGCTAACCCAAGGCCATATCCTTGACATTCACAGGTACTATTTGAAATTTCACATCCTCACAAAGGAGAAAGAGTATATGGAGAAGAAGCACTTAATTTTAATGTAGATGAATTTATCAAACTATTTTTTATGGTTTCTGGTTTTTTTACAACTCACTCAAGAAATCTCTTATACCCAAGAACACTAGGATATTCTCACATATTGTCTTCTAAATGTTATATTTTCCTGCCTTCACATTTATGTCTTTTAAAGTCCTTGGAATTGATTTTTTAACTGTGGTATGAATTTGGGTTCCAAATTATTTCTCTTTTCCATATGGATAACCAACTGTCTCAGCAACATTTATGGAAACGTCCATTCTTTCCTCACTAATCTGAAATACTATCTCTGTCATATTTTTAGGTCCTATATACTGTTTTATTAGTGTATTCATTAATCCCTGTACTAATACCAAAACTGTTTTATTACTAGAGCCCATACTGCCTACCTAATTTGAAGGCCCAGAGTGAAATGAACACGTGGAGACCTTGTTCAAACACTATTAAGAATTTCACAACGCTGATAGCAGAGCCTTAGGCCAAACACAGGGTCCTTCCAAGAACAGGTCACATGCCCATAATACCAGCCTTCACTAGAACTGAATATGGCTTCTTGTGTCTGTTAGGTATTTGTGCTATCAGAGTGTCTCTCTTCTTCCAAATCAACTGCCAATTAATTTTCTTTCTGTAGGAATCTGCTAAATACAAGATGTAAAGATTTCATTCTTAAAATACGTATACCTCTTGTATTGTGCTCTTCCAGACATCATTTTCTTTTCTTTCCCAAGGGCTGCCTCAACAATTTACCACAAACTGGGGCTCCTGTGTGGCTCAGTCTGTTGAGCATCTGCCTCCTGATTTCAGCTCAGGTCATGATACCCAGGTTGTGGGATAGAGCCACATGCTGAGCATGGAGCCTGCTTGGGTTGGGATTCTCTCTCTCTCTCCCTCTGCCCCTCTCCCCGGCTCACGTGCTCATTCTCTCTCTCTCTCTCAAAAACAGAACAAAACAAAATAAAACAAACAATGTACCACACACTAAGTGGCTTAAAATAACAAATTGTCTCACAGTTCTGGAGGCTAGAAATTTAAAATCAAGATGTCATTGGGGCCATGGTCTTTCGGAAACTTGCAGAAAAATAGAATGTCCTTGCATTTTCCGAGCCTCCAGTGTCGGTCCTCAGTTCTTGGTATTCCTTGGCCTGCAGATGCATCAGTCCACTCTGTCACTGTCTTTGCAAGGTACTCTCTGTGTGTCTCCTGTCTTCACATAGCTGTCTGCTTATAAGAATACTAGTCAGATTAGAGTTCACTCTACTCAAGTATGACTTTGTCTCAATTAATTATACCTGCAAAGACAGTATTTCCAAAGAAAGTCATATTTTTTTAATTTTTATTTATTTTTGAAAGAGAGTGCACAAACGGGGGAGAGGCAGAGAGAGACCGGGACAGAGGATCCTGAGCAGACTCTGCTCTAACAGCAGGGAGAGCCTGAGGCAGGGTTTGAACTCATGAACAGAACCGTGAGATCATTACCTGAGCTGAAGTCGGATGCTCACCAACTGACTCACCTAGGTGCCCCAAAGAAGGTCACATTTTGAGGTACAGGAAGTTAGGATTTCAACCTTTTTTGCAGGGGAGATACAATTCAAACCATATCAGATACCATGAAGTTGAGACCTCAATAACAAGGTCAGTGAAAACAGCTATGATTTCCATAGCTGTGTTTTTTTCTTCATTCGTATTACTAGTTCTTAGTTATATTTTACATAGACCCAACTATTTACTTCCATTTCTGTTAAATATATTTTGTGTGTGTATCTTTGTTAGAACTACCTTCAGGTAGGGGTGTGTGTGTGTGTGTGTGTGTGTGTGTGTGTGTGTGTGTATGTTTGTGTGGAATGCTGCAAGTAGTGAGTGAGGTTTTACATTTTTACAGATAAATCTCATGGTGTCAATCATTTGCCACACAATCCTGTCAACCTATCAGTGTGTTTCATTATGAGGGAGGAGAATATGTTGTGGTTACCCTTTCAGGGGTGGAGTCAGACAACCTGTATTTAGGCATGTGTTTAACCTGTTGAAAGTTATATAACCTCCTTAGTTCTCACATTTTCTAAGTTTAAAACATGAGAATAAAAGTTGTAAGTACTTCAAGTGCCTGCCACATGGTAATTACCCAGTGAATATTAGCTTTTATTAGATGTTGTTGTAACTTACTATGCTGAACAATAAGGGCTATGGACACTTTATAAATTAGCAACCATAATTCTGCTCCAAGAGGCTTAAAAGGGAATTCATTCATTTATTTATTCAACCTATATTCATTGAATACCTAGTAAATGATAGCCATTTTCCTAAGTAAACTCATGTGTCCTCTAAGAATAGTACCCAGTGTGTAGTAGATGGTCAATCAATCAATGTTGAGTGAATAAAAACAACTCCCTGATATCACAGAACCTAGAATCTAGTTGGAGGAAAGATGCATTGAATAAATACATAATGCAAAGTGCTGTTAAGTTCAATGAGGAAAAATAAAGCAAGATGAGATGAAAGTGATCGAGTAGGTATAGGAAGTAGTTTTAGACAGTGAGGTCAGAGGATGCATTGCTGAAGAGGGATGTTTAAGGAGAGCGTGGAGTGACCTAACTGCTGGCCAGGCCAGGCAGCAGAAACAGAATGCAAGAGCTCTGATGTGGGAATGTGCTTGGAAGTCTTGGGAAACAGCAAGAGGCCATTGAGTTAGTAAAACACAAAGTTCTTCCCACTTGAGCTATGCATTAATGCCAAATGCTATTATATAAATGTAAACTGATACTGTTTGTTGTATAAGAGCTCAAAGACGAGAGTTTGTTGTGGCTGGAATGGTCATTGAAAATCTTGCAAAGGAGAAAGGATTTAAACATGGGTAGAAGAGAGTCCCCTGGTGCTTTTCCAAGTATGAACAGGAAAGAGCAGTGTCAGCATCTCTGGGGGGCTTATTAGCAATGCAGACTCTCATGCTCCACCCCAATCTGCTTCCTGGGTGTGAAACCCACAAATTGGGTGGTGCTTAAGCATGCCAGAGTTGAAAAGCACCACTCCAGCACTAGTACTGTTTCTTACCCTTGAAGGAACAACCACACCACCTTGGGGTCAGTTAAAATGTAGATTCTCATTCTGTGGGTCTTGGGTGAAGTCTGAGAGTCTACATTTCTAACAAGTTCCCAGATGAAGCAGAATCTGTCAGTCAACAGACTACACACCAGGGCCTGAGAATTGATATTAGCCAACTTTTTCTGTAAAGGACCAGATAGTAAATATTTTAGACTTTGCCAGCCATTCAGTCTCTGTCGAAACATGAAAGGAGACATAGACAATACATAAATGGATGGGCACATTCTCGTAAAACTTTATTTATGGGCACTAAAATTAGACTTTCATAAAATTATTATGTATCTCAAAATATTCTTCTTCTTTTGGTTTCTTCCAACCATTTAAAACTGTGAAAACCATTCTTAGCTCGCAGGCATAGTTTGCTAACCCCTGGCCTAGAATAATGTTGTATAGGGTAGGGAACTTCCATTTTATTATCCCACACTTGTATAATAAATGCCTAGCATTTGTACAGGAGAAGGTTAAACAAAATAAATTTTTCCAAACAAGAAAAAAAGCCTTCAGGAAAAATATGTTCTCACTGTTAATAGTATGTAAAGAATCATTACATGTTAATTAGCTACAATACACATTTTATCCAACCATGTAAAATACATGGTCAAAGGAACTGGGGGAGGGCTAACCTGGATATTACAAAAGATAAAAAATGATAGTTGCTTTCAAATATATGAATCCTTGACATGTTATAGAAGGAGGCTCTATAGTCTGCTTTGCTACAGAAGGTAAAACTAGCCTCTGTGGGTTTTACACACAGCGAGGCAGATTCCAATTTAACCTGAGAAAGTACTTAAACAGAGTCATACAACACACAACTGGTTTTCCCAGGGAGTGATGTTTTCCCAGACTAGAACTAGATGAGAGAGACTGATAAGCATGATGGAAGAGCAAATTCTGCGTTGGATCTAGGGTGGAGTCTATGACTACTATTTTCCTCAACTATATTCAGTTTTACATTCTCTACAGTTGTCTCTGTGTTAATTATGCCCACTCTGAATAACTGTATAAAACACCTCTTAACTAGCCTCTTCACCACCAGCCTTACCAACTTCATCCAATTCAACTGTCAAGTTGAACTGTCAAGAACAACTGTCAAGTGTCAGAGATAACCTTTCAAATCTCAGCTCTGATTATTTCCATGCTCAAACCTTCAATGGTTTAGCCTTCCAGATTAATTATTCAATAGTTTTCTTATTCTGACATTCAGTCCCCTTCTTAATCTTCACAAGCTTTTTATCCCCCAACTCTTGCTCACCTATTTGTAAAGGACCACTTGTTAGTTATAGAACTCCCTTATACACCCCCACCTGTTTTCCCTTGCACAGGCTGTTCCCACTAGCTGTTGTACCATTTCATCCACCCCCCTCCTATTTTTCATTTATCTAAATCCTACTCTCATTTAAAGCACATCTCAATTATGACCTCCTCCATGCACATGGATATTATTCATATACACATGTGCACACATGTGCATACACAAGCACACACACAAACACACACACACTCTTCTCTCCATAGCATTTTGAATTATCCTCACAGTATTTAACAGCCACTAGTTGTTTGAGCTATTTCTTTGGTAAATTGTCATGAGATGGGTCTTGACCATCTCAACAGTTTTATACCTTCAACTCCCCCTTTCCTATTATGCTTTTACATTCTGGCCTCTGTTGGCTTCTCATACGCTCTCAGCTCATTTCTGACCCAGGGCCTCTGTGCCTCTAATGCTCCTCCACCAGTGTAGACTTCAGCATAGCTGATTCTTTTCATCACTCAGATCATAGTTCAAATTGTTATCTCCTCTGACTACGCCATTTGCTCTTTATCCTATTATTATGTTTTTAAGAGTATGTAGTACTCTCTGACACTCTTATTTATTTGTTTACTTGTTTATGATCAGCTTTCTGGCAACATTACCAGAAAGTGAGTCCCATAAAAGCAGATTCTTTTTCTAATTTGTAACTGCAGAAAAGTACTAGGAACGTGTAGACATTGAATGAATGGATGGTTAAATAAGTTAACTATTAAATTATATGTGCTTTAAGAGCAGATATATTACCTGTGCATCTACTTCTTCCCACTCAGCATTAGTTGAAAATGGACCAGGATAGCTAGTGGCATGTCATGAATAAACCCTGTTATATGGAATGTTGCCATCAGAGTTCATTACCTATCAAGGCAATGAACATCTATGAAAAAGAGCCAAAGAACAATTGAGATGAGAATTACTTAATAAGTAGTAAAAGCTTGTGAGAAAGGCAAGATGCAGAGCAGGCTGTAAAATATTATATTTTCTTTTTTTGGAGGGTGGGTAAACAATGACTGACTTTACCTATATAGAAAAATATGGAAAGATGTGTGTCAGGTTACTTTGGCAAGGACAGTGGCTAGGACATCATCTGGGAAAAACAAGAAAAGCAGACAAATAAAACAGTTAAAAAAAGATGCCTGAAAGCAAAAGCACTGTTGAAAAGCACTCACCGAAAAAGAAGTTTTTTTTTTTTTTTCTATAATGCATGGGTAAGGTAAAGGTTAGGGAATATGAGGCTGGAAGGTTAATGTAAATCTAACTTCAGGAGTATAGGTCAAGCAGAGAGACTGTGGGAATAAGCTTTAATTTTTCCAGTACTCATCTGATTTGATGTTTCCTCAATAATATATCAGTGACACTTGGGCAGAAATTACACTGCTGGACATCTGCTTCTGCTGAGCTTAAATGCCTTGGCAGGGAGAATAGTTCTCTTTTGGTGTGTGCCTTCCGAAAAGTTATGATGAAAGTCATAGCAAGAGAATAAATAAGGAAAGCTAGTAGGCCACAGTTTCAAGTCACTTTGCTGATTACTGTGGCAATTTTAAGTACAGAGAAGAAATTTGTTTTTTTTTTTTAAAGGAGGAAATACTGTCAGAAGCAAAACTCTATATTTAAAATATAATAGAGACTCCTCCTTGTTGATCTCCATTACAAGTCATGTGAGGGCATGTGCCACTGCCAGAATCCTGAGAGCTCTCAAACTTGAGAGGCAAATGAAATGTTCACATCAATTCCTGAGGCATACACATCAAGCACTCTCAGCAAATGCCCAGTGGATGGCACATGCCTGGAAAACAAGGAGCCATCCACATTATCTCTAATTGCATACCATGTGCTTTGAAAACCACCCACAAAAATATCACACTGGAATTACAAAGGAACCGTCCTCATTATCCTTATTATCTTCCTCTTATGGAATTAAAGAAATAACACTGTGCACAGTAATTGACCATTTTTCTTGGCTTTATAAACACATCAAAAACAAGCTTTGTTGAATCAAGGCAAGTCCAAGAAGGAGGCAACATAGGTGAATTTTCAGGTTCTTGCATTTTAACTTTGCCTTAATATAGTGTGTGGTTAAGAGTGGAGGCTCTGGACTTGCAGAGTGTGTTTGAAACTGTGTCATCTTGGGCCGGTACATCAACTCTCTAAACTTCAGAAAACTCACTGTAAAATATTCATAGGACGAGTAGACAAATCAGTGTATGGCTGTTACGAATTATATGAAACAGTAAATATGAAGTCTTGGCCATATGCTAAGTACATAATAAGCAGTAGGTGTCAGGTATTCTTAATTGTGTTCTTTTTGATAGAGTAGCACTCAAGTATATCTTTGTTGGGTTGGCTTGGTAATGAATGACTTTCAGAAGAAATGACATGTTGGTGCAAGATAGTCTCATTTTATGCTAAAGGCATATTCTTGAAAAGGTCTCATAATTAAAAACTGGCATAATTCAACATTAATTTTGCCCTAGTGACAAATAGAAAGTAATTGGAGTGAATTCTCAAGGTGCTTACAACTGTAATCATTATAGCTGAGGATCGATTCTGTGGCCATGTCACTGGCATTTTTTCCACTTTATTTACCTTGTTATATAAGACGATTTTTGCAAACTCAAAGTGTAGCTAGATTAGAGTTGCTTTCTATTTGGTCAGCATTGTCTCCAATAATGTGCATGGTATCCTGTCCTAAATTCACAGCGTTTGTCGTGGTAGTTGTCTGGCCTTCATAGTTTTCAGCACACCTAAATTCTTTCCCAAGTTCCTACTTTTCAGCTGAAACACTATTATTCCCAGTAAATGAATACTTCCTGACATTATTAAAGCAGATTTAAAGTTACAATAAGAATGCATGCTAAAATAATAATGCGATAAGTTGCTAGGTCACTCAGAAGTTCCATTGTAACAGCTTGGTTCACCTGATGTTGAAAAAGAATAGTGGGTATTTCCCTTTATCAGCCAAAGTGGAGGCAACTCAAGTCAATTGCATTAACATAATTTATAATCCACTTGACCTAAAATTTTAAAGCAATGTGATGATTGACAATTTATAAAAAAAAAGAAAATGGGGGATAGAATATTAATTTATTTCAAAATTTATGTATATAATGTATTTAAAATAGGTATTTTGTTCAATATTTAGAAAAAGTTATCAAACTCTAATAGCTCCAACAAGCCCAGTTAGTACCATGACTACCGAAAACTGTTACATAATTGTAGGCCCACATGGTCTTGTTGTCTGTAATTGACTCTCATAAAGGCTCTGAACTAGTAAAGCCTTACCATAATGTTAATGTGCCAGCAATTGCTAGGGCTTAATTCTTTTATAACGTTCATAAATGTGTCTGTTGCCCTAGCTATGTTCAGAACACGGGCCTCACTGCATGAAGTTTCCTATCCTATGAATCTTCAGGAGGTAAAGCAGTTGAAAAATCTCTCAACTTCTGCAGTGATATGCAGGTGACTCTGTGAACCTTCCTTGTAGTGACTGCGTTCTATGGCTCTTCACACTCAAGTTCTATAGCTCTGGATGCATTCCTTTCTAGTGTTCTTTCCATACTCCTCAAATATTGACCAGAGACTCCTTTGGTACCATCTCTTGCCTAAAACTCTCCAAACAGTGTAGACTGCCTATCTTCTGAGAGTCCTTGGGTTTAGTAATTTTGAAATGAGGTGGAATTTCATGTAATTTTATAGCCACATTTTTAGTGAACTTGTATCGTGAAAAGATGCTTATTTATCTAACAGTTGACAAGGAAACCTCCAGAAGCTTTCAAGATTGTTGGTTTCAAATTTGTGTCTTCAATTAGAGTGTCAAAGGCTTAAAATTGGGCAAATTGTAAATTTTGGTGAAGGGCATTTTTCCCACTTTTGTCTTTCTTTCTCCTATCTCATGTTTCCCTGAGTCTTCTAAAAGCCCAGCTTGCTCGCTCGCTCTCATGGGAACCTAGTAGGCTTGCAGAAAACTCCATGCTTTGATTCTCTCCCTCTTCATTCAGCATGAGTCATGCTACAGTGTTCTTTCATCTGAACCATGATTTCTATTAGTTGACTAAAGCAATTGTTCACATAAACAGGCATTGCCCAAAACTTGTCCCCAGAACCCTAATTCTGCAGGATAGTCTGCAGAAAAAAAAGGTGTTTTGTGGTTCCATCAGTATGGAAATGTCTTATACTGCATCTTCTCTTGTGGAGATTAAAATTTGACATTCTCGTGTTAAAAGTTCTGAGCACAGTGGAAGCTGTCCAACTTAGCTTAAGCTAAATAATTCCCAGAATTTCAACTAGCCACTATCCATATCCACCACCTTTGGTTCTTGTTGTTTTTAATATCATACTTTTGGAGACACTGAAATAAAATAATCCTTGCTGAGGCTTTGGTTAGGAAGATGTAACTATCATTATCTTTAGTCTCAAATTAGCGATTATCAGATAAACCCTTGAGTGTATTTGTATCCACACCTATATATTTATCTGTCACGTGCCTCACATTCTTTACATGCAAGGTTTTATCCCTTTAATTACCTGGTCATTGTTGGAACATCCTCTCAGGAGCCACTAACTTGCAAGTATTTGTCTTTATTTCTCACCTGTCATAATACGTTCTTACTCTATTGTGTGTGTGTGTGTGTGTGTGTGTGTGTGTGTGTGTGTGCTCTTAATTTTCTAAAGACTTCCTTGGGGTTTCATGGCTGGCTTCCAGCATTCTGGTAAACGTATGTTTTAAAAGTATTTTTCAAAGATCCACACACAAAAAACGTTCACGCTAAGAGGAGCCGTCTTCAAAGTTGGCATTGTTTTATTTTGCAAGAGCAAATTTGAGTTGGATGAAGTAGCACTGTTATTTCTCGTGGGTCTGTCCTTTGGCTCACTTTCTGGGAAAATCCTCATCTCTTCAGATCAAAAAAGAGCACTGACTCCCAAGGAATTAGAATATAATCCACATTTGCCCACAGTAACACAGAGCGACTTCAGAAATCTGGGCTTGTTCACATCTGGGTAATGATGGCAGAATGCCCCTCGTTAGAAGGGCTTTCAGAATATACGTAGGGGATTTTGATTCCCTGTGCCTCATTTTTCATCTTTGCCTGACTTGATTTCTTGTTCTGTTTTGTGCTTCACTCCTGTAAAAATCTCCTTCCCCTGCCCAGCCCTTCCTGATTCTCTCTCACGCACACGGGAGCGCACGCATGCACACAGGCATGAGCACGCACACACACAAATACATACTCCGGCAAATCACAAAGAAAAAGTGAAAGGGGGAAAAAGTGAAAGGTCACCTTCACAACGGGTTTTCCAGGATTATTTAGATGTAATGAATAAAATTGCAAATTCTATTGAGGCTTTTAGAACTAATGAAAATTATCAATGTGTTACACAGCTGCATTTCAGTTTTGTTTGTCTGAGCCTGGAACAGAATAGATTTTATAAATAGAACTTAAATGTGACCACAGAGCATGCATACTAATCAGTTCATTTTAAGATATTGTTTTGCAATACTTTTAAGATGCACACATGCTGGGAAAAATTACTTGTCAGAGGAACAATGTGGAGCAATTTCTTACCAAAGTTGCTAATGGAACTATTTTTTTCTTTTTCTTTTTTCTTTTTTTTTCTTTTTTCTTTTCTTTTCTTTCTTTCTTTCTTTCTTTCTTTCTTTCTTTCTTTCTTTCTTTCAACATGAAACATCTATCCTTATCCATCTTTTCTTTTAGGTAAATGGTAAAATGCAAAAGATTTAGAGAGAAAGAAGGCTTTGTTCAAGCAAATATCTCTAGGAAATGTGACTTAGTTGTGGGAAAGTGTTCATTAATTGGGAAAGTTAAGATAAAGGTAATCAAAAACTATTACTTAGCGCATGCTGTGTTGTATAGTCTATTACACACTTTCTTGGCTCACGTAAACGTGGAGGGGCTTTTTTTCCTGGCCAGCTCTAAAGAGATTGGACGCCTGTGGGACTGAGTGCTAAGTGGTCCCCCACTGGAAGTGTTCTCTATTAGCCCCTGATTTCCTCTAAGTGGGCAATCCTATCTGAATAGTTCTGATATCTGGATAACTTCTCTCCTCTTTGGCAGCATGCCCCCCTGCAGGAACGCATTTGTTTCACTTGTTTGAAGGTGGAAATCCCAGGGGTGAGTTTTGATGTGGGATGAAGCACTGAGCCCAGAGCTTCCTATAAAGGTGAAATGCAGACACTCTTTTAGAAGAGGAAAGGTGACTCAAAGGAAAGCTTCACTTCCCCAATCATTAGCAGAAATGAATGTGAAATTGTTAAAACTCAAATGTATTTTAAAAGCCAGCTCTGGCCTCTGTAAAGGTGCGTCTCCTCCATTTCCCCACTGGAACTCAGGAAGGGATTCTGAACTTCTGGGTACCAGCAGAAGGAATGAACCACAAAGAGTTTTGAGGTACCTGTCATACTGGTAGGGGTGGGGTGGGCGTACAGAAATGACCTGGATAATTAAAATCCACAGAAAACTGCCATTTCATATTAGATATTCCTCACTACCCAAACTCTTACTAAAACCAGTGACAAGGAGAAGAAAATAGACTTATGAATACCAGTACTTCCCAAATCAAACCAGCAAATATCCACTGCATAGCCACCATGCCCAAAGTACTATATTTTTACCAAACTCTGCAGGACAAACCATTGCAGCATCCCAGGGGTCAGCAACTATGGCCTGTGGGTCAAATCTAGATTATAGCCTTTTTTTTACACTGCTTAGGAGCTAAGAATGGCTTTTACCTTTAAAAAGCATTGTAGAAGCTGTTGAAGATAAAGGAGGGAAGGGGAGAGGAGAGTGATAGAAACAGTATATGGTCCCCAAGGCTTTAAATATTTACTGTCTGGCCCTTGACAGAAAAAAAAAAATGTGTTGCCCCTGCACTGTGCAATATTCAGTAATCAAGAAAGGAGTCTGGAAAATCGCACAGTCCTGAATTATTAAGTGCTACCTGGAAAACTAAGGAAGTTAAAAAATAGTGCAATACAAAGGACCAGGGCAGCCAGCATTTTCTTGGGAATCGAAATCTTGGGATCGAAAGGAATCTTGGGGGTCCTCCCATCAGAGATTTCCAAAATGTAGCCCCATATGAGATTGTGCAACATAATTGCAGCAGGTACCTGGAAGAACAGGTTTAATATAAAAAGAACTCTTTTCATATAACCAGCATATCAAACACATGATTTCCAGGTTATATGGCTTGGAATGAAGCTAAAGTATTAAGTAAACAATTGTGCAAATGCTAGTAATACGTTAGGAAACATTAAGGTGGTTTGTGAGTGAGTCTAACCTACAAAACACAGATTCTAGTTCAATCTCTCTCCTTGTATTTCTCATTAATGAGGGCTATATCTATCTTAAAACCAAAAGAAACACACTTCATGTATATCTTTATTATAAAGCAATGAATGGTCTCTATTTCAAAAATCAAATATGAAATATAAAACATAGAGTTAAAATATATACTACAGAAAATTAAAGTTTCCAATAATTCCCCTGCAAGAATCACCCACTGTTAATAATTTGCTTTATATCTCTCCAGATCAAATTTTCTAGGCACATAATAACATACTTAATATCTACTATATCTAGGCATGATTTTTTGGTTTCTGACATTTCTGATCTATAAATTATTATTATTATTGGCATTTGAATCATGTTTAGATTTTTAAGGGAAAATAAAAGGGGCTTTACTTAGAATATTGATTGCAATCCAAGTAGTTGCATATTGGGAAGCAGGGTGCAAATTGGCAAGGATTTTATCCATTAAATCCAGACACAGAAAAGGTTGGGAAGCTAAATGTGTGTTTGTGAGTAGCTTATACAGTTCTTTTCTACATTCTTCATTTCTGCCTAGGCTGCAGGTTAACCTGAAAGGTTAATATAATTGCTGACAGCTTGTGGGCCCCGGGTGATGATAAAATTTACCACCTCTTCCTAAGAGGAGTTTCTGCTTCTCTTTAAGCTGTCCTCGCTTCATATTCACACTAGCAATTCTCAAACTTTTTAGATCACAGTCCATTTTTAGACAAGGCAAAGAACCTCGTGAGCCAACTCTCTCCACTCCCACCCAAGGGTACTTCTGAATGGAAAATAAATTTGTTGATGAACAATTAGTTCAAAGAGACAAAATAAACAGTGGCAACACGGTTTGACAGTGATAGAGAATTGGGTATCATTTATTTGATTAAAAAAAAGAGCAAGCTTATTTACAAAGGCAGTGTCTTAGGAGTTTAAGTTTATACAGCAAGTATAAACCAATGTTCTATAAATTCAAAATATGCACTCTTAACAATATTTCACAAGCTACTTAAGTGTCACAAAAATGTTACAAATACATCACTACTGTAACACAAATGCTTTAGCAATAGGAATATGAGTGGTTCATCTTTGAATGTGTACTTTGAACCAAGTCTGATTATTAAAGACTTACAGATGAAAACCACTGGTAATGTAACCTATAGACTTTAGGGTTAACAGATCAACACACAACAAACTAAATCAACAATGATGAAACTAAACAGTAATTTATAATTTTTAAAAAGAACGAGAGCAAATGAAAAGCACAATCAAATCAAATCAGCTCTGATAATTCATGGCAAATAAGATGCCCTACCTGAAAATTCCAACCATAAATAAGTCTTTCAACAAATGTGGTGTGTTTTTGCAACACTGGCAAGGCCTCTGTGGGAGCCCAACTTAACACCAGAGTTTTCCATAGAATCTATTAACCTGCTAATTTTAGCTAACAAATAGCAGATTTTGTTAAGCCTTAAGTTAATTTATTACACAAGTTAAAACTGACTTCCCCACCCTTTCCAACCTCTCCGTCTCCACCTGTGATTGGTAAAAAATATAAATTCTCCTTGGGGGGTGAGAGCTCCTCTTTAAGAACTCAGACTTGGGAGGGGCTTCTGTTCTTTAGTTTTAAATGGTAACCTCTGAGATTTTCAGCCCTAAATCACATGGGTCTGGTACAAAGTGGGAAACTTAGCTATTTACCCATGCTACATTTGGCTCCATGATTTTTGTTGGTAACCCAAGGTTTCAGGGATTATTTTTTGGTGCCTAGGCATTTACCTCACATGGACACAGGTCTGGCCTGTATAGAAATAATTCAGAAGTTCTCTGGAGTCTGGCTGTTCTCCATAAACCAAGAGTCCTCCCTCTTGAAAATAATCCAAATCCACCCTTCCATTCGAAAGCCTGGGCTTATAAAACAAAAGGAAAGTAAAAGAAAAAAGATCGTATTTTCTCCTCTAGGAATGAGAGAGCCTAGACTTTCAAGGCTGCTCTGGGGGAGTGGAGAGATTTTATTCCCTTGTAGTGCACCTGTAACCAAGGGGAAAAAATGGACATCATTACTTTCTCCATTTGAATTCTTACTGTACGACTAATTGCCGTCCATTTTATACCGAATTTTGATTACTTGATCACTTTCCCCAGGATAAGTGAACTGCAGATAACATGGTGAATATCACTAACCTTAATGATTCCAGAAGTTGGCTACTAGGTCTCCTTCCCCATCACTGTTCTCTTCATCTGTCCAAATCAAATTGTCATTCTTTGGATTAAAACTATACAATAGAGTGTTCCTCTCTGCCTGCATGATACAGTATAGACACCTTCTTAGGATAAATGAGCCCAATTATTTGTGAACACACATATTTCTCCTGATTTACTTTACAGATGATACCTATGGGGCAGCTGTGTTTTAAAAAAATGACTTGCAAATTTCTAAAATGCTCCAAGCTCCCTCAGCCAGCCTGAAATGCTTTGTTTTTCCTCTACTCCACCCACCAATCTCTAGCTTTGCCCAGATGGCTAATTCCTCATTACCTTTATTGTTACCTCAACGGCCTCTACCTTGTAGAGTACTATCCTCATTCCAGCTTGGCTGAGCTGGTTTCTTCTCTGTTCCCATGATATCCTGGGAACAGCTCATTTAGAGTACTTACCAGAGTGTGTTTTAATTTTGGGTTTCCTTATTTGCCTTCCTGACAAGACCGTGCACTCTTACATGTAGCGACTATATCTTGTTCATTGCTGTATCTTGCAAATTTAGCATAGCCCTGGCACCTAACAGATTAACAGTTATCATTGTGTTTAACAAATGATTCCCTTTAGTCTGGAAATTTAAATAAATAGCAGCACTGGGGTGCCTGGGTGGCTCAGTCGGTTAAGCATCCAACTTAGGCTCACGTCATGATCTCACGGTTTGTGGGTTCGAGCCCCGCGTCAGGCTCTGTGCTGACAGCTCAGAGCCTGGAGCCTGCTTCGGATTCTGTGTCTCCTTCTCTCTCTACCCCTCCCCAACTTGTGCTCTGTCTCTCTATGTCTCTAAAAAAATAAATAAATATAAAAAAATTAAAATAAATAGCAGTACTAAAAGTAGCAGATATAACCATAAAAATCATACTAATATTTATTAAGTGTTACAGATACTATCTCATTTAAACCTTACAACCACCTTTCTTTAAAAAATATTGCTTAGAAGTGAAAAAATTAGCCAAGTGACAAAGCAGTAACAACAGGGCTGGGATTTTGAGCCAAGTTTATCTGACTTGTAGGCCATGTTTAACCTTTGTACTACCCTGGGCGAATGCTGAAGGTTGTATCTTCTTGTGCAGATCATTTTAATCATTAGTTTGGGACTCTAACATCCTCCAAAACAAATCTGTAGTCCTCAGTAGTATAACCAAACAAAGAGCATGAACCCTTAACTTCTTCCTAAGAATCCCTTCTGTGGGAAGTTCTTTGAGAACTGTATACTCAGTTCTGGCCCTCAGCTCTGCAAACTCCCTAAACACATGATTACTTCACCAAGAAAGGATTCAAACCACATTACAGTTGTTTTAAAGTAGGTGGTGTATTCAACTGAACATGTTATTTAAGAGGTGAGTGGATATTGTAGGAAAGATGACCAATGATCAGTGTTTTGGGTGACCAAATACTTATTGAAAATAGTACCCTTTCTAGTTTTATTCCAACTTCAAAGCCAGATGAAAACTTTAAATAAATTATGTTTGGGGCAGCACAGTCATTATTTTAGACCATTAGAGTCCTCACCTACCCACAGGTTGTTGAGAGCAGTGGCCTCACCCCTTAACTTTCAAATTTATGCAGAAAGTTCATAAATAGAACAGAGATTTTTTTTAAGGTTCTGTTTTTCTCAGCATCTTTTCCCAGGGACTATGGCTTAGTAGTGCATATGATGCTAAAACTTTATTCCATGTGCTTTAAATCAGTTTTCTGTGAAGGAGGTTTCTATGGTAAAATCTGGTGTGGAAATGGGGAGTAAAAAAAGTTAACTAGGCTTATTATTATTATTATTATTTTTTTTTTTTTTTTTTTTTTTTTTTACTGAAGAACTTCTTCTCAGACCTTTCCTATGCTATGCATTGTGACATTCCAAAAGATGATGTAATTTGGGAAAAATCTAATCTAACTGCATGTCTTTTATTTTGGGTTTCACTGGTGTTTACTAGAAGGTACATGAATCATGGAATTCAATCTTTCAGGTAACAAGGTACTCCTTTTCTTTGTCAGAACCCTTATAGCACATACTGATATATTGCATAAAGATGGTTTTGAGGGGGTGCCTGGGTGGCCCAGTTGGTTGAGCTTCCAACTCTTGATTTCTGCTTAGGTCATGATTTCATTGTTGTAGGATCAAGCCCCACACCTACACCCAGCACAAAGCCTACCTAAGATTCTCTCCCTCTCCCTCTCCCTCACCTTTTCTCTCTGTCTCTATGCCCCTCTCCCCTGCTGGCACGTGCACTCTCTCCCTCTCACAAAATAAACAAACAAGAAAGGTTTTTCATTGTTCAAAATGTGGTTCAGTATAAACTTAATTTTTTTTTTTGATGTTTTTTTTTGAGAGAGAGACACAAAGTGAGAGTAGGGGAAGGGCAGAGAAAGATGGAGACATGGAATCTGAGGCAGGCTCCAGGCTCTGAGCTGTCAGCACAGAGCCCAACGTGGAGCTTGAACTCACGAACTGTGAGATCATGAGCTGAAGCTGGACGCTTAACCGACTGAGCACCCAGGCGCCCCTTAGGATAAACTTTATTAGAAGTTCCTTAATGGCCATACTTCTCTATTTTCCTTGCAGTTGGGGAGATTTTAACAGTCACATTTTATATAATATACACCATCCATATGTGGTCTGTCAATATGTATTGCAGGGTTGAGAGGAAAAGTAGGATCTCTCTGGATGTGGATAATCAGAGGAGTTCATTTTAGAGGAATTCAGATGTGAGCTCGGGCTAAAAGTTATTTAGTTTGGGATTAGTAGTGAGAAGGAGGAGGAGAAGACCTTGGAGGGGATGAATTTTGAGTAAAGGCACTGAATCAAGCATCAGAGACGTCTAGGTAAGGAGAAACCCTTTTCTGATATGATTCAAGTGTTCATTTGGGATTCAAAGACAAAGAAAGGTAGGAAGCCAGATTGGAGTTAAATAGGTGAAGTCTTAATGTCATAATATTTCTAAATATGTGAATGCTAAGTATGGCATTGAAAAGTATCCAGACATCTCACTATGTTTTTAGTGCCCGTGCATAACCGACTCCCAGTTTTCACTGCTGTTATTGAAAGAGAAAACCAATCAGACCTCCAAAAAATGATGTGAAACGAAGCTCAATTTTTGTTTCCCTAAATATCACTCAGTTGTGGGTTTTCCGAACAGGAATCAAAAGACCTGAATATAGGACAAAAAGGAAGACACACAGCAGATCATACAAGATTTTGAGTGCAGATTGATTCATAAAGGAGATCTTAGATCTTTCTTTGACATTAATCATCTTCAACTTTTATGCCACCAATGCTGATTTCAACCATGCTGGAGTCTGGTTCAGGATGGACTGCCTATGATTCCAGTGGGCCTAGGTCACTCAGCAGACATCCTCCAACATGCTCACTCATTGCTTGACAAGCTTTTCCTGAAACTGAATGGTGTAGTGATTACAGCTACAGATACTGGGGTTTGATTGCTTAGATTTGGATCCTAATTTCTCTGATACAAGTTTCATCACCATGTGCAAGCTATTTGATCTCTTTAAACCTCAGATCTTTCTTTTGGAAAATGGGCATATGTCCCAGTTATTATCCTATAGGGTTGTGTGAGAATTAATCAAGTTCTTAGCATATCTCTTGGGATAGGGTAGGTGCTCAGTAAATGTTAAATGTTACTTTGTTTTTGCTGTCACCCGAACTGCTTAAAAGAATTCATGAATCTCATTCCTGCCCTTAAAAATCCCAAAAGGTAGACTCTTACAGAAATATGGAAAATGAAATGAATGGAATTGTTTTATTCCTGGAAAATTAATACATTTTTTTTACGTGTTTCATCATGATCATAAACCTTAAAAAACAATCATAGCATTAGCACCTTTGGGTCTGGTAAAAAGTTACCATTCCTTTTAAATCTCACGTTTCATAAATCCTGCTAGTAGCCAGCACATGTTTAATATGTTCAAGCAAAAATGCAATACATAAATATATTAATATAATTTAGGATAATTTTTAGAATCTGAGCACAAAGTGACACTTGATGCAGATTTTTACTTATCAATGTATCTGTTTCCCTGCTTCTACATGACCATAATAGTTATTAATCTCAATATTTCTAATGTTTTTCTTTTATTCTTGGCTACTTTTCTGATATATTCGTTTTTAGCAAGAAAAAATGACTCATTAATAGTACACATGAATTCCACGGTCTCTTCACAGCTCGCTATTTCCGGTAATAAATAATGGCATTAGTTTTTGAGTTTTAAAAAATCCAGTTGGAATGCCTGTAGGTATATATACACTTACGTGGTTTGGAACTTATTTTTTTAGCTTAATTAATTTACTGTATTTTGTATGATGGCTCTAAATGAAACCAAATATCTAAAGAAAATTATTTTTAATACAGACTCGTAACCCAGGTGTTAAGAATCTCCCTTTTCTTTTCTCTTCTCTTCTCTTCTCTTCTCTTCTCTTCTCTTTTCTCTTTTCTCTTTTTTCTTTTCTTTTTTCACCCATAGGCAGTAAGGCAGTTTTTCTTCTCAAATTTGTCACCATTACCCATCAGGAATATATATATTTCTTTTCTTGGTTTCCAGGTGGTGTTCTGTGAATTGAGGCAGGGCAGAGAAAGAGTACCTGTACCCATCATTTCATTGGCTCATTGAAAATGTATTGAGTACTTATTATGTACCAGGCACAGCTCTAGGCATTGGGGATACAGCAGTGAATATGAAACAGATAAAAATCCCCACCCTCATGAAGCTGTTAGTCTAGTGACATTACATCACTACATTATCACCACATGATGGTTAAAGAAAGAACCTTACAGAGTCTCTGTCATACATAAGCTTAAAAAAACTGAAACCATGATGCTTTTCAACATGGCCATATCTTTTTTGTCCACTCAGTCCAAAATGTACCAACTTATTTCTCATGTGTATTAAGTCAGAAGTGTGAAGAGTCTAAGAAACTAGAAGACCCTTGGATCAGAGACAAACTTTATTATTCACAACAAAAGCAGTATTCAGGGTACCATTATAGCACCAGGTCCCTGAGACCCAATCCCTCAGGGTAATGCACTGAGAGCCAAATGGAACCTATACATGTAGTAGGGTACCTTGAAAGAGACTCTGATCTAATTAGGAGACCAGATTCTTATAGAAGGGTTGCTTGCAAATCTACCCATTTTCCCTCCAAAGAAAGATATTATTTTTGTTATCAGGGATTGTAAGAAAATATCTTCAAGGGGAGACATCTTGTGTCTCTAAATCTTTGAGAAAATCTAAATACACATGTTCCTTAGGCAGTCTTTCTCGCTTTCTTTCCAGGGCTACCTGCTTGTACAACCATTCCTAAGAAGATGTGTGCATATAAGAATTACTGAGCATATGAGAATGCTACACACTCAGAGAGAAAGTATGTCCTAATGGTATTCAGGTTGTTGGGAAATATTACAGTCTAACTGCTCTAAGTAGACTGTAAGCCTAAGGAGAATAGGAATGTTGTTCTATTTCATATACCTACAGTAATGTTGTGCATGCAGTAGGTACTCAATAAATACGTGTTGAATGAATATGATTGATTTTAAAGATGGTGCTAATGATGGTGGTCATGGTTTTTGCTCTGTCTCAATGTTCACAAGGAAATTAGTCTTTTTGAGACTTAAGGCAGAAACATTCTAGAGAAACCACAGACAGAATAATGCAGAAATCTACTAGTCATGTTTGCTCAAAAATATGCCTGAACAGGATAAATCATGTTATCCCCACTTCAAGGAAATAGTGATTCCCAAATTTGCAAAGTTTTGTTTTTTTTGTTTTTTTTGTTGTTTTTTTTTTTACTTTTTTTTTTTTTTTTACTGATTTGTGGATTTATTTATTTATTTATTTATTTATTTATTTATTTATATTCTAGTGAGAATTGCCCACTATGTATAATGATATAATCAGAGTAATTAGAAAACATTAAATATTTCACTCCCCCTAATTGGAGATTACATTGCCATTTTCAATGTTCTAACAATTGATGCATAATCAATAAAATCAACAGTAACAGAAAAATGAAAAAAAATGACCTGTTTAAATTTTTTTAACCTACCTTTTCCAAATGTACCTATTTTAATCTGTTTGAAACTTGCTAACATCTCATAAGATATGTGTACAATGGAATGTATTTTGAGAAATAGGACCACCCTTTAGGTTCTTGGAATAGGGCAAAGTATTCACTGATTGGATTTCTAGTTTCACCTATGATTCTTGGTGCTAAAATATGAAATTAAAAAAATATTTATGTATTTTCAGGGAGAGAGAAAGAGAAAGACAAATAGGGAGAGAGAATCCCAAGCAGGTTCCTTGCTATCAGTGCAGAGCCTGATGTGGATCTCCATGTCATGAGCCACGAGATCATGACCTGAACTGAAATCAAAAGTTGGATACTTAACCAATGGAGCCACCCAGGCACCCCTAAAAATATGAACTTCCTATGAGTTCTCAATCCAGGAAATATTTTTCACTGAATTCTTCCACTTCATTTATTCATTATGTATAAGTAATGAAAAAAAGGCAAAAAGACGGTAAGAACGGCTTTCATCAAAACCATGGCTAGCAACTGGGGTGCCTGGGTGGCTTGGTTTGTTAAGCGGCAGATTCTTGGTTTTGGCTCAGGCCATGATCTCATGGTTTGTGAGTTCAAGCCCCACATTGGGTCTCTGTGCTAATAGTGCAGAGTCTGCTTGGGATTCTCTCTCTCCCTCTCTCCCTGACCTTCCCCTGCTCTCTCTCTCTCTCAAAATAAATGAATAAACTTAAAAAAAAATAAATAAAATACCATGGCTAGTGACTTGGTCGAGTACATGGTCTTAGAAGAAAATTAGAGAATTTTGTCAAGCTTTTAAGATATCATGTCCCAGGCCAGTGGTACCATTGTCACAGCTCCTCATCACTTTCTCTCAGTTCTTTCCTCATACTTGTAATGATTCCAGGCAAACACACAGCATTTCCATTTGACAACAGCTGGTTACAGAAAGACAAAGAAAACTTTTCCTAGAATCCTTGACAAGAATTCCCATCAGGTCTCATCAGGCTAGAAGAAATGGTACTTATATTTAAAGGAATTATTAGCAAGGAGGGGCCAATTAGATCAGACTAATCACTACTATCCTCTGGAGTTAGGCCTGCCTCCATGAAGATATGGCCACCGTGAGGATAAGGCAAAATAACAGGGTTCTATTACCAAGGAAGGACAAAGGCTATTGCTTGGGCTGTTCTTTGTGTGAGTTGTGTCTGAGGGAAGGGAATTGGGGATGGAGTGTTGGAATTTTCAATTATGTCACACAAAATCTCAATACTCAAACATGGAAGCCCTATGTGACAACCTAATATTTCATGTCATGTTTACAAGGCAACTCAAGTAAATAGTTTTACTGACATTTGAGAGGTGAGGAAGCTGAGGCAACACGTCCAGTGCTTTGCTCAAAATCCCGTAACAAGCTGATAGTACAGAATTACAAAATCTAGATGGCCTAACTTCTAGAACCATCCCCTTTCCCATGTTCCCAGTGTATTCTTTTCTGAGACTTTGAACTTTGGTTATATCTTTTGGATGAGGGGTATAAGGGTAGGGGTGGAGTGTTGGGTGTGTGGGGGGGGTTGTGGTCTCTTTAAATTGAAATGGCATTTATAAATAGTCACCTGCATTTGCTCATGAAATTACCCAATGGTTTCAGCCAAAGAGCATAAGTTTATGGCAGCCTATGCTAGCAGGGTGAACACCTGGAACAACGCCAGCCCTTCCAGCTAGCAAGCCAGTGTGAAATAAAAGCAACTTCATGTTGACAGCTTTGACAGAAGGTGCCACATACAAATTATAGTTAGTTCAAAAATTAGCTGCCAGATTATTAATTTGAAAGGAATGCGCACGGTGTAGTTTAGCCCCTCTAGATCCCTGGCTGAGCTTTCCAATCTGTTGCTGCTGCTCTCCCTGTTTCCTTTTGCTCCTATCATAACACTGGAGTCTCTGAAAGTCCTTGCCAGGAGAGAGTCAGAAAGCAGAAAACAGCCAGGCAGGCTTTTGCTCTTTTGAAGTTTCCAGTGGGTCTTGGCTATGTATGTGGCTTTCTGAATAGTTAACTCACTTATAGAATTCAGTCAATTCCAGACCCTGGATTGATCATCTGTAAAAAGAGAAAATGCAAGATTGGAATAAATACTATAGGAGTGATAATCTCTCAGGAACTTTTACAAAATGATTTTTCTCATGTTAAAAATAATACATGATTATTAAATAAGTTAACATAAAAATATAAATTCAAATGTAAAAATTACCATACCCATAGTTATGGCTTACTCAAAAATAACTCTTACCAATATTTTATTGTACATTCTTTGAGATTTTATTTGCTCTTCACATATTGACATTTTTACATGATTCATATATACTGTTTTTTCTTTCGCATAGTAATTGGATGTACTTTCCTGTCAATAAGCTAGATTTCTTTTTATTTTTAATGGCTGTATAGTATTCCATTGTATGGCTATTTCATAACCTATTTACCCAAACTTTTACCAGTCTATATTTGTGTGGCTTCCAATTATTCACCAGTGAAAATAAAACAGGAGTAAACACCCTTCTAGACACATTTTTATACTCTTGACTGTGTAATTTTACAGGATAAATTATTTGAAAAGGAATCGTTGAGGCAAGGGCCCAAGATCCTTTTCAGTACTACTTAAGATGCAGGGTCACCTAGGCAACCACCTCAAATCACATCTTGTCTTCTAGTGAGAACTCCCTCTCTATGTAATGGCCCCCAAATTAGCAAATTTCTAGAACTGCACTTCTGTTGGGGCTTTTCACTTCTGATCCAGCATGCAAGCATAAAATGATTCCTTTTTTGCTCATTTTTATGGGTGATAATGTGTTCCTCCCACCCGGCACTTCCTTTTATATCACTACAGCCGTAACAAGAGCTTATAAAAGCAGCAATCGAGGTTACCTGAAAACCTTTCCCTTGTTAGCTTGGCTCCAAAACCTAGGACTAGAGATAGAATCGGAAGGCAGTAGCTCAGCCCTGGTTATATAAAGGTGCTCTTGGGTATATCATTAACTTTTCCTCTTTGGTTTATCTGTTAAAAAAAATAGTGGTACAATTCATATGTTAGGTTTTAGCGGATGGGCTCACAGGCCTTGTTAGGGCAGACCCAGTCTGTCGCCCTCCCTTCACACAAATGAAAGCAGTTTACTTTAGAAAAAAGCTAAGTGAATGAGATACTTAATAATAATAAACAAGTATCTTAATACTCTGTGATTAGCACTCTTTAATGACTAATGTTTAGACCTCCCTGTTTCTGTCAAAAATCCATTTCATCAGACACGGAAATGGCCTAAATTATTTGATACGCATTAGCTATGAAAAAGACCTCTTGCAGCACTAGATATTTAAGTCTGTGACCCTTCTGAGCTGCAGCAGCAATTACATGAGCTATCTGTTCCATTCAGACCCAAAAAAGAAAGTATTCAATGCCAGCAGCCCAAAGCACAGTAGTTTCAAACTCAAGATACTCTCATTTCAGTATTGACTTATATAGTCTCCCTTACCACCCCTTACCCCAAAATTGCTCTTGTTACCCTCCAACCATCTCAAAGATATCTCAAAGTGTTTCTTTGAGATTTCTCAAAGATTTCTTAGGACCACATGCAGAACAATTGCCTGCTTGTTAAGTTGCAGGCTCCTGGGCCCTATCCTGCCCTAAAGAGAAGGTTCTTGAAATATGCAATTTTAAATGAGTACCCCCCAGGTAATTTAGATGCACTCCAATATTTGAGGACCTCTATTACTCTAGACCATGCATCGGAAACATTCACATGCATAGAGGCACCTGGCAACTAGTTAAGATGCAACTGAGATCTGAGCTGGGCCCCGAAGTTCTGCATTTCAAGGTCTCAGATGTGTTGATGCTGCTGGTCTGTGGACCCCAGTTCGAGTAGTGAAGTCTTACTGTGGGACACTTGAAGGACAAGTCTCTGTCATTCATTTTGTAACCCCATGTGTGAGTAAGCCTAATGGATGTTTCTTTGACTGAACAAACACATAGATATCAAATCAGTGGAGGTAAGAATGCTGGAAATATTATCTAGTCTATAACTAATAGTGTGATATTTATGTTTGTGTTCCTTTTAATATATAGGACCTCAGGATGGTTAGTTGTCCTAGTCAGGTGTACATATACCGCACAAAAGGCGGAGGCAGCTATTGCAGGAACAGCTATAAAGATAGCTATTGTTTATGGACAACAATGGGGTTTTGTTAAGTAACAAAAGAAATGTTAGTAAAAAGATGTGATTGGGAAATCTATGGTGTTCAAGACGTGTAGTGATGGAATATTGTAGAGGTTGGCTCTGCTTTTTCAGGAAACAATTGAGAGAAAACAGTAGACTCTATTCCCAGATTACTAGGCTACTGATTAATTAGGTCTTCTAACTCCATGGTTTGCCAAATCCTACAGAAAGCACCTGCCTTAGTGATACATGTTATGTAAGGTAGTCTCAGAGCATAAAAAGGGGTGGAGGCCTGGCATTTGGATATATGATTGTCCTGTTCCTGCATGCTAATAAATGCTTGTATTTGGGACTAAATTTCCCTGACACATGTTTTCATTGTAACCTGTTTGAGTGTGTAAGAAGTAGGTCTATAACTCACATCTAACTCTAACCATGGTGAATAACAAAATTATCTCAGATCTGCAGGCAACAGGAAATGCCTGGGTTCAGATTCACTGCCATCTTTATATTCGATCTGTCCACAATAGCTAAAATAGTGAAAGTGACTCACAAAGAATTACATAACCAACACCAGCCATATTGATTGGAATCTATATCCATGTAATGCTTCTGCTCTCTTTACAAGCCCTTGACACAGAAAAGTAAATGATATGCAACAGACTAAAAGTTTACATTGAGGATGTCTCTTCCCAGGACATTTCAAATACAAACAGGGAGAAGCAGAAAGGGCCAAGAGCTGGCTCTGGCCTGATTATACTAGTTATGTGTCCCCCTAGGGTTGAAGATATGCTGTCGAACCAGCAACCATGATCCTCATTCAAGCTCCCAGAGGAGAAAGGAGTGAGCTTGGCACCAACTTGTCCTACCATCTCAATTCAATTGAAAAATAGTAAATTTCTCCTTTAATGAAAACTTTTATCTGGGGAAGTATATATTGGGAAGGCTATAGTATTCTAAGTAAATCAATAATAGTAATGATGATGATGATGGTAACCTAACTACAAAAATATAAGGTGAAACATTACTAACATTTTAGTAAAAATTAGGTATTGGGTATACATTTTTCTGATCAAACCTTTAGTGATAAATGGGGTGATATATGGAATAATATGTACAAAGGTAAGAAAATGTGAAATACGTTTTCATTATGTGTTAGGGAACAAAGTTCTCGTATTTCAGTAAAACATTAGGAGGTTTTGCCTTGTGAGATGGTACAAGGTACTTTAAATGACTGTTGAGAATACGGAAGTCTAATTTAAGCAGAGCTTGAGCGAGAGGCCCCACAGAGAATACTTCCCTTCCTCTGGAGATTCAGAAGATACGTGGCACACATGGAAAGACAGAGGAGTGAGGAGATCAGGGAATTTTAAGGTTCACAGAGCAACATGCATGAATGCTTTCCCAAAATTTACTCAATTACATACAGTTTAAATGAGAAGGGGGAGGACAATGCATTTTGATCATCAAAGTACAAGTTAAACTTTGGTCCTAGTCAAAATTGTATTACATGTTCTATGAAAAGGAATCTGGCTTGAAAAACCAGGAAGGAGACTCACTGCTGGTTACTTTTGCTTCTCCTGAAAGGCCTTTTCATTCCTCAAGTCAATCCTGGTCTTGTTGAATTTAGGCCATTCTTGCTGAGCTAACTAGCCCAGGGAGATTAGCGGTGATACCATACAGAAATGAGTATAGGATGACTTTAGGGACCCAAGCCCAAATTTTATCACAGGGGTTGGCAAACTTTCTGTAAATGATCAGATAGTACACATTTTACTCACTGGGGCCATCTGCTCTCTGTCCCAAGTACTCAAGTGCACCACGGTAGCGCAAAAGCAACTATAGACAATATGCAAACAAATGAATATCACTATGTGCCAATAAAACTTGATCTACAGAAGCAGGTGGAGGGCTTAGTTTGCCACATCCTCCTCTGTATCAGTGGAATGTATGTCTTTTTCTTGCTGTTTCATGTGAGTTAAAAGAAGCATCTTTTATAATAGACCTTTCATGATTCCTTATTAACAGTTTAACAAACATTTCTTTAGCACAAAGTATGTGGATTACACTGTATTAGTACTAGGTGTCAGGGGCTTGGGGGGGTAGTTTGGGAATGGGAAGAAAGGAAAATGGATAACATCAAGTTTCATCACCCCAAAGTGGCTTAAAATGTATCTAGGAAACATAAATATGAAAGTAAATAGACCATGTCAAGGAGTAGAATTATATTTAGTGTATAAACAGCGAGGTACAGGTAAAAACTGTATGTATTCTTCGTATATTCCATTGTCCTAATGGTATATGGATGGTAAAGAATTCTCCCAAAGGCCAAGAGATCTACAGTTGACTGAAGTGATAATGTATCCATCCATGAAATTGAACTCATTGTGATTAGTCATTATCTACCTCATCATCTTCTTTGGAAAGACACTAATACTAATGCTTTCTCCTATCTGATGTATCACCTGTTCTCAAATTTCAACATTCCGAAGAATCATCACCAAGCATTCTTGTTACAATGCAGATTCTGGTTTAGTAGGAGTGGTATACTGGGTGAGAGTGCAGTTTGCAGTTCTAACACTGTCACTGGTGCCTGTTACCAGTACAAATTCTTGAGTGGCAAGGTCTGACGATACTTTCACAGGTTTCTGAACAGCATCCATGTTGGTTGAGAAACCCAACATTCTAGACGAAAATATTTCTTCTAGAGGAATTTCAAAGTGTAAATTTTGAACAGATAAATTATCTTCCTTAACAAATCTTGCCAACTTTCTTCCCCAAGAGTAAGGTATAAATAAATTCCCCCATTTGTCTGTTATGCATTTTTATAGTGTGAAAGCTACTATGACAATACAAGTAGATTATCTGAGTTGGTTAACACTTTATGCTAAACCTTAATATTACACTCTGGGTTGGAATAGCTTCATAAGTAAACATGAAAGAATAGGATAAAGAAGAGGGGGAGTTTGTTAAGTAGATAAAGGATCACAAATGTTTAGGTCATAGAAGCTGCCTAAGGCAGCTAAAGGCTGGATTGAAACTGCTGGAATAGCAGTGGATACACAAAGGGATTCCAGACCCAGAGCTGAGAGAGCAAGATGCAGAGAAAAAAGTCCAGAGGAAGTGGGTAAGGAAAGACACTAGAATTTACTCCACTTCACACTGAAAGGATATGAGGGATGATCTCCTTTTTGCTTCTCACATTTCTGATCCCGTGTTCCTAAGGCATACTTACCAGAGTTACTTTGAAACTGTGGGCACCACATTATGCCTTCTGCCTCCTTCCAGTACCCAACCCCCAGGCTAGCATAACAGAATCTCACGGAGGAAGCTGAGGAGTCTGATGTCTGATACATCCCATTGTTTTGGGGATTCATAAAGCTTACTTATTGTACACATGGGAAACCCAAGGTATAGGGACAACTGACTTGCCAAAACTTAGCTGAATCATTTTTCCATAGTTGGTCTTCAAAATGAGACCTCCTAACCCTAAGGCTCCTATCACTCTACTCCAATCTTTACTCTTCAGTTCATGAAAGCATTTTTTTAGAAACTCAATGGCATTGTATGGGCCGTTTGCCAATTATTTATAAGGTCATCTTTTTTAATATTATGTAGTTAGTTATCATGACATTTTGGAAAAGTGCTTACTTATCCTCATAACAGTGCCTGCACTATTGATAATATGATCTCATGTAAAGCTTGATGAATTAATTGTTACTGCCTTACCCACTTAATAGCAAGATCAATTTATCCAAAATGTTTATTTGACAAATGGGGTGTGCATAGTAACACAAGAAGTATCCTAAGAAATGCTATATAGGTTAACACAGACCCTGTCCTTAAGAGGCTTGCATTTTTAGTGATGAAACATATTCATGAAAATCTTTTAAGAAATACTCAATGATTTGCCCAGAACAATTATATAGGGTTTCTAATAAAATATTATGAAAAAATATAACATGTGCACCCTATGAGAATAGTTCATTACAGTGAGTTTTAATTGTCTATTTGTATCACTCATCATATTAAGAAAAAAAAAGCAAAGAAGCAAAGGTTAACTATTGTGTAAGACAATGACTATGCATATTAGTCATTTAACAATGTTTTTTACATATGTATATATTTGCTGTATATAAAAAATATATATTATCTAAGTAGACATAATTTATTCATTTTATTTATATAGTGTATTACTTATCTATAAGATCAGATTCATTAGGCCATTGTGTTCTTTTCTATTTTGGAAAAATAATTTATCAGTATAGATATTTTTGTTTCAACAACTTAGCCAATGCTTCTTAAACTTCAGTGTGTAAAATTATGCTATCAAAATTTTAAAACTAATATTGAATACCAAATATTTTGCATATATACACTATACATCTATAAACACCAATTTATTCCTCCTATGAAGAATACATACCCTATTATAGCAAGTGCTTTACATAAATTACTTCATTTTTATCCTCACAACAACCTTATGAGATAGGAAATGATTTTTAACTGCTATTTTACAAATGGGAAACCTAAAGTGAGTTAACTGAGGTTACAAAGTTATTGAGGGGTGAAAAGAGGCTAGAAGGGACAAATTCCAGAAGCTATTCTTTCAGCCACTAAGGTACAACCCTGGGGTCAGCAAAATATGTGCCCCTTTCAGGCCAAATCCAGCAACTGCCTGTTTTTGTAAATAAAGTTTTATTGAAACAGAGCCATGGTCTATTCCTTGTCTATTCCTTTAAGTATTGTCTATTCCTTTAAATATTCCTTTAAGTATGGCTGCTTGAGAGCTAAAACAGCAGAGTTGAATACTTGTGACAGAAATAATATGTCCCTCTTAGCTTAAAATATTTACTATCTGATCCTTCACAGAAAAAAAGAAACTGTCAATCCTCCTATTGTATATCAAATATACCATCAACTTTATGGATTAAAGGAATAGCTGTGTCCTATAATTTTAAAATATGTTAATACAGTGCATAAATTACATAAATATAATTCCAACTTTTCTTATTATATTTCCAGTTAGTGTATAGGTACAATTCATCATACTTTTTATATTTTTTTGTTATTTTGATGAATGATTTATAAGCCAAAGTTAGAACTAACTTGCATTCACTCTTAACTAAACATTCTAAACATTAGAATTTGGCTCAGGCTGCATTGAAAATGTTTGCCTATTAGGATTAACATTTTAACTTGTACTCTTCTTAAATAGGTTGCAAAATATTTATAGTTTAGAAATCTAATGAAAGTTTGGTGCTATTTTGGGATAATAGCTTTAAAATATATTTATTTTTAATCATATTTTCTTACCATGCTCCATTTTAGAAGCTACAGAAAAACATACATTGTAAAATTACTAATAAATTGTAGAAGGGTTGTGCAGCATATTTTTCTTACTAATTTTAAGGAGGAGTTTTTCAACATTATTGTGAATCATAATTATGTCATTATATGTTATAAATATATTACATGTATTTACACTACATAATTAGACCTAATTCTAATTATGTAGATTCATGGTAATCAGCTAAAATTTGCTTTAAAAAACCAAGATAATTCCTCTAACAGATGCTACCTTAATAGAATATTAATTTTGAGAAAATCTCATGAAAATAGGAAAATTAATAAGTAATGATTAAACTTCTAACATGCAAGCTGAATAAGATACCATGCCACCGCTCTCCTAAAGCTTTATTATAAGAAAAAGTGTTCCGAGAGACCCTCAAAAATTTTGTAAATAATGTTTTGGAGAAATCCTTTCTTAACTTGAAAGAGAAAGCAATCCAATAATAAAACCTCAAAGTTTTAAAGATTTGTTTTGGTTATAACATAAATACTTGCTTTTCAAAGCTCCTTATATAAAAACGTTTTTAAAGTAACAAAGAGGTAAATAAAAACACTATTTCCCACTGGAATCTTGCTCTGTAGATGTTAAATCTAGCATCATTGCTGTAAATTGCTAGTTGTAGTCTTTGATTGACATGTTTACCCAGATAATGTAACAGTTTTTGTGAAAGAAATCTACTTAGTGTCTGGATGACATGAAACATGTTTCTTGTGGAAGGGAAAGCCCCAAAGTGTTCTTTCAAACGGGAGCTTTTCTCTCCAAATCTTCTGAGCTGATAACGAATCATGTAATTTATTTTACTCCCTCATTTACCCAACTAGTAGTTCAGTTACAGTGTGCATCTTAAATATACTTTTAAAATCCCCTTGATGGCTCTGTCCTTGATTTTATTTCCTGATTAATTTTCAACTCTGCGTTTCAGAGGACCCCATTATGTACCATAAAATGTTTGACCAAGAACCCATGTGGTTGTCTTGAGTGAGCTTGGTTGTTTCTGTGGGTTTAAACCTGACTCTCTTTTCTAGATACTTAAGCAACTTCTCAGCATGCTTCGAATAAAGGAAATTATTTATTTCCAATGTTTTTTCCACTAAGTGTAAAGTACATTTTTTAAAAATTTCTCTGTAAAGCATATTCTTTCTTTTGAAGCTGCTGCAGATGTCAAATGTATATGAGGATGATAAAGGATAATTCCAAACCTTCTTGAACTTGTGCAGGAGAATTTGATCTTTCCATGACCTTGAGCCTTGAACGTGTAATATAGAACATGATCAGGACACGACAAGGAGGAAGCAGAACAGACACTTCTTAGAAAACTGGTCAGAGTGGGTAGCAGTTTGATTGTGAATGGTGGACTACTCAGCCAATAGACTTGAGGTCAGTAATTGGTCTGTGTTGAGCTCCTCCATAGCTGATGAACTCTAGAGCCAAGTCAATTGTCTTTAAGCCAATGACTTGTTGAAATTGGCCAATCATGTTTCCTAGTGAACTTTTGTGGCCATTGTTTTTAGAAGTCCTTTCCTCCCTTTGATTTGGGAGGCCACCATCCCAAGGGGTTATTCCTGCCCTTTGATATCCATATGCAAGTCCTTATTCTTCTCTGAATTAATATCACTTGAACAGTCTGAAATCCCCAACCCATAAAAACTAATCTCTGTTTTGGCATAGGTTTTCCTAGCCTTGGGGACAGTAAACTCCTCAGGTTCACATTCAGTATATTTCCGTTATTATTTTACTTTTACCAGGGAAATTGAATTAATGCTGAACAAGTAAACCAAGTCCACAAAGTTTTATGCCAGCCTTATCTAGAGCAGACTTTCACTAGTTATGGTTTAATATGTGTAGTTTTAGTTATTCACATATCATTTGTAATTTTTGTGCCAAGATACAAATTTGATTATGCCCTTCAAAGCTTAGTTACCTTAGAGTCATTCCATTCAGCAGGGAACCTGGAACCCTCATTTCAGAAGAGCTCATTAATTTGATTCTCATTATTTGTGCAGAAGCTAAGGAAAAATGAGGAGAACTTTAATTTTTTTTTTTTTTTTTTAATGAACACTGGCTACAAGCCTAACAACTACTAGTCCTAAGCATGGAAATGTGGAGGATTAGGAGAAGGGATGGTTCATAAGTACAAAATTATTTTGTAAATTAGTATAATAGTTATTAATATTCAGGATTTATCTAAAGGAGTTGTTTGTAATTATTTGGTTATAACTTAGTTTTGTGGGAGAGATAATAACTACAATGCCATCTGAAGGGGAACTTTCTAAACCATCATTGGCATGTCTTGTATATGACTGGCTACTTCTAATTACATTCTATAAACATTATCTATACAGCCATCCTTAGCCCTAAAGAAGGACTCCACCTGCCTTGTCTTCAATCTTTTCAAAATATTTCTAAAGACTAGATCTGTACAACCTTCTAAATGCCAAGGGAATTGGCCCAATCTTTGTTCTTGGCAACTGAGAAAGTAAAAGAAGTACTAGAAAAACACTAGAAAAGAATTATATGGATTTCAGAAACTGTATGGTCCTAGGAAGTCAGTACTTGTTGACTATTTTTTAAAATAGGGGAATGGCTTGTTTTAATTTCACTGGAAACTAGACCACTAAGGTCATTTATTTTGATGCAAAAGATTATGTGTTTTGTTTTAATTCAGTAGCATGTCTGTGGAGCCTAAAATGATGCCTTGGGAAGAGGAGATGCTTCAGCAACACTTAGAAGTGACCTTTATTTCATTCATTTTTTTTTTCTTCTATGTATTTCTTTGCGCAACACAGAAAGCAGCATAGCACAGTCTTATTAGGTGCTTAAAATAATCTGGAGAGCAAGTCAGTTAAGATGACTTGGAAGGAATGGGCCAATGTGTGAAATATGTCCCATTACTCCCCTTGCTGTGACCAAGGCAGACACCACTAATCCGTCACAGCTCTCTTTTCTTCTGAGCCTGGATGCAGATTCCTTCTCAATACAGGGCTCCAACCAGTCACTGCCAATCCATTGGTAACTATTTCCAAACTACTGTCATTGTTAAACTAGACTGTTTTCCTAAATCCTTAAACAGAGGTAGCATCTTATAATCATAACATTTTCTTGCCTTTCAAACTACCACTGTGATTAATTTCTATTACCTGTTTCAGACGGTCGATTAATCTCATGCCTTTAAAATACTGACCTAGGGGCGCCTGGGTGGCTCAGTCGGTTAAGCGTCCAACTTGGGCTCAGGTCACGATCTCACAGTCTGTGAGTTCGAGCCCCAAGTCGGGCTCTGGGCTGATGGCTCAGAGCCTGGAGCCTGCTTCCGATTCTGTGTCTCCCTCTCTCTCTGCCCCTCCCCCATTCATGCTCTGTCTCTCTCTGTCTCAAAAATAAATAAAAACGTTAAAAAAAAATTAAAATACTGACCTAGATGCAGGTGTTTTGTGGATGCAATACATTCGCATTTTTGTAATGAAACAGAAATTTTCAAAAAATGATTTGAAATGCATCATTACCAAGAAAGCTAAAGCCTTCATTTCTACTAATCTACTGGTTCTCAATCAGGAGCAGTTTTACCTACTAGGGGACATTTGGCAATGTCTGGAGACATTTTTGGTTCTTCCATGTGGGGAGGAAGTACCACTGGCATCTAGTTGGTGGGGATAAACATCCTACAATATACAAGACAGCATCCTACAACAATTATCTAGAACCAAATGCCAATAGTGTTGAAGTTGACAAATCCTGCACTAAGCTATTAAAACACTGAGTTTTAGCATCGATGGTGAAGGGAATAATTTTGTAACTGAAATCTTTAAGCTGTTAATTTGATTGATACTAAAAACTATTAAATACTCTTTATTATTAAACACTCTATTTTAATTTATTTTTTGTATAGGTGAAAATAACAGAAGAGAGGAGGAGATACCAGATAACTAGGAGACCCCATACTTCCTGATTTGATTGATTGATTTTTATTTGAGTATAATTAACATGCAGTGCTCTATTAGTTTCATCTATAAAATGTAATGATTCAACAATTCTACACATTTCTTAGTGCTCACCAAGATAAGTTTACTCTTAATCCCCTTTATCTATTTCCCCCATCCCCCCACCCAGCTCTCCTCTGGCACCCATCAGTTCTCTATATTTTAGAGTCTCTTTCTCTCTCTCTCTCTCTCTCTCTCTCTCTCTGTCTCTCTCTTTTTTGCTTTGTTCATTTGTTTTGTGTCTTAAATTCCATATATGAGTGAACACTCTTTTTTAAAGAAAAGTGTTGTTATCCTCATATTTGCAATCTACCTTTGGTCTGGTGTTACCAATTTGATGAATAAGACATTCCCCAAAGACAAACGTTCAGTAGGATGCCGTGGGTCCTGCCTACAGAATACAATTGAAACTCAGCATTGTAGTTCTTTTTCATCATCAGTGAATGAGCAAAGTGTGAGTTCTTCAATGTTTCGCACTGTGTTGAATCTCACACTGAGAAACTGCTCTTGTAATACAAGATGGATTTCAAGGGTTCTCCATTTTTTTTTTAAGTGTTAAGTTTAGTCTAGCAAGATTTTTTTTTTTCCCTGTGAAAACTCAGTGCTATCTCCTAAGCAGACCGGTTCTTTATTTATGAAATTTTTCCATTACCAGATGTGGTTAAGTTTTCCCTAATGAAGTGATGGGAATGAGAAGGTTTTGCTTATACCACCCCCAAACAAAACTTTACTTTCTGAGGATTAAATCCACCCCCACCCTTCCTTTGTCAACCAGAGGCAGTGAATGTCTTTTAGAGTAAAAGATTCTAAAGGCACAGTGGCTGAGAACATTTCATATTAACTCAAATATATAAGCCTTAATAAGCCAATTTCCCATTCAGTTTAATCTATTTTCAGCAGATCAAAATAATTAAAAATGCTAACAGTTATGGTAATTTTCAATACACTGTGAGAGAAGCAATTTAGATAGCACCTTCCCAACGAATCTATATTTGTATAAATGCTGATCAAGAATATTTGTTCAATTTTATACAGATCAAACATGAATAATTTTTTCCATATTACTCCTTCCATTGTTGTGTTTTCCCTCTATCTAGTTATCCATTTGCTGCTGGCATGCTGCTCTAGGAAGATTTGATTAAAATCAATAAGTTATTGGGAAGATGGCAATTAGCAGTCTTTCACCTATAATAGCATTGTCTGTTAAGCTTCCTTTGTGTTAATCACAATATTTTAGCAAGACTCTCCTATCCAGCCATGCAATTTAATGAAAAGGAAGGTTTAAAAAGCATCCTTAATTTGGGGACTGGAAATACGCTTCTCTGTTTTTCACTGTTTTGATAGGAATACCCAACATTTCTGCAGTACATCAGAATCTTTATCTCCTTTGAGAGTTCCCCAATTTTAAGATCTCAGAAATAACTGCACAGAAGTTTATACTGCATAAACCTCAAGTCAGTTCAATGTAGCATCAAAAAGATACCAGCAAATATCAACGTGTAGATTTGTTTAACTCTTTCAAAGTGACTTGATAGTTTGTTCGTAATAGATAATTGGCATAGAGGAGTTCTTCACTTTCACTATATTATATTGAGTGGTAAATGCCTGGGCTAAAGGCTGAACCTTGACTAATGCCCTTTGACAGCAAGTAATGATTGTCAAAGTCATTAATTAGAATGAGGTCATGGTATCTTTTTTTTTTTTTAATGTTTATTAGCATTAGCTTCTTTGTTTTGAAGACTTCTTGGTTCCTTTTTAGTCACTCTTTCTTTAAAGAGAACACACATATACAACCACTGTGTTTGCTATTTAACCATTTTGATTAGAAGGGCCACTTTTACTCAAAATTTCTACATAATGGTAGTTGCAATGAAACATAACCACTTACGGAGGTAAGTGAACATTGTTCATTTCAGACCTGTAACTAAGACCCTAATTCATAAATTTACTACTATTCTCTGGAGAATTAGTGAAAAAAAAAAACCATTAAATTGGAGATATTCAGATAAATAGTGGACATTTGGAAACATTTTGATTTCTTAGAATACTGCCTATTCAGCTTTTGTTTAATAATATAAGACTTGGTGTGTTTGTCAGCTGGTACGTCTAAAGATGCAAAGTCCCCAGCTAGGATATGCAAATTGTACAAAAGAAATATGGAAATTGGTTTTAGCCTCAAGGATTTTTTTTTTCTTTTTCTTTCTTTTTTTTTTTTTTTTTTGTCTATAAAGGAAAAGAAGTAAAGGAATGGATAATGAAATTACATGGGTTATTCAATGTGATTCTTTTTTGGAGGAAAAGAGAAACTATAATATTAATCAGATTTTTTTCACTCTGTAGTATTCAAATTCTCTAAGTAACAGTGCCTTGCTCCGTGATACTTGACACTTAAGACACACAACATTGCCTTGGCTCCTTTTAAAAAAATAATGATAATAATTTTACCTCTATGATAGGATGATTTCAGGTACTTGGTATCATTTTTATTCACCTAATAAGGTCAATTGACTATTTTTAATAATAGTGAGTCTCTTATTAGACTCAAAAGAAAGTTGAAAAGACTTTTTTCTAGCTGACATCTGAAATTCTTGTTGCAAAATAATTTTGATTACAATATCAGAATTCTTCAAAAAGATTGTGCAGTAAGAAGACCAGGGCAGTGGGTAGGTATCTAGAAAGGTAAACGGACTCCAAATAAAACTTTTGTTCAGTTTGTAGTGCCTTGAGCACTAGCTTTGTTCATAAATTTGCAAACAGGATGAAAACTACAAAATAACAAACCAGTTGGGATTTCTGAGTCCTGTTTCTAGAGATTCTAATAAAATATCTAATAGGTGGGATTAAGGAATGTGTATTTTAGCAAACATCTTTGTGATTCAGATGCAGGTGGTCTGAAGTCCACAGTTTGAGAAACACTGGCTTAGGGTCAAAGAAAATTCATGATCTCCATCATAATGCCACCCATGTTACAGTTAACCACAATCTCATTGATATTATTGCTTCTGGATCAGATGTGATTGAAGGGTTTGCTCAGGTATGTTTTGCCCTGTTGCTCAAACTTCTTGAACACATTGAAGAGTATTTTTGATGGAAATCTATTTTTAAAATTTGAAGACATCAGATTCAGGGTCAGCTTCAGATGCAAACTACTTAGGCAGTCCTCCAGAGCACCTCTCTGTAAGGGATACTAAAGGGTCCAGGGGTATTGCTGCAAGTATAATGAGATAGAGGAAGTTGTATTTTTCCAGAACTTTTCTTTGATTGAAAAGATGAACATGATTCACTGTTTGGGGTTTGAGGGTTGGATCAGATAATATCGCCTGAGTAAATGCTTTAGAAATGTCAGTTCTTTTCCAAAAAGGAGAATCTGGTTAACTGATGGGACTTTGTTTTGTTGAGTGGGTGATGAGAGTATAGGGGAATGGAGAAGGGCAGAGCTAAGTCTCTTGGCACAACAGAGAGAGAATTTCCTATTTGGTCCACACCTTACAGTAGAGCAGAAGTCATTTCTGGAACACACTGACTTCTTCAGGGATTTGTACCCATTACCTATTTTTGTTCATTCATCAAATATATTTTAATCATCTCTGATATGTTGGTGAATTAAAAAATTAAAAAGACAGTTTCTTATTCCTAAGGATTTACAGTGTATTCGGAAGACAGGAGGCAAATAAACAAAATGCTCAGTAAGTGGCTAATGTCTTGTACAAGTAGAAGAGAGTATGAGGGAGGGCTGGGCAGCTGAGCACTAACCAAACAAAATCCTAAACTTTATGTTAAGAAATTGGGATATTTTATACAGAGGACTTGTAGAGGAACATTAATCTGCATTTTAACATGTTTTTCAATTGAATTCTATTATAGTTGAAATATATTGATGCTTGATGATTAGAAAAACTTAAAGAATTTTGAGCTGCATGCTTACATGGTCATATTGGCACAGAAGTTCCTTCTGAGGGGAAGTAGAAGATGAATTGAAGGCAGCAAACTGAAGGGAGAAAAAAAAAACTGGAATAGTCTAGATAAGAGATGATATGGCTCTCAACTAGGTTAGTAGTAAAAGGAATGAAACAAACGGATGATGGAGGGAATAAACCGGAGAGAAAGAAAAGGAAGCATATTGTAAATGACTGGGAAACTAATGTGATGTGAGGGGTGAGAAATAAAAAGGCTAAGGGAATGCTTAGGTTGGCAACTGTGTCAATTAAAGTGCCATTTGCTCAGATAAAGAGGAGAAGCCCTTTCTTTTTGGTTGGCAGTATAGCTTTGGAAAAGGATAAGATAATAAGATTGCTTGTGAGAATGTTGAATGGAATAAGCACTTCTAAAATTGATTAGGCCTTTATTAAAGCATTAAACATATACTTAATTAATAGCTTCTGAATGCTCAATTCTAAGTGAAAAAAAATGGCTTATCATCATCTGCTTTAATTCTGTCCCCAAGAGTCACTGAACAAGGAAAGCTAATAGATAAGGGACAGTTAGGGGAGATCGTTTTTTGGACCATAGAAGCAAATAAGTTTAGAAACCAACATGTCTTGTAGATTAAACGTCAGTTTCTCCTCGTGGAGACAAAACAGATTTCAGTAGCCCAAGACCAGTCCTCCAAATAAGATTTGCTGTTTCTGAAGACAAAAGTACCCTGAAGCTGGGACATTTATGAAAGAGATAAAATGGAATATAAGGGCATCTGGGTGGAATAGAACACATTCTCTGCTTTGTAGGCCTTCTGAGAATCTCTCCAGAAGACCCCTGCTTAGAAGGCCTCCTACCTCTCCAAAGTTTGTTCACAGGACTTTCCATAGATGTTATGAATTAATGGTGAAGTCATATTTTGAAAATATATTCCTCTGCATATAAATTGTAATCTCCATGAAGGTAAAAAACTATAATTATCTTATTTATAGCTGTCAGGGTTCAGAGTTTAGTCAGAGAAGCAGAAGCACTAGCAGATACATACATGTAATATCAAGTGTTTTGCTATAGACATTTGACCTTACGCAGTGTGTGAGTTGATGATGCTGCTGTAAGGCTGCTGTCTTCATGTCACATGCTGATGATTAAAGTCCACAAGCACACAGATAAGAGGATAAGGTGGGTGTAAAGTTGAGGAGATTAAGAATGCATTAGAACCTGGGTGGCTCATTCAGTTAAGAGTCTAGCTCTTGACGTGGGCTCAAGTCATGATCTCAGGGTTTGGTTCATGAGATCGAGCTCAGCACTGACAACACGGAGCCTGCTTGGGATTCTCTCTTTCCTTTCTCTCTGCCCCTCTACTCTCCACCCCTCTCAAAGTAAATAGACAAAAAAAAAAAAAAAAAAAAAGTGGGCTGGAACCCTCATGGACTGAAACCCGTGTGAGTTTTTGTTTTTTGTGTCTTCTGACAATGGTGATATGGATGTCCTGTAGCAACCCTCCATTTTGATGGAAATAAACACATATTCCTGGCCCAAGACTCAAGTTTAAGGAAGTTCCAGGGAAGGTGAAGTATTATAAGCCCAGCTGGTAAATCACATCAATAAAGTGAGCCAGCAGATCATTGACAATGTGAAATTCAAAATGGTTCTGGTTTCAGATGCATCTTACAAATCTTCCCCAAGTAAATGTTTCCTGTGGCCCACTCTAAGCAGAAATAACAGAAAAGGGAATTCTGGGAAATGCTGTTCTGCTTAGCTAAGTTGCTACCTTACAAAGCCACCACAATAGCTATACCTTCAGCACCTTCAGAATGCCTAGCACAGAGTAGGCACTAAACTAACATTTACAGAGAAAATAAATAAATAAATGACCTAAGGAAGGGGGAGGGCTTACCAAAGGCTGACATGAGTGCAAAGAGCAAGGATGAAATAAATGTTTAATCAGTCCTTTATTGTGCTGCACAATGGAGTCCAAAGTCAAATGAGAAAGCACACACAATCTCTGTGTTTCTGTCTCTTTCACATGTTTTCTTTCCTTTTCTCTTTAAAATGTGTGAAGTATAGGTAATGAATTAGTTGAAACAGCAATGTCCTAGTTTCCAGGCTATAAACTCATCACTGTAATAACTACAAAGCCTTTATAGTAATGGCACATGAGTAGGAATTTGTGAAATGAAATTTTTGGCAGTTCATTAGTAAATTTGGGTTTTGCCTCAGCCTTAGGGAACAGAAGGGATCCCAGAAGGTATAGCAATCAGCAGATGAACTAACCCTCCCCTCAGTAATGTGAAATGCTATTTTGAAAGAATTAAACAATGAGAAATAAAGCCTGGAAAATGAAATAATAGCTCATTAAAAATAATCTTTTTGAGTTATGTGGGATGGGAGAAAATACATTCTAATCGCCACTGTAATTCAGATAACTAATATGGTAGTTTCAAAGGAATTTTATTGTGTGTTCGTAAAAAGTTCTTTTACACTGGTAGGCTAAATGCTTCAAGGTCTATATCATGCTTTAATTCATTTTGTGTCCCTGGAACCTATCAGAATGCCAGCATGTCTTAATGCTCAATAATATTTGTTGGAAGAATAAATGAGAGAATGAATTTAAAACATTTAATCAATCGGAGACCTGGGAAATATTTACTCCACAGATTAGAAGAAGACTCTGCAGTTAGTTAATGATACAGACTTGAGTTGCAGGAAAATGCAGCTTAGAACACTGAATAATGGGTTCTTGTGGGGGCAGGAAACTGGCCTCGAATGTTGATTCCTCCCCCAAAGTCACCCCTAAGAAAACTAAAAGCTAGAGGAAAGCATGGATTTGAGGAATGAGAAACAAAAACCGGAGGACCTCTGAGGAGTCAGGTCTGCCTTGGCTCTCTGGGTGTTTGGGGTAGGTGATGTTTCAAGTATGAAGCAGAGGCCAAAAGGAAGTAGACTTGAGGGCACAGCTTGTACGGTTCTATGAAGTGTTGTTCCTGCTCTTTTACTGCAGAAATTGGACATGGTACTCCAGGTCTCCAGGGTACACTAAGAACAGGGATCAGATCAGCAGTATGTCAGAGCCATATTCACGTGACCGGATAAAATGTGCAGGATGGCCAGACATGCTCAGGCATTCACCTCCCCATTCCTCCCCCCCACTAATACAATATTAGAACTCAAGGGCCCTGGCTCATCTTAGCACTGCTGCTTCCTAAGTGTTTAAAGGTGAAACAATGATCAAAAGAGTTGCCAAATGAATTGGAAATAAATGGGAATGTTTAGCCATCTTTCTATTGGTTCTGGAGTTCTGTGCTTAGGAGCTTTTCCCCTTCCATCTCCTTCTGCTCACCTGGACGTATACCATACAGGCCCTTCAGCCCTTCTAATTACATATTTCACACAGAATTTTGGGTGCGCCATGACATGAGTTAAAATACGCTAAGATACATGCAGCAAAGTAACAAACACATACTGTACATATTACACCAAACTGTGATCGCCAGAGTCGGTAAATAAATAAATAAATAGAGTTAAACTTGAATTTCAGGTAAACTTTGAATTTTTTTTTTTTTTTTAGTGTATGTGCTATAAGTTTAGTATGAGTATGTCCCAGATGATACTTGAGATGTACCAAAAGCTTTTTGTAGTGTATATGGAATTCAAATATCACTGGGAACTCTGTACTGTATCTACCCACCCAACACCAAACAAAAGATATAAACACATGAGAATGGTTGCCTTTTGAGGGTAGGGAGAGGAATAGGTTTGGGAAAATGCAGATAAAGTAGAATAAAATGGACAACCAAAACGAATAAAAACAAAAGAGGACATGTATAGATTGATGAAGATGAAGTGCCATGCTCTGAACATAATTAACTAGCTGATTCTAAAAAGAAAAAAGAAGAAAATGAAAGCACAATAACTCATGGAGAAAAAAGGAATCTTCTTTCGTGATTTATAGAAGTTTTATTGTACAAGA
This sequence comes from Panthera onca, assembly GCF_046562875.1. Classification (NCBI taxonomy): domain Eukaryota; kingdom Metazoa; phylum Chordata; class Mammalia; order Carnivora; family Felidae; genus Panthera; species Panthera onca. The sequence continues at coordinate 57,236,741 of NC_138339.1, forward strand.
GATGTGGCAATCACAGTGTGGAACTGACTTGTGAGATTCCCTGATAAATTAAAAAAAAAAAATGCTTGGCTGTCAGAATAACTATTTTTAGCTAGGCAAAATACCTATTTCCACACTTTTCAAAATTTTCATCATTAGTTAATAAAAATGTTTAATGAGTGTTCAGTGCATTAAAATGGTAAGCTCAGGGTTATTGCATGATAAAACGTATTTTGAAATGCCACACCAGGTTTTAACACACACAGGTAAAACCGTATACAAAATAATTACTTGAGCAGTGCAATTGCCACTTAAAGAAAATACCCTTAGCCAAGATAAACAAGACTCTTGTATCCTGAAGCCCCAAACCTATCATAAGCCTAAGTATTTTAGCAGCAAAGCCATCCTTACTATCTTATTGGTCCTGAGACAAACATAAATAGTTTCCTGAGGCCCACCATAGCAATCAAAACACTGATATTTTGTACCATGCAAATCGGAAACAATGTGCAAATCAAAATGTTGGATTAGCAAGCTCTTACAAGCAGCTGAATTCAAACAAGTGAGTTCACTCTTGGGGATATCCAGGTGAGCAAATTGCAGAATTCCTGGCTGGATTCTTCTTTTCTTAATTAAAACAGTATCTGGTGTGGAAATTCTCCTCTCATTTGCAACAATTTGAGTTGTTGGCATCGGATAGAAATGAGGGAAAAATCCATAGACCTAAAAACCCAGTCCCTCTAAATCCCTCATGATCGTGCACAGGGAACATGTTTCCTTTTGGTTTTTCTTTATCATACTAACTTTTCTTCACTTTCTATCTGGTTGCTTTCCAAATGCAGATCAGCCAAAGTTGCCTCACTGTTCTCTTTCTGTTTAGGATGCAGTTGCACTGGTTCCTCATGGTTTACCTGTATTCCCACCTCTGGCAAAGTCTGTTTCCTATAACTCTATTTCTCCAGTTTGTGTTCATGAATTTATCACTCAAGTTCTCAACTAAGCAGCTGACATAAAGTAGCAGTTAATTTCTGAGAACAAAGATCTTTAACCCAATTTCATAATTTCATAATAAACAGACTTCTGTGATTTGGCTTGTATCTGTCACCTACAGACTAGTAGCTATCGTGTGGGATCTGAAGTTATTATACTGAGTGCTTTGAAATCCAAATTCTGGTGGGCAATGGCTATGTATATATGCCAAGTCTCAACTTCTCTAAGCTGCATTTTCTTTTCTTTTTTCTTTTTTTAAACGTTTATTCATTTTTGAGAGACAGAGTGTGAGAGGGGAAGGAGCAGAGAGAGAGGGAGACACAGAATCCAGAGCAGGCTCCAGACTCTGAGCTGTCAGCACAGAGCCTGACGATGCTCGAACTCACAGACCATGAGATCATGACCTGAGCTGAAATCACACGCTTAACTGACTGAGCCACCCAGGCGCCCCTAAGCTGCATTTTCTAATGTACCAATCAAATACAATCTTTATATATTAATGCAAATAAAGGAATGTGTGTTGCTATTTCTTTTCTAACTTTCCCGTTAAAGTTCTTCAGGGGTACCTGGGTAGCTCAGTTGGTTGAGTGTCCAACTCTTGATTTTGGCTCAGGTCATGATCCCAGGGCTGTGGGACTGAGCCTCACATTGGACTCTGTGCTGAGCATGTAGCCTGTTTGGGATTCTCTCTCTCTCTCTCTCTCTCTCTCTCTGCCCCTCCCCCCAGCTTGCATGCACTCTCTGTCTAAAATAAAAGATAAAAAAGTTCTTCAGAGAAAAAGCTGAGCAGCAAACCCATTTCTAGCAGAAATATTTGAGGTCTATGTCATTTAATTAGCTTGTGGTCTTGCGAGATAATTTCCTGTTTATATTCATATATATTCATATATGTATGAATAATAATTGTACCTACCTGATGATATTATCATGGACATTAAAAATTCAACAAATATTTTTGAGTGTAATGTGTGCTTCAGTAAACAAGATGGTCTCTTAGAAATTATAGTCTAGTGTGGGGGGACAGATAATAAGCAAATAGGCAAATGTTAAACAGGGTAAATATCAACAAATAGATGACTCATTACGAAATATAATGAATTTACAATTTCAAAAATATTTGGCTTGTTTTTTTAGTTCACTTAATCATACATATTTTTTTTTAAATAAATTGAATTACATTTACTCTCCTAGGTACTCTACCAGATAAACCAGTCCTGGTAAACTTTTTCTGTAAAGGGACAGATAATATGTATTTTAGGCTCTGCAGGCCATAAAGTCTCTGTTCTGTCTGCTCAATTCTGCCATTGCAGGGCAAAAGCAGCCATAAATGATACATCAACAAATAAGCATGGCTGTGTTCAATTAAAACTTTATTTATGGACACTGAACTTTGAATTTCAAATAATTTTCATGTGTCACTAAATATTAATCTTCTTTTGACTTGTTTTCAACCATTTAAAAATGTGGTAACAATTTGAGGTGCCCAGGTGGCTCAGTCGGTTAAGTGTTTGACACTTGATTTTGGCTCGGGTCATGATCTCACATGTCAGTCCTGTGTCAGGGTCCACACTGACAGCATGGAACCTGCTTGTCATTTTCTCTCTCCCTTTCTCTCTGCCCCTCCCCCACTTGTGCGCTCGCTCTGTCTCTCTCTCTCTCTCTCTCTCTCTCTCTCTCTCTCAAAATAAGTAAATTTTTTTAATGTGATAACAATTCATATTTGGCATGCCATTCAAAACAAGCAGCAGACTGGATTTTGCCCCAAAGATCCCTATCTAGACCAATTTCTCAAACTTTAGTATGTGTACAAATTATCTGAGATCCTGTAAAAATGCAGATTCCATTTAGAAGTTCTGGGATGAGACCTGAGATTTTGTCCTTCCAACATGCTCCCAGGGAACACTGCTGTTATGTATTTGCAGTAGCGAAAATATAGAAATTATCTTTGTGAACACTGAAAAAGTTGTGGAAGGATACAGAGACAAGTGCTACAGAACATAGCTCTGAGTAGGACAGCAGTCAGAGAGGAGTAAATAGAACTTTCCCTCATTTTCTTTAAACTTGTGTTTTGCTTCATTTTTTAAAACTTAGATTTTATGTCTAAATTAATTTATTTAAGAATACAAAATTCAGGGCAGGGAAAAACAAACTTGGCAGAGTCATAGGATGGAATTTTAAGAAGCTATTAAATTCATGATTTTTAAGAATAGGAACACATAAAAAATATGTCTGATATATTAATAGAAGAATAGTAACATATATTAAAAATGTTAATTATGTAAATCATGTTAATAAAAAATTCAGAATATATAAAACATATATATAAAATATATATAAAAATGTATAAAATACAGAACATATTGTATCATACACAGACACACACACACACACACACACACACACACACACACACAAGAAGTAATAGAAAATGTTGCCAATCATATATGGGGAATGAAATAAGAAAGATTTTTACTTTTTCTTTGTACTTTCCATATTTTCTAAATTTTCCATGGTTGACATACGTTATTTTAAAATCAGAAAAATGAGATATTTTTTATGCAAGGTGAAGAAACAAATTAAACATTTACATGCCATAGGGCATCTGGGTGGTTTAGTGGGATAAGTATCTGACTCTTGGTTTCGGCTCAGGTCATGATCTCATGGTTCATGGGTTTGAGCACCGCATGAGGCTCTCTGCTCCCAGTGTAGAGCCCACTGACCCTCTGTCTCCTTCTCTCTCTGCCCCTCTCCTGCTTGCACTTGGTCTCCCTCAAAAGTAAACATTAAAAAAAATTGAAATGCTAACACCATCAGTTATTATTTACTCTCAGTCAAGAAAATTTAATTTATTAATTTATTTAGCAAATGCTCCTTGAACATAGGCCTATGACCTTGAAAAGTGATAGTAGTAGCTTTTTGGTCTATGAGGCTGGAAACTTCCAGTTAAGGTCCAACAGCTGACAAGTGGCCGGACGTAAACTCCAAGTGAGGCCTTCTAGCTCCAAGCCCCATGTTCCTTCTCCTCTTCACTGCTTCCCTCTGAGCAAACCTGGAGCTGTGCTCGACAGCCCACTATCCACTCAGGTCTCTAGGTAGAACCATCCTAGAGAGGATTGTAAATTTACTACGCCTTGGTTTAGACAGTGGTATAAATTAAGACGTATGCAAGGAGCACTTTGATTTTAACAGATCAATCCAAAGAGGTGTGCTTCACAAGTTGAAATTTAAAGATGTTTATAGTTTGGGAAGGAGGAAGAGTTTTTGTCTAAAAACTAGGCAACTATACAATACAAAGGCTTAATTATTCTTTCTTTGGAGAACACAAATGCCATATATTTTTGTTCTATCTGAGGCAGATAAAAGGACATAGAAATTTATGAAGTAAACCTTAGAAAATAAATCATGAGGACGAATCCTCATCATCTTACCAGAGAGTCCATGCTTTGTTTTGTTAATATTTACTCCCACAAAGTTCTTACATTGTGCTCAAATTGTAGAACTTCCACCCTTTCATCTCTTTTTCCTTTCCTGGGATCATATGGAAAAGTCATGAGATGTATAAGGCTCTGTGAGGGACCAGAATCTCAGAATATCTCTACCATCCTCCTTAGGAAACTGATGTCATGATTTGGCTCTTTTCACTTTGATATTCTATATCTGAGTCCAACTTTAAAAATTTCAAAGCCTTGGGTACTTTATCACATTTAATTCTAACAACACCATTTGATGTAGGCTGGGCAGGGTCTCTTAAAACATAACTCAGAATGGTTACATGACTTGCCTAAGGACACAAAGCACACAGATGGTAGAACTTACAATAGAAATTGAAGTCTTCAGATTCTTGGCCCAATTCTCTTCCCATTAAAACTTCCTGTCAGTTTTCAAAGGGGTTAAACTTAGAGCCAGATGATAAACAACTGGATTTATTTGGATGTTTTCACTTTGTAGCAAGTTAAAGTTTTCTATATTTTTTTGGATTCTACACTGAATCCAATATAACAGTAACTGAAGTAAAACTAGGGCACAGTTAGCCTTGTTCTTATGCGTCAAAATACCATTCCATTTGTCTATTTGAATCTACCTTCCAGACTTTTTCACAACAAAGAAGAAATAAATACATGTATTCTTGATCACAATGCTTTATGAATTTGGGAGTTTCATTATTGTGATTTTTTGGTATCCTGATTACTATTAATACCAAGCTTATCTTTTGATCTAAGATAAATGGTATTTTTTAAAAAAGAAATCATCGTTGAGGTTGCTACTATATTTTGGCTTTGATATGTTGCTTTACTCATATTTTCTTATTTTTCTTACTGTATATTACATTTCAGGGTCTCCGAGAGACACCTTTTCATTTGTAAAATTCTGATTACAGATTGTTAATAAAAAGGGGTGTGGTTAGACTTTTTTTGCTATTCTAGATTGAGGAAAACTCCATTAGTAAATTAAACTGAAATTACTTCTTTCACAAAGGAAGAAATTTATAAATCAAGAAACCCAAGGTTACCATAGCAATGTGTGTCATCTAAAGATTGGAAACAGAGGACTATATTCTACTTTCTAGAAAACACTTCATTAGAGGAAAGATATATGATACATCTTTAGGGTGGAATATGACAATAAAAGTAGATCATCACTTCACAGGAATACTTTCTTTTTTTTTCCCAACTAAAAATAATGCAAGGTAATTTAGAATGACTTTTATAAAAAAAATATCATACTTTTGTCTTTGGCACTGTTTGATATTTATTCAATAACAGCAATAAGGGAGGATTGCATTCTTAGCTGACTTTATTTATTGAAAATACCCTAGCTGTAGCAAAAAAAATGTTATGTGGAAAACTGGAAAAAGGGAATGAGATTGGAAAGAGGGAAGCATTTTTTGAAAGTCAAGAAAAGAATCAAAAGGGGAACCTAGTCAGTTAAATGTAAGGTGGATGTTCTCTGGGAATTAACACAAAATTGTGTGTGTGTGTGTGTGTGTGTGTGTGTGTGTGTGTGTGTGCTGCATGTGTCTTTGCATGGTTTCTGGTCTTTTGGCTCATCAAAGATATACCAAATAGGCCTGCTGCAGTGGACATCTGTTGTTTGTGCCTGCCCAGCATCCATTCCCCCTCTTTTGGTAACAGCATTTTAATTTTCCTTTGAAAAAGTACACTTTGCCCACCATGTGTAATCTTTGTGTAATATTCATTCAAGGTGTCTTGCTCTCCTCTGGCCAAAGGGTAGGCACCTGACCCCAGTAGGCCAGCCAGACTCTCCTATGGATGTCTGAATCTTTCATGAATGATATATGGGTAGGAAATAGCTGGCAGGGATCCATCTCAACTGTAGCACCATGAAGAGATACTCCTTTGCTTCTTGTAATTTGCATGCTCAGAGCTGCCCAGTTTCCATCTTTTCAGATGCCTGATTGCTCAGATTTTCCTTGTACTCAGATATTGAAAAATTAGCTTCTGTTAGCCAGATTTCGTTTCTGACTTGTAACCAAACCTTAACTGATATTCATGCTAAATGGGGCATGCGACACTATATATCGCTAGATCATGTATTTTGCAGTTTTCTATTTTACAATTAAGTATGATTTGGGAAGCACAATGACCCACATACCAGGGTTGGATTTTGGATTTTGTTTTTTGTCTTTTTTTTTATTTATTTTTTTTATTTTTTAAGTTAGCTTATTTTGAGAACGAGCGATTGAGCAGGATCCCAGGCAGGTTCCATGCTGTCAGCACAGAGCCCAGCGTGAGGATTCAAACCCACAAACCATGAGATCATGACCTGAGCCGAAATCAAAGAGTCGCCGCTTTACTGACTGAGCCACTCAGGTGCCCCTAGGGTGATTTTGTACTTTTCACCAGGATCTTCATCATCAAGGCAACTGCTGTTATCCTATTTAACTGATTAAATTTGACATTCCGGATACATGGGAGGAAGTAAAAGCATGGTAAATTTTATGAGCAAGTAGTCCAGTTTAGCTATTCCAGTGAAGCAGCAAAAAAGAAAAAGGGAAAACACACCAATATTCCAGATGCTAATACGCTCTTCAGTAGGACTTTGTGTGCCAAAGATAACAGTAGATTTTAGCCATGGACTGGACTCCAGGGTGTAAAGAAGCCAGATGAGAAAGAATATCTCTCAGATCTCCACGTATTTTATATAAATGGGAGGATTCATAAGAGTAGTTTTAGACATGAATAGACACTTCTCCAAAGAAGACATCCAGATGGCCAACAGACACATGAAAAAATTCTCAATATCACTCATCATCAGGGAAATACAAATCAAAACCATGACGAGATACCACCTCACAACTGTCAGAATGGCTAACATTAACAACTCAGGCAACAAACGATGTGGGCGAGGGTGCGGAGAAAGAGCATCTCTTTTGCACTGTTGGTGGGAATGCAAACTGGTGCAGCCACGCTGGAAAACAGTATGGAGGTTCCTCAAAAAATTAAAAATAGAACTATCCTACAATCCAGCAATTGCACTACTAGGTATTTATCCAAGGGATACAGATATGCTGTTTCAAAGGGGCATATGCACCCCAATGTTCATAGCAGCACTATTGACAATAGCCAAAGTATGGAAAGAGCCCAAATGTCTATCGATGAATGAATGGATAAAGAAGATGTGGTATATATATACAACGGACTGTTACTCAGCAATCAAAAAGAATAAAATCTTGCCATTTACACTACATGGATGGAACTAGAGGGTATTATATTAAGTGAAATTAGAGAAAGACAAATATCATATAAGTTCACTCATATTAGGACTTCAAGACACAGAATAGCTGAACATAAGGGAAAATAAGCAAAAATAATATAAAAACAGGGAGGGGGACAAAACATAAGAGACTCTTAAATATGGAGAACCAACAGAGGGTTACTGGAGGGGTTGTGGGAGAGGGAATGGACTAAATGGGTAAAGAGCATTAAGGAATCTACTCCTGAAATCATTGTTGCACCATATGCTGACTAATTTGGATGAAAATTAAAAAAATAAAATTAAATAAAAAGAGTTTTAAAGATCTTAGTAGAAAGAATAATCACCTTTTTTTGTGAAGGACATTAGCACAGGGACTTTTGCTATGATTTGGATATACAATGGCATACCCTGAGACTCATACTTGTTGTTTTTTTATTAATATTATTTTTCAGAACTTTTTTTTCTTTTAATGGGTTAGAGAAAATGAGCCCATTTTTCAGATGAGAAAGTTTTGTTTCTTTGATAATTGACTTACTAAAATTATAAAACCAGTAAGTAGGAAAGCCTAATCAAGCTTTTGTTCTTGACCATCACAATTTATATACTTTCTATAATTTAAAATAAATTGCATGTTCTATAAGTTTTATAAATGACACTATAGCTTATGTGTATCATATTGTATAGAAGGCATTGTATATTGGGATTTCTCTCCATTGTTGGAAGATTATTTCAGTCTCAGAAAGGTTGTCAGTTTTTCTCAGAGCCCCAGAGGTTCTGAGCCTTAAATGCCCCTCTAGAAAGGCATTTAGAAGTAGTAATATTAATAGTGATGCTGCTAATAATAGTCACACATTACAGATCACTTGTGATTTCTCGGTCTCTGTATTAACCTCAGTATATGGATTATTTCATCTAATCTTCACAACAACCTTTCAGAGTGGCAATTACTATTACTGTTCTCTTCCTTTCATAGAGGAAGAAACAAGCTTACGAAAGTGGAGGTGATCTGCCCAAAGTCTCCCAGTTACAGCAAAGTGGGGACAGGATGCAGACACAGGAAATTTCTCTCCGAAGACTGACCCTCCTCACAACACAGTCCTACCTTCCCAACTTGAACTTTATTTTTGCTTGGTGGGCTTCATCTTTGAGTTGTCATTCCTTAAAGTGTTGTGTTAAAAGTTACCAAGAACAGGAGTATCTGGGTAACTTAGTCCATTAAGTGTCTGACTCTTGCTTTCGGCTCAGGTCATGACATCATGGTTTGTGAGACAGAGCTCGGCGTTGAGCTCTGCGCTGATAGCATGGGACCTGCTCAGGATTCTCTGTCTCCCTCTCTCTCTGCCTCTCCCCTGCACAAGTGTTGATGCACTTTCTCTCTCAAAATAAATAAATAAACTTAAAAAACAATACACTCCTTTCTTTCATAAGAATAAAGAACAAGCCCCATTAAATTTTCCTTTAACAGTAGGATAACATTCTCCTTAAAAAACAATAATAATAAAAATAGTACCCAGTTTAGAAGGTACTGAGGCAAGCTCACTTCCCACTCTGTCTCCCAGGCATCTGGTTCTTCTATTTGCTCTATCTTTAGCCCCACCTGGAGTCTATCCTTAGTGAAGTTGCCGGCAGTTGGTTGCCCCCTCCTATATTCTTCCATAAGACTGGTGACAGTTATAATACAATTTCTTGGTTATACAGCTGTCTTCCTCATTAGACTCTGTGTCGCTCTAAGCTCCCATAATTCATCGGTATGTTCCCAGAGCCTTGCACAATGCCTGGCACACAGCAGCACGCCATAATATCAATGAATAAATTATCTCATGAGGTCTTTATTTGAAATCCAAATTGACCTCCACCTCACAAGTACATTTTTTTTTAAAGAGCTCCCTATGCTTGATGTCTTCCCCTTCCCTTGATTTAAATTATTTACATTACAATTACTTAATCATGTGGCAGATAATTAAGGGATACATTATTTATGTTAAATAAATTAGCCCGCCATCACTTCTCTTCTTCCCCTTGGCTGCAGAGCCCTAGCTTTAGTCATCCCACAGAGCCCTAGCTTTAGTCATCCCACCTTCTAGGTGCCAGGCCGCAGCATCGTAATGGTTGCCTGCCCTTTCTGTTTCCTTGACAAGTTTGCCTGTGGGAACTTGTGCTTCCACTCTCCTTTCTCCATCCTATTGATCAACTACCTCAGTTGTTAGTCCTAGAAGTTGTGTGACCATAGGCAGGCCCTTAACTCCTTTGGCCTCAGTTTCCTCATCTCTTAATGGTTTCCAGAATTGTGGTGAGGATTTAATGATGTACTGCCTTGGACCTTTTAGTAAATAAAATGCCAGCTTAAACATTTTATGCTCTAAAAATGCATTAGTGCCCTATTATATGTCTGTAGGAGGCATCTATATTTACCAGCAATAAATTGGAGTTACAAATCTATGGAATGCTAGAGCTGGAAGCATTTTATCATAATAATCTATTCCAATTTCTCTTTCTGCAGATGAGAAAATAGGCTGAGTGCATAAGTCATTTCCCCAAGATTTACTAAACTATTAATAGCAGTGATGAACATTTATTAATAATAACTAACATTTAATGGCTCTTGATCTGTACAAGGCAGTATGCTAAGGGTTTAATACACTTTATTGCATTTAATGATCACAGGGATATCTGAGAAAAAAGTATTACTCATTTGACTGATAAAGAAACTGAGGCAGAGGGTTTATATAATATGTCCAAAGGGTGGAGGTAGCGAGGGCCAGTCTTGGGGCTCAAGCACACGCTCGTCTTAGATCAAGAACCCAAATTCTTGCTCATTATGCTAAATTACTTATTGTAACAGTAGCCAATTACCATTAAGGCTATGAGTAGGTGAATTTGAGTTCATTAAATCTTTGTGATACTATCACTTAGCCTACTCAATCCCCAGATATATACCTCATAGGTGTATAGCTCATCTCACAAAGAATGCCTCTTGGTTGCAGAAACAAAAGCCACGCTAGGTTTCCAGTGACCTTGTGATTGAGTTGCATGGCTGGACTCTGAATGTCAGCATCCATGCATCTATTTAGATATTTTGATGTCAGCATTTGTTTTATTGAGTTTTAACATTTGTAAGAGCATTCTTTCTTTTACCACCAAATGCTATATGCTCTCTGAACTATTTGGAGGATTTTTACACCTAATGCATCCGTCAGCACATTGGTTAACAACATATATTTGATCTGTAGACAATGACTATTCCCTGTGATTTACGTAAGCTCTTCCTTGTGTGGTATGTGACACTCTAGTGTTCTGTCAGCCCCCAAATGGAGCTTTTTGATTTCAAATGTTGAAATATAACTGTTGATTCTGGCTCAGCAGTGTTCCATTTCTGTCTAGTGTTTTTGTGGAAGCATTTGAAGGCTTCAGGGAATTGATGTAGCATACCAGTACTTTAGTTCATGTGAGGAAAGACAATGTGTCCATGTTTGCTGTATGAAGTATGTGTTTTATTAAATCTGCAACAATGGTTGAATATGCTGTGTTGCGCAGAAGACAGTGTTTTCCCCAGAGAAGAGATCCCGTGTCTGATTGACAGGGCAGGTAACTGCAAGGTCAAGGTTGCTTAGTGGTACGGCCATCTGTTGTTTTGGCAAGTATTTGACTGGAGGACATTAATGTGTTTGTAATTTCCCACTTGATATGAGAATAGGGCTAAAAAGACATTGTCACCATTGGGAGCTAGCTTCCTGCTCAAGCAGCACAGTCTGTGCTCAACTTTCCTTCCTGGGTCCCCCTTTCTGACACATCATTGAGAGTGCAGCGCATTTTGTTATACTGCTTAGAAGGAAAGCAGCTCTCATCAGTGGAATTACAATAAATAGTTGTAAATCACTCCAAAAGGTCTCGGTCATTTATAAACCTCATGAAGTAGAAGAGCCAACCCTTCAGTTTTGTTAGAAAGCAGTGCAATCTCAATATCCACTCATATGTTCATTCCACATTGCCCCATTTGGCTGAGAGGTCTGTGCTGAAACAGAGAATATTTGATTAAGCACTTAATATTCAAGGAGATGTTTATGTATTGTTAAATTGTTTAGCCTGCCCTGTGGGTGAGAACAAAAGCAATAGCTCTGGAACTTTTGTGGTAAATGGTCAAGTAACTTCCTGCACCTTCATCAATGCAAAATCCTCAACAAGTAAAACATTTCAGAGAAAGATCATTTATAAAAATGTCCTCACAGCCAACCTGAAAGTATAGGTGAGCCATACTGACTAACAGAAAACAAGATTTTAACATCCTAATAAATGCATTAGTGTATGCTGCTGTGTATTGATTTACTCAGTTTAGGCAGCTCTTCCTTTTAAATTAAAACAGGGAATAAAAGCAGATGGGGAAGGAATTCTTAAGCTGACTATAAGTGAATAAAAAAATAAGATATTTTCAGACATGGTATACTTTGAGAAAGAATAAAGCCACCCAAAGCAGTATGAGGATTTATCAAGAAGAGTGTTCTTGTCGAAGTTTATTTTTTGGTAGGGCACTTCAACTCCCTAGAAATGTTAGTCTAATGGAGGAACAACATACATAAGTTAGTTTCAGAAGGTATGCACAAACTTTGAAATTTTATGAGGATAAATTCACATCTCTCTTTCCTTATGATTTCCTCAAAAGTACTACTTTTCTTATATTCTCCTAAATGTATTCAGATCATTTTCTACTACAGTTACTCAATAATCTTCTCTATTTTTTTTTGTTATTATAGTAAGAAACTCGAAACTGAGCACCATAAAAAACATCATTCACTTTACATGCCTATATAAAAAGAAAGGGATTTAGACTTGTTATCAGCTAAAATTTCCACCTGAGGAATAAATACACATTCTTTTTTTTTAATGTTTATTTATTTTTGAGAGACTGAGGAGAAACAGCACGAGCAGGGGAGGGGCAAAGAGAGAGGGAGACACAGAATCTGAAGCAGGCTCCAGGCTCTGAGCTGTTAGTACAGACCCCAACATAGGGCTTGAACCCCCAACTGTGAGATAGACCTGAGCCAAAGTCTGACACTTAACCGACTGAGCCACCCAGGCACCCCGCACATTTCTGTCTTTTATAATATCAGGCTTTTTACCATATCATACTGTATCATAACCTGTCTCTGGGCTCCAAAGAAATTTATAAATTATTTTTATAGACCAGGTGAAAAATAACTGAGGAAGAAGGAAAGAGAATCATCCAGTCATCAAAAACAAGTCGTTTTGTCTTTCTAATACATCGGGCTAACTTCAGGGCAGATTTACTGGCAATGACTTCTTTTAATTTTTCTTTGGGTAGTAATTTTTTTTTTTTTAATTTTGGTTTGTTTTGTTTTCCTTCACTCCTGAAGGACATTTTCACTAGTATAAAATTCTAGGTTGACTGTATTTTTCTTCCAAAACTTTAAACATATGGTGACACTTCCTTTTGGCTCCATTGGTTTCTGAAAAGAAATCCTCAGTCATTCCTATCATTATTCTCCTATAGGTACATACTGTTTTTCAAGTTTTTGTTTTTTTCTTTGCCTTTTGATTTTAGCATTTAATTATGTTTTGAAGCATGGGTTTCTTTGTTTGTTTTTTTTTTTCCTTTTGGGGATTTGCTGAGTTTTCTTGAGCTATATGTTTATGTCTTTCACCAAACTTGAGAAGTTTTCTGCCATTATTCAAAATCTTTTTAGTACCGTACTCTTTCCCCTCTCTTTGAAACAATTGTAGACATTCTGTTATTGTCTCATAATTCCCCGAGACTCTGTTCATTTTTTAAAATTTATTTTATCTTTTTTTTCCAGATTGAATCTTTTCTATTGTTCTATCTGCAGACTCAATGTTTCCTCTGTCTTCTCCTATCTGCTACTGAGCCCATCTGGTGAGTTTTAAATTTCATTTATTGTATTTTTTCAGTTCATTAATCCAATTAATTCTTTATCATTATTTTCTTTGAGGAGACTTTCTCTTTTCCATTTGCTTCAAGTCTATTTGCAACAATTTGTTGAAGCATTTTAATGCTTTAAATTCCTCATCAAATAATTCCAATTTCTGTCATCTGGGCACTAATGTCTGTTAATTGTCTTTTCCCACATAAAGACAAATTATTTTTTCCTTGCTCTTGGTATATCTGATAATTTGGGGCTAAGTCCTGGACATTTTCAAAATTATGAGATTTTGAGTCTTATTAAATCCTAAGGAGAATGTTCACATTTTTTGTGTGTGTAGTTAAATAATAATAAATAATATTTATTTAATAAATATTAAATAGTTAATAGTAAATAGTAATAAATAGTAAATAGTTAATAAATAAATAACTTGTAGTCAAGCTACAAGTTACTATGTGCCTTCTTTGGGCTGAGGCCTCAATGTCCCTTCAGCATTCATATTGTCTGTAGTGCTGTTCAGATCTGTTCTACCTGTGTGCCACGCAGTGGCCATTTTGGGTGCTGGGTAGTGGTCTGTTGGTTCAGCTCTCAAATTGTTTAATATACTGATGAGAATCAGATGCATGCATACCTGAGTCTTTTTATAAAGAAGTTTATAGTGTTATTGTCTCTAACTTCTTCTGTAAAGTCTCCTTACTATTTCCCCTCTTCTTGAAGTAACTCTGTAGTTTTCTATTCAAAGTGTTAGAGCTTTAGTACCCAACCCCCAACTCTGCTGTCTACTACTGTGATTATGTCTGCATCCCAGGGCATGCTGCATGAGCACAGAGAGACCAAATAAAACAAAACAAAACAAAACAGAACAACAAAAAAATACCAATGTTCTCCCCATACTCAGAGAACCATAGCTCCACCAAATAGAGAGGAAGGTATTCTTCCCTCGGATTTTTGGCTCCTGCGGGCTCCCATTCTGCCATGGCTGCTATATCACAGAATTCCTTAGGGGCTGGAATGTGAGAAAATGGAGAAAATAATGAACAAAAGAAAAATGGGGATTTCTGCCCTATCTCTAAGTGTTGAAAGTTCTTTCCTCTCTTCCAGGCAGAATCAGAGGGAGCCCTCTCTGTCTGTACCTCAGTGGCCCCTTTTGGGTGTCAGGTTACTTTGAGATTAAATGGAGGGAAACAAGAAAAACATTGGTAAGCTCATTGCCAATTCAGTGGTACTGTGAATTCTTGGCTTTCCCAAATCAGCTTGCTACTCTTTATTTTTCAGAGTCCTCAAATAGTTGCTTCATTCATTCTGTTCAGGTTTTACAGCTGTTTACCATGTGAGGGTGGAGCAGACTTATTCCATTTAATGTGGCCCTAAAACCAGTTTGCTTAGTGTTAAAGTATAAGTAATAATGTGGCCAGTCTCATGTAAAGCTTTTATTTATTTATTTGTTTGTTTGTTTTCTTGCTTCTTTATTTATGAGAGAGAGAGAGAGAGAGAGAGAGAGAGAGAGAGAGAGAGAAAATGAGCATGCAAGCAAAGGAGGGGCAAAAAGAGAGGGAGACAGAATCCCAAGCAGGCTCCATGCTGGTGACGTGGGACTCTGTGCAGGCCTCTACCTGGTGCTCAGACTCATGAACCCTGAGATCATGAGCCCAAATCAAGAGTTGATACTTAATCAACTAAGCCACTCAGTCATCCCTTCACATAAAGCTTTTAAAATACTTAACAAAGTCCTTGGAATTTATAATGTTAGTGCCCCTAATTCAGCTTTGGTATTGATACTAAAAGAAAAGACTACAAGTATAAATCAGTGAATTTAAAAACTACTTTGGTTTGGTTTGGTTTGGTTTTTTGAATGTCGTCCTTGGAGTAAGTAGCAATCACAAAAGATTATCCCTTCTTCGAGCCCACAGATTGTCTTAAGTGAAACTTCAAAGCTGCTGCAATAAGTAATTTTAGTACTTCTGGCTCATCATTTTTTGTGAACTGAATAATATTACTTTTAAACAAAACTATAATGTAATATCCACCTTGATAAAAAGAGGGAAGGGAGGATCTATATGTGTCTCCCCCAAAAATCATTATGTAAAACTGCTTCATGTTATCTGGATTCTATACAAATGCATGTGTAATAAAATTTTAAATTGCTTTGTGTCAGAGAATGCAGAGTACCTTTGGACCTCTGGGGATCATGGTCCATTTTAATAGATGTTTTAGCTAAGATTTCTTCTTAAGAAAAAAACTGAAGCAAAGGGTATTGGGTATCCAAGATTCAAGGCATTACTGGCAGCTGTCTTATTTTTTCCTGTGTAGATGCAATTGGAATTATGGTCCCTTGTAGTATTGTTTGCCTTTTCTGCAACACCCCCACCCAACTCTTCTTTCCCATTTATTTAAGGGTCACGTCATCTTTTCCTAAGACAAGGTGATGGGCTATTTAGTAAAGTTTTGGCTAAAAATTCTATTTTTAGATGGGCTATTTAGTAAAGTTTTGGCTAAAAAGTTGTATCTTTTATGATGGTAAATTGTTAAACAAAGGATAGAAGGACAAAATGAAATCCAATGGTAGAATTTCAGTCATGGTAGCTGGCAAGAGAGAAAAATTCTGAGTTAAGGGTGACCCCATTCCTTTAAAATTAAACCATATGTGTAAATGCTCATTTATAACCTTATGTCCATCCTATGCCTCTTTACTGTCTTTGAAACACATTGTTTGAAGTACTGTCATTCATAGAGCTGGAAAAGGTGAATGATATACAGTATCACCATATGAAAGAGTAATTTAAAAACCACTTATTAGTGTTTTAGTAAATGAGGGCAGCACTTCTTTCAGCAAACTGTAAATGGTATCTGTGGGTGTTCTTTCTTTCTCAGTGACTTGGTGCTTTTTGTTCTGCGATGACAGTATTCTACTTCCAAAAGGGATGACTCAGTCTATAAAACAATGTCTTCTTACTTGCAGAATAAGATTGCTAACATTGAAAGAACCCATCCCTTCACTTAGAGGTTTGCTCTCTCTTAGGTTTCCAAGAGACAGTAAGTATTTTATGCTACCTGTGACTTAATGATACTAATAGCTAAAATTCATCAGGTACTTTTATGTGCCTGAAACTGTGTTAAACACGGTACACGTATTAACTAATCAGATATTTACCATGCAGCCTATGTGGGCAGATACTGTTTTTGTTCATATTTTATAGATATATTAAACTGACAGTTGGAAAGGTGAAATAAATTATCTCAGGATAATTCAGGTGGCAAATGGCAGAGCTGGCATTTAAACCTAGATTTTTCTAACATCAAAGCCAGTGTCTTATCCAGTCTGCTGTAAATAAATAGGAAGCAGCTGTTGCTCATAACCTTTTACTTTACTTTTTATTTTTTCTATTAATCCTCACCCACTTTTGCTGTCTCATTAGACCTCCCTTATCCCCCACCAAACACCAAGTGTTTTACAAGTTCCCAGGCATGGGGTGCTGGGTGACTCAGTTGATTAAGTGTCCCACTCTTGATTTCAGGTCAGGTCATGATCTCACAGTTCATGAGTTCTAGTCCCACTAGAATCTGTCTTTCCCTCTCTTTCTGCCCTTCCCCACTTGTGTGTTCTCTCTCTCTCTCTCTCTCTCTCTCTCAAAAATAAAAAAAAATAAAAAAAAAAAATAAAAAGAAGTTCCCAGGCTTTTCTTCTAGGGCTCCTGAAGCAGTTTTTGTAGCAATTACATGCCTTCCAGGTCTTACCTTCCTTTCTGGTTACCATGGGGCTACAAGAAAGAGCGTCTCCACTGCCCATAGGGCTACCCTCACTGGATTCCAGAAGTTCCATTGTCCTAACACCTCACTACACCTAAAATGTATCTTTAGAGAGATTGGTATTGACTCTTTCCCACTCTGATCTAACTGTATTCTCTATTGCTTGGAGTCCTGTTTTCCAGCTCTTCACAATGCCATCTTCCTCTCATCTTGCAAGTCTCTTCAAAGAAATCTTCTTTGATCATATTACCTAAACTTTATCTATACTCTGACTCATGTTCATTTCCATCAGGTCACTGTTTATATAATTATAATTATATAATTATAATTATATAATTATTATATAATATATATAATAAATATAATTCTTTTTTTGCTTTAACTTAGTTGTCTTTTCTTCCACTAGATGGCAAATTCCATGAAAATGGATCCTTCCCTTTTTTACTTTTGGGAGTGTTCCTAACAATTGCCACTATGCCTGGCATGTGATGAGCATTGAACAAACACTTGTTGAACGCATGAATAAATTTCAACCTGGGTTTGAGACTCTTAAATTAGGCATAGGATGCAAATATTAGATTAGGATAAAGGCAGCTGCATATACCCCAAGGCATAGGATGCAAATATTAGAAATTATACTTGTGTTTACTATTTAATAAATATAGAGAATGGAATTAGCTTTAATAACATTTTGTATACAAGTTAATCTGAAGCATCCTTGGGGAAGAGTGGGAAATCCATGTGATAGGAGTGTTGAAGAGGCCCACTCACTCCTTTGTCTTCTTCATTTAACACATTGAGACATATTGCAATTTACATATGCTCTGCTAAATGGATTTGCAGTGTATATCGACAAGTTTTAACTAAACTAAAAAGGGCAAATCGCGTAAATGGATTCTTGTGAAGAAACTGTAGATTGAAGATGATAAAATACTAATAGCAGAAGCAGAAATGAGCAGTTGAAATTGAAAGGACACTTCTCGTACTAGAATGAGATCTTCAGAAGCCACAATACCAGGTATAACACAAGCAAACAAATAATGATTATCTAATAACATTTGACTAAGTGAAAAGTTAGGGTCCACAAATTTAATTTGTCAAGAAGAATATCTGATATAGATATATATTTACTATTGCCAAGGATCAACTTTGCACTGTGTGTGTTGTGCCTTGAGACATGAGCTAATGTTAGTAGAGTGAGGACATCACAATTAGTGAGACATTTAGAAATTAACCATCTGGAACATGAAGGCAAACTTTAGAGTTGCTTGAAGGCAAACTCTAGAGTTATTTCAGGGATATTAAAAGATATACAATGCTCATTCCAGCACCTTATAAAATTTTATTGTACTTAATGATTAATGTCAAAAAGACTATTTTGAAGTTTCTTAAAAGCAAGAAATTTTTAAAAAAGCCACAAACCTGTTCTTCCAGCTACTGCAAACAGTAACTGAAATAATATAAAAAAATAATATGGAGTAGAAACTAAAATATACTTGTCAATACATACTTTAAAATATCAATAAATATTAGAATAAATAACCATCATTTTGAATTATGAACTGTGGAACTGATTTATGCAGTGTAATGAAAGTAAAGATACTATAATTTGCCCCAATTTACGGTATTTGCTAATATTTATTCAACACTCTTTTACAAAAATTACATTTTTTTTAGCCATTGAAGAAAGATGTTCCCAAGGAGTTATTTTTCACTATTGCACAGCTCTTCTAATACAAACTATGTTTTATGGAAAAGTGTGGGATTATATCAGTAGGTGGAATTTCTGATGACAAAGCTTCGTTGACTAAAATAAAAAACTATTCAGGATTAAGGTTATAGAAAAGTCACCAGACAAAAAGTTTATTCACCAGCTCATCCAGGGATAAACTACAAATGCACATATGAATATAGATTATCAACAATGTGGCTAATTTTATAAAAGCAAGACCATTAAAATATAGAAGAGTCTTTACACACTATGTAATGAAATGGAGATTGATTATAAGGACTTTTGTTCCTCAGAGAGATTCTCAGATTCTCTTTTAGCAAAGTTCTTAAAAGTGTTATTGAATTGAAAGATGAGTTCTCTGTTAGTGTGTTACCTAGTAGACATATATTTTTAAAGGCACACTCGAAGAGTCTCTTTGGTGATATTTTCACAATAGGTATGAAAGAAGTACATATTTTTAAAAACTCTTGCTCTGGGAATGCATTTTGAAATACGGTATTTTTAAATGTCTACACTGAAAGTCCGTTTAGCTGCTTTTCAAAACAATGTCACATTAAAAAAAAGAAATTCACGTCAGAGCACTAAAAAATTTGGATATGATATCTTCAAATCTACTTAACAATCTTCAAAATAATACTTTCATTTGGGTTTTGAACTAATCTTTTACAAATAAAATATTGGTAACACTTTATGAATAGTTTGTAAGAATAACAGAATGATATTAAAGAATATTAAAATTTATGAGCTACATTTAAGCAAAAATACTCTTCCATAATTGGTGGGTGGGATTGAAAATGTACATCATGATTTAGTAAGCATAGTCCATGATTTGTGCAGTTTCCTTTTTACCAACGACAATGATTGAAAACACATGACTTTAAAAAACAACAACAAAAAATTAGGAACCAGACCTGTGAATCACCGTAACACAAAGAGAATATTAAGTCACATTGCCTTCATTAAAATATATTAAAGATGATAATGATAACGATGATGATGATGATGATATTCTAGACCCTGAAATATAGGAACGTACACCATAAAGAATAGATACAGAATTAATCAACCCACAATATATTTTTATTTTCCTAATATCCAAATACAGCCATTACTTCATTCTTAAACTTCTACTAAACAACCACAAAAGCAGTAGGATGACTGTCAAAATAATGCTACTATCTGCAGTATAAATGGCATTAGTAAAAGTTATTAATATATGTTAGAAAGATCATGATGTTTTGGACCATTAATAAATAATTACAATTTTAACTAATTTTAATTGCCATAATCAATTAAATAATATAATGTTTTATACTTACCTCATTCTTTTAAATCTCTATTTCCCAAAACTTTTATGATATAATTTAATTGGTTCAGTGTTAAATGCATATCATGTACATGTACGAAGTTATTAGACTCATACTCAATGGGTTTCCACCTGGAAGAGTGCTCTGGGTTTTTTGTTTGTTTGTGTGTGTGTTTAGAAAGAGAGCATGCAGGGGAGAGGCAGAGGGCGAGGGAGAGAAAGAGTCTTAAGCAAGCTCTATGCCCAGATGGAGCTCCAGGCTTGATCTCATGACCTTTCACACCTCTGAGGTCATGACCTGAGCCAAAATTGAGTCGCCCTCTAAACCCACTGAGACACCTTGACACAAGAGTGCTCAGCGTAAAACATTGGAAGGCCAGTGGAATGAGTTTTCTGTCTATGGGCAGCAGTAGAAAATGGTGGTTTAGAACATAGATTTTGCACTTAGATCTGTGTTTTCTATAGTTGGCAGTTCATTGAGTTCTCACAACTCCAGTTTCTTCTTTCTTATGATGGAGTCTACTTCAGACGATTACAATGGGAAGTATGTTATATCAACATAGAGCACAGTAATAGTACCTAAGAAGAGTGTGATACATTTAAATTTAAAAAAAAATGACACAATAGGTTGTCATAGAAGGTGTAGGGAGGCGACAACCTCTATATTGGACATATTTGTTCCATGCAGATAAGAATTTATACCTGAACAAGAATGATAACACCAGCATTGTTTATGATTGTACCAAAAATGGAAATTAGGACTTAGATATTTAAAATGAGTATGTAATTAAATTGTGTTATATTTATTCAAGCAGACAGTATATGAACTGAAAACAAATGTGCTAACATGGATAAATCTCAAAAACACAATTCTGAGTTAAAAAAAAGCAAGTTGCAGAATAAAATAAGGGAGTTGTACAGTATAGCAACACATAAGTTTGAAAACATGAAAAACAATATTGTTTACAGATACATGTAGAATGAAAATGTAAAGAGATGCTTGGGGATCATATGTACCCAAGTTCTGGAGAAGGGTTACCTTTAATTGCATGAAAATGAAATGCAGTTAAGAAATAAAAGCGTGCAATTCAGTAGCAGTTGTAAGATTTTATTCCTTAAACTGACTTATTGGAAACATGAATATTCATTATATTCTTTGTTTTACTTTTTTATTGCCATATTTTTCACTATTTAAAAAAAAAGTCAAGGAAAAATATTTGTCTGAAAAGTAGTGAATGGCTAACCATTTGAGGCTGCTGTCTTGGAACCAAGGAAGAAAGGAAGTGTGGGGGAAGGGGAGAGGGCAGACTGAGGGACAGAGGAAGGAAAAATATGTTGAGTATGAGTAATTTATTTGACATTTTCCTTCAAAAGACTTCTTGAATAAGCAAGCCAAAATAAATAAATAAATAAAGGTTGGGAGAGGGAACACATCTGGTTAATGGGCTGGCATTGAATGCTTAATTATTCCACTTTTGACACGCGGACATGTTTTAATATCTTGAACATCCAGGTAACTCCTTGTGTGAAGTCTAAGCGAGAAAAGGAAATACATTGTTAGTCTCTCTACCTTTCTTCTTTTTATTTTAATAAGAGAT
Source organism: Panthera onca (assembly GCF_046562875.1). Classification (NCBI taxonomy): domain Eukaryota; kingdom Metazoa; phylum Chordata; class Mammalia; order Carnivora; family Felidae; genus Panthera; species Panthera onca. The sequence goes on from NC_138339.1 coordinate 57,258,704, forward strand.
GGTATCATTGTAGGCAGACAATTTGATGTCATATTTTTCTATGATATTTTCACAGTGTGCACCAGGGCGCCTGTACTCTGCAGCTATATGACATGCAGGATTTTTCCCCTTCCGCATCAGAGCCTTAAAAACAAGCTCCACGGCACCAGGCACAAAGACTCTCAATAAACATTCCATCTTTTCATTTTTTTTTCTTTGGGATCTAATAAAGAAAAGGCAGAACTGTGATGTTTGTCCAACAGCAAACATTTCAGAAATTATTTCTCTTCTCATGGGTCTTTGATGACCAACAGCTCTCCCACCTCCAGCCTCTATGCTTGACCCCCAGGGAATGGGTGGGTGGGAAGCTCTTCTAGGGAGTACAGTTGAGAAACTTGCTGAGCACAGTCACTGGCCTCCCCATTCATCAGACTGCAGGCGACTGGGTAAAATATGTGTGTTCCTTTCTTGTACCTGTGTGTGTCCCCTCCCTGCCTGTACCCCACCCCTTCCCTCCCTGGTTTTGCTACCAGTGGGAGTGGCTTGCTGACACGACTAGCAGAATGCAGGCCACTTGCTTAGCATACCAGCAAAGCAGCCGGGTTGCTAGGGAGCTGCCCTCTGAGCGTCCCTTGATCTATTTTTAAATTTTCATGCTTGTTTCCTCTCTGAAAGGAAGCAAAGAATAATACCGCTTGGCTTTCTCCTCTCTTAAGAAACAAAGTAGCCAACAAGGCTAAGACCTGTTGTGAAGTTAAAAAGCATTTGCTAATTAAGCTTCAGAATGCTATGGTATTTGTGCCCATCTAGTTTCTGCTTAATTAATTTCCAGATAAGGCGGCATCTCAGAAGAGGTAGAAGTGAGTGTCTATAAGGAGTGTAGGTGAAATTTGCTAGTGCTTAATAAAAAATCCATTATAAAGCCCTTGAACCACTATTCTTCCAAGCATTTAACAATAACCCATTATGAGACACCCAGAATCCCCCACCATGGGGAATAAATGAAAAATTTGGAGGGCTATTGAAACAGTGAGTTTTCACAGCTGATACACAGAAAAGTATTTAGCACAGGTGTTTCGGTAACTGTGAAATACCAAGGAAATTCAGTCTTCTGTGACACATAGATTCACTGTCTTGTGTGGGATGGAATCTTATGGAACTTGCAAAATATCTGTAATATAAATAAAAGAAGAAGAAGGACAAAATTAGCTTTTACAGAAATCCAGAAATTGTTCCTTGTATGGAAGAGTCTTCCTTTTTGGCTACTGATAACTAGCAGTTTTCTTGGTATTTTTTTTCCAAGTTAAAATGAATCCAATTTCAAATGTTGTTAGTGAATTTTTAAAATGATGTGTTATATGCATGCAGGTGTGGAGAAATCTGGTGGAATAACAAGTGTGCTAGTCTCCATGTGTTAGGATTTTTTTTTGAGACCTTAAGAGATATTTTTCTCCTTCTCCACGGCCACTTTCAAACCTCAGTAGCAGCTGATCAACAAGGTTAGGAGCTGATCTGTCTTCAAGTTACAATTCTAGTTACACTTTCTAGAGTTCATACGAATATTCCAATGCCACCATTTGGGAAGTCATGAGCTTGGACATTATAGTTTCTCTATGTATCAGTGTAGCATTCAGGAAAATAGATATGCTTAAAAAGGACTTCTGGTCTATATAAATTTCCGTAAAGCTCTTGGTTTCTCTTTTATAACTTTCAGTATAATGTATTTTACCGGGTGAGATATTGTTTAAAAAAAATGCATCCATAGGAGAGTTCATCTAAAAACCCATCAGAATTACAATGGGATTTCTCCATTTAAACCATACAGTTTAATTTCTAACATATACTGACAACTTTCTGAGGGCCAATCATTTTTCTAAACACTTCATTGCCATTGATAGTCACAAAAACCCTAAAAATAAAATACTGTTGTCATTTACAGTTTCTTGAGAGAAAGTTACTTGCTCTACACCATTCAAACCCAGGGCTGTAAATTCACAGAATCTATACATTTATCTGCTGTCCTATGGGATCTCCCTTCTGTGGATACAAAGTACAAATTACTGGTGCAACTTGAACTATTAGTTGAATTTCAGTTTCTCAACTAACTAGTTCAAGGCATTTACCAATATGAATTCTTGAAAAGTTGCACATGAGATAGATCATTCTTAAGAAATTAGCCAGAGAGAGGAAGGTTGACCATGGGGATCAACAAGATAAAGGTTTTAATCCTGGTCCTTCTGTGGACCTTTTTACTTGAGCCAGTTATCAAAACTCCGTTTCTCCATCTGTAAACTGGTAATAATATTATTGCCCTCATAGGGTGGTTATGAAGGTTAAATGAGATATTATGCATAAAACACCTACCATGTAGTAACATTCAATAAACAGTAGTTAAAAATTAAGATTTCCACTCTCAAAGTGTATTTTGGAAACTGTAATCTCAGATTGCCTTAGGACTTAAGGGCTCAGTTTTAAGTTTCCACATTCAAGGACAAATGCTTAGTGTTAAGCCCTGAGCACACCAGCACCCACTTCCATATTTTCAGTAACATATGTAAGGATGTAGATCTAGTCTTACAGGGTAGAGTCCAGAAAGGCAGAGCATGTAATCGACACAAAGAGTCAGGAGAATTTTGAAGTGTGCCCTCTTTTGTCTATCTCTTCATTGTTTTAATAGGCAATGGTATTCTTGGAGAGATAAGAATTACTCTTCATTGCCATATGTTTTTTTTGTTTTTTGTTGTTTTTTTTTTTTTTTTTTTTGACTAAGAAATCTTTTGGTATCATAAAGTGAAATATCACTGGTAAGAAATTGGTTTTCATTTTTTAGAATATTCTGGCATGGCTTAGAAGCCAATGACTGTTTGACATTCTGAAATCTCACACTGATAACTTGCCATTTGTAGAAGAGGAACACAGGGAAAAAAAACATTGAATCTCCCCAGTGAAATGTGATCTTCTTGCTCTGTTTTTGGTGCAGATCTATCAAGTATTATATGTTCTCTGGAATGGGGCAAAGATTTAAATGTTAGTGCTGCAATGGCAAACCAAGAAGATGCTCAGAGAACCTCTGGGAGTTTGTTGCATTCTTCCCTTTACCGAGTGCCTGCTACATGCTCAATACAAAGTACTCAATACACAGTACTGTGTACTGTGTAACAAACACTGCTAGATACAAAGATACAGGCACTAATTGGTTCCATTTCTGGCTCAGTTGTACCACAAAACAGCAGGTAAACAGGAAAATCAGTGCCCTATTGCTCTCTAAGAATATTGCTGGAAGAGGTAAGGGAGGCTGGTGTGCATTTTTTCAGGACATGCCTATTATTCACTGCCTCCTCCCCTTTGGCTTCCAAAGCAATTGACAAATGAGTATAAGAGTGCAACAGCAATAAAATAGCCAGCTTCATTACAGGAAAGCGGGATTGGAGATGTGACTAAGACAGAGGCCAGCCATGGGCTCTTTGCAGTCCCTCAGCCCCCCTGGCAAGCCCAGATGATCTGCTTATTCCCCTGGTCTTTGGCAGAGGAGCCAGGCCACTGGCAGCTCCCTCAGCTAGGGTAGAGCTCCCTGGATGTCTCAAATTTGTGTGGGCCTCCAGACGGCTAGTTTCAGAGAGAGCCTCAAAGAGGAAAACGAATGTGCAAGAGCGCTTTTCCTCTTACCGCAAAACTTGTCACTCTGCCTCCCATGAACATAAGTGAGAAATGGGGTTGGAAAGAAGGGTGAACACTTTCCTCACCCAAGAAGCCAAAAGGAGTTATATTTTGGCTTAAGAACGAAACATGTTTAAAGGAGAAAATCTGTTCCCCTTAAAATCCTTTTTTTGAGCTGAATCATGAAGGGTGAAGAAGAGCCTGCAGAAGAAGAAGGGAAAAGCATTACAGACAGACGACAGGGTAAGTGCAAAGAAGGAGATAAAAGGGCCCAGCATGAGATCCAGGTGAATAAAGAGAAGAAAATAGATTTACTTTTGAATTTGTGTTTACAGCTCCCAATGTGTTTTACTATCAATATTTCCTTTTGATCTTCACAATAATGCTGTGAGAAAGAATTGTGATAGCAATTGATATTCCTTTTTTCACATGGCATCGGTGATTGAATGAGCTAAGATCTTTAAAATACTGCACATAGTATCTAGAATAAAATTAACAAATATTAACTATTATTAATGTCACTGTTATAATTGTGTTTGTTATTATCATTGCTATGGTTACCGCCAAACTCCCTTAGCTAGTCAGTGGCATAGCTAGTAAGTCCCAATGTTAGTGACTTAGCTAGTATGCAGTGTAGTTAGTAAGATATATAGTTAGTAAGGGGTAGAACTGGGACTCAGTGACATGGTATCCAGTAGAGTCCAGGGACTTAGTTGGTATTCTAAACGAGTGTGAAGGGCTTATAATTTAGTCCTAATTTATTAACAAGTTAGTCAGCTACTATTCCATGGGTACTGTCACACAAGACTTATGGCTCAGGAAAAAAAAAAAAAGGTGCATTACTCATGGGATACAGCAAGAATCCTGAATTTGATATTCTCACTGGGTCCCCTTGGCCCCAAGGGCAGTGTGGAGTGGCCCGGGTGGATGTTGCCCACACAGTGGACTTTACCACAGCTGAGGAGTCCAAAGCTTAGAAAACCCCCAGTTTTATAAAGCGCTGAGCCTTCTCAACCTTTGCCCAAAGGAAGATGTTATCTTCATTATCCTAGTCAGGAAACAAATCTGCCTTCTGCCCCAGAGAGAGACAGCATCTCTTTCTTCTAATTTTCTTTGCTACATAAACATCCTTGAAAACGATAGAACAAAAATTGATAGGAAACGTGCAGAAACAGAATTGTCTCTCAACAAAAGAGACAACTTTTTGTTGACAAAAAGTAATATTTTTTTCAGGCCTGTTGATTAACAGCCCCCAGAGAAGGCTAAATTGATGCAAATGACAGATGGATCACAGATAAGCTTGGGGAGCAGATTCCATTCACCTAAAAGTTCCTTTCACTTCTTCCTTTAAGATACTAGCAGAAGAGAAGAGAACCTTCCCAGAGACAAATCCAGACAAGTCTCAGATATCTGGCAGCATGTATTACTCAGAAACCCATAGGAACCAGAGTCTTTCTGGTGCTTGGAAGGAAGCATCATTTTGAGCATTGTATGCTCCAGAAAGTGAGGATGGCGGGTGGTGTATTACAAGATGGAGATATAGTTTCGAGAAAAAAAAATCACTGGCTTTAGAGAAGGCAGGAATGAGGTAGTAGTTTTCTGGACAGAAGCGTAGATTCAAGCATTGAATTCCCTTTTTGTTCCATCAAGATGCCCAGGTATATATTTTAATGAATTCTTCAACTTTTAGAAATACACATTTCTGGCTCTCATCCCTGGAGTTTCTCATTCAATATGGTCTGTGGAATCTCTATTCTGAAAATTTTCCCCAGGTGAATTAATGTGCAGCAAAGACTGGTGGCTGCTCTTTTTTGACGCATTTTAATATTTGGCTTCCTATGTGAGTAAGTTAAGTGATTTGTAAACAACTGTTATAGCAGCTTACAGATTAAGAATTATACATATATATACACATATATATATGTATATATATGTGTATATATATATGTGTGTGTATATATATATGTATATATATGTGTATATATATATATGTGTGTGTATATATATATATACACACACACACACACACACACACACACACACACACACACACATATATATATATTTAAAAAGCTCCCAAACAAAGTAAGGAGAATTAAATAGTAATCTTCTAAATCCCATCTCATATTTGGTATTAGGATGTATTGTTTCATTAAGTATCTGCTTTTAGAAACTCTAATGTTTTCTCTTATAAGAAAATAGGTTATCATAGTGAAGAAGCTCTGCTAAGTAGTATACCTGGGTTTTGCTTTTCAGCTTTAGAAAAATTAGGCATCCCTGAATACACTCCAGAAGGGAAATTCATGTCAGTTTCGCTCATTTGTGGTGCCACTCTGTTGCACATCTTCATAATCCATCTTGAGTCTGTCAATTCCATCATCTAATATCTAATCAAAAGTGGGTGCTAGGTTACTCTGGTTGATTGTCAGCATAATCACCTACTAATGTGACTTTCTGTTTTTCTGACACCATCATATGATGTCAAGAGCCTTCATAACTCTCTTCCACCATGCAGTTTTTCCAAAGAGCAGGCCTATCAGCCAGAAGCCAGGAAATTGTCTTCATATCTTCCAAACTTACAGATAAAAAGCAAAGACAACTGACTTTGCACAGGTACCTCTAGTTCCACATTAAACTACATAGAAGGAATTTTCATCTTTCCCCAGATGTGAATATTAATATGAAATGGACAGGTAGAGCTATATGTGTGGTCCACAGAAAAAGCGCTCAGAGGAACATCACAAAAGAAGATCGGATTTTTTGTGTGGTTAAATTGATATTGTTTATTACATGTTTTATTAGGAAATTTGTCTCATGTACTAGAGTTGTTTTGATGTTAGAGTTGGTTGTTCTAACTAGGATTTCTAAAGAAAAAAAAAACTGGTGGAAACAGTTATACTTTATTTGCAGGTGGAAGTGAGACTGAAATTTTTGGAAGAGAGAATAGTGTGTTTTATATTAGAATATTATTTCATTCAACAAATAATAACGGAATGCTTCTTAGGGTAACAAAGTAATTGGCACTAGGAAATATACAAAATAATAATCCTATTCTTTCATATAGCACTTGCAGTTTAAATACCTCTTTAATGCTTATTGTTTCATTTTGTAAAGGTAGAGAAAGTATTGCATTTTTCTTCAAGGAGATTATACAATGTGATGGTGGGGACTTGAAGGAGGAACATATAATAATTAATCTAATTAATGGGCTACAAAATAAAATATCTCCTAACAATCAGAGACTATATAAAAATAGCCTATTAACAGAATTTATTTTGACTGATAGTTCACAAAGACCCAAAATCAATCATGGTCACTGGGCCCAAACTATGAGCTTAGGCCACACAAAGTAGTAGGATGAACATGGCTTCTCTTTACATTCACACAATTTGATTTGGCCAAAATATCCTCAGTCATTTCACTTTCATTCTTAAAGGGCCTCTGTGTTTATACTTTTCGAGAGAAGAGAATGGTTTCTGCTCCAAGCTGAATTCAGCTGTTCACCAGCAGTAGTAGCAATGGGATCCCTAATACAAAATGTGAGCATCTTCTGTATCAGATACTGTAAAGGACAGAAGGAGAGGGGAATGTCTGATTCGGAGGCAGGCTCAGTATCTATAGTTCATTCCAGTATCTAAAGGATTAGGATTAAAACCAAGAATAATGGATTTTCCAAAGGGTAATTAAAATTCAAAATCAGAGTAAATTTTTCCTTAAATTATTGAGCTTTCCTTTGCATTCATAGACAACCACAAATGCTCATTAAATACCTGTTTTTTTAAAGAACTTAGAAATAAAAGGAACGATTATTTGTTATGTGTAGTTATCTATGGCCATGTAATAAATTCCCCCCAAACTGTACTGCTTAAAACAACAAGCATTTATTAGTTTAAGTTTTTGTGGGTTGAGAATTCAGGCACTTTTAGCTGGTCCTCTCCTCACAGTCTCTCAGAAGGCTACAAAGTGTTGACTGGGAATTCAGTCATTTCAGGGGAGGAAGCATCCCTTCCATGTTCACTCACATTGCCGTTGGCAGGACTCTGGTTCTTGCTGGCTCTTAGCCAGAAAAATCAGTTCTTTGCCATATGGACTTCTCCCTAGGGCTATTCACAACTTGGAAGATTCCTTTTAAGTCAGTAAAAGCATGAAGGGGAGAGAGAGAGAGAGAGAGAGAGAGAGAGAGAGAGAGAGAGAGAATATGAATGAGAAAGAGAGAATATGAATGAGAGAGAGAGAGAGAAAGAGAGATCACAGCCTTTGTACCATAGTCTCAGAAGTACCACCTATCTTTCTCATTTCTCTTTTCATTACATTGCTAGGTCCAGCCTACACTCAAAGAGCTGGAACCAAAGAGAGGGATTTACAAAGCACATGGAAACCAAGAGGTAGTTCACTGGGGCTCACTTCAGAGAATGCCTGCCATATATAGAAATTATCTAGTTCAACCATTCATTTCTATAGCCAAGGAAACTCAGGTGCAAAGTGGTTAATTATGTGTGGAGTGCAGTAGAGACTGCTGCTATTGTTGCAAGAGCCTCGATAGCCTGACATAGTTCGAAACTCTCTGATAAGAATAAGGCAGGAATGAACAGGGGTGGAAATATAGAAGCTTTTTTTTTAAGTTTTTGTTTAAATTCTGGTTAACATACTGTAATATTTGTTGCAAGTCTAGAATTTAGTGATTCATCACTTACATACAACACCCAGTGCTCATCACAAGTACTTTCCTTAATACCCATTCCCCACCTTCCTCCCCCAACCTTCAGTTTGTTCTCTATCATTAAGAGTCTTTTATGGTTTGCCTCCTTCTCTTTCTTTCCCCCTTACCCTGTGTTCATTTGTTTTGGTTCTTAAATTCCACATGTGAGTGAAATCATATGATATTTGTCTTTCTCTGATTTATTTCGCTTAGCATAATACACTCTAGCTCGATCCACATCATTGCAAATGATAAGATTTCATTCTTTCTGATGGCTGAGTAATTCCATTGTATATGTATACCACATCTTCTTTGTCCATTCATCAGTCGATGAAAGTTTAGGCTCTTTCCATAATTTGGCTGTTGTTGATAATGCTGCTATAAACATTGGAGTGCATGTGCCCTTTCAAATCAGTATTTTTGTGTCGTTTGGGTAAGTACCTAGTAGTGCCGTTGCTGGGTGGTAGGGAAATTCTATTTTTTACTTTTTTGAGGAACCTCCATACTGTCTTCCAGAGTGGCTGTACCAGTTTGTATTCCCACCAACAATGTAAGAAGGTTTCCCTTTCTCCATGTTCTCCACATCCATTGTTTCCTGTGTTGTTAATTTTAGCCTTTCTGACAGGGGTGAGATGGTATCTCATGGTGGTTTTGATTTGTATTTCCCTGGTGATGAGTGATGTTGAGCATCTTTTCGTGTATCTGTTAGCCATCTGAATGTAGAGGCTCTTTTCTACCAAAGTGGTTTTCAAACTTTGTTCATAGAGGAAAGTGAGCAGGCTTCTATTGGATCAGTCAGCTGTTCAACTGGACCACCTGTATTTCAATTAGTTTTGTATATTGGTCTTTCTCACAGGATGCCTTTAAATGAAGTGGTTATGCTGGTCAGAATTAACTTGAAAATAGTTGTTCCTCATGGATTTTGTTTATACAATTTTTCAGTTTTCATATTGGAGCTAAATAGATACTCTCTTCACATTTATGCATTTTTCCTGACCCTTACATCATCTTATCAAGGAATTATTTTTGTTACTTATAAACAGATAAAATTTTTCTGTAAGATTCAGTATGTTTGAAAATGATAGTTTTTAATAACTTTATCAATAACTTAATAAGCCAATTTGAACTATACACTTTTTGAATTGTATCACATCTCATTACAATGAATAGATTGGAGAAACTTCTTGGGATCAGTGATATTACATATTTGAATAAACTTTTGTTATCTAGTAAAAAAGATAGGTGTATATTAATTAAAACACTTATTACATGTAACTACGTCTTTCGTATATTTCTACAAAATCATTTTATATCCTACCACATATACACAGTAACACAGACACAAACCTCAGAAAACATACAAAGAGAAAACCGCTCACTGGATGTTTTTTGTTTATTTGTTTGCAAACTTCTAGAACTTTGGCTTAGAGACTAAATGTCTTTTAAATGTATCATCTCAATAATCTTTTTTTAAATATTTTATTTATTTTGAGAGAGAGAAAGAAAGTGTGTGTGAGCAGGGGAGGGACAGAGAGAGGGAGACACAGAATCCAAAGCAGGCTCCAGGCTCTGAGCTGTCAGCACAGAGCCTGATGTGGGGCTCAAACTCACAGACAGTGAGATAGCGACCTGAGCTGATGTCGGACGCTCAACCGACTGAGCCACCAGGCGCCCCTCAATAATATTTTTTTAACGTGCTTTTTCCGCTTAAACTTTAATAATGCCTATTTTCTCTAAAAACACACTTCAATTACTTTAATCCCTCATTGTCATTCAGAATATTTTTCAACTTTAAAAATGTCTTATAAACATCACTGTTAAGAATATGCATGTACATTTACTTATGTAACTTTCTTGGAGTATCTCCTTCAATCCTCTAGGAGTTGAATTTCTGAGTGAAAGGGTGTGTAAAGACTTGATGAAAGTCACTAAATTGCCCTTGAGAAATTTTACATTTCCAGGAGCAGATGAGGAGAATAGAGGAATCTAAATACAGGTTTCTGCAACAATTTTTCTTTGCAATAGCTCTTTTGTTTAACTTTTCTATATTTCTTCTTTCTGAAAAGGGAACAGCCGCCACTTTCTGAGCAGAAGGAAACTTGTATAGTAGGAAAACATGAATTTAAGTTTGCATCTCAATACCCAAGAGGCCCAAGTGGATTCTACTCTTGGCCAAGTGCACTCTTGCATTCTTAATCATCTTTGTGTTACACCAGGAAAAGGTAGTGCTCTGTCATGTTCACTGTCTCTCCCATCTGTATCTCTGCCAATTTAGGAAGTATTAAAAAATATATCACAAATATTTAAAGGGGAGCAGGGGAACTCATTGATTTTCTGAAAGCAATTTGTTAATTAACATCAAAGGAATAAAATCTGACTTGCATAGCCTAGTATGGCATTTTTCCATAGTCCTGGTTGCTATGGTGATGGAAGGAAACTCGTTTGTTCTGGGTCACTCCTAAATTTGTGCATGAAAGCATAAGAGATTATTTCTGTCTAATCAAGTTATTTGGAAAAGTTGAAGGGGAGGTATAGTGTTTTACAGCCATCAACCCTCAACAGAATAAAACACAACAGCTGAGAAAAGGGGATTATATTTTCCTTTTAAAAACAGAACTGAGAATTTCTAACTGACCCCAAAGCCTCTTCCACCAGAATGTCTTCCCCCCCACTTTGTGCTCATATGAGGAATGTGGAATCACATTTCTTAAAGGGAATTAGAGTACATATTGAAAAACTCTACAACCCGACTTTGCATAATGAATAAGGAGTAGGGTGTGCATTCATTAAACAATTTTACTTTTGAACTTAAATTTTACAGTGTGTCAAATGCCTCACTAGGTCTGCATTTCCAGGAAGCCAAGTTCTGTTACAATTAACATAATTGGGAAAGCTGGACTAGAGAAGGAAAGGCTCTTCTCTTTTTTTACCAGATGTCCTGGCCCCTGTGGTATATAGATTTACACATTCCCCTGCCTGCCCACCACCTTAGCCACCCCTTAAGCAGATGGTAGTCTTATATGTCATTATTGGACTTTCTGTGTCAGCCCAAACATTATTGTTAGAAAGGATTGTGGCTTCAGTTTATTTTTATTTTTGTTTATACAAAATTTATCTTTTTTGTTTCTTTCTAAGTCACAACGATGTGAATTTAGACCTTTATCCTGATATTTATTAGCTATGTGGATAGGGAGAATACATTCACATTTTGATACTTCAGCTTTTTTATGTACAGAAAGAGTATAGTAAGATTTAGCTATACATGATTCTTTAAGGGTTTCCTCTGTATCAGTCATCTTTTGAAGCATAACAAATGACATCCAACATTTAGCAGCTTAAAATAGCAGACATTTATTATCTCATGGTTTCTGAGGGTCAGGAATCCAGAAGAGCTTAGCTGGGTGACTCTGGCTTAGAATGTCTCATGAGATTGTAGTCAGACATCAGCCACTGAGATGCTACTGAGACTAAAGATCCTGCTTCTGAGCTGAGGTGAGGTTGTTGCAAAGCTTCAACTCCATGGTGGCTGTTGGCCTTGAGGCCACTAAGTCTCATCATGTGAGTCTCTTCATAGTGGTTGGCTTCCCCCAGAATGAATGATCTGAGAAAAAAGTGTCAGAGCAGAAGAACAAGAAAAAACATCCAACACAGAAGACACAGCTCTTTTTATAACCTAACCTCGGAAATGACAACCTGTTACTCTTGCTGTATTTTATTTATTAGAAACAAACTACTGACATTCAAGGAGCCCAATAAGCCCACACTCCAGGAAAAAGGAATTAAGTTCCTTTTTTTTTTTTTTTTTGAAGAGATGAGTATCAAAGAATTTGTGGATATATTTGTAAAACCACCAAGTCTTCCTTAGTCTGCAATTTGTATTCCTATCACATATAAAATATACATGCCCTCTCAAGGCCTCCAGAAATCTCATGCCACTGCAGCCTCTGCTAAATCCAGAATCTTATCATCTAAATTGAGTCCAAGTGTGGATAAGACTCTTAGGATTTAGTTCCTTAAGTACAGGCTGCTTGAGTAGTTTTGTTCTACTTATAACACTAAAGGCATATGCTATCTACACCCAACACACATAGTACACATAGATGCATATAATGATGAGGCAGGCTTAGGATAACCAGTATATGCATATGTGACCCAAATGGGTGAAAATAAGAGGCACAAAATGTCACTGGTCCATGGCTATTGTGAAATCCAGCTAGGCAAATGTTAGAGATTCACTAATAAGTTCTCAAGGTTTGGAAATAATTGTCCATGGCTTTCAACTCCACCATCTGGTCTCCTTGTTCTCTTTCCTCCTTCCTTTTTCAAGACATGTAGAATGTTTGTCGTTGGGTAGTTTTCTCATCCTCCTTTCTGACAGTAGAATTTTGGAGGTCCGACAGACTTCCTTTCATTTATTTCATTTGGAAGCCCTCTTTTCATTTTATATATTCTCTGTCCTTTCATTTCAAGCTGGCAATGTTTCTGCATATATAATTCTTTTAAAAATCTTATTGGTGTGAATCTTCCTGAGGGTCACACTAGTAAACAAATGCAGCACCCGAATTACTTCACAATAAGCCCCTCTCTACCTCAGGATCCTACTGAGACTACTAATGGGCAATGCTCTTAGGATCCCAGCACAACTATTGTTTAATTGAGAGGGTCTCTGAGACAATTGATATCTTTAGTGGGTCTCTTATCTATCTGACCAACAGAAACTTAGATGTACTGCTATAACTTTTTCTGAGGCCTTATAAAATAACTGTACAGTCACTCATTTGGCTGTGTATCTAGAATAGTTTTTTTCTTACAACAGTTTGTATTTGCTCTTTGATGAGAAGTCATTTCTTAATTTTATAATTGTTAGCCATCTGGAATGTCTGAGAATTTTCAAAACAATCAAATCCGGGTTCCTTCGAGTTTAATAGTTTTCTCTTTATTTTTCTTCTTAGACATTTTATTGTAAGGAACGAGAAGAAACCAGGAAGTGATTGAATCAACTCTTAGAAATTATTAGGTTGTTGTCAACTCTCCCTATGGCTGTAGTCATCTGAAGGTTTGACTGGGGTTGGAGAATCCACTTTCAAGTTCACTCATATTGTTTCAGTTCCTCACTGGGTCTTGGTTAAAGGCCAACTGTTCTTTATGTGGGTCTCTCCATGGCAGTTGGCTTCTTCTTGGATCAAATGATCCAAGAGGGTGATATGTATAATATGAAAATGAGATAGAGCATGCAAGTTGAAGCTGCAACCTTTTTGTAATCTTGGAATGACATACCATTACTTCTGCCATATTTTATTCATTAGAAGTAAGTTATAAATCTAGCCTACATTCAGGATGAGAAGATCCAAACTCTACCTCTTGAAAAGAGAATATCAAAGGATTTCTGGACTTATTTGAAAAACCACCTTTCCCTACTCTTGTGGACTGACTTGTGTCACCTCATAAGGTATTATTTTGAAGCCCTAACCCCCAATAGGACTGTATTTGGGGATAAGGTCTTTAAAGAAGTAATTAAGTTTAAATGAAGTCATAAGATTGGGACTTAATCCGTTAGAAATGATGTTCTTATAAGAAGAGAAATAGGGGCACCTGGGTTGCTCAGTCAGTTAAGTGTTCGACTTTGGCTCACGTCATGGTCTTACAATTCATGAGTTCAAGCTCTGCGTTGGGCTCTGTTCCGGCAGCTCGGAGCCTGGTTTTGGATTCTGTGTCTTCCTCTACCTCTGCCCCTACCCAGCTCATGCTCGCTCTCTCTCTCTCTCAAAAATAAACATTAAAATAATTTTTTAAAAAGAGAGAGAGAGAGAAAGAAACACCATCTTTCTCTCTTTTTCTTTCTCTCTCTCTGGATGTCGATGTACACACATGCACACACAAAGAAAAGACCATGTGAGGACACATCAAAAAGCCTAGGAGAGTGGTGCCACCATAAAGCAACCCTACTAGTACCTTCATCTTGGACTTCTAACTTTTGGAAATGCGAGAAAATAAATTTCTGTTCTTTAATCCAACCAGTCTGTAGTAATTTGTTATGGCATCCTGCAGACTAATTATTCACAAAGCCCAATTACTCACAAAGTATAAAAGGGAACTCAAAATTCTGAAGGTCAGAAAACCAAGCACAAATACACCTGTATGTAAAAAATCTACTTGCAGGTTTTTTTGTAAAGTTCATGAAAATATTATACATTATGTGAGATCAAGTAAAATTGATGTTTTGGAATAATGTTCCCTGTTTATACTGTGTTGGCTTTAAGTAAAAGACCTATTACACATAGTAGGTTTGCAATAAGTAGTATTTTTTTTATTAAAGGTAGACATTTATCTGTATCATTTATTCTAATCTGCATTAAAAAAAGTCCATGAGGAATAATGCTAGTACCCTACTTTATGAGAAACTTGGGCTTGGAAAGGTCAGTGGATTTTCCCCATATTGGCATTCCCAAAAAGTAACAAAACTGATATATAACACCAAAGCTGGGTTCTTTGCACTATACAAAATTTCCTTTCTAAAGAGGTCACACTAGTGTTTTAAAGAATTCAATTCTTGGAAAAGTGACCTTTTAAATAGGGAAACTTTAGGAACTTCCTATGACAAGTACCACAAATAGAAAACCCAGTACAAATTATTTTATCTTATAAGCCTTTGATTACAGGAGATTTATGTAATTTTACATATTTTGCAAGCCTCACATAGCAGCACATTTGGGGAAATAGGAAAGAAGACATACATTTATTCATTCAACAGTGTTTGGACGCTAACACCCTGTAAGACATTGTATTAGTTACTTTGGAGGGTTACAAAATGTTTTACAAGGGCTTTAAACAACTCTAGAATATATAATCTGCTGAAGGCAATTAGGTATGAGTGCAAAGAACAATCATTAAGTGTATCAGTTGCTATTGCCACAGCATTGCTGCATACCAAACCATGCCAAAAATCAGTGACATATAACACTAATAGTTTATTCTTGCTTACTTGTTTGTGGGTTACATAGGCAGATGTTGTCTCACCTAACTTTCTCATTGTTTGGCTTGGTACAAAGTGATTGACTGCATCAAGATTAGCTGTAAGTGTCTCTCACCCTCTTTGATTCAGTATGCTAGCTAGAACATGCCATTCTCATGGCGATGGCAGAATGACATGATGGGACAAGTAAAAACTTCCAGTGCTTCTTAAAGACTGGGCTCTGGAAACATTTGTCACTTATCCCATATTCCATTTGCAAAGTAAGTCACGCAGTCAAGCTCAATGTAAATGGGGCAAGAAAATAAGACTGAGCCTCCAAAAGATGAACTACAAAGTCACACAGCAAAAGACATGGATACAGGAAAGGGTAATGAATTGACAACAATAATAAAGTTTACCACAAGGAATAAAAGAATAGTAAATTTTTAAAGAGACATCTAAGAAGGAGAAAAGTAAGGCATGGTGAGAATCACTTCTCTTATCAAATGTGAATTAATTTTTTAACTGCTTGATGCCTCAGTCTCCTCATCTTAAAATGATTTTTGTAAAAATGAAAGAACTCAGTAAACCAAAGAAAGAAATACAGTGTTAGGACTGTGAGACATCATACTCTACTGAAAGAAGCAAGACATCCATTTACATAACAACTAGAGAATGCTTACAGGCAACCTCTAAGTAAGAATAAATAGCATATAAAATTTGATCCATGTGGAGAGGACTTAGGAAAGTCTTCTTTATCCATATAGAATTTTTGCTTACCAAAGTAATAACTTTAGTTCCCTATTTCTCCTTTATTTTTTAACAATTAACTTCAGGGGAGCATGCATATATTTCCATTCATCTTAACTGTTTATGAGATATTCTGGTGGTGACATAATATGGTTGTCATGGAAGCAATCACGAATCAGGAATCAGAACTCAGGAGAGTGCAGGTAGCTGACCATGGCTCATTTTCACAATACAAAAGGTTTTGGGTTTTTTTCGTTACAATAAGTCACTTGGGGAGGAATATCTATCAATATTTTCATTTTGTGATTCCAAATCAAATTCATTAAGCAAATAAGTCCTATAAGTGTCTAAATACAAACACATATATGTGTATATACTTGATATCTGTGTGCATGTTACATGTTATTTGTGCATTTTAGGTATGGTAATTATCATACCTTACTGCCTTAGTTAAGTTTAGAATTTTCCTACTACCCTGGTTATTGAGACCAAAACCCAACTCAGGGATTGTTTATGTTCAACTTTGCTTCCTTAATTTGTAAAATTTCTACTCTCAAAGAGTTTCCAGTTTTTCTGAGGAAGGAAAAAAAAATATTCAAAAGTAAATATTCAAGAAAACAGATAAGGATATATAGAAGGAATAATTAAGTTTCCCCAGGTCCTGTATCTGCCTTTCTATGTATTCTGGCTCTACTTCCTTCACATTTTTAACTTAAAGTGATTTGATAGACTACTTTCAAAGGTGTCATCTTCATTTGTTTTACCTAAATCTTTTTTTTTTAATGTTTATTTATTTTGAGAGAGAAAGAGAGAGTTGGGGAGGAGCAGAGAGACAGAGAGTAAGAGAATCCCAACCCATGATGTGGAGCCTGACACAGGGCTAGATCTCACAACTGTGAGATCGTGACCTGAGTCGAAATCAAGAATTAGATGCTTAACTGATTGAGCCACCCAGGCATCCTTGTCCTACCAAAATCTTTATTTCAGTCAATTTAGCAGTGATCAAGAAAGTTTTCATTGTAGAAGGGTATTTTTATGTGCTCTGGGAGATAAAAAATACATACACCGTGGGTATCCATAGAGATCCTAGCACATGGGAGAATCAAATAAAAATTAGCCCTTCTTTTTTATGTATAAGGAAGAATGAAATTTTGTGTGCTCCTTCCTTTTAAGGGAAGAAAAATTAACAAAGCAAGTGACATTTGAGCTGCTCTTAAATAGGATCATTAAAGAAACACAAAGTAAGCAAAATACTCTAGAAATAAAAATATGGAAATATCTTTCAGGCCTTTGAAACTCTGCATCTTAGACTTGAGCAAAACACCAATGCTTAAAATGTAGATATGGAAGTTGTAAGAATAATAATGTTATATGGAGTCATATATTGAATTGAATATATTATATTAATATATATAATCAATTGATTGATATATATGTAATCAATATAATATATATAATATATGTTATATATACACATATAATGTATATAATATATGTACATATATAATATATATTATAATATATAATATATACTGTATTATATGTATTATATATTATATGTACTATATTATATATATTATATGGGGGGGAGAGAGAGAACACACAAGGAAAGAAGGAAAGAAAACAAAACATCATGAAGAATGGGGAGGAAAACAAAACACAAGCAGCAATGGAGATTATGAAATTATGACACTGGGCAGTGAAGGGAGTGCAGTATCATGGAAAATATGGGAGTATCAAGTTCAAAAGAAAAATAAAATGGAGAATAAACAAGGACCATGAGGAGGAAGTTAGTGAAAATTAATTTTCTTACTGGAGAAAGGAGTTTTCTTATAGGTCATGAGAAAATAAGGAAAGGACAAGTGAACAAATAGTAAAATTTTAAGGAGAATAGGAGAGAAGTTGAAGAGGTTCGTATTAAAGGGTCTTAGTGTTATCATTTTATTGAATGATCTGGATCTGATTTAAGTCAGGTAATGAGTTTATTCTTTCCCTCACTGCCTCTTAAACTGGATCCCTAAACTCATTCTTTCATAATCTGGATGAAATTTCAGTCCAGTACAACAGCTATTCTGGTCTCTTTAGTTCCCAAGCACAGCCTTATTTTGCTAATTGAATAGTCCCAACCAATGTAGTATTGAATCTCCAAAGACATTCAATTTGAAATTGCCTCTACTCTCTTAGCTCAGGCTTACTTTAGACTTAGAAGCTTACAGGGGAGAGGACACATGGATTCATCTTCTCCTTTATTCACCTGTTCCCCTAATCCCTATTTATTTTTTTACTCTTCCAGGAACTAGTTAGTGTAGTTGGAACAGTTGTCATTATCCTGTTGAGATGGATGTATAATTTCAGGCTCGATGTCTCTTTTGTCAAGTTTCTCAACAGAGAATTTTTTGTCGAGTTCCCCAAAGTCCCATGGGGAGGTACCAACTGCAACTTCTACACTCCAGGCAAATCTTTTAATCTGGCTGGCTGCCTTGAATTTCACCCTTATCCTTTGGCCTTCTGATTGTCTGTCTCTCTAATGGGTTACTTCATCCCTCCATGAAGTTCTTAAGATTAACTCAGGCTGACACTCTATCTTCAGGGTCATTTAGTTTCCCAGGAAGTGTATATCTTTTCCAGCTGTTGGTAGAGGGACACTCTGTTCCTGGTGAAGGTCACTCCATGCACCAACTCTTCCTTTCAGACTTTTCCCAGCAAGAATTAGATGCTTAACCTTAGTTTGATATATTCCATATTTCCAGGGACATATGTTATATACTAGGTTGTTATATCCAGGAATCCCTGGGACATATGTTAAAGTGTCCTTGAGGTCATTTTGAAAAGTCTTTTTTTTTACTTGGTGTAATGTGAGGAGCAAAGACAGGATGTAATAGTATTTCAGTTATTCTCAGTGAAATTTCCCCATGGTTCTTAAACCTCATTGTCTTATGCATTCAGATTTACTGGCAGAATTGGTTTTGAGCCTTCTCTTTTGCAAGTTCTGTGTAGCTGGTTTAGTAACTCTCTTTAGAATGGGGGAATATTTGGCAATTATTGTGTTGTTCTCAGCCAAGGACCTGTGCAGAAAATTCAAGTCAACAGGAAGAGTTGAATTTAACATCCTGATACATTACTAAAATGGGTGATTAGATCATTTATTGAGAATGAACAGGGAGATTTAGAAATTTTTGTGATTAATAAAAGAGAAATAGGGACTCCAATAAATGAGGTAGACTGTCAGAAATGAGGAAAGGATTCAGTAAATAACATTTGAGAGGTTTGTTAATGTCAGTATGAACTATAGCCCATCAACACAGTTAGGGAATTTTGTTATTGTAAATCAGTAACATGGAAGCTAAAGAGAAAAAGGAAGAGAGTTTTATTTCCAGTGACAATTACTGGTAGAATGTTTTGCAGCATAAGATGGTACTAATCAACAGTTAAAACCTACCAGAGAAACCAAACTAGGTAGAACAGGAATAATAATAATGACCTAACCATTCATTAAGCACTTCTCATGTGCCAAGGAATTGCTACGGTCTTTATATATATATATATATATATATATATATATATATATATATATATACACACACACACACACACACACACACATTGCTAAGGTCTTTATATATATGTACACACACACACACACACACACACGCATACACACACACACACACACACAGTCATGTGATATTAGCCTTGTTTTACCAAAAAGCAAAGGGAATCTTAGGGTAAGTTAAGTAACTTTTTCCTAAAGTCCTTCAGCTGTAAATGGAGGTGGGGTTTTCAAACTCACATCTGTCCTGTACATAGCTGGTACTCAGAGACAAATCAGAGGAGTAAAAGTAGACTTAGAGATGAATGATTATGTAGATCCAAGTGAAGAGTATGGTTAATGTCAAGTGGAATGTTACCAATGTAGAGTACTAATGAAGTGTAGTATGGGTGTGCAAATGGTATGTCCAAGTGGTGTAGAGCTGAAGGTCACTGGAGTAGAGAAGAACAAAGGACTGATACATAAGGGTGTTGTTTGCTTGATGAGTGTGAATAATTTATCCATTCAAGTTAAAGGTGGAAGATAAGGTACAAAATGGAGAATCTAAGATTTAGGGAATTAAGATGTCAAAGAATGTAAGAGAAATGTCATGGAAGTAGGCAAAATTTGATGGCCAAATATAAAAAAAGAAAGAAAGAAAGTTAAACAGTGCGGGCTGCATAAAGAGCTGGAGTTGTTCAATGAAAAGAATGGTGAAATAATCAGGAAATGGCTGTGGCAAATAAATGTGCTAGAAGACTCCTCGTTCCAAAGTATGAGAAAAGGAATTACTTCCAGAAAGAATTGAGCAGGATGTGTGATTTTCAAAGAAAGAAAGAAGACCCACACCCCACACTTCACCAGAGTGGCCTTTCCTTTCCACACAATTTAAAGTAACTCCCCCTTTATTTAAATTTATTTTTCATTTTTTAATTTACATCCAAGTTAGTTAGCATATAGTACAATAATGATGACAGGAATAGTTTCCAGTGGTTCATCCTCTATGTATAACACCCAGTGCTCATCCCATCAAGTGTTTTGCCTAATGCCCCTTATCCATTTAGCCCACCCCCTCCCCACAACCCCTCTAAGAATGCTCATTTTGTTCTCTATATTTAAGAGTCTCTTATGTTTTGTCCCTCTCTCTGTTTTTATATTAATTTTGCTCCCCTTCCCTTATGTTCATCTGTTTTGTATCTTAAATCCCACATATGAGTGAAGTCATATGATTTTTGTCTTTCTCTGACTAATTTCACTTGGCATAATACCCTCTAGGTCCATATATGTTGTTGCAAATGGTAAGATTTCATTCTTTTTGATTGCTGAGTAATACTGAATTGTACATTTATACCATGTCTTCTTTTTCAATTCTTCTGTCAGTGAACATTTGGGCTCTTTCCATACTTTGGCTATCATCAATAGTGCTGCTATCAGCATTGGGGTGCCTGTGCCCCTTCAGAGCAACACACCTGTATCCTTTGTATAAATATCTAATAATGCAATTTCTGGGTCATAGGGTAGTTCTATTTTTAAGTTTTTGAGGAACCACCATACTGGTTTCCATTGTGGCTGCACCAGTTTGCATTCCCACCAACAGTGCAAAAGAGATCCTCTTTCTCTGCATCCTTGCCAACATCTGTTGTTGCCTGAGTTGTTAATTGTAGCCATTTTGGCTGGTGTGATGTGCTATCTCATTGTGGTTTTGATTTGTATTTGTAATGAGTGATGTTGAGCTTTTTTTCATGTGTCTGTTAGCCATCTGGATGTCATCTTTGGAAAAGTGTCTATTCATGTCTTTTGTCCATTTCTTCACTGAATTATTTGTGTGTGTGTGTGTGTGTGTGTGTGTGTGTGTGTGTGTGTGTGTATTGAATATGATAAGCTCTTTATAGGTTTTGGATACTAACCCTTTATCTGATATGTCATTTGCAAATATCTTCTCCTGTTCTGTTGGTTGCCTTTTAGTTTTGCTGATTGTTTCCTTTGCTATGCCGAAGGTTTTTATCTTGATGAGGTCTCAATAGTTCATTTTTGCTTTTGTTTCCCTTGCCTCTGGCGATGTGCTGAGTAACAAGTTGCTGTGGCTGAGGTCAGAAAGGAAAAAAAAGAAACTCCTAAATAGTAAAATGAAAGCATCGAGAATAAGCCACTGTGGCACTTAAATTATTTTGAGCTGAAGGCATCTGAGTTCCTGAAATCCCTTACCTGCCTAAAAACAGAACTTCCTTAAAGGACTCCATTGTCCTTCAACTGATGAATAGGTAAAGATGTGGTATATGTATACACACACACACACACACACACACACACACACACAATGGAATACTACTTGGTGATCAAAATCATGAAATCTTGCCATTTGCAACAATGTAGATGGAACTAGAGTGTATCATGGTAAGCAAAATTAGTCAGAGAAAGACAAATGTATGATTTCACCCATGTGGAATTTAAGAAACACAACAGATGAACATAGGAGAAGGGAAGGAAAAATAAGATAAAAACAGAGAGGAAGGCAAACGATAAGAGACTCTTAAATACAGAGAAGAAACTGAGAGTTGTTGGAGAGGAGGTGGGTGGGTAGATGGACTAAATGGGTGATAGGTATTAAGGAGGGTACTTGTTGGGATGAGCACTGGGTGTTATATGTAAGTAAGGAATCACTGGGTTCTACTCCTGAAACCAATGGTACACTGTATGCTAAATAACTTGAATTTAAATAAATAAATTTTAAATAAATAAATAAATAAATAAATAAATAAAGTAACTCCCTTCTCTAATCATCTCCATCATATTAACCTCTTTTATTTTCCTCATGGTACTTATTATTGCAAAATCTGCTCTTGTTTGTTCAATACTTTATCCATCATAATACATGAGCCACATAGGGCCAGGGACTTTTATTTGTCAGCCAGTCACTCAAACACATCATGGAAAACAGAGGCTGACACAAAATAAGTGCTCAATAAAAATGTGTTAGATAAATGAGTCAGAGTGAATATTTGAAGAAAATATTGAGACTATATTTAACCATATTTTAAGAATATGAAAGAGAAGAAGCAGGGAATGCGTTTGATGTAGCCTAGGAAGAGTTGGCCTGAACTTGATGTGGAAAGTGTTTAATAAGATATAAAATACACCTATCTAGGAAAGCCTAACCTTGATTGGTAAATGGAAATCCCCTAAATTATGGAGGTAGAGACCTGGGAAGCAATAGACTGCAGGATCAAATTCATCACGGAATAATAATTGAATTATAGGACTCAATATTTCAAAGAGCTCCTTGGGACTTGGGTGAGCTAAGGATTCTTCACCACCTGTGACTCTCCCTGACTTCAGTTCTTTGTGACTGCTGAAGAAGGTAATAAGGACGCTAAATATGATTGCTTATTGTTCCCATTCCTCTTATATCTTATATGATTCTTTGGTGGTAAACAGCAGAGTTTGTTTCAGGTTAAATGAAGTGAAATGTTGATGTTATTTCATAAATTTCTCTTTCTTAAGAAAGTTACTATTGAAAAAGAATGTAGGAGGGGCGCCTGGGTGGCGCAGTCGGTTAAGCGTCCGACTTCAGCCAGGTCACGATCTCGCGGTCCGTGAGTTCGAGCCCCGCGTCAGGCTCTGGGCTGATGGCTCGGAGCCTGGAGCCTGTTTCCGATTCTGTGTCTCCCTCTCTCTCTGCCCCTCCCCCGTTCATGCTCTGTCTCTCTCTGTCCCAAAAATAAATAAAAAACGTTGAAAAAAAAAAAATGAAAAAGAATGTAGGAGAGAAGAGCCCACAAAATCATTTCACTTGGTAATAGTCTTTCAAATGTAGAGAAGAAGGAGAAAATAGTCTATTTTAAGATATAATTATTTCAGTGTTAAAGTTCAAAATGGGAGGCAGGGAAATTAGAGAATGGGAGCAAGGTGGAGAATCTGAAAGCTAAGCAAGAGTTTTCCCATCCACATTGATAACAAGTTGGAACTTGAACTAAATAAACAGTATAATTGTAAGACTATACCAAGTTTTCTTAGGGTTCTGCATGAGTTAACATCCTCCAAAATGCCTGGAAATGCTTGGTTGGCCTTTTGTTTCAAAGAAGTGAGGTGATCCAATGAAGCTTTGTAAACTCCCTCCCATATAGAACTTTCCAAGAGAGTCCGCTCTTAGGATAGTTGAAAAAAATCAAGCGAAAAGAGTTTGCCCTTGCAGCTTATTTAGTCCTGAACTGACTGAAAAAAAAAGAAAATTACCCAAATGCTTAAAAAAATTGATTCTCTAAATTCTGACCAAATAGTTGGGAATGGTTGTTTATCCTAATATATTAGAGCTCATTAGAGAAAACACAGGAATCGCCAGAGAGGATTAGTGGGGGTTCTATTTGTTTGTTTGTTTGCATTTCCTTATTGGGATTTATAAATTCAGCCACGGATAAAAGGAGGGATACAGCAGTGTCTGATCTGAAAAGAAATTAATTAAAATATTGGAAAACTAGGGATTTGGTAAATGATCCAGATTAAAACTGAACAAACATGGGGGAAATTCAGAGAACAAACATAAAATTTAAAAACATGGTGAGGCAAAAAGTCTCTTTATCTCTATAGTCTCCTTATGAGAACATGGAAAGGAGCTCTTACAAAGCCTCAGGAGGCCAAGGTGCCATCACTGTGTGTCTATGACATCAGTATAATGGTTGAGACTGCTGTACTCCGGGGATACCTGGGTGGCTCAGCCGGTTAAGCGGCCAACACTTAGTTTCCACTCAAGTCACGATCTCACAGTTGGTGGGATTGAGGCCCATGTCAGGGTGTGTGCTGTCAGTGTGGAGACTGCTTGGGAATCTCTCTACTCCTCTCTCTGCCCCTCTCCTTCTCATGTGTGTGCACACACGTGCTTTCTCTCTCTCAATCAAAATAAATACACTTCATTAAAAAAAAAAAGACTGCTGTACTCTGCAGTTAGATTGGTGGATTCATAACCCAACCAGATCACTTCTTAGCAGGTCTTGGGTAAATCACTTTGCTTCTCTGATCCTTTGTTTTCTCCTCTGTGAGTTGGTAATAATAGAATCTGCTTCTTAGGTTGTTGTGAGGATAAGATGAGACCATGATTAGGACAGTATTTGGATTTCTGGAACTATTAATAATTTTTAGCATCATCACTATCTTTTGTGGTACCTGTCCCAGTGTCTGACCAATGGCAGACAGTAAATATGTGATGACTGACTGACTGAATCCTAGCCAGAATGGAGCTTTCTACTTCCTATTATTACACTTACAATCTAAAATTAGGGGCTAAAGTTGAGCCACAGACTTAGTGTCTACATAGTTCAGTCAAGTCATGTAAATGAGTAAAGCACCTTTGATGTAAGAAAAAAGAAATGTCTTCTTGATCTACCTGTTACGTTCTCACTTTGGATAGATTATCTGGATGCTGAGAAATATTCCTGTATTCCCAGTAAAATAACAACTCAAACGCTGATAAATGGCACTTGACTACTCCTCTGTGTTAAGGATATGATAGTGAGTGGTAGGAACTGTGGCATCCTGGAGACCCCATAACCTTGTAGAGCAGACAGCCTCTGCACACCTCCGGTTGATGGTTGCATTTGAGAATATAAGCCTAGTGTTGCCAACTTTTTTTTCTTTTTCATAACAACCTGGAAACTTAAAAAAAAAGTGTTTTGTTTTGTTTTTACACATTTCCTCAATAGTTTTTGTAGTTATTACTTGTCTTTTGAACACTGGGCAGGCTAAACATTCCCTAACTGCACACAGATGATCTCGTGCAGGGGCCTCTAAGTGGGAGAGAGGCCTATTAAAATGCAAATCCCCCTAGAATGCATAGCTCCTAACAACACTCTTATCACCAAGTGTCACTAGAGAAAGGACTTAGGGGGAATGGAGAACATCTGGGGGAGGTAAGATAAAAGGAGAGGTGGGCAGGAGCCAGAGGCAAGATCTGCTTCCTCTACCATTTTAGCTAAAACTGGTCATAAGGAACTATGGAACTAGAGGAACTGGTCATATGGAACTAGAGGAAGTGAGAGGCTATTTTTGAGTGATCATGAAGGGAGAGTCAAGGGGAATATTTCAAAGAGTTCTCAGGAAAGATGAATAAGTAAAATTTAAAATACTATTTTCCAGTCAACATAGGTATGTGTCAGTTAGTTTTAAAATCTCCTACTTAGAAAACAAAAACAAAACAAAACAAAACAAAAAAACTCCTGTGTAGAAATACAGTGTTGTTTTCCATTTACCTCCATCTATCTCATGTTTGTTTCTTAGAGACCCAAGTACCTCAGTGCTTTTTAATCTGTAAGACGTTTGGGGAAATTGAGAATTCTCTGTTTGTACCACTGCTGAGCACATTTTTGTTCTGCCTAAGCTTGCTGCTCTTGTCATTGATAATAGCCTTGTCATATATTTGCAGAATGTTTGCCTTTGATTTTGGCCATGAACTATACTTTTGTAGTATATCGAGAAGCTCCCATCACTGCAGAAACTGGCCATACCACAGGTACTGGTTTCTTGTCTTTCATTGTCTGCCTCATTAACTTAGAGCCCATTACATTTAATTCCCTATTCAAAAAAAAAGTCAAGGAATAAGACAGAATAAAATAGAAGATATAATTGTGGCCCTTTAGGAGCTTAAAATCCAGTAGAGAAGCAAAAGATTGAACAATACAATGTAAAATATCCCCTATAATATTATGGTATAATGTCCTCTAGTATAGTATATAGCTTATATATCTAGTATTCCATATAATGTATACAGTATAGTATTGCTGGAAAATATTGTCTTGCAAAAACAAACAAATAAGAAACAAAAACAAAAAAACAGGTCTTTGAGTCTTATTCCTCTACCAACCAGCTAGTTGCTTTTATGCTTACCTGTGGGGGAAAAAAAGAAAAAGAAAAAAGGATAGATACCTCTTTTTCAAATAGCTGAGGATAAAAAGAAATACTGTTTGTTCAGCAATTCACATGCAATCCCTAGCTTATGGTAAATACTTTGAAAAGGCAGATATATGAACCATTGCTTGCCTTCCGGTAATTTATAATCTAATTATGGATAAAATGTATATTATATAACAATTTAAACAGCAATTCCTTTGCTACCTGTGGAATATAATAACAAGATTTCTCAAGTCAATAACAAGATGTCTCAAGTCAATAACATCTACCATAAATGATGGTAACAGAGACACTGCTCGAGATTGCTGTATGGAGTACTAAGGTTTGTCAAATTACATATACTTAAAAATTATTGATTAAGGTTTAGCATATGTATGGTAAAATGCATGAACCTTAAGCGTACACCCCAATGGATTTTTTTTCATACGTATACACCCATGTAACTACCACCACTGAAGATACAGAATATTTCTCTCACACTAGAAATTTCATTTTTCTCCCTTTCCTGTCTATAACCCCTGTATACCACCCCTAATTAATACTCCATCCCCAATTAACTGTACTACTTTTAATCACCATAGACTAGTTTTTCCTATTCTTAACCCCACATAAATAGAATTGTGCTCTATGTACTCTCCGTCATCTGGCTTCCTTCACTCAACCTTTCTTCTGTGATAGTCATCCATTAGTAACAAATGAGAGAATTCTCATTCCTTTATATCATCACTAATACTTGATATTCTCAGTTTTTAAATTTAGACATCCGGAGGAGGATATGTTAGTATCCATTTGTGACTTTGATTTGTTTTATATCTAAGAATAGTATAATGGTCGGGGTCATTTGGATATTCTCTCTCTCTTTCTCTGAAATAATAGTTTAAGTGCCCTGCCCATTTTTAAAATTATTTGGTTAATTTTCTTTTTCTTATGGATTTGCTTCCTTAGATTTTAGATGTATGAGTAGATAGACTTCTATCTGTCCATAACTTGCTTTTTTAATTCTCTCAGTGGTAGCTTGAAAAGAAATTCTTAATTTTACTGAGTTCCAATTGAAAAAAAAATGTGCCTTTTATGCGTGTTTATGAAATTAAATTTTTGTTCATTTAAGTAGTCTAGATGATATTCTGATT
Organism: Panthera onca; assembly: GCF_046562875.1. Lineage (NCBI taxonomy): Eukaryota > Metazoa > Chordata > Mammalia > Carnivora > Felidae > Panthera > Panthera onca. Next base: position 57,286,297 of record NC_138339.1, read on the forward strand.
CTTTTGAGATAGCTGTTTTGAAGTACCAAGTATTAAAGACCTGTAAAAGTTTGCACATGGATGTTATTCCCAAAGTAGTTAGTTTCATTGCCAGTACCCATTTTTATTTTTAATATCAGACCTTATTACTACTATCTCCAACCCTTTAATTTGCCCTCAGATGGCTACATATTACATTATTGAGAATCTGTCCTTTAGTTTGATCCTTTAATTTTTTTCTCTCTTTTTGGAGAAGTACACTTCTGACCAAGAGGAGTCCTGCCTCATTTTAATTATTTTCACCAGGACAGAAATAATAGGTCCATTGTGATTCCAACTCCACCTTCCTTTTAACTTACACGAAATACCAAGGAGCAATTTTTTTTCCCTAAAAATTTGTCCCTATGGAGGACAAATCAAAATAGATTGCTTAATGAAGAAGTTTGAAATAGTTTATTTAAAGATAGTATTCTCCCTTTGAGCTTAAATTTCAGTGTTAATGGAGGATTGGGATTTAGATTACTATATATAGATATATGCTAGGGCTATACCCTAACAAAATGCCAGAGACTGAATGACTTAAAGAATAGAAATTTATTTTCTCATAGTTCTGGAAACTGAAGGGCCAAGGCAAAGTATCAGCAGGTTTGGTTTCTTCTGAGGCCTCTTTCCTTGGCTTGCAGATGGCTACTTTTTTACTGTGTCCTCCCATGGTCTTTTGTCAGTGCTTGCATACCCCTGGTATCTCTCTGTGTGTTCACATTTCCTCTTCTTATGAGGACATCAGTTAGATTGGATTAGGGCCCCTCCTAACAGCCTCATCTTAACTTAATCACTTTTAAAGACCCTATCTCTAGATATAGTCACATTGAAAGGTACCAGTGGTTAGGTCTTCAACATATAAATTTTGAAGGGGACACAGTTAAGCCCATAGCAATCACTGCTATGTATTTTAGAAGAGGATAATAAGGAAAAGTGGCATATTAGAAAGCAGAGGATATGTTCAACAAGCTGCAAATATGCAACTGTCATGGAAGTTGAAGGTTCAGGAAGTGGAGTAGACTTGGAAACCCCACAGTACAACATTACCTAGATGTACAAATGAGATGAGAGTTGGGGCACCTGGGCGGCTCAGTCGGGTGGGCGTCGGACTGCGGCTCAGGTCATGATCTCAGGGTTGGTGAGTTCGAGCCCAGCGTCAGGCTCTGTGCTGACAGCTCAGAGCCTGGAGCCTGCTTTGGATTCTGTGTCTCCCTCTCTCTCTGCCCCTGCCCTGCTCATGCTCTGTCTCTCTCTGTCTCAAAAATAAATAAAACATTAAAAAAATAAAATTAAAAAACAAATGAGTTGAGAGTAGACTCAATAGGTAAGTGCTGAAGAGATCCAGTATAAGGTCACACTCTGAGCTAAGAGGAGTCATGAAGGAAGGTTTTCTGATTGAGAAGATTTGGTACCTGATTGTAAAGGAAATAAAGGTCATGGATTTTCTGGAAGATGGAAGACATTATTTCAAAGAAGAAAATTAAGCATATAGACCTAGGATGTCAGTCAGATACAAATGGGTGGGATATAAATGAAAAGATAATGGGTTATATTTACTTGATTCTTTTCAGGTCTGCCTTCATGGAACTCAGTTTGATGTATAAAATACTGTCATTGGTATGAGAAACATTTACTAAAGCACCTGTTAAACCAAATTCTTATGAGGTTTAAGCTCTTATTTCCTGAATAGAGAAAAAATCCCCTTATTATTCCCTTTAATACCAGTCAAAATCTGACACTGTGTTCTTACCAACGTTTCCAAATCTGAGGACTCAGATATCTTGTAGAACATATTTCATTCCCTATGGGCATGTCAGACCAATAGTCTAATATAACAGTTCATATCCAAGATCATTGGGAGAGTGAGAAGTGGAATAACAGCCAGCTTCCTCCTGACAAAGCCCAGGAGCTACAGATTGTCTCATGTCTGTGGAAGTCCCAAATGAGGTAGCCATTGGCCATATCCAAGAAGAAAAACATCTGAGAACCGCTTGCCTAATGAGCTGCAGGTTAAAATTGGCACTAGACTATCCTGTCCATTGAAAATGGAGTTTTCTTCTTTTAAAATCAGAATTGAACTAGGTTTTCAAATTTTTCTCCCGATGAAACTATTGTCTATGACTTCAAAGAAATCAAACAATAGAGCTGAATATAAAGAAAAAAACAAAAATCACCTGAAAATGTCCCATCCTGAATTAACTATTATTATTCTTTTTGTGACTATTATTTTCAACATCTTTCTGTGACAAAGTATTTATAAAATTTTACTGAATTGAGATCACACCATATCAGCTATTGGCAGCCTGCTTTTGTCATTTAATGATATGTCATGGAATCCTTTTGATATCAACATTAGATCTACATCATTATTTTTAATGGCTGCATGGTATTCCTTTGTGTGGATAAACCATCAGTTTTTAGCACTGATCCCTTTTTGAAGGACCTTGAAACTGTCTCCAACTTTTTTACTATAATAAGCCAACGGTAATGAACATCATTGTGCATTTGCCTTATTATTTTCTTTAAATAAATTCCTAGAATCTGGAGACATTCTTAAAATAATTTATTGGTAAGATATAAAATTTTCCTGAACTATGCCAGCACCCTCTTTTATTTTTAATTATTTTGTGCAGAATATTTATGGTTTTGGGGGGAGATGGCTTTCCTTTTCTCTTCAAAGATTCTGTAGTGCAAACTTTACCCTCAGACTTTCCAGGTTGGTCAAAGGGAAAGAACACGCATTGTTGTTTGTATTTCTATGTACAAGTTGCCATGGGCTATTACTAATGGATCAGGCTGGTAGAAACTCTTATTGCAGTTCTGTGAAATGCAAGATTTCTGTGAGATGGTTGATTTTTGTATGGTCATGAATGGATAGAATTTAGGTAAAACATTTTAGGAATAAAACACTAGAAGAGTGGGCAAGGTAATTATAATATACTCTGCAAATCAGAAAAAAAAGAAGGAAATTGTGATTAAAACATTTTGGGTCAAGATCTGTCCCTGTTTACTACTCTGAACGCATCTATTTTTATTTTCCCTCTTGATCTCTACCCCATCTAGGGAATGTCTTTTAATTCCTTGAACACAGCAAGCTCTCTGCTATCTCTGCTTATGTTATTTACTCTGCTCTATGCCTGGACATCCCCACACTACCTAATCCTCTTTCCCTAAAATATACAATCTTTACTTGACTAAGAAATGCCTATTGAGGTCCTCATCATGTGCCCAGTTTTGAAAGTCATTCTTATTAAAAAGCCTTCCCTAAGTCACCGAAGCTGAGTTAGCCCCTTCTATTTGTAACTAGCATTATGTTGATTTCTTATATACCTCATTTAAATTATCTGTTTTCCCCCATTTAAATTTGTGTCTGTCATATTCATCACTCATATCATTAGGGCCTAACTCAGTGCTTGGGAAAATGTGGGCACAGGTGAATATTTTTAATGAACAAATGAATAAATGAACAGAATGCAATCAACAGAATAGTCTTTGGTGGAGTGGATTCATACAGCAGATATTTGGAAACAAGGATGGAAAGTTAGATAGAGCTTCTATTGTAGAGTGTCTGAAAGGCAAAGAAAGGTTAAAAATAATATATGATTAAAATATTAATCTATAGACTCCTCCCAAACTCTAGAATCTGAAACAAGAAATTCCCACAATGTTCAAAGCCTAATTAAATGTTGTAAATATCTTTTCTTACAAAATCAGTGATGGCCAATGTCCAGCTGCAGACTGGCCACTTGGAATGAGGTTATTTCAAGCAACTCAGTGATTTGGTGGGAAATACTTGCTTCTCCAGAAAGCTGGGAGAAGTGAAAAGAAATAGAAGACTACATACATGACAGGATTTTCTCTCAATTCATGGTTAACTTAGAAGAACCTTTTCTAAGATATTTTGTACAAAACAATTTCAAATTACAAGAATAGATGAGCACAATGACATTTAAGCTTGGAAAACATTGCCTGTAATATCTACTTCTTGGATATTCACCACATATTTTAGCATACTGGATGATCAGAGAACTCCAACAAGAAAGAAAGTTGTTTAGCTTTTTTTACTCTCATGTTTTTTTAAAGTTTTTATTTAAATAAAATAGTTAACATACAGTCTAATATTAGTTTCTGGTGTACAATACAGTAATCCAACACTTCCATACAATACCTAGTGATCATCACAACAAGTGCACTCTTTAATCCCCATCACCTATTTAATTCATCTCCACCCAGCTCCCCTCTGGTAACCATCAGGTAACCAGGTTTTTCTCTACAGTTAAGAGTCTATTTCTTGATTTGCCTCTCTCTCTTTTTTTTCTCCTTTGCTTATTTGTTTTGTTTCTTAAATTCCACATATGAGTGAAATCATATGGTATTTGTCCTTCTCTAATTTATTTCACTTAGCATACTACTCTCTAGCTCCATCCATGTCATTGCAAATGGCAAGATTTCATTATTTTTTTTATGGCCGAACAGTATTACATTGTGTATGCATACCACATATCCATTTACCAGTTGGTGGACATTTGGGATGTTTCCGTAATTTGGCTATTTTTGATAATTTTACTATAAACATTGGAGTCCGTGTATCCCTTTGAATTTGTATTTTTGTATTCTTTGGATAAATACCTAGGAGTGTGGATTATAGGGGAGTTCTGTTTTTAACTTTTTGAGGAATCTGCATACTGTTTTCCAGAGTGACTGCACCAGTCTGCATTCCCACCAACAGTAGGGAACAGAAGGTTCCCCTTTCTCCACAGACTTGCCAGCTCCTGTTGTTTCTTGTATTGTTGATTTTAGCCATGCTGACAGGTGTGAGGTGATAGCTCATTGTAGTCTGGATTTGTATTTCCCTGATGATCACTGATGTTGGGCCCAGACTTAGCTATGACACAGAATACTTTACAAAGAATATGTATTTATTTATTGCAGAAAACTAGCTTGAGAAACATTGTCCTAAGTCAGAGGAAGAATTTCTGAGACTACCCAGGGCTAATATTGTTGAGACTGCTTGCAACTGTGCTTCATAGGACTTATATGGTCTTGTGCACTCTGATTTAATTAAATTACTTATTTTGTGTGTTTTTTTTTTAATTTTTAAATTGAAGTATAATTTACATATAATAGTCTATTAGTTTCATGTGTCCAACATACTGATTAGAATTTTGTATGCATTGTAAACTGATCACCACAGTAAGTCTAATTGCCATCCATCACCATATAAAGCTGACACAATAGTATTGACTATATCCTTCATGCTGTATATTACATCCCCATGACTTATTTATTTTATAACTGGAAATATGCACCTTTTGATCACCTTTACCCACTTCGTCCCCCTCCCTCTTTTCTTCCAATTCCTTGCCCCTCTGTCAACTGCCAGTTTGTTGGTATCTATGAGTCTGGGTTTTGTTTTGTTTTGTCTTGTTTTTTGATTCTACATATGAGTGGAATCACATGTTATTTGTCTTTCTGTCTAATTTATTGTACTTGGCATGTGACCCTCAAGATCTATCCATGTTGTCACAAATGAGAATATCTCATTCTCTTTTATTTTATGGCTGAGTAATATTCTAATATATATGTATATATATATACACATACATAATATATATTTATATATAAGTAGTATATATAAATATATCTGATATAACATATTAGATATAATATATATAATAGAACACAGATATATATCTATAATATATATATTATGTGTATATTGTAAATAATATGTATTATTTAAATAATAGGATACAGAGATATATATATAGATATATATAGATATATATAGATATATATAGATATATATATCACATCTTATTTATCCATTCATCTATCAGTAGACACTTAGGTTGTTTTCATATCTTGGGTATTGCAAATAATACTGCAATGAACCTAGGGGTGTATATATCTTTTCATTTTAGTGTTTTTATTTTCTTAGAACAGATACCCAGAAGTGGAATTGCTGGATCATATATATGGTAGTTCTATTTTTTTTATTTTTTGAGGAACCTCCATACTGTTTTCTATAGTGTTTGCCCCAGTTTACATTCTCACCAACAGTGCCTGAGGGTTCCATTTTATCCATATCTATGCCAACACTTTTTATTTTATTTATCATCTTTTTGATGATAGTCACTTGAACAGGTGTGAGGTGAGGAGATATCTCATTGTGGTTTTGATTTGCATTTCCCTGATGATTAGTTAGGTTGAGCATTTTTTTATGTGCCTCTTGGCCATCTTCATGTCCTCTTTGGAAAAAACTGTTTTTTTTTCTTTTCAGATCCTCTGCTTATTTTAAAATCAGACTGTTTGTGAGTTTGGTTGTTGTTATTGTTATTGAACTAATTTCTTTATATATTTTGGATATCATCCCCTTATTGAATATATTGGTTGCAAATATCTTCTCTCATTCAGTAGGTTGCCTGTTCATTTTGTTAATAATTTTCTTCACTGTACAGATGCTTTTTAGTTTGATGTAGTTCTATTTGTTTATTTTTGCTTTTGTTGCCATTGCCTTTGGAGTCAGATCCAAAAATTCTTCACTAAGACCATTATCAAAGAACTTACCATCTATGTTATTTATGACTTTAATGGTTTCAGATCTCACATTCAAGTCTTTTAATCCATTTTGGGTTTATGGTGTAAGATAGTGGTCTAGTTTCATTCTTTTTTATGTAGATGAACATTTTTTCCAATACTATTTATTGTGGAAATTGTCTTTTTTTATTGTATATTCTTGGTTCCGTTGTCATAAATTAATTGACCATATGTTTAGGTTTATTCCTGGGCTCTTTTTCTGTTCCGTTGATCTGTGTGTCTCTTTTTATGATACTATTTTACTGTTTGATTACTGTAGCTTTGTAGTATAGTATGAAAATGGAGCATACATCTGGCTTTTTTTTTTTCACTTGAGATTTCTTTGGCTACTTGGGGTCTTTATGGTTCCATACAAATTTTAGAAATATTTGTTTTTGTTCTATGAAAATGCAACGGGATTTTGAAAGGAATTGCATTGAATCTGTAGATTGCTTTGGCTGATATGGGCATTTTTAACAATATTACTTCTTCCATTCCATGAGCACAAAATGTCCTTCCATTTATTTGTGTCTTCTTCAGTTTCTTTCCATCAGTGACTTTGAGTTTTCAGTATATAGGTCTTTCACCTCCTTAGTTAAATTTATTCCTAGGTATTTTATTCTTTTTGATATAATTTTAAATGGAATTATTTTCTTGATTTCTCTTTCTGTTAGTTTATTATTAGTGTATAGAATGCAATAGATTTTAAAATACTTATTTTAAGTTATTTAAAATACATTCCAATCTCACCGGTCTAAGGCAAATTTTTGAATACAAATGTCTAAGGCAAAGCAGACTAATGATAAAACATATGTTTATCGTTCTTGGGTGCATGTGAGACCAAATACAATGAGAAAAAGAGGTGCCACTTGTCTACTTTTAATAATGATATAAATATCACTTAGGATTGGCATACTGTTTATAAACAGCTACAAGATTTCGGTATTTTTTTACGTGCCCCAAATGTGTTTTCCTAAGGAGGATAAATATTCCCACTGAACTCCTACTTATCCTTCTAATTTGCTCATTTTTAAAATTCTATAAGTCAATGAATTTCAAATTGACAGAGTTTGAATTAATGTGATTTAGATCATAGATCAAAGACTTAGCATTTTAAATGAAAATACATTTTCTATTGTACTTCTAAGGCAGGGATTTGTGAAGTGTATAAAGCACCCTTCATATGAGTAAACAACCTAAAAATTGTCTATTCTATTCATTTTTAGACTTTTTTTGAGAAAAGATTTCTACTGTGAGCAAGTTTTTCATTTGTAAAGGAGCCCAATAAATAAGAGCAGAGAAAAGTAGAGTGTTTTGTTTGAAGTGTGAGATCACCATCATTAAGCAATGACCGCAATGTAGGACACAGAGAATTTTTTTTTTAATTTGATAGGCATACATCTTAATGGTAAAGACTACTGCATATGCAAGGGTACATTAGAGTGGTAGAGAACGTGTAACTGGGTTCAAATTGCAACTCTACCAGTAATTCTGTAATCCTGAGCGAGCTTCTATGTATAAAATTGGGAAAGTGCCATTACTTCCTCGTTATGATTATTGGATACTAATGCACTAATTAGTATGAAGTTCTAGCATGAACTAGGCACATGGAAAGTGCTCAATACATGTTATTTATTATTAATAATAATATTAATATTATTATGAGATTATTATAACCTGGTATATCATTTAGTTCTAATTCTTTAATTTTATCAGCCTTTTTCAACTGTTTCAGGAGGCATCTACTGTATTTACACCTGAGTTTCAATGTCCAATGATTCATTTTGTACGTTGTAGCCTTTTACTATTGATTTGCTATTTATTAGTTGATGTATCGGTATTCATTTATTTGATGATATATTATCATTTACTGATTTGTTAGTATTTAGCTGCTTATATCCCTAAAATCTAGTTTCCTGGCTTTTAACCAAGTCTCTATTTTCCAGGTAACTAGGAGGAAATCTGTCCTTTCTTTTCTTCTTTCGTCTCCTCATGTGATCACTAATTTCCCTCTCCTAGACCAAAGGATTGTTGCTTTCTCCCCACTGCTTCTTTTTTTTTTAAATTTTGTTTTGTTTTGTTTGAAAGGAAAGAAGAAAGCATTTTTACCAACTTTACCAAAATATACTGTCCAGTGAAGGGTAATCATAAAAAAAGAAGAAAAGGGCTTTGCACACAAAAAGACCTGGGTTCATATTACCCAATCTTTCCCTTACTAGCTTTGTAGGCTGGGGCAGGTTACTTACCATGAGGAGCCTCAGCTTCCTTATTTGTATAATGAGCATACTGCTAACTTTGTACAATGGTAAGGATGAGAAAACATGTATATCTAGAATGGAGAGAATCCTTAATGTTGACTCTGATTATTATCATTTCCTGTTTTATTATAACAATTCATCATTCAGTTAACAAATCAAAAGCCACAGTTTATTTCAATATTTAATTTTCAGCAAAACTGGAGTATGCTTAATCATCACACATAATTTGAAACTGGCAAAAGCTAAGCTCAGAATTTTCTCCCATTTCAGCTGATGAAGCATTATTCAACTACTTTTATGCATAACAAACCAATAGGATGTTAATTTTAAATTTTAAAAGATCTCATTTTGAAGATCCCAATCATTGAAGACTTCTTTGTTTCATGGCTTATCAACATTTTAGGTAAAGATATTTTCAGGACCATGAGGAACACAAGAAAACGTCTAGTTTATGTAATGTAATTTGCATTTCCAGTTAGAATCATATTTGAAATTTGATGCATTGTAAATGAACAAACACAAATTATATGTGTGTGTGTTTCTTTTGTGAACAAAAGAAACCAGACTTTGAGAAGCCAAGCAGTGGATATGATACAAGTCAGAATCATTCGGTCAAAGATTCCTTCGCAAATGCATCTACTGGAGTGAAGACCTTGGCTTTGGAGTATTACCATCCTGAATTCAAATACTCTCTTCAAACATTAGCTGTGTGACCATCACAAATTTGTCAGCTCCTTTGATCAGTATTATTCCCCCTGCCCCATGTGAATACTAGCATCTACTTTATGAGGTGGTTGTGAAGAATAGGGAAGACACCATGATTGTCATATAGTGATGACTAACCAGTTGCACATATACCTTTTCCCAAGATCCCCAACTATGTTACAAGAGTGGGAAAAACAACAATAACAAAGGATGGCTAAGAAATGGTTTCTGTCTTCACAGGCTTCCCAGTCTAACTGCTACTGGAAGTGTGGACCAGTATGGTTGCTCCATGTGGGGCTACAACCATGCACTAACTTCAGACATTGACTGAGTATAGGCTTGAAAATTGATTTGCCTGGGTAATTCCTAGATCTACCACCTACTTGCTCTGTAAATTTAGGCAGGTTATTTAACCCCTGTAAGATTTCGTTTTCTCACCTTTAAAATAAAGCTAATAAGGATAATAGAAGCATTTCTTTCATACTTGTATATGCGTAGTTTATGGACTCAATGAAAATCTTGTTATATTTACTACTTAATAATAATTAACCAGACAAACAGCAGTATACTTGAAGTCATTTTTAAAAACTTTTTTCCAGTTACCAGAAATTCTGAGTTCTCATACACAAGTCACACAAGCATAGACAGGAATGATCTTTATTATATTCCATCTTTTTCAGACACTCAGACAATGGGTTCTCAGTAAGCACCACATTGGGGACACTGCAGTTAATATTAATAGGAAGGATGATGACCTATGTATAGCCTCAGAGAAAAGAAAAAGTCATCAGTTTTTAATGCTCCTCTCAAGGAGCCTACCATTGCCATCTCTAAGTGCTCAGAACATTATCTTGCTATAGATATCTCCACCCTTGTGGCAGAGTCTACATTATTGTGGTATCTAATCATAACACAGTGAAATTCATATATTTTACTCTAATTAATGTCATCGTAAAGGGTGTGCTGTGATGAATATATGTAAATATCTCATGAGTTTGACCATGCTTTCAGCTCTGAACTCTGGCTTCCAGGAGTCAGTGCGAACTAATTGAATAACAGAAAACTCATAATTTAGCTACTGTAAAGAAACTGAAAGTGTCCTATAAACTGTGCAACTAGGTCAGGATACATGATTATCTTTAGAATAAAATTTGAAATAATTCTCTAGTTTCTTTGTGTCTTCTGAATATTAGCTGAACGTATTAAATTGGAAGAATGGACATGTACAAGTTTGGAAATGGAAGACACATTTTAAATGTAACTCCTTCAGCCTGCAGTGTCACACATACTACTGAGGTCCTTAGTGGGTGCTCTGTAAATGTTTGTTATCCCAAGAAAAACATTGGAAGGTCACAAAGAAAATGGGTAGGATTCCTTTGTGCTCTTTTTTTCAGTTTTGTATGGCTATGTATCCTCAGGCAATGTCCTGGATTTCTTTCTCTGAGCTGAGAGGGATAACATTCATGTCTCCTCTCTCCCCTAAGGCCAGACCTTCATCAAGTCCCATTTAGATCGTTGCAACTGTGTTCTGCCTTGTCTGCCCTCTCCTAGTCTGCACATATCTGCGAGAGTAGTCTCCCCAGAATATAGCTTTCAGAATATTACACTCTTAAAAGGGCTCTGAAATGATCTGAAATACTTTTGCCTGGTCAATAACATAGTAGATAAACATAAGATTATAACTAAAGATTCTAGTAATGAAAATGAAGCATGTTGGTAATAGTTATTGAAAGTAAGGAAAAACCCAACTTAAACTGACAAACAAACAGGCAAACAGATTTTACTGACTAAGTCAATTGAAAAGTCTAACTTGATGTTTGGCTTCAAGAGCTCCAGGCTATCATGTTAAGGTATGGTGTCTTTTGATTTCTCATCTCTTGGCCCCATCTTCCTCAATGAATTGGCTTCATTTGCAGATAGGTTTTTCCCTCATGGTTATATAGATGGTTATTAGCTATCCTTGGCATGTTTTTGTACAGAAGAAACGTGAAATTCTCTTTTCTGATGATATACCCCAATGTCTTGAGATTCCCTCTCATTGGACAATTTTGGTCATATGACCATCCCTAAACCAATGGTTGTGACTAGGGGAATGGAATTCACTAGTAGGCTTGGGTCTAAATAGCATATTCCACTCCTGGAGTTCCCTCAGAACTAGCAGAGACTGAAAGTGCTAGATGAGAAGATCCCTTAATGATGATGAGAGATTATTTCCTGAATTAGAGTGAATGGTGACTAAACAACACAAATAACAGATGTATATGAGGTGCATTTATTATCAATTTAACCCCTTGTACACAGTGTTAGCACAACTTTTAAACTGGTGAACTTTATGAAATGTGGAGATTTAGGTGGATATAAAAATCAAACAATGAAAAGCATGTCATTTTCTATGAACTTTTTGTAAAAAACGTTTAAAGAACTGTACCCTGGCTACTCAGAAGATCCTAAAATGGCCTGTGAATAAATTACAAGAAATCACAGAGGATTTTCTGCCCATCTCCTCCTACCCCCCAAAAAAGAGAAATAAAGGAAAGAAGAAAAAAAAAGACTGCAGCTTTGATGTGTGATATTTTAGAAGTTAAACATATTATTCAAAAAAGGTAGGAAATGGTAAAGTGGGAGTGCAAGAAGATAAAACAACTTGTTTGTCAATTAGTAAGAAATTTGAGAAACTATTTTAAATATAAGATCTAAAGATTTAATTTTTAAATCATGTTTTAACTTCAAAAACATAAAGTCTATGCAACTTCTAATAGTTAAGCTAATTCTCGCCATTTCAGCTCAATAAGGCACATGCTTCCAATGCCACACAGAAGTTGTCAAGGTAGAGAAGGAAAAGAAAAAGAAACTTTTATTCTAAGGTTTTAAAGAGAACCAGTTCTTTCATACAAATGGAAGTGCCTGTGGACTCTCATCTGCAGATTGGTGAGTTGAGCTGCATATATTTCCTGCATGGTTCTCTGACTAATTTTTGTTTGTGGAATTAATCAGATCCCAATGTCCATATTGGTAATTTTAGAAGAGGTTGTGATTTTTAAAATTCCCTGTCATGTGAAAGTTGCCATCATCTTTAATTCTCCATCAGCTTTCCTATCTTCTCCTATGTAACCTTGTGTAACCTACATGAAGTGGACTGTGCAGGGTTAGATATGAAAGTGTACGAGATCCAGCAGATTCTGTTTGAAGTATTGCCTATGTGTGGCTGGAGATGTTTTAAATCAAAGGAGCAGAAAGCACTATAGAGGGAACACACTTTTCCCTGGAGGTTTGTATTCTGGAAATACTGCTTGGAAGTTAGACTTTCCCTCCAAAATGTTGATTTCCTGACTGTAAATGAATAGTTTTTTGCACTATTTGGAGAGAGTCAGGAAAAGAAATAGACTATGGGGCAATGGAACATGGTGTAGGTTGGTATTGCCACAGTAGCCAACAATTCAGAGGGAGGGAGAGTAGGTGGGAGGGTGAAAGAGAAGGAAGGAAGTACTGGAGAGAGAGAAAAAAAACAGAAAAGGCGAGAGAGAGAAAGAAGAGAAGGGAAAGCATTTATTATCTTCAGGATTAGAACGGAGACTGGCAGCAGCAGTTAACTAAAATAAAAGAATCATATGGTAAAACACACAGAGAGTACAATCTAGAACAGAGGATGGCAAACATTCCATAGGCCAAATCTGGCTTTTTACCTATTTTTTGTATAGCCCATGAACTAAGAATATTTTTACATTTTTAAATGTTTGGAAAAAAATTAAAAGAAAAAAATTTTTGACTCATGGCAATTACATGGAATTTCAGTGTCCACTATGCTATCTTATGTATCTATTGTCTTTGTTTTCATGCTACAGTGGCAAAATTGAGTAACTGAGACAGAGATCTATGAATTGCAAAGCCTAAAATATTTGCTACCTGGCATTTTTGGGAAAAAAGTTTGTCAACGCTGGGTTTAGAGGAAAAAGAACATTTATGAGAGGACAGAAAATAAAGCTAAAGATCTGGATATACTCCATACAATACTGATATTTTAAAATTAACTGCTTAGTAAGAGGATTTTGTTTATACATATCTCCCCATTGTTTAGCCAATTAAAAAAAATCCCTGCCAGTTGTTTTATTGTTTTTCATAGAAATACAGGAACTGGGGGATGCCATGAACATTATCTGTATGATAATGGACAATACCTAATTTAGTCTATCTGAAACATCTATCTGGTGGAGAAGATAAGATGAATTCCCTTGAAGGGCATGTTTTCCACATCATTTTCATTTTGTGAGCAGGAAGTAGAACAGAAATGCCCTCCCTCTCTTTCTAAGTACGTCTATTTCCCTAAGCTTTAGGCTCATTGGTCTTTTATGTCAAGTACTCCAGGTTAACATGGAAAGTACTTATGTTATGAGACGTATGAAGTATGCCACATATGAAGTATGTATGAACTTATAAAGTATTATAGATTTTGGTCAAATTCACAGTTATTAGGATGTGAGTGAACGGATTTTAGCTTTAAGTAATGAACATTACTTAAATTTGAAAGGAGAAGCCCTAGATGTCATGTCCATTAGCACTTTTGTTGTGTGGCCAACACAAGAGCCAATATTCACTGGAGTGAGGGTATTAGCCTCCTTTTATTTCTTTTTATATTTACATAGAAAAATTATAGACCCATTCCTATTCTAAGTAAAGAGAAATGCAGACAAATAGATGTTACATGTGTCTCTCTTCTTCAACATATACATTTTGAATGGTAATTAAAGATACAACAGTTTACCTAGTTGGACATTATCAGAGTAGATGCCTGTATCAGGACTTTCTTCTTGTTTGATTGATTGATTGATTCTGAGAGAGAGAGAGTGAGGGAGGGGCAGAGGGAGAGTGAGAGAATCTTAAGTAGGCTCTATGCCCAGCTGAGGGCCCAAGATGGCGCTTGATCTCATGCCCTTGAGATCATAACATGAGCCGAAATCAAGAGTCAGATGCTTAACCGACTGATCCACCCAGACACTCTGCTTCTTGATTTATGTTCATAGAGCTATATAATTCTAGTATATGAGGACACACGAGTAGACAGAATTGCTTGTTTTAGTCAATCATTTCAGATTCTTATAGAATACTTCCTAATTACTAGTCAATTAAAGCTCCTGGCCTCAAGATTTTATATTATTTTATTTTATTTTATTTTATTTTATTTTATTTTATTTTATTTTATTCAAATCCAAGTTAGTTAACATATAGTGTAATAATGATTTCAGGACTAGAACTTAGTGATCCATCACTTACATATAAGCTCATCATAACAAGTGTACTCCTTAATGCTCATCACCATTTAGGCCATCCCCCCACCCAGCACCCCTCCAGCAACACTCAGTTTGTTCTTTGTATTTAAGAGTCTCTTGGGGTGTCTGGTGGCTCAGTTAGTTACGTTCCCGACTTTGGTTCAGGTCACAATCTTGCAGTTCATAGGTCTGGGCCCTGCATTGGGCACTGTGCTGACAGCTCAGAGCCTGGAGCCTGCTTTGGATTCTGTGTCTCCCTCTTCTCCACTCCTCCCCCACTCTTGCTCTTTCTCTTTCTCTCTCTCTCTCAAAAATAAATTAAAAATATTAAAACAATTAAAAAACAGAGTCCGTTATTGTTTTCCTCCTTTTCTGATTTTATCTTATTTTTCTTTCCCTTCCCCTATGTTTGTCTGTTTTGCTTCTTAAATTTCACACGTGAGTGAAATCATATGACACTTGTCTTTGACTGACTTATTTTGCTTAGCATAATACACTCTAGTTCCATCCACACTCTTGCAAGTGGCAAGATTTCATTCTTTTTGATCACTGAGTAATATTCCATTACACACACACACACACACACACACACACACACACACACATTTTCTTTATCCGTTCATCAGTCAAAGGACATTTGGACCTTTTTTATAACTATTGGCTATTGTTGACAGTGTTCCTGTAAACATTGGGGTGCATGTGCCCCTTCAAGAAATCAACCTTTTTGCATACTTTGCATAAATGGCTAGTAGTGCAATTGCTAGGTCATAGGGTACTTCTATTTCTAATTTTTTGGGGAACCTTCATACTGTTTTCCAGAGTGGCTATACCAGTTTGCATTTCCACCAATAGTGCAAAAGTGATTCTTTCCTTCTCAGTGTATTTTGTGAATTTGACTATGATATGCCTTGGTGATGGTCTTTATTTGTTGAATCAAATGGGAGTTCTCTGTGCTTCTTGGATTTTGATTTCTTTGTCCTTCCCCAGATTAGGAAAGTTTTCAGCTACAATTTGCTCACATAAACCTGTCCTTTTTTCTCTCTCTTCCTATTCTGGACTCCTATGATAGGGTTGGTATTCTTCTTTAATAAGTCACTGAGTTCTATAAGTCTTGTATCATGTTCTTTTGCCTTGGTTCACTCTCTCTCTTTTTTTTCCCCAATACTTCATTATTTTCCATAATTATCTTCTATATCACTGATTCAATGCTATGCTTCATCCATGCTTGCTATCATGGTATCCCTTCGAGCTTTCATTTGGTTATAGCATTTTTAATTTCAGTGGACTAGATTTTCACTCTTATCTCTGCAGGTAGGGATTCTCTGGTGTCTTCTATGTTTTTATTTTTTTATTATAGGTAGTATTCCTATAATCGTGTTTTAAATTCTAGTTCATACATCTTAGTTATATCTGTGTTGATTAAATCCCTGGCCACCATTTCTCCTTGTTTATTTTGGGGCAAATTCCTCCATCTTGTCCTTTTGAAAGAAGAAAAAAATTAATAAAATAAAGTTAAAAACAAAACAAGATCAAATAAAGGAAGCTAGATCCTAGCTGTGTTTCAGTCTGCTTGTTGAGAGAAGTTTGATAGATAAAAGAAAGAAAGGAAAAAAAGTTAAAAAAATTAAAATTAAAACTTTGAAGTTTTAAGAAAGAAAAACGAAAACAACATAAGCAAGAACAGAAGCAAAGAAAATGAACAAATGAGTAACCAAACAGAATGAAACCTTGAATGAAATTATACCCAGTTTCCCTTAGAAAAAAAACGTAGCAGCACATTATGGTTTCTAGACTAAGCAGGTGGAAGGGATTTGTGCTGGTCTTCTGGAGGGTCTTCTGGTCCCTGGAGGGCTCAGGTAGGCGGGGCTTGGTGTAATGACTGAATTCTCCACTTGGTGGCACTGTTTAGCTCACTGGGCTCAATCCATGTGTGCATGCATGTGCAGGCATGCTAGAGGTGAAAATATCTTCACCTGGCTCTCTAGTCACTGGTTCGGGAATTTCATCCCTTCACAGACATGCAGTCAAGAGCCTCTCCTTTGTGTCAGTCTTCTATCTGCTCCCTGCCTTTACCCTGTCTGTGTCCAAGCTGTCTGTCTGCCAGGTAGCACCTCCCTCCAGAGTTTTATCTCATATGGGGCTGTGTTTTCAAAACCTCACCCATCAGAGACCTCTGGGGCACAGACCAGGGCCAACTCTCTGAGGGGGGTCTTACCAAGCAATGGCTGGGTGCCAGCTTCTCTCAGAAAATGTTCCCACAATTGCATAGCATTAGAGGCTCAGAGTTTATGGTAAATCAAAACACATAGCCAGAACCAGGTTTCACCACACTCTGGCATTTTTGTTTCAATATCAGTAATTATGGCAGCTCTCTGGGGTCCACCAGGACTTTTGTCTGTGGGGACCCCATATGGCTTCTACCAAATGCACTCCAAGCAGGGAAACCACTTCCCCCTGTGTGGCACATGGACCCTCAGACCTCACTGCCTGCTGCTCCTGTGGACTCACCCTTACTTTCTTACCAGAGCACCACCATGCACTGGGCAACAAAACTTCAGACTCTGCTGCATTCCTGTTTCTAGAATTCTGGCACTATTGAAACCCCCTCCTTTCTCCCTGTCAATGGTTTTGGGGAACAGATTTCTTGTCCAGTGAGTGTTTTCACTCCTTCTCTCTCTTTCTCTCCAGCCACTTTCAGTGGGAGAGCTTTTCTTGTGTGATCCTGATGAGCTGCACTCTACCCCTTTCTCCTTTTCTCTTTGTGAAAACAGTTCCATACCCTCTATGGCTCTGTGTTTTTTTTTTCTACCCCAAATCACCTCTCCACACAGCCTACCTGCCAAGTTCTCTGGCTCAAATTATGCAGATTGTTCCTCACATCAATTTCCTAGGTGTTCAAAATGGTTTGATGCTGATCTAGCTGCATTTCAGGGATGAGTCAAGCTGAGGGTCCCCATACTACTCCACCACCTTAACTCTGTCCATCCTCAAGGTTTTATACTCTAGTAGGAGAGACATGGACAAATGACATAAAATTAGGAGTCTAGAGGGAAATGTGGATGAGTTTCTTTCTTTTATTTGGAAATTTGATAATGATTCATTATGCCTTAAAATGTATAATTATAAGAATAATGGAAATTCCTACTAATATAGTATTAGAAATAATTATTGATAAACTAATTTCATGTTATTCACCAAATAAAAGGAGAATATATAAATGTGTCTCTTAGCAATTTATATTTAAATTTTTAATAAGCTTTGGGTCCTTTAAGCACATACAGAATTTTAATCTTAGGAATACTAAACAAATACATTATAATGCTTGATATAACTCAGTAATAATAAGTAATTATTGAAAAAATAGAGCTATAATAAATATCAAGTCATTGCATCATGGAAAGTAAAAACTTTAAGCTTGCAGTCATTAGTCATACCCTCTAAAATGGTGAATATTTATTGTACTGGTTTGAACATATTAATTTTTGACTTTGGGGCAAAACTACATAAAATTCGAAATTAAAAGGAACATTAAGTTTTAATCATAGCAATGTGACCACATGGGTACCATTAGACAAAAAAGGGAAGAGATATATGGCCAGATAAACTCCATTTAAACTACCAAATAAAACAGAGTGAGTGCTGATAGTTCAGTTATGATGGTATAAGTCAGCATATTCTACATGACTCTAAAAAAGAAGAAGAATATAGAATTATATACACAGGTATATATGTTGGAAACAATAGCCTATGGGCAAATCTGATCCACTTATTGTTCATGTAAATAAAGATTAATTGTAACACCACCATACCCATTCCTTTGTACATTGTGAATGACTGTTTTCATGTTACAACAGCAGAGTTGAGTAGTTGTGATAGAGATCATAGCCTACAAAGCTTAAAATATTTCCTTACTGGACCTTTACAGAAAAAAATTTCTTGTTGCATGGTATAAAATATACAGCTAGCTGTCCTTATGCCCTCTATGGCTTCTGTGAGAAAGGTTTAGCTTTCTGAATTCTTATTCAATAACAAAAATATTGATTTAACAATTTTGATTTCTTTTGGCTCATATATATTTATATTAGTAACTGGGTACCTACAGAAATATTATTGAGAACTAACAAGGAAAATAAAACCAATCAAAGAATGAACAAAGAATATAAAGACACAATTCACAAATGAGGAAATCATACTCAAATTTGTGGAGAAATTCTCAAAAGCATTAACTATCAGAAGCTGCAAATTAAAACAAAAATGAACTCTCTTTTACATCCACCAGATTTGTAAAAGTTAGAAGGTTGATATCAAGTGTTGGAGAGGATCCTGTCAGAAACTTTAATCTCCCATATTTTATGTATGTCAACAAATTCTGGATGGAGTAAGCCAGCAGCAACTAGTGAATATAAGCCTCTATGTACTTTATCTGAGAGATATACTTATGAGTACTTATTCCAGGAAGGGTAAACATATCTCACAATGCCATGACAAGAGCTGTTTACAGGGCAGTGGTGAAGCGAAAGACCTAAAGTTCAAAACAACAGCCACAAAACACTAACCAAAGAGAGAGAAAGATAACTCAGTCATAACACCCTACAATAGATATTAGTGTCAGGGACTCATTGAATGTCTCTAGGCTAATACCAAGGAAATTGCATAATTTTGTTTTCTTAGTATCCATATTTTTTAAAATGTTTATTTGTTTATTTGGGGGGGTGAGAGCACATGCACAAGTGGGGGAGGGGCAGAGAGAGAGAGTGTGTGAAAGAGAAAGAAAGAGAGGGAGAATTCCAAGCATGCTCCATGTTGTCAACCCAGAGCCTGATGTGGGGCTCAATCTCACAAACCTTGAGATCATGACCTGAGCCTAAATCAAGACTTGGACACTTAACTGACTGAGCCACCTGGTTGCCCCCTTAGTATCCATATTTTTTAAGGAGAATTTGATTTCTGCTAAATTCCCAGTAACTTGAACTTTTTTCCTATATGTAGAGGCCAGAATTCATTACAGCTCTATTGTCATAAAAAGAATCCTGAAATGTAATCATCCCCACATGTTCCTTCCCCCACAAAAGTGAATTACACATTATACATTTGAATCTTTAATTTTTCCTACAATCATTTTGTCGTGCTTAAAAATACCTTTTCAAACAAAACAAAACAAAACAAAAACAAAAGGGGGTTGTGTTTTTTCCGAAGCTGTGATGGCTTGGTGAAAAAAACATTTTCCTCCCTCATATTTGCTTACAGTAAAGTTTATAGGCACTTCCTAAAATAAGATGATCATGGATGGTCCTCTTCTCAGTGTATTGTTCCACATGATTCACAAAGTAGACAACATGCACACACACTCAAATTCCTATTTGAATTAATATGCTCAATTTCACATAGAAAGAAGAGTGTCATAGTCTAGGGCAGAGATTCATTGGCCCATCTTCCCTAGTTTCAAGGCCAATCTTCCTCCAGTAACCTTTTCACTTCCTAATGATTACTTTATGTGTTGATGTTCTTTAGGAGTGACCTTCCTGCCAGTTATGCGTGGTGAACTCTGCCTTTTTCACAGAGTGTACAGCAGAGCCCTCTCAAGTCATGACAGTTGGCTTTCTTGCACACATTTCCAGAAATACGTATTTTTTGGTTTGACACTGTTTCGGAAGAACTAAGGTCTATATGTGGTCAATTATGGCAGTAAAAAGACTTATGATTAGTCAAGGATACTTATCCAAAGAAGTATTCTAGGGATTTTGGGAACAGTTTGTGTTGATATTACTAACTTTGGAAAATTAGGTGAAAATTTACTGGCTGTTTTCCCCCTTATTTTCATATTTATTTATTTTTTGAGTACCTAAAAAATATTTAAAGGAACGTGGTCTGTCAACTTCATGTGCTTATATTCTTCCTATACCACTTTTAAGATTTGAGATTGTACAATTTTTAGGGGTTCCCTTTTTTAAAAAGATTTTTTTTTTAATTTTTAAGTAATCTATACACCCAATATGGGGCTTGAACTCACAACCTCAAAGTCAAGAGTTGCATGCTCTACTAACTGATCCAGCCAAGCATAAGGTTACCCTTTATAGTGATGAATTATATGACAATGAAGAGTAACAACGTGATTATCATGCAAGCTAACAAATTGAGAAACTGTTGTGTCTTATATTTTATTCCATTCTCTTACTATTTGTATCACTTTACTACTTACTCTTATTATTTTATTTTAATACTGTTTCATTGGAAGTCACATCCATGCAATTGCAAATACAACTTGCCTGCATTTCTAAGTGGTTCCAAGAGGCATTTTCTACTTTTCTCTGTCTTGCAAACTTAAACATAGGCAACAAGGTTATCATTTCATAGCTGTTGAAATGCTGCCATTCATCTTCTGTGATGTAATTTTACATAGTCTGAACCGTAGCTGTGCATAACTATTTCATTGATATTCTGTCAAATGTCACAAGCTTTCAAGTTCAGTACCTACACATTTATTGCATTGAAGCTAGAGATTACCTGAAAATCGTCTTGTCAGGTGTTTCGTCCCATTAGGTATAAAGAATATATAGAAGGCAAGGGAGGGGCCCCTGCTGTTTTTATGTGTGTTAAAAAGAGTTTTCTGAAGACTAACTGTGTTCCAAAATAATGATTGCAACTTATTTCTTTTGGTAGCTCAGTGTCTTGCATTTTTGAGAAGTGAATAAATGAATGAAATAAATGGAAAAGCTCTCCATTAGTCAGCAAAGCATGGCTTTGCAATGAACTCACGGCCGTCATTGACCTTACTGCCAAGCACTATGTAGGTGAATATAAAAGAAATATACAAATAGAAAAAAGGAGAAGGAGGAAGGGAGGAAGAAGAGGTAGAAGAAATTCTTGTTGAAGTTGTTTCTGACATTGTATCATAATTCTTAGGAACACAGACTGGGGTCAGACAGATAAGAATTTTGTATCCTAAATATGCCACTTTCTTGTTATGTGGACTGATTAAAACAAATGAAAAAATACTTTGCCAGGAGCTGTTTGAGGGATTTACACATATAAGCTTATTTAATATTCACAACAATTCTATGTGATATGTGTTTTAGTATTACTAATGTTATCATCCACATTTGTAAATGAAGAAATAAAGCACAGAGTATACAAGTAGCTCAGCTAATAAGTAGCAAAGCTGGAACTGAATCTGGTACTCACATTTAACCCCATGTCAAGCCACTAACTTTTTATTATAATGCCACTTCTTAAGCAATTGAACTTTTCTATATCACACACACACACACACACACACACACACACACACACAGGAAATTGGATCATTATACCTACTTATGTAGGCTTGATGTGAGAATTACATGAGATAAATCACAAGGAACAAAATATCCCCACAATTCCAGAGACTGTCCATAAATGTGATCAACAATCCATATTTCCTGTGTCCTTGCCTTCATTGCTAATTCAAAGTCTTTTCAACCTTTCACAAAGTTACCACTCTTCCATTTACATTTAAGGGATTCTGCAGTTATTCTTCACATGACTTCATGGATCTTCCTATTCAGGTATACCTACCCCTGCTTTCCTCCTCTTTGTTCTACCACTTCCTAATGAGTGACCTATATTCATAGAAATCCTTGAGGAAAACCCCAAGTGGATACAGCATCATCACAAGCATGCCACCAATGGTGCCAAGGGCACTGTCTCTAGATTTTCTCCTGCAGCCACCAATCCTCTAGGAAATATAAGTCTCTTCGAGTGCAGTTGGCATCTCTATCATAACTTGGTCTCCAATATGATGCATCAGATTTAAGGCAGCCTAACATCATTATAAGAAAGTCTTATGAAAACTGTCCCTTGAGCTTTCTTCCCCAAACCATTTCCTAATCCATTTAAGCCTCAGTACCGGTGTTTAAAACCAATTCAAGAATATGCACAAGATGAAGATGTTCTTCCTATCTCTTCACTGGTTCCCTA
This sequence comes from Panthera onca, assembly GCF_046562875.1. Classification (NCBI taxonomy): domain Eukaryota; kingdom Metazoa; phylum Chordata; class Mammalia; order Carnivora; family Felidae; genus Panthera; species Panthera onca. The sequence continues at coordinate 57,309,080 of NC_138339.1, forward strand.
AGTTCTCCAGAGTGTGTACATATGCGCAGACCTTCTCACTTAGCATTCAGGCTAAAAAACAAGAACCCTTAGGCAAATTAATACATGCAAATAGATCCTACAGATCCGTGAGGTACCAAATAGTCATCAGTAGACTTTTTCAGATAAATCTAAATTATTTTTAAGTTCAGTCAGACCAGGTATACACAAATAGTGATAGTAAACATATTAAACATTCATTTTATCTATTACCCTTCACCCAGGAAATACTTTAAAGTTAGCTTTCCAACCATATAGTCATTCATTTAGCAGTTTTCTTTAGAAACATAACCTATAAAGTTTACAGAAGGAATAGAGAAGAAAGATAAGCCACTGTCTCTGCAATCCAGAAGTTTGTAATCTCTTTGAATAAAGGAGCCACACATACTAGAAACACTAAAGTAGTTAAGTAAATAAATCTGCAAATGTTAATATTCATTCATAGATTTAGTTACCAAATATGTATTGAGTGTCTACCATGTCCAAGCACTATATTAGGAATTAACAGTACTGTGATGGATGAAACAGATGTACTTTCAATCCTTATGGAGCTTATACTATAGTGGAGAAAATGAGAAAAATGCATAACAAGATAAAGTTTGCAGAAACCATTATGCAGGAAATAGAGTAGAGACTCGAAGAGTAGGATTTCAGAGAAGGAGGGTCTGTTACTTTTCTAGGGTTGCCATAACAAAATACCACAGACTTGATGCTTTAAACAACAGAAATTTATTTCCTACAGTTTTAGAGGGTAGAAGTCTAAGATCAAGGTATTCTCAGGGTTGATCCTTTTGAAGCTTCTCTTCTTGAATTGTAGATGTTTACCCTCTTTAGAGTCATCAGATGGTCTTTTCCATTTGTGTGTTTGTGTCCAAATATGCTCTTCTTATGAGGACATCAGTCATATTGGGTTAGGGCTCATTTTAATAACCCCATTTTAATTCAGTTACTTCTTTAAATATAGTCAAAACCTATCTTGAAAGCCACAACATTCTGAGGTACTGGAGGATAAGGACGTCAGCAGGTTAATTTGGAGAGACACAATTCAGCCCATAATAGAAGTCATCAATATTATCTCCTGCAGTATCCCTGGTACTGGCCCAAGACTAGATAGACCAGAATCATCTGAGCGAAAAAAAAAAATCTGCATCCTACTCCTAGAGAGGTGGGAGCACAAAAAAGTGATATTATTAAGCTTTCCAGATGTTTTCGATGTGGATTCAGGTTTGGGAACTCCTATTACAGTGGTCAAGAATAGTTGGAAAGACATATTCATATGGTCATGCTTGAGTTGAACAATGAAGGGTGGAGGAAATTTGGATATTAGCGATTCTAAAATTTTTTGATCTTACAACCTCTTTGAAGATGGTTAAGAGCTTTTATGTATCTGGGTTTTATCTAACAATATTTGTGTTACTAGAGTTTAAAATTAAGACATTTAAAAATAGCTATTAATATATAAAAATAATTAACTATTATATGTTGGCATAAATAACAGTTTTATCACTGTTTTTATACCAGAAAAAATTAGCAAAAAGATGTCATTGCTTGACATTTTTGCAATTCGTTTAATATGTGGCTGGATAGAAGATAGCTGGATTCTAATATCTACTTCTGCATTCAGTCTATTGTGATATCATTTGTCATGCAGCCTCTAGAAAACTTTACTGTAAATTTACGAGTGAATGAGATTTAAAAAGGATAATAATGGCTTTATAACATTATTAAAATAGTTTTGATCTCACAGACCCCTGAATGGGCTTTGGGTATTTCCAGGAGGCCTTAGAGCACACTTTGTAAGTCATTGATGTAGATTAGAAGTGAATATTTTGTGCTTTTGTTAGATGTCCTGTGTGAGAAAACACTTCCTAACAGAATGTCTATGACCTATTTAAGGATAACATGGATATCTTGACTGGAATATAGTGGAGAGTTTCCTTTCTTTGCTCCAGATTGTTCCCTTTGTGCCAGATTGTTGCTCTTGAACATGATTCTCACTCATAAATGAAATTGTCCATGTTTTGGAGGGGCGTGTGTTTGTCTTCCTCCTATTGCTACTTTTTTTTACCCCAATTGCTTTTTGCTGTTTTCTTTCTCATTTTTAATTTTGGCAGGCAACGTAACCTAATGATTAAGAACAGAGACCTACAAACTCTTTCTGTAAAGGGCCAGATCATCAACACTTTAGGCTTTGCAGTCAATGTGGTCTCTGTGGTAACTACTCAATGCTACTATGGTAGCATGAAAGCAGCCACAGAAAAATCTAAACAAAGGAGTCTGGCTTTGTTCCAATAAAACTTTAGTTATGGACACTGAAATTTGAATTTCATATAATTTCAAGTGTCATAAAATGATATATATATTTTCCAATTTAAAATGTAAAAACTGTTCTTAACTCTGGCTATACAAAAGTAGGCAGTGGGCCAGAATTGGCTCTTGGGGCTATTATAGTTTGCCACACAGTTGGGAGTGAGTGATCACTTTCAACACAACCCCTCTAAGCCTCACTTTCCCCATCTACAGAAGAGCAATAATGATAACTACTTTATGAGGTGTCCTTATTTGAATATTCACAAAGGATTAATCATAGTGCCTGGACCATTACTAGTTTTTGTTTTTATCAACTGGTGTAACAACATTCTAAGTTAGTGACTTTGAACTGAATCTTATCATGAGCTTACTTTTTGAACTTGTAGTGAAAGATAATACAGTATTTACAGGAGAAAGACCTAAACTAGTTATGTGTAAATTTGGGCAAGGCATTTTTTTTCTGTATCTCATTTTCTTCACCTTCAAAATGAAATTGGTGGGAGGACAGTCTGCTTTAAAATTCAAAAGCTCTGAACCCAGAAATGCTAATTGCCTTGCTTGTATCCTTATTTTCCCATCAAAAATGAGAGTAAAACAATATGGCTATTCCTTTGGGAAATATACAAAATTTTTAATATCCCCTAGAGAAAGAAAGTTCAGCACTTCAGGTCATTTTAATTAACTGACAAATTTAAGGCCCCATGAGACCATGGAAACTTGTTGACTCCTCTTCCATTTTTAGTTGTTTACCCATGCTGGTTACAAATTTCAGTTTTCTAAACTGACTTCCTTGTTTGGCTGAGTAGAACATGTTATGTATTTTATTTTATTTTATTTTATTTTATTTTATTTTATTTTATTTTATTTTATTTTATTTTTTCTCAGCATACACTAATTCAGTATGAGTTGAAATAGAATTCTGGAACAAAGAACTTCCACTTGTATTATTTAAGCATCTTTGATAGGAACAAGGACCCAATCCAGACAACTGAACTTAAATGGGAATTTATTGTATGGGTATACTTATAGGGTTCACGTAACTTAAAAGCTTAGATTTTATGAGGATCTAGTTTATCACATCTTGATTTTGTTTTATTGTTTGATGAATTTTTCTGTCACTCATAAGCAATGAGTATATTAACCTGTATATTATTTAGATCAAATCTTAAAAAGAGCCACTTGCACTGGTTTAGACACTATTAGGTAGAGGCCTTTACACAAGGCCATACCAATGGTCACGAGTTCAGTATTTACTGGGTACCTACAATGTGCAAGGTTCTCCATTAGGCACTAGAAATTTAACATTGGGGAAAGCAATAAGACCCTGCTCTATGAAGACAGGAGAAGGAATAAATTTTAAAAGTGATTTAAATAATAGAAAGAAAATGGTTTGGGGACTTCTTTTGATAGGTCTCTCTGGGGAAGAAAAATTTGAACCAAGACCTGCAGGATGTGAAAGAGCTCATCCTGCAAAGATGATGTTGATGATGATGATGATGATAATAAGTATGATGATAGGAGCAAACACATATGGTGCTGCCCTATGTAGCTATTGCTCTAAAGGCATTACATATACCAATTCACTTAATCTTTAAAGTCACTTTGTGAGGTATGGAGTATTATTAATTAGTTTTACAGAACAAGAATCTGAAACATACAGAGATTAAGTAAGATTAAGTCATTTGTTCATGGTCAGAGCTTGTAAATGTCAGAATTTGAACTCAAATCTCAGCTTTTAATCAAAACTATGATGCCTCTCAGAAAAGAGCATTCCAAGCAGAAAGAACAATAGAGCTAAGGTGTGTGTGTGTGTGTGTGTGTGTGTGTGTGTGTGTTTATTTTATCTTGAGGCAGTCTTGCTGGGGCATAGGTAATGGCCTGATTATTGCTTCCTTGACCTAGTGATTACTGCTGAGGGAGTTTCATTAAGAAGAGGAAGCTGGTTGGGCTGTCATCATAACCAGTGTGTCAGCCTATGTCAGCCCACTAAGTCAATAAACTTTTTATAAGTTAAAAAAAAAAAAGATGAAAGTTAGGGGCTGATATACTGGCACATTGAAAAATGATATATTAGTGTAAACTATTATTTTCAATTACCGTCAGAAAAACTTGCTTGACCATTTTTGTTCAAACAAATTTGACCATTTGAATTCAGACTTGGATATGATGATGCTTTCTGTTAGCTAATTTATTTTAGTATGTTGCTATGTTTACTATGTTGTTACTTATTGTACTGTTTGCTTCTAGAATGTGGTACTCCTTTACTACCTTTAGTTTATATTATAGATAACAATAGAGGTTCTATTAGCTAAACCAACATAGGAATCAAAAAGAACTCAGAATGTCTATGTTTGTGTTGGAGATGTTTGCATCATTACACTATCACAATGTCTTAAGTGTTGTTAGATGGCATAGAAGACACTCCATGCTTCTGTGTCCATGGATGCATACCAGTTTAATAATATCAAACACAGTAGTATACAATAAAAGAGAGGACAATTAATTTAAATAACTATTTTGAAAATAGCAGTTAACGGTGAAAATAATAATAATAATAATAATAATAAATAAAATGAAATAATAATTTTAAAATTTGCATTTTCCCCCAACTAGTTATAAACCATCTATTAACTATGGGAGTTCTTCCACTGAAAAATCAGTGTGGTTTTTATACACAGGCTTGAATTTTAATTTGTTGGCAGAGAAATTTCACCTTCTCAATTCAGATTAGGTCATTATATGATATGACATAGCAGAGAATAGTTTAAATAGCTTGTTGTTTTCCTGTATATCACAACTATGTATGAGACATTCCACCAGTAATATTAGTAATTGAGACTTCAGAGTGTGTTGTAATGCAGCGTATATAGGGTTCATATATAAATGACTATAAAACAATGATAATAGTGGCATTGATGTTACTAACATTTATGGTGCACTTATAATGTGCTAGATATCATGTGAAATTTATTATATACATTCTCTAATCGTCAAAATATAGCTTCAAAATAGTTATTAATTCTGAAGAAGTTGAAGCTCAGAGAGGGTAAGTAGCTTGCCTACAGAGCTAACAAGCAGTAAAATCAGGATTTGAACATGTTTGTCAGACTCTGAAGGAAATGCCTGTTCTGTTAAGGAGACATTTCCCTGTGTGTTCAAGAGAATGTTATTAAAAATGGTGAACAAAATGTTTAGAAGATCAAATCAATATGGGAACATTGGTTTAAACTTTTTTAAACAGGTGTATTAAATGAAGGTCTTTCCAAAACCTTTAATATGCTAATATGCAAAGTAGAGTCCCAACAAGATAACAATGTCTGATATAAAAGTATCAATTCTTGAGTACACTTTTGACAGGCCTATTCCACCCATTATTTTAATATTTTAAAAGAGAGGAGAGGCATAAGAAACATTTCAGAGATAAAATATAATGGATAAATGATCTTATAGACAAAAGTAAACTCTAAATTTTCAACTCCACACTGAGAAAACACAGAAATTTGAAAGGGAAAATTAGTATGGAGCTATGAAGAAAGGCTAAGAATAGACACAAAGAAAGCACTGTAATAACAGAAGAACAAAGATGTGGAGACCATCTCACCTGGGAGATCAAACTGAGTGCCTTCTCAGCTAGAGGAGTCAAAGAGTAGAGAGGAAAAAGAGAAAATAGATAGGACTGTGGAATGGATATGCATTGAAAACTGCTGTGGAAGTGGCAAGGGTAGGGATGACTCTGAAAGGAAAAATGCCATCAAATCTGTTGATTAAAGAAGGTCCAATAACTTTCAGATAATGTTTTTGTTGTTGTTGTTGTTGTTGTTAAGATTTGAGGGCTGAAACCCTCTTAGGCGGGATTAAGAAAAGAGAAGATAGAATTAGTTTCCCCTCAAGTTGGCAGATAGTTTAGTATGCAATAACAGTGTTAAGAGCAATGTTATTTTTTTTAAAGGAAGATCCGTGTAGTTTTGAAGGCAGAAATCAAGGGCTTAGTCAAGAAGTGAAGGTGGATATGAAGAATAATGAAGACCAACATCCCAGATGAGATTTTAGGGCTTTAGAATCAAAGGTGTAGATAGGCCTTGTTGGATTTGAAGCTAGTGAAATTTTCTGAGATCACACACACAAAAAAAGTGGATATGAGAAGAAAAATAGAGAAACCATAAAGGAGTAAGAAGAAAAATTGAATGAATTCCTTCCTTGTGATCACCTAACTTATCCAGTAGATAGAAATCAAATAACTTATGCATGGAGGTAATACAAATGTCAGGTTGCTAATTTGAGGGCAATGGAAAGATTTTTTTAAAACTCTACTGGAAATATTATTTGAAATTAAAAAATCAGTTTTGTCAAACTTTATGCGATGCTTATAATTTGACCATTTTGTGTGTGTACATGTGTGTGTTTATGTGTATGTATACACTTTATTTTGATGTGTAAAAATTTCATATGTTTTAACAAAATGATACAAATGACTACAGATGTGGCTGAACTGAGACTGAATAGCGTGAATTTGCACTCCACACATACTCTCTGTAATTCTTTGAGGACAAAGCAGTGAAGAAGTGCAGAAAAAAAGATATTAGGAAATAAGCCTGACAGGAGGACAAATCAAAATATTAAGGATTAAACAATGTTGTGCTAATGAGAATCTTCAAACAATTGATCAATTAGTAATGAAGGTGTTAAAGCCACAGATGGGCCAGTTTGAGGGATCAGGACACTTATAAAAAAAGGAAGTTTGAAGAAAAGAATTAGAATTTAGAAATTAATCTCGAAATAGTTTTTAAAAATAATAGTTTTGGTTTCCTGAGAAAAGGATACCACTGTCCATAGTTCTGAAACATCAGTGACTTTTCAGGCAAGGTTGTTCTTCACTTTACCAGGGAGGTTGGGTACCCAAGCCTGGAGTAGGAAGAGGCTAACAGTAATAGTGGGGAAAAAAAGGAGACAGAGAGAGATAGCAGATTCAGATAAATAAGAGGAAATAAATTGTCAAAGACTACTATTATAGATATTAACACTAAGGAACTTTTAGGGAGAAGAGAGACACTTTTCCTCATTTTCCCAGGAAAGAAGCATGATAAGGGGAAGATATATAGGTAGCATATAGCTTTATGCAATCAATATTCTAGCAACCCCTACCCCACCTTCTGCTACACTGTATTTAATGTTATGAGACTAAACTGAGACCTTTGTATTAGTTCCTGGAAGAGAAAGGAATTGAAATAATATATATTATGAATTTTGAGAGAACTGTGAAGCCAAAATATTAGAAGAGTAGGTTTTTAATTCATAGAGGAGAGGCTGGTGATGAAAAAGTTACATTCTAACTACTCCTTATCTTATGAGTCACGAAAAAGGAGAGAAGGGGAGTCTAGCAATGGTTGTTCCAAAGAAAATTATATTAGAGTTTGATTTTCCCTAAAATAAAAGGAGTTACCTTTTTAAGGTGCATAATGTAGTGAGATGTGCTCAAGGGGAAATTAGAAATCGCTAGTATTAGTTCTCTCTTTGCTGCTGTAACAAGTTACCACAAACTTAGTGACTTAAATTTATTCTCTAACAGATATGTAGGTTAGAAGTCCCAGTGTGGGTCTCACTGAGGTAAAATCAGGTGTTGGCAAGACTACTTTCCTTTCTAGAACCTCTAGGGTGTGAATCCATTGCCTTTCCTTTTCCATCTTAAAGAAACTCTACACAGTCTCTTCACTTTTGGTCTCCTTCCTCGATCTTCAAAGTCAGCAATGTTGCATTTCTCCTACTTTCCTTTACTGTAACATCTTTGTATCTCTCTCTGTCTCTCTCTCTCTCTCTCTCTCTCTTTCTTTTTTGGCTTTCCTCTTGTACCTTTAAGGACTTTTGTGATTATATCAGTCCCACCTGGGTAATCCAGAATAATCTCCTTCTCTGAAGGTCAGCTGTTTAAGACCCTTAATTACATCTACAACCTTAATTCCCTTTTGCCATTTAACCTAGCGTATTCTCAGGAAATATTTGGGGATTAGGGCATTGGCATCTTTGGAGTCAGGCTTTATTCTGCCTACCACAGACTAAGAAAAAAGACATGCTCATATTCTATTTCACTTCCAATGGGAAGCCTTCCATGATTCCACATTGTAGGTATTCTAGTGCTTTATGATAATAAAACGAGAACATACATGTGAAGTGATTGTTCTAATGTCTGGCACTTGGAAAATTGTACCGGGGATTTTTCATTTTCTGCCTCATGCAAGGAAATAGTCCATGGAGACAGAATTTAAACCTAGGTCTGCCTGACCCAAAAGTAATGCCATAGACATTATAAGCTTCTGACAAGGTGAAATCTTAAGTAGTAGGAAATCATGTACTGATATGCTATTGTTTTATTTCCTACTCAATGATGGGGAAAGTACCAGGGTTTATGGAGAGGCTGATTAAATTCATTTTGTGTCAGGTATATATAGAATACCTACACTGTACCAGGCCTTATTATAGGCACTGGGGGAAATGGCAGTAAATAGACAAATTTCAAGCTTTTATGAAACTCACATTCTAGTTGGGTTATTTTATATTTTATTTTATTTTATTTTTCAGGGAGAGGAGTTGGGGGTATACAGCAATGCAAATAGTAACATCATACACCATCAAATACTTTGGGGATTAAGAGGAAGTGTGGTATGTAGGATAATGTCTCCCCCTAAAAAAAGGTAGGGAGGGAGAAAAAGAAAAAGCCCATATTCTAATCCCCAGAACCTGTGACTATATTCCCTTACATAGCAAAAGGAACTCGGCAGGTTTTTTAAGTTAAGGACTTTGAGATAGGGAGATTATTCTGAGTTCTCTGGGTTGGCCCAGTGTTAAGACATAGTCATCAAAAAAGGAAGATGGGGGCAGAAGAAGAAAACAAAGTGATGTGATGTGATATGAGTAGGACTCAACCTATTGTTGCTGCCTTTGAAGATGGAGGAGGGAAACTATCAGCCAAGGAATGTGGGCACTCTTTAGGAGCTGTAAAAGACAAGTTAAAGTCTTCTTCCCTGGAGTCTCCAGAAAGGAGTAGAGCCTCAGTAATACCATGATTTTAGCCCATTGAGACCTGTGTCAGATGTTTGACCTCCAGAAATATAAGATAATGAACAGCAGCTATAGACCACTAAAACAGGCAGTGAAAGGTGTAAAAAGCATTACACTGACAATCGTCTTCCCCAAAATACTCTGTATGCACAAAAACACCTTTTTTTTCTCCTGAAATGTTTAGTAATATTTTTGTCATAAGTAACAAATCAAATTGAACTAGATAGGACAGAGAGAGTTCATTATAACGATACAGGGATATCTCACAACACTCAAGGAAACCAGTGTTACCAATCCCCTAAAATAGGTCCAGAACCATGAGCAGGAAGGCTATCTAGATTTTTCCCTTCACATTTCTTTTCCCTTCTTCTTTAAATGTCTCTCTGAAATAGCTCCCATATTCTCCTCAGTCTGCCTGAATATAGTTGTTGGTGGATCAGAGTTATATGCTTCAAGTCCAGTCACCCAAAGGCAGAATCTCAATGAAAACTTCTAATTTCTCTTTCCCCATCCTCATTTTTGGAAATGAAATTCTTATTGATCCAGCTTGGGCTACATACCTTACCTTGAGTCCATCATATAAGGCCAAGGGCAGAACAGAGAAGGAGAGATTGTTATAAATTGGACAGACACCCAATATATTTATTCCATGATGTTTACTCTACAACTGGAGAGATAATCTTAGAAAAGTATATCATTCTGTTTAGCCGGTCTCATTTAGTATCTGTTCAAAACAAATAATTTGTGGGAGGCAATGTAAAAGATACAATTGCAAGCAACAAGCACTTATCAAGTGGTATTTTTATGCCAAGAACTCTGCTAAATATTTGGGTCACAACGATGTGGAAACATCATGCTTAAGGAATGGAGGAGAGAGAACAATTCAGATTATTATGTGATGTTTGCTGAATAGATGTACAAAGTGCTGCCATGGCACACACCAGGAAACATCACATCTTGCTATATTGTCTAGGTTGGGGTGGGACTGGGGCAAATTCTTAGAGGAAGTAATTGGAACTTCCAGGTGAATAAGGGAGGAAAATGGCTCTGAGGAAAAAGGATAGCATCTTCAAATCCTACCGTGATAAAAATAACCAATGAGGTCAGTGAGTGGTTCAGAGTAACAAGGTGTACAACAGAAGAAGACTACAGTAATTCAAGGCTCATAGTCTAATAGAAGAGTCAGGGCAGGTAACAAATGACTGTCACATGGTCTGAATACATCAGCAGAATAATGAAGTGATGAAAACACACTGAGAGTCAGGAAAGTAAGTTTGGATATAGTCCAGTTAAAATCCAGTTGGGAAGACTAGATGTATTCCAGGGACAAGTTGGCTTTTCAGCAGTTTCAGAAATAGTCTGTGGTTAATAGAAATAAGCAAGATAGAACCTGATATTAATTAAAGTCCCCCTCTTTGGTTCAAAGCACACAAACATGCAAAGCAACTGACTACTATGTGGATCACTACAACATAGAGCATTTGCTTCCCAAGGTGACATGGTTCCTGCAAAACTAAAACTCGGTAATGATTTCGATCATCTTCTCTCTTTTTTCAACAATTGTCTGGTCTTTTTACAAGAGAAAGCTATACTGTGCCAGGAAAAAATCTGAGAAAAGTGTCTTGAATATCGAGTGGCAATGGGAAATCCCAGAGGAAAAGAATTTCCATCACAAAGTGTTCCCTTGTCATGGAATCTTTGAAGTAGGCCAGTGGACTGAACATACTACATTTCTCTTGCTTTGTTTCTTTTTTTAAATAAATCATTTGAACATGTTGGGTCTTCAGATGTTTACTGGGTGATTATAAACACACTGAAGTACTGAAGGAAAGCTCCCGGGACACCATATTCACCCTCATCAGTTTTTTAGATTTTATTTTGACACATCATCAATTGGAATTTTTAATTCAGAATATTCTCAAATGTTACAGCAATTTTACAAAGTATATTATCAAAGATCCAAGTCTTTTGATAAGGGTAATTAAACATGCCAAGTTTGTTCCTACAACCCTGAGCCTGTAGTCACTCATCCACTGGTTATGTTACTTTATTTATTGCTGTGTATGTATTATTTTTATAGTGTTTGAGAAATTTATTCACTTTTAATTCCTTGGAAGCTTAGCTCTAAACCTAGTAAAAGGACCCAATCACTTACAACTTATGTAGGTGAAATTCCCAAAGACATACCATGCTTCTGAGGCATTTGAAAAAACAAACAAAAAAAACAACAACAAGTTTTTCTTCTAAAGAAAAGACTCCATCTTTTAGGAGTCGGGTATTGATTATATCAGTCCTTTTGACATAATCCTATACCCTTATACAGACAAAAACACCATTGATTTTTATAAACTAGTGGCATTTTTTCCCCATCACTAGAAGTTTTGTTTGGAAAAAGGAGAATGGAAGCCAGTTTGGAGTAATCTGTCTTTCTACATAAGTATTTCTGTGGCACTTATCACAGCAGTACCTGGACACTCAAAAGCACCATTAGACTAAAACACATACACTGGAGGGGAAACACACACACACACACACACACAAAACTAAGAACACAGAAAGTTTAAAACATCAAGAGAAACAGAAAAAAATGTTCTTTGTTGATGGACAACCAACGGGAGTTTAAGGAAATTCTCAGGAGCAATTAAAAAAATATATCTTTTCCCCATGTCCGTTTATTTATTTAAAAGCTTCTAAAGGACTATTCTAGGCCTTTGATTCAGATACAAAATACCACTGAGACTTGCTGTGGTAAATCACGGATGAAATATGACACTTAATCTAGCACTGAATATAAGATATAAAAGAAAGGAAAAAACAAATATGTATATATATATATATATATATATATATACACATATACATGTATATATGTGTGTATATATATATATATACATATACATGTATATATGTGTATATATATATATATACATATATATGTGTGTATATATATATATATAAGTGTGTGTGTGTATATATATGTGTGTGTGTGTGTGTGTATATATACACACACACACACACACACACATATATATGTGTATATATATACATATGTATATTTACATATGTGTGTGTGTGTGTGTGTGTGTGTATAATTTAAGTACCAGTTGACCCCAAGGATGTTTAGAATTCTCCAGTAAGACAGTCCTTTTTTACCTGGGTACTCAAATAGACCTGGTGCTTATCCAGTGAGATAGGTGAGGATTGTGATATCTTTATGAGATACACTTAGGAAATGAATTGTTTGATGGTGAAACTTGCCAAGCTAACTAATTTAAAGAGAAAGGGACTAATGTCATAAATTAAATTCCAAACTGACTTTATACCTTAAGCATCTTTTTTCTTTTACCATAAGATGAGTAAAATTATAGTAGTATATGTCAAATGTCAATTAGGAGGGCAGAAAAGTTTGCAGTGTCAAAGGCTATTTATTCCACTCTTTTTTAATATATAAAAGAGAAATTACTGAGCAATTTGTATGAAAAATATAATCTACTATAAAATTGTTATATATGAAAATTCAAATTTGAAAATAGGCCAATTTTCTTTGGCACATGTAATTTACAGATTTATATTCCAATATAATCCAACATATTGAGAAAAAGCACATTAATGGGAAAGGAATAAATACCTAATTTATAGGAGAGTAACCGCCATAAAGTTTTATTTGTATCATGATGTAATTTCTGAGTAAAAATACTTTCTGCTCCATTTCATGGTGGGTAACCTGCTGATTCTTATGATTTCCCTCCTATTTTAACAAAAACGACTCGATTTTTTTTATGTGACCTTGTTATACAGTCAGAAACACTGCTGATAGAAATTACATTTCAATGGGTAAAGCCATCTTCACCTCAGATTTACATAGAAGTTGGCAAATTAAAAGTATTTTAATAAGGCTAGCAGTGATAGTTCAGGAATGAGATTTAAACTGAGCCTCTGTGCCAATGAGTGCATTAACTTTATTCAAAAATAGTGTATGTAAAATGGCACACAACTGACATGAGCTGATTATGATAATGTCTTAGTGCAAATTTTTGAAAATCAGGTACTATAAAAATATACCATTAACTTTATGTTAATAAAATATTTTGCTTGATGCCTTTTAAATTATTCATTTGAAGTAGTCTAAAAATATAAAGGAACTCTTATTATCATTCAATTTACATGATTACTTTTAAGTTCACTTTTTTGGTTTAACATAAACAGAGTGTAAAATTCACATCAAGCTTTTGGTATTTAAAATGTGTAATTTTTATGCAAAAATTGGATGCTGTGTTACATTTTTAAGGTTGTCATTAGTATAAATATAATTTTGACTTCTGATTTGAAACAATTTAACCCTTAGGAGAAATTATCATGTTTCCCAGGTTGACTCATTATTGCTGCTTTGATTATAGATGAATTCCTTTGTAAAAACACTTTTTAAAAAATCTAAGCACTGACTTCAAACCCCAGGGGCTCCCACAGATGCATTTGAAGAAATGATGAAAATTATCAGGAAAAGAGGATCATTTTTCCCCCCAAAAGCTTGTTTGATTTTAAGTATTAAACAACCATTATGTGCTCAGGACTGTGTTGCACTCTCCATGGGTTTACGCAGGAGGACAGCACACTAGTTGCCTGTCATTGCTTGTGGCCAAATGGAATTTCTACTGTCACTTTCAACAATTATAGCACAGCGTTGGGCACATAATGCTACCCAGGAAACTGGATTTACATTTTCAAAAAATAATAATAACACAGTACAGTAAAATTGAGTTAGAAACCTAAATGTGATCAGCCTTGATGTGAGTAGGAGGTACTTAATCTGGATTTTTAAAGAAGAAAATATGTAGCCCTTCAAATGTGAGAGAAATTTGAATGAAAGATCATTTATCTTCGTTAGAAAATATAGAACACATGAAAGTCTAGTTCTTTTCACAGTATAAACAATTTAACATTTACATTTACATATACACTTACATATACTTCAGTCCATATGCAAATATAAAACTAGTTATATAAATAATTACTTCAAGCCACGTAATTTAAAAATATATAGATACATGAAAAAGTTCTCCAAATGCCAGAAAGTGGCTCACTTATTTCAAAAGGTGTTTCAAAACTCTGTTCTTCGGAAAGACAGAGAGAGGAAGAAAAATGAAGCAGGAATTTGACTTGTATGCACTATATATCAACCTGATGCTTCTTTTCCATATGGGCCCAAGTTGTGATTGCCTCATTCCTACGTATTTAAGAGAATAAAGCTCTATTGTATATTGTTGCAGGCAAACCTGCCCTCATTTAAAGACTTAGTCACAGTCAGATATGAGTTGATGATTTCTGTGTGGTTCAGTACAGCCCTGTCTCCCAAGAATGGTACTAATTTGAAATGACTGGACAAGGCACTGAATGAAGTTCCCAGGAATTTGGTAGTATTTGCAGAAATAGACTATCTTATCATATCAAAATTGCAAGGAACCTTACAAGCTAAGTCATTTCTCCTCCAACCCAATTGAAACTCCTTGTACGATATTCTGAAGAGATGTTCATCTAAGTTCAGTTTGAATGGTTAAAGAAAAAGAGGGGCACTGTTCTATGAGCACCACTTGCTCATCTACAGGCCTTCCAAAACTTTGAAGACAGGCACCATAATATATCAGTATCCTTCTTCAAGCTCAGCATGTCTGTTCCTTCATCTCCCTCTCTCTCTTTTTTTTTTCATGAGCGACTTCTCAAATTATCTTCCATTTTCCTCATCTTCTTCAGGACAGTTTCAAGTTTCTTTTTTTCTTAGAAAACATATTTATTGATGCTACCATATAGTGAGTCATTGGTAACACACACACACACACACACACACACACACATACACACACACACACATCACTTGACTCTGCCCTTAAAAAAATATTTTTAAGAAGAGGGAGGTAAACATGAATCAAAAAACAGCACAAATGCATAATTTTGAATTGTGTTAAGCATGAAAAAGGAAATCACCCCAAACCAAAACAGAATATCCAGGATGCTACATACATTTTGGATCTGACTGACCTGAGCAAAAAGAGAAACCATTACTGATCTTGATCTGAATACTACATGATACTGCAGCCACAATATTGCTTTAGCTGGCTCCCTTTAAGCTTGTGGCAACTTGTGGGGTTTTTTCTCAAATGAACTTCTGTCACATTAACTTTCCATACCCTGAACTTACATAAGTCATTTTTACACTTGATCTTAGCCAAAAGGCCAAGATACATAAGCCATTTTTAAACATCAACACAGAACCTTTCACTTACGAATGTAAAATTCCATCATCTTGGTTTTTAGTCCATGGTTCTAATATATCAAGGTCATTTTTGAATCATAATTAAGGCATGCGACATAATAAGTAAACTTTTGTATCAGCTGCAAATATCATAAATATCATTCAGTGACTTCAGTAAAGTGTAAGACCAAACATAAAGGCCCAAGGAGTACATCAAAGACTTCTCTAAGTTGATACACTCTAAGTTGATACACTGATACATTTATAAAATCTTTTAATATATAACCATAAGTAGTAGACATTTGTTGTTTGTACTATATAACATTTATTTCTCCTTCCTCTGGAAATATATGTTTCTTGAGGAAACATTCTTCTGCCATTCTCACTTCCTATGATTTTGATATAAATGTTGAGCTCAGTCTATCCTTGGTTCCCAGAGTATCCTATGACCAAATTTGGTCAGTGAGAATATTGACTACCGCTGCCTACAGAATTGGGCACATAATCTAAGTCATTCTAGTGAGATTAAATTCTTGACCTTTTGTGGAATTGTTGGAAAAAATAGACTCTCTTGCTGAAATTGAAATTGGGAGGACTTAAGATTGGAATTGCTAGGAGTCACCATATGGAGAGAGGGCCTAGCTAAGCATTCAAGTGACAGATGAAAGTGGAGCCAAGAGATAAAGAGGAAGAGACCAAACCCTCACCCAGCTGTTCTAGATTCAAAGCCAGGTCTAGACTTTTCTGTTGCATAAGCCATAACATGAACTCTTCAGCTTTAGCCAATTGGCATTACATTTCTCTCATTCGCCAAGTGTTCCAACTGATACCCCATATTACTATCTAGTCCACATTATCCTTTTGCCCACAGAAATATCATGGGAGTCTTTGTCATCTGTTTTATTGAAATCTAGATAAAGAACATCTACAACACTTTATTGGCCAACCAGTGTAGTAACCTTTTGTCAAGGGAAATCAGATTTGTTTGTTTGTAGTAAATTTATGCTGGTTCACACTGATCATCTCTTTTCTGAAACCATCTGGTTAATAATGCACTATAGAAGCTTAACTAGTTTAGATGACAAATTCCATATGCTCTTTGCATCACTAACCATGGAATAATATTTTTTTTCCTCTGATCTTTGCAATATTTTTTTCCCCTAAAGTCTCAGGCACATGATTCTCAAGGTTTTTTAGTATAAGTACCTTTTTAAAATACCAAAACTTATCTCAGACCTCCAAAGTCCTATGGTCACCCTTCATTAGTTACTGTTTGTTAAAAAAAGAAAAACATATGAAGACAAAAATTATTAACCTTTTTAAATAAAATTCTTTTTTATTAATCATAGCATCTGTAAATATTTGACAAAATATCCTACCTATATATAGGAAATATTACTTATTCAATCTGTGTATAAATTTAGGCAAAGGTGACTTCCCAAATCCCTTTCAATCTGCCCCCAAGGATAAGTGGGCCAGATGGTGAAGTCCTGTTAAAGTGTATTTGTTTGATGCTACCTAACATTTTATCCCTGTCCTTGTTCAAATAAATGTAAGACCCCATGGTCCCTTTCTTCTAAAATCCCTTTCACTTCTTCCTGTCAACCTCTATGGAGGTTGCTCTTTTGACTCTGCTCAATAGGAGCCTTGAAATGAAAACTGATGACCTGGTGGGGAAGGACATTTGGGCTCTCAAACCCACAAAGATACTAGGGTATAAGCTGACACCAGAAAAACTTCACTTAGAACCAGAAAGTGGGGTTGGGCATGGGACACTTCCCTTGACTTTCCTTAGCACAGAAAGAAAGAGAAACTACAGTCCCACTACTCTCAGGTGATAATTACCAGACAGACTGCCCATAATAAAACACACACACACACACACACACACACACACACACACACACACACAACATTACAGAGCACCTCCTTAAAAGCTTCGGCTGTGCAATTTTTTAGATAGTGGTCCTCAAGTCTGGACAACTGGTTATACCCCACATTTTCCTGTCTGCTGTAGGCAATTTAAAATGAGATTAAGCAAACTGCAATTGAGGGGAAAACATTTATTTTCACTTTAGTAAACTGATTGTCTTTGGGGCATATCACCTTTATGGTTGACACAAACTTGACAGTGTGACACATTAACTCAAACAAATAAACAGATTTTCAGAGTCAGATCCTCAAATACCAGGCAGTAGTGTTTTTCTTTGAGTACATTGTTGACGCTGTTGTTAGAAGTTGCTGCCCCTAAAAGGCTGTAGGCCATAGTCTGATACTCTGTGACTCTCTGTTGGTAATTAGTACCTGAGATGTCAAACCTTGCTTTTTGATTCCCTTGTGTCAATGAGATACAAGCTTTGTCCCATCTTTCCCTTAATTTTTGAGACTATGAGACACAGTGGAAACAAATCTGATAAATGTTTCCAATATCTCCACATTGCTCATGTTTGAAATCTAGGCAGAGGTGGTTTCTAAACACCAAGGTATAGACTACTTGAATGGAGACTTTTGTAGTGCATAGTTTGAGTCGTCTGTCAGAAGAGGTGCAGCACATGACTTTGAAGGGTTTCAGAGAATGGTCCCCTTCATGTCTGGCTTCATGTAAATAGCTGAAGCACTGTCATGTTCAGGTTAAAATATCTTTGTAAATGGCCAGTTGTTTGAAACCTGGATAGGCAAGTACATAGTTCTCAGTGATAATGAACACTTAAAATAACAGGCCACTTATTTTTATTTTTCTCAAATATCCTTCTAGAGAAGTAGTTGGTTTCATGACTCAGATTAGGGATATACTGATCATTCCACAAATATCCCAGCAGCTGGAGACTTAGACACCTGATGCCTGAATCACTGCAAGTATCGTCCAAGTTGTCTTCTTGTCTCAGATCCACTTTACTTTTTTTCTCCCAGAAAAATCTTCATAAAATACTCCTATAGCACCTTTTTTTCTGTCACTCTGCATTTGCATTGCAGCTTTACAGCCTAGAAGAAAATAAATAGCCTTCAATATGCCAGTTATTACAAATCTGAAATTAAAAATAATGGAGAAATGTTCCCTACTTTTTGTGGTATTCTTGTTCACTCTGTCAGATGTGTGTGCTTTAGGGATAGCACAACACAATGAGAGACAAGGAGATAGAGTAGAAAGATCATACTACAGGACAGGGTGAGAAAAATTGATCTGTACAGAACCAGATAGTAGATATTTTAGGCTCTGCAGGCCAGATAGTCTGTCACAACGACATAAGTCTGCTATTGTAGTATGAGAGCAGCCATACACACTACCTAAGCAAATGTGCACGGTGTTCCAGTAAAATTTTATTTAGGGACACAGTAATTAGAATTTTATATAATGTTCATGTCTCATGAGATATTCTTCTTTTGATTTTTTTGACCATTTAAAAATGTAAAAATCATTCTTAGCTCATGAGCCATACAGATGCAGGCTGTGGGCCAGATTTGGCTTGCAGGCTACAGTTTGCCAACCCTTTGTTTAGGAAAGAGATTGATCTGGATATGAATCCAAGCTCTGCCGTGTATATCAACTTAGATACAGGCTATCTAGCTTTTCTGTATATTAGATTAATTAGTGAAGTGTGTGTGTTGGGGGTGTCTACTTGCAAGCGTCTATAATATTTGATGAGTTATCATGAGTGAAACAACTGGCATGGTCTTAATCTTGTAGGGACTCAAGAATTGTGGCATATCTCTGCCCTGGGAAATCCAATAACGCGTCTCTCATATGTAACCTTAAGAGCAAGAGCATCTAATATGCACTCAGTAATTACTGCTGATGTGGAAAACACAAGATTTCATCTCTCCACTCTCCTAGGTTGTAGGGTGAAATATCTTTGATTCAAATTCCACTGCATGGACGTAGAGAATTTTCTGAAATTCTTGGGCTTTTAAAAAAAGTTTTTATTTAAATTCTAGTTAACATATAGTGCAATACTGGTTTCAAGAACAGAATTTAGTGATTTGTCACTTACCTATAACCCCCAGTGCCCATCACAATAAGTGCCCTCCTTAATGCCTGTCACCCATTTAGCCCATCCTCCCCAAAAAACTCCCCTCCAACAACCTTCAGTTTGTTCTCTACAGTTAAGAGTCTCTTGGAGCACCTGGGTGGCTCAGTTGGTTAAACATCTCAACTCTTGGTTTCAGCTCAGGTCATGATCTCACAGTTGGTGAGTTCAAGCCCTGCATTGGGTTCTGTACCAGCAGAGCAGAACCTACTCGGGATTCACTCTCTCCCTCTGTCTGTCCTTCCACCACTTGTGTTCTCTGAGTCTTTCTCTCAGAAAAAAATAAACTCAAAAAAAGTCTCATGGTTTTGCTTCTCTCTCTTTCTCCTTTTACCTTCTCCATGTGTTCATCTGTTTTCTTTCTTAAATTCCACATATGAGTGAAATCATATGGTATATGTCTTTCTCTGACTGACTTATTTCACTTAGTGTAATACTCTCTGGCCCCATCCGCCTTGTCTCAAATGGCAAGGTTTCATTCTTTTTGATCACCAAGTAATATTCCGTGTGTGTGTGTGTGTGTGTGTGTGTGTGTGTGTGTACTACATCTTCTGTATCCATTTCTCTGTCAGTGGAATTTTAGGCTTTTTCCATAATTTGGCTGTTGTTGATAATGCTGCTATAAACATTGGGGTGCATCAGTATTTTTGTATCCTTTCAGTAAATACCTCGTAGTGCAATTCCTTGTCATAGTATAGTTGTTTTTAACTTTTTGAGGAAACCCCATACTATTTTCCAGAGTTGCTGTACCAGTTTGCATTCCCATGAACAGTGTAAGTGGGTCCCCCCTTACCTGTATCTTCACAACATCTGTTGTTGCCTGAGTTGTTAATGTGAGCCATTCTGACTGGTGTGAGGTAGAATCTCATGGTGGTTTTGATATGTATTTCCCTGATGATGAGTGATGTTGAGCATCTTTTCATGTGTCTGTTAGCCGTCTGTATATCTGAAATTCTTTGACTTTTTAATGCTTCATCTTAATATGGAAACAATAATGATCCCTGCCATATGAGTTGCTGTGAAAATTTTAGGAAGTAATGCATATAAAATGCTTAGACAGTGCCTACTACCCTTTAAGGATTACTCAATAAATAAAAACTTGTTATTAGTACTAATATTGCTAGTATTAGTAAATGGCCTCAGAGAACCCACTGAATAAAGTGTAAATTAGAGAACTTTATTCCAACTGTCTCATTGACTGGCTTATCCTAATATTACAAAATTCTCCTTCCTGCGTGCCTGTTTTTTACCGTATCCTACTTATAACTTGCTCATTCCCATTTATATGTCCTTGCTCATGAGCTTTCTCATACATGAAAATCTTTGGCCCAAATTTTCCTCAATAATATACTGTTAGAATTTCCAGATTCTTCTCAATTTCCACTTCTATTGCGTCTCCCCCAAGAATTGTAGACCTTACTGATTTTTTTTCTTCACTTTTAATACCAGTAACACTTTTGTAGAGTTTAATAGAATTTTGCACCTAATTGTATGTATTTGTTTCATTTTCTTATCTCATAATTATAAATCTTACAGGAACCACATTGTGATCACCTGTAAAGGAAAGAATGGTGAGATCTACTTGTTCTGGGTCCCTCTTCTCCTTAAAATACCTGACGTCACTTTGAACATCTATCTATCTGATGACTGAAGTGGTCACTTAAGTAGAGTAAATCTATACTATTCCAGGATCCTATACTGATCCTGATCCTCTACTAAGGAATTCCATACCATGGAATATTCTTTGTCCACTGGAGGTTGTAATACACAGCCTATTTTCCCTGATGCTTACTTACCTGTAATATCACTGTTTGAGTTCTGCTTTCCTGCTGCTTCTGGTGACAGAGACACATTTTACTCTTGATATCAGTTTATTTGTTCAAATTTTTAAGCAAATCTTTAACATAAGACCTAAGTAGAAATGTATCCTTTTAAAAATGTTGAGTCTTGGGGTTCCCTTTTGAGTATTTCATGTGGATTTGAATTATGCACATACGATGCCTGATTTTTTTTCCACTGGAGTTAATTAGGCACCCAGTTAATTGTGATTCATTGGGTAGCATTTGGCAAGACTAGATGAGGTCATTGAAAAAGAGATTGTGCACTTCTGGACTCACTGTCTTTTGTTGCACTAGAGATTAGGGGGAATTAAATTTTCTTTTCCTCACCCTGCATTTTTTCTCAAATATTGTATGTGCATTTTTTTTTCTTTAAGGAAGAGAAGAGGAAAACAAAGGGTGGGGCCTGGAAGGAAGATAGGAATATGATGACATTGTTACTTTCTGCCAGTGAGGCATCCCTTCATTTCAATTCCTCTAGCCAAGGAGGTTCCAGTCAGATGCCCTTCCAAGCTTGTGATTTCCTCTACCCCAGTAGCCACAGGGTGCACGGCAGGGTAATGCATGATGCTGCTCTGCCCGCAGACTAGACCTTCTGGTTTCACAATTCCAAAGCCCCATGCAAAGAACAGAGGGAAAGCTGCCTTGGTATCGAGTTATAGAGTAGAGAGAATGGGAAGAGACTTAAATGAAAATATTATTTGCCAGCCCCTCTACTGGCCTACTCCTATCTCCTTCAGCATGAGATGATTTCAAGCTGCTTAAATTTAAAATGATAGGAAAAATCAAGACCTGCATGCTCTTAATAAACCCAGTTCCCCAGAGCGCCAGAGAGAATGGCATTAAACCCCAACATTGGTCAGAAAAGACTGGGCCTCTTTCTGTGAGCTCTGAAAAGGAAAAAGAATGGAAAATGCAACCATCTCTTTATTATAACAAAAGCAAGAAGGAAAAATATTTTTCAGTTACAGCTCTTTCTTACCTTGCTTTATCCTTTTGTTTGGGCAGCAATCACAGACCCATATGCTAAGTGGTGGAAGATATTTTTCAAAACCGTTTGTCTCCTTGGGAGGCTCCTAAGCTTGTTTTATTGGCAACTATGAAATCACCACTGGGTTTGTCGTGTGGTTATTCTACAGATGGTTTGCATGGGTGGCTTATTTCTACTGGATGAAGTCTCCCTTTGGACTTGGGTTTGGATTGAAGAAATTCATGCACTACTAGTCTTTACTTCTTTTTGATATAATTCTCATGCTGTTTCACCTATGGACCTTTGTCTTTGGAGTTTTTGATGGGTAAGAAGAAAGTAACCTCGTAGAAACCCAGTCAAGTAGCACTTATGCAAAGGAACAAAGCTTCACCAGCCATCCTGGTCACTTCTAGTTTGGATGGGTGACAGGTGGTCTGGCAGTTTTCTCAGTACATACAGAAACCAGCATCCATTGGAAGCTCAAAATAATCTTACAGAATTTCACCTAAAGGCAGATGGCAACACTTCTTTACACTTGTGGGTTTTTTTCTCTTCCTCTTCTCCAAAACAATCATAGCTACACATGCAATTTGTGCCAGGGACATTTATATATGCCCAAGAGAGTGTGCTCCTTTAAGATACACTCACCTCAGTATTATTACTTTAGAAACAGAATGCAAATATATAAAATCCTTCACTCTAGTTTGCAGAAAAGGTAAGTTACACTGTAACTTTTTAAAGGCTTTGGTTCATTTTCATTTCTTCAAGTGCCAAAAAAAATTAAATTTATTGAAATTTTCCAGGGATCCAGGAGATAACTGACTCTTGTGTCATGGAATTGGCTTTTTAGAGTTAATGAAAAATTGTTTTGAATGGCTACACAATTGCTCACTGATGGGTAGTCTCTGGTAGGGTATTCAACATTTCTGAATCTATTTTTCCATCTGTAAAATGGGAATAATATGGCCCTAAACTCAGGGTTGATTTGAGGATTAAACAGTATAACATGTAAAATGTTAGCAAACAGCTACTGTGTAGAGTACCCTCTCTTTGCTAGACTCTGTTTCTTTGTGTGTTTGATATGTCATAACTCAGCTGATTGTCATAATAGTTTTACCTGCTAATTTTGCTCAAATGGGGAAACTAAGGGAAAACAAGTTTAACTTTACCAAGCAAACAAAGGGAGTAATTCATGGCAGCAGGATTTGCCCCCATGCTTTTAATCAGTACTCCATTTTGGCTATACATGTGGCATGTAGATGACAGAAGAATTTTAATTCTCCTTGCCCCCAATTTGCTGGGCCTTTATTTACCTCATCTGTATAACTGATGTGATTAGACTAGTGACTCTCAACAGAGGTGCCTGTTACAAAAACCCGAGGAAGATCTTAAAACTGGACAAAGAAGGGCCCATCTTATGAAGATCCTGATTCTCTAATATTTATTTATTTGGAGTCTTGGATTATGAGTTATTCCACTGCAGAGGTTATTCTAATGCAAGACACCAGAAAGATAATCAGGGTAGAAAAAGACATAGTAGCCAACAGAACAACCTTCTGGTTTTTAAATTTTTGCATTAATCCGGATGCAGAAGAAAATCTCTGTTTTTAAAACAAAGGGTAATGAGAGTCAACCTTTGGCTATAATTTTTGCCTCTCCAAAGTTTCACCACCTGGTTCTCCTTTGTAAGTGACCTTGGGACTTTAAGATATTCACATGGAGCTGCCGTGCTTTTTGTAGTTTAAACAATTCTCATTTCAGCAATGTGTTTGGCACCAGCCTCTCCCTTCTTACATGGCAGTAGTACAATACAGGCTTTTAAGCTGCTCTTAACAGAATTACCCCCATGCTGCTTTCTTTTCCTGATATGTCTTTGCCCTTAGTTCATTTTTAGCACTTATAAAGGATTGTATGCTTTTTATTAGCATTCATCTGCACCAAGTGTACGTTGTGATCAAATTCCTCAATATTATTAAATGACAGATGAAAGTTTTTATGGCATGGGAATGAAAAAATGAAGTTTACTGTGCTTCTAAACATTAATCTGAATAGATCTCTTTCTTTTTATATCAACTGCCTTATCATTTTGACAGATACATGTGCCCATTCTAACTTAAAGTAACAAGGTAATATCTGCTGACCTAGAACAACCAACAGACGAGTGTGTGTGGGTATGCATGTGTGTGGGTGTGTGTTGTGTGTGAAAGCTCATTATTCTTTAAGGGCATCTATAGATTAGAATACATACTAAAAAAATCATTCTGTATTATTACAGTAGATACTCAGAGCATCTGAAGATGTGATATCAGGTATCATCAGAAAATCAGAACCTACAAATTGTTGTCTTTTTAAACTTATTCCTTGCACGGAAAAAAAAGTTAAGGACAAGTCTTGAGCAACATACAACAATAAATTTTTCAAAATAGTTAAGTGCTTACTGTGTCACAGTCACTCTTTTAAATGCTTTATATTATTGCATTTAATCAACCATAGGAAATAGGGGAGAGTATTTCTATTCCCATTTCTCATATGAAAAAACTGAGTCTCTGAGACATTAAGAAACTCATCCTAGGTCATCCATCTAGAAATGGTAGAGTCAAGATTTAATATGATTCCATAGGTTGACTTCTTTATCACTGTGTGACATGGCTTCCTGATTGGGTGAACCAACAGGTCAGAGGTCCAAGTATCCAACTGTTAGAAGTAAAATGCTGTTGCTTACATGACTAAGAGGAAAGCATGGAGGGACCCTCCATACTAGCTACTACACTAGCTGCTAAAAATCGAGTTGTTCAGCCAGAAAGTTAAGAATCATGGGTGAATCAAGGAAATACCACAAAATGGGGAAGGCCAAAGAGGAATAGAAAAGAGAAACTACAGGTAACACAAGCATCCATGGAGAAGCCAAGGAAATTTCCAGTCTGAAGAGTAAAGAAGAATGCTAACTGGCAGGAAAGAGAAGAGAAGATGGACAACTCTTTAATAAGCTGCTTACATCTCCATATCCCACTAGGGCACTGAGGTGCTGCATTAGAGACACATCCATCATTGGACAGCTCTACAATGGGAGTGAGCACCAGGGCACTTAGTAAAAGGATCAGACAGGTCCTGCTTTCTGCCTTAGCTTCTGAGAGTATGAATCATCATTTTCACCTAATCTAACTTTGTGCTAATCAGGACAGATGATGGGAAGGGTTAACTGAGAATGACATGAAGTCATTCAGTTTACTGCAGTGGAAAGCTAATCTATGTTATAGTAGAACATATAAGTTATAATTTATGACATACAACATAAAATATGTAGTTTAAAATACATCCCCAAGTATGTAGTCCAAACTTGAAGGAAAATCATAGAGTATCCCTCTAAGGAAATTAATTTTAATTGTATCTTTGAGCAAGCCCAGGCAGAGTGCCTGGTATGTAATTGACTCTCAGTAAGAGAGACAAAGATGGAGAAAATAAGAGGAAGAGAAGGTAGAAAGAGAGACGGCAAGGAAGGAAGAGGCTAGGAGAGGAAAGAAGGATATGTGTATAAAAACTAGGTAGGTGAGCACTGTATTCCTATAATGTTGGTGTTTTTAAGTGAGACATGATAGAAATCTAAATTCAACCAGGAGAAATAAGCCAACAACTCATACAGCAAAAAACCCACTTAATGGGTGTTTCAGAGCAAAGACCTGAATAAAATTAAACACTTGCATGTTTTATTTATTTTTATTTATTTATTTTTGAACAGTTTTAAAAGATTGATTAAACCTATCTAGTTTATTTTGAACTAGTCAAATTGAACCTCAGTTTATCTTCCATAAACCCTAGATTTTCATGAAAATGTTAAGCAATTGGGAGTTATTATTATTCCTGAGCTTTTTAATATGCCAAATATTTAACAAAGAATATACTTTTCTGTCCAATTCATTGATCTTTTGGTACCTTTGATGAATGATCCTTTCAGAATGGTCATACAACTAATCTGCTGTCATACAAAGTAGAGTTTACCATGAGGGAGAAGAGATGATGTCCTGCACTTTTTTTTTTTAAACTGAGAGAGAGAGAGAGAGAGAGAGAGAGAGAGCGCACGTGCACATGCAGGGGAGAGGGGCAGAGGGAGAAAGAAAGAATCTTAAGCAGGCTCCATGCTAAGTGTGGAGCTGGACATGGGGCTCATTCCCACAATCCTGGAATCATGACTTGAGCCAAGATCAAGAGTCAGATGCTCAACCACCTGAGCCACCAAAGTGCCCCATTTTTTAAGCCTTCTTTATGGGTATTGATATTGCTATACACTTGATCTAATCTTGGTCAGAATATTAAAGTACTGTATTGAGAGAATGTTGAAGCCCATTGTAATTTATAGGTCAAATGATTATGTATAAAATACATAATCTCTTTGGATATTCAAGAGTCTTTTTTTTCTTTTCTTTTCTTTTTTTTTTTTTTTAATTTTGAACATGCAGTCTAGCTCTGTGTTACCAACTTTTGGTTATAAACAATATGCAGGTTTTGAAGTATCCTTTCTTTAAAACTCTCTTCAGTGGTGCTGGATTTTTGACACTCCATCCCCATCAGCGAGTTCTGTATGAGTGAGTCAGAAAGACCTGTAAGTATAGACCTATAAGAAGAGGATTTTATTCCTTGTGTTGCTAATGCAGAGATCCTACAGTACACTCTGCCTCTTGTTGTTGACAAGACAAAAGGAAAGGGGAGCACCATGAAACAAGATCATTTTCTAGAGGAGGAGGAAATTGCTTGGGAGACTGATATTTTGAGTTTTGATTTCCTAATATAGTTTGTATAGACTTGGCTGTGTTATGTCTTTCCAGAGATCTGATATATGATAATCTTTTTTTTTTCCTATTTTTTAAAGAAAGATGCAAATGTCCTAAGTAAAGTCAGCTACCACTGAAGGATTTTTTGAAGAAAATAGATTCTTAGTATATGGGTTTCATTCATTTAACTCTGCAACCCACTGGGTCTCACACCTGTGAAACAGTACCGTGACTGATGATTATAATGAATGTTTTCTGCTGTCAAGGAAATGTAAACCCTTATCTAGTGTTCTCTACTAAAGATTGCAGAAAGGCATGTAATAATTTTAGAAAAAGTTCTACTCCCCCAAAAATAACAATTTTAAATTTTAGTTTCCTGAAGTATTATATTAACTACTTGGGGGAAATTCACTTATCTACAAGGAAATTTCAATGTCCAACAAGCCAGTCTATTGCTTCTCAACCCAACAATCAATTTTGGACATACTGTATAGAATTAAGTCTGAAGTAAGTTTCAGAGTTTCAGTCCCGGTTTTCCCATTCCCTAGTTGTTGTGACCATCAGCAAGTTACTCAAACTCTTGAAATCTCAGTTTTCTCATGTAGAAAATGGGGTTAATAATGCTCATATCAAAGTACATTCAATATTCACCACAATTCCTGGCACACTGGACATCCTTAATAAATAGCAGATATTTTTACTTTAAATATTCTACTTTACATTGTTTGGAATCAATGCATAGGTTTCTAAACATTAATTAATGGCAATACATTTTCCAACAACTTGGAAGTCATACCCTCTAAATATAATTAGGATGAAATTCTCAGCACAAAGATATAGGTTCATCAATAGTCATTAGTCCTACTGTGTCCTTTCTTGAGCTCCAGCAGTTCAAACAGGTTCCCCAAGCCCCAACAGCCAGAAGATCAGATTCTGTAGTCAAATGGTCTCCAGGTCACGTTATTGTTCCCTGCCTAAGCTATGTCAGAGCCATGCACACAGGGTCTGTCTATATAGCAAGAGATGATAGCAGGAGAAACTTAATGTGTTTATAACCAGTGAATAAGCAATAGATAGTCTCTATTTAATGAACAAATACTAGGAGTCAGGCAGCAGGATGAATGTTATGGGTGCACGATTTGATTAATATGATGGTATTTATGATAATGGGTTCTAAATTAGATAGCTTTAGGTTGAGGTCTTAGCTCTGCTCACATTTGCCGGATAACCTTGCAATACTTTCTTTTCCTCAAAAAATGTGGATGACTTATAATAATACATACATATTATATATGACATATAATAATATGTACATATTATATGTGACATATAATATATGTACTGTGTGGGGGTTAAGTGGAATAATGAATGTTAAGGGTCTTTAGTACATTATAGGCTTCTTGAACCTCTGACAACCTTTTGTTTGTCTTCCAACCCCACAGTTTGCTCCTTCTCAGTTTCCTGCTCTGCTTGACTGGGAGTGGTGTGCCTGAAGGTTCTGACCTTGGTCCTTCCCTCTGTCTACACACTCGCACTTGGTGACCTCATCTGATCTCATATCTTAAAATACTACCTCATTCCCATTGAAAGTTCTAACTTCCAACCTAATGGTCTGCTGCAGTAATTTAGAGAGGTTAAGTAAATTCACCCAAATCATATAAGAAGGATCAAATTGGCATAAAACCAACATCTGTCTGACACTGAAATCCATGTTATGAAATTTACAGAAAGGAGAGAATAGAAAACAGGTGATTTAGTACCAATCACCCAGGTACCAACTTCCAAACTTAACAAAAAGAGTAAATGCTTGAGTGTTTACTTGACTTGCTATATATGAAGAAATCATGCATTTTTCCCATGTGATAGTTGAGCTTATCCTTTAATTAAAAATTTAAAAACAGTTTTGAAGGTTAAGAGTTCTATCTGAAACTTCACATCATTTACAAGGAAAATTAATGAAAATTATTAATTGTTATAGCTCATTTATAAGAAGCTAGATGAGAACATTATGAAAAATTAGTGAAATTATTATCAGATGGAATAATTAAAGATCAATTGTGAAATAATCACATAATTCTAGCTATACGCTGTATTGCTCTTCATTAATCAAAGATAATCTGGAATTGCAATACTTAATTAAATGCAAAAAACTGTTTGTGTGTTCTGGCTCTGAAAGGAGATAATTGGAGAGTACAGAAGCTGTACAGTTATCAGCTTTTGCTGATTTTTTGAGAGTCTAGAAATGTAAATTCTGCAGTGTGGGGGTTGGTCATTTTGTGGACTGGAAATCAGACCTTAGATACTCCTTTTTTCAATGAGATAATAATATTCCTCTTTTAACCCTGAAAAAGGGGGAATTTTAGTCTATCAACAAGAAAAAAAAAGTAATGCATCTAATTCTGGCAGATGTATAAGATCTCAAAGGCCCATGAACAAATTCCATCTCATTGTGCTTTTTTTGCTGCCAAAGTAGCGACCTATTGGCTAAAATCCTTAGTGCTCCTCGAAAAAGGAAGCAATTCATTCTTTCTCCCATTTGTAAAATAAGGTTATATTTCATCCTCATATCAATCTCTGTTTCTCTGCAGGAACTACAGTGAAGTTACACATCAATTTCAAATGAATGTTTTTTTAAAATTTTATTAAGGTAAAATTTACACACAATAAAATGCATCAATTTAAGATGTATATCAGTAACTTTTGACAAATATATACACCCATGGTATCACCATGGCAATCAAGATATAGAACATCTCAGTCACTTCAGAAAGTTCTCATGCCCCATCCCAGTCAATCTCTATTCCCACCCTTGGTACCAGGTAACCACCAATCTGCTCACCTGATAGTATAGTTAAATTTGTCTTTTCTAGAATGAATTTTATCTAAATGGAAGCAAACAACATGTATTTTTTTGAAGTCTGGCTTCTTTTGCTTGGTGTGATATTTTTGTGATTCATTCCCCCTAACTCACTATTCTTTTTTATTCCTAAGTAGTATTCCATTGAATGAATATGCTACAATTTGCTTGTGATTAACCTACTGATAGATGTTTGGTTTATTTTCAGCTTTGAGCTATTATGAATAAAACTACTATGAACCATTGTGTATAGGCTTTTGTTTGGTCATATTGTAATTCGTTTTTCATATTGCTTTACATCATTTGCTTGCACTTGCTCACTATTATCAGCCAACTGAAATTCAATTTTAAAAAATATCTCCATGATGGAGGAAGATAGGTTTCCACACTGTATGTGGAAATATATTAAAATATAGAGTGGTCTTTTTTTGGAAAATAAAATACTTTTACATATATTATTTCATTCCATCTTTCATGGAATGTTTTTGTAATAGGCAAGGAAAATACTGTTATTACCCTTAGCTTGCAAATCTGTAAACTAGGTCTTAGAGGAGTTAAGTGATTTGTTCAACACCTCACAGCTGGTAACTGCTACCTAGAATCATGACCACAACCTATTTTTCAGCTTCTTAGTTTGGTCTACTTTCCACTCTGCCATGTAGAAAATGTTTCACTTCATCTGAAACATATTTATTACATTCCTTCTGCTTGCCTAACACAGTGTTAGGGTGTGGGGAAGCATGTATCAACAACAACAACAACAAACCAAAAATCCTTGTGTTCCCTGATGGAATTTATTATTTAATTGAGAAGACAATACATGTACATGAAAAGAAAATGAGTGCAATTGTAAGGCAATTAGTTAAGGTTGTTAGAAACATATATTCTGTGCTACATTGAAAACAGGTGTTGAATTAATAGATAGCTAAATAAAGGAGTATGGAGTTATCTGGAAGAAGTTCATTAAGGAAGTGATTTTGTGCTAGTCATTGAAAAACAATAAGAATGGATTGAGAGAGAATAAGAGGAAAAGCCAAATATGTATGTCTATGTGATGAGAAGGAATTTGGAATCAGTAGGACTGAGAGGATTTACTTTCACTTTGAAAATACAGGGTGGGGCCAGTTCAATGTCAAGTTGAATTATATGGAATTTACTCAGTGGACAGCAGAGAAACATTGTAGATTCTTAAGCAACAGAGGATAGTGACTGGCATGGTACAAGTGATGTTTTTAGAAAGGATAAATTGGTCACAGCTTACAGAATCGGGTAGATCTAGGAATGATTGTCAAAGAGGCTAGTTCAAAGACTATTATAACTTAGGTATGAGGCAATGAAGATCCAGAGGAAAGAAAGGAAAATGCAAGTCTAAATGTTTTTATGAAAACAGACAAGCTATCACAGCTCTTCCTTGAATGTTATCCTAGTTCAGAGGCATTCAAACAAAATTCCTATAGAAACTAAATGTCCTTGTGCTAACAGAACCAGGTTTTGCAGCCATAGAAATGATTATAAAGCTATTATAGGACTTAATTTTGGCCTGGAACTTGATTCTTTTTGCTACAATTCACTGCCTGTCACCTTACCAAAGGATGCACTGACTTACTTATTTCAGCTTCTCTCTTTGGAGTATAGTTTTAAAATAGCACCCATCAGTCTTAATCTCAACTCTTTTCCAAAATGTTTCCCAAATTAATAATTTCAGTATTGGAAGTAGTGACCCTATAGGGGAATATGACAAAAATAGTTCACCCATAATTAGAAATGAAATTTTCCTTCATTGAGCAATAGGAAATTGGCCAAACCCAGAAGCTTTGCATACTATGCTGTGTTCGGGGTTCCTTAAGGTAAGTATTCTGTAAGTTCATTCTCCTGTTGCTCAGTGGCCTGGTGGATGCTTTTATTTTGTTCCCCATTATCAGGCTGCTAGCTTTAGCCTCATTCACCATGCCGTGGGCACACATGTAGGTTGGATTCTGGTAATTAAATGAACTATCCTCATAAGCAGACCTCAGTTGAATGTTTGTGTGGGTCATGACAAATTGAAGAACCCACCACCCGTGCCCACATATGCACTCTCTAGGATACAGATTACAGGTGCAGCTTTTGATTGATTTGGAAGCTAAAGAATCCCTTAACCAGAAATGTATGATAATGAAGTTAAATGACTCTTGTCTTTCTGAAATGAGGTTTTTTGGTTCTTAGTTCAGTGGTCATTTCTACCCATTCTGTTGGAGAAGACCCCATAAACTTGGGGAGAAGATAAACTTCAAATCCTACTCTATGTGCACATGCTCTATACACGATAGTCATTTGACATTGGACATGCCACTTATCATTCTCTGCCTCAGTTTCCTCCTATGTAAAGTTAGAATAATACTAGTACTTGCCCCCAAAAGTCAATAAATATTAAGTGATCCATTTTGTGCTTTTGTGCCTGGCACATAGTAAGCACTCACATATCAATGATTGTTTTTGACCTGGTGCTCCTGCTACTGTTGTTTTGTGTTTTGTTGTTGTTTCTGTTGCTGTTGTTGCTTCAATCCAAATTTTTAGCAATTTCTCTTAAGGTATTTTCGTTGTAATAGCGAAAACAGAAATGTAGACAGCCCAAGGTCAAATTTACAAAGTTCTATATATAGGTACAAGCACTGTATTATGGAAAGAGCAGAAGAAAGAATGATTCTTCAGGAACAGAGACCATTTGGTGGGCCACATACATTCAAGCCAAGATTTGAAGGTAAAATTTTTAGTGTAATGCCAGACAAAGGAGTGGCTGCTTAAGATTTTTGAAGGGAGAATCCGATGTGTGTTTTAGGAAGTTAGCTCTGGCAATAATGTGAAAAAAGTAGAAAAGTAGAGATATATAAGAAATATAGGAGAAAAATTAGAGGCATGGAGAGGTTAGCAAAATAGAAATTGTTACTTTTTGTCGATTGTTTTTGTGAGATTATAGACTAGAGTTATGAGGGAGGCAGGGAAATTGGAAAGAGGTGGGAGTGACATGGGGAAGGGCTAAGGGACACTCTTGATCTAGGTACCACATCAATTCAAGTTCTGTGATTGAATAGTCCTTCAACATCAATCTTGGAACTCACCCGCTTTTTTCCCCTCTTACCTCATTTGAACCCTTAGCAGCATTACTCAAGGTGGATCCCCTCTCTGTTTCTTGAACTTCTTTCTCCTTTTGACTCTCATGACACACTCTGGTTTTCCTCCAACCCAATGGATTCCCCTTCTCACTTTTCCAGATGTCTGCTATTCTGCTTGACCAAAAAAGGCTCCAACCTTGGCCCTTTCTATCTATACATTCATCTAATTTCATACTTTAAAACACCATCTATTTCCTAGTGAATGCCACATTTATATCTCCCCCCACCTTTTTTTTTTAACTTATTCCAAACTTCAGACTCATGCCCATACCTTCCAAGCTGATATATCCCAATGGATGTTGTAATAGGCATGTTAACATGAACATCTTCCCCTTTGAACGTGCTTTCCTATGAGTTTCTACATCTCATAAATGGTACCATATCCACTTAATTACTGGCGCCCAAAATATAGAATTTTTCCTTAATTTTGTTTCTTTTGTCAAACCTCTGTATTCAGTTCATCAGTAGGAGCTGTCAACATTACCTCCAAAATCTCTCAAATTTTGCCTCTACTCTCCATCTCTACTTTTCACCCTAGATCCAACACTGTAACTTGTGCTGGGGTAAAAACTTAAGAACTGACCTAGCTTTGTCTCTTTTTGACCTCTATAATCCATGACCTACTCAGGAACTAGAGTTATCTGTTAAAAATACAATTTCAATTGTGCTATTTTCTTTCATAAAAGTCTTTGCTTAATATCTAAACTCTTACTCAACTTAAAAAGTCTTATTTCTCTGAATTGATCACATTTTCCTCTCTCCTACTCTGCTCCAGATACACCAACTTTTTCTTTTCCTTGAACATATAAAGCTTGGTTCTGCTTACTATGCTTTGTGACTTTTTTTTTTTTTTCAACAGTCACTGCTTTGATTTGATGTCCTCTCTTCAGAGAACACCTCTTTCCTAACCTCCTGAAATCCTCTCCAACTCCCCCTGAATCACATCACCCTAGAGTAATTTCATTATTATTTATTTATTCATTCTCCCTCTCAGCTCCCTCCAACAAGAAAGTAAGCTTTACTAGAGCAGGAATCTTGTCATTTGTATTTAAAATGCTTTTCCCAAACTTCCAAACTCCTTTTATGAGGCCAGCATTACCTTGATTCCAAACCAGACAAAGACCCCACTAAAAAGGAGAACTAAAGACCAATTTCCCTGATGAATATGAATGCAAAAATTCTCAACAAGATACTAGCCAACCAGTTCCAACAATACACTAAAAGAATTATTCGCCACAATCAAGTGGAATTTATACCTGGGATACAGGGCTGGTTCAATATCGACAAATCAATCAGTGTGATACATCACATTAATAAAAAAAAAAGTAAGAACCACATGATCCTCCAATAGATGCAGAGAAAGGAATGGACACAATACATCATCCTTTCTTATAAAACCCTCCAGAAAGTAGGGATAGAAGGATCATGCCTCATGATCATAAAAGCCATATATGAAAGACCCACCCCTAATATTATCCTCAATGGGGGAAACTGAGAACTTTCCCCACTAAGGTCAGGAACATGACAAGGATATCCACTCTTACAGCTATTATTCAACACAGTATCAGAAGTCCTAGCCTCAGCAATCATACAACAAAATGAAGTAAAAGCCACCCAAATTGGCAAGGAGGAAGTCAAACTTTCACGCTTTGAAAACGACATGATACTTTAAATGGAAAACCCAAAAGATTCCACCAAAAAACTTCTAGAACTGATCCATGAATTCAACAGAGTTGCAGGATATAAAATCAATGCACAGAAATCGGTTGCATTTCTATACATCAATAATGAAGCAGCAGAAAGAGAAATCAAGTAATTGATCCCATTTACAATTGCATCAAAAACCATAAAATACTTAGGAATAAACCTAACCAAAGGGGTTAAAAATCTATACACTAAAAACTAAAGAAAGCTTATAAAAGAAGTTAAAGAAGACACAACAAAATGGAAGAAGATTCGATGCTCCTGGATAGGAAGAACAAATATTGTTAAAATGTCAATACTACCCAAAGCAATCTACACATTCAATGCAATCCATATCAAAGTAATACCAGCATTCTTCACAGAACTAAAAAACACAATCCTAAAATTTGTATGGAACTAGAAAAGACCATGAATAGCCAAAGCAATCCTGAAAAAGAAAACCAAGGCTGGAGACATCACAAGTCCCGACTTCAAGATGTATTACAAAGCTATAACCATCAAGACAGTATGGTACTGGCATAAAAGCAAACACATAGATCAGTAGAACAGAATAGAGAACCCAGAAATGGATCCACAAATGTATGGCCAACTAATCTTTGACAAAGCAGGAAAGAATATCCAATGGAATAAAGACAGTCTCTTCAAAAAAATGGTGCTGGGAAAACAGGACAGCGACATGCGGAAGAATGAACCTGGACCACTTTCTTACAGCATACTCAAAAATAAACTCCAAATGGATGAAAGACCTAAATATAAGACAAGAAGCCATCAAAATCCTAGAGAAGAAAGCATGCAAAAACCTCTTTGACCTCGGCCACAACAACTTCTTACTCAACATGTCTCCAGAGGGAAGGGAAACAAATCAAAAATGAACTATTGGGATTTGTTTAAGATAAAAAACTTCTGCACAGTGAAGGAAACAACAAAACTAGAAGGCAATCTATGGGACGGGAGAAAGTATTTTCAAATTACATACCAGATAAAGAGTTAGTATCCAGAATCTATAAAGAACTTAACAAACTCAACAACAAAAAAACAAATAATCCAGTGAAGAAATGGGCAAAAGACATGAATAGACACTTTTCCAAAGAAGACATCCAGATGGTTAACAGACACATGAAAAAATGCTCAACATCACTCATCATCAGGGAAATACAAATCAAAACCACAATGAGATACCACCTCACACCTGTCAGAATGGCTACAATTAACAACTCAGGCAACAACAGATGTTGGTGAGGATGTAGAGAAAGAGGACCCCTTTTGCATTGCTGGTGGGAATGCAAACTAGTGCAGCCACTCTGGAAAACAATGTGGAGGTTCCTCAAAAAATTTAAAATAGAACTATCCTATGACCCAACAATTGCACTACTAGGTGTTTATGCAAAAGATACAGGTATTCTGTTTTGAAGGGGCACATGCACCCCAATGTTTATAGCAGCACTATTGAATGGATAAAGAATATGTGGTGTGTATATATATATATATATATATATAGAGAGAGAGAGAGAGTATGTATACATATATATATATATATATATATATATATATATATATATATGGTGTGTGTGTGTATGTGTATATATATATATTATATATATACTATGTGGTGTATATATATAATATATATATATATACACACACACACACACACACACCACATAGTATATATATAATATTATATATATACTATGTGGTGTGTGTGTATATATATATATATATATATATATTATATATATACTATGTGGTATATATATTATATATATATATATATATATATATGAATATTACTCAGCAATCAAAAAAAAAGGAATCTTGTCATTTGCCACAACGCAGATGGAACCAGAGTGTGTTATACTAAGCAAAATTAATCAGTCAGAGAAAGACAAATATCATATGACTTCACTCATATGTGGAATTTAAGATACAAAACAGATGAACATAGGGAAGGGAAGCAAAAATAAGGGAGGGGGGTGGAAATGAAAGGCTCTTGAATACAGGGAACAAACTGAGAGTTCCTGGAGGGGTTTTGGGTGAGGAATGGGCTAAATGAGCAAGGGGCATTACGGAGGACGCTTGTTGGGATGAGCACTGGGTGTTATATGTAGGGGATGAATCACTAAATTCTACTTCTGAAATCATTATTGCACTATGTGCTAACTAGCTTGGATGTAAATTTAAAAAAATACATACATACATACATACATACATATAAATAAAAATGTTTTTCCCAACATCTAAAATAGGGCCTAACACATAGTAGCTGCACAATAAATAGTGTTTGAATGAGTCTCTAATACCACCATTCTATATCCAACTCACTATCTTTTCTTGTTTGGAATACAACAAACTAGCTTATAATTTATATTATTTTAACAGCCACCCTTTCTTTTTTTTTTTTTTTTTTTTTTAATTTTTTTTTTAACATTTATTTATTTTTGAGACAGAGAGAGACAGAGCATGAACAGGGGAGGGTCAGAGAGAGGGAGACACAGAATCTGAAGCAGCCTCCAGGCTCTGAGCTGTCAGCACAGAGTCCGACGCGGGGCTCGAACTCACGGACTGCGAGATCATGACCTGAGCCGAAGTCGGCCGCCCAACCGACTGAGCCACCCAGGCGCCCCGACAGCCACCCTTTCTAATTCATTCTCTACCTAGGATCTTTTAAAACTACAATCTGATCATCCAACCCTCTCTCTGTCATAAGCACATCCTATTTAGGGTGTGACCCACAACTCCTTCTCCAGTTCATCCCCTGTTAATCTAGCTCAATGTGCTTCTTTGTCAAATAGTAGAAGATTGGAGATGGTTCCAGTACATTTTTTAGTCATCAGTATTCAGGATTGCTGTTAGTTTTCTACTCTTGTAACCTCACCTTATTGCCTGTGCACCTTGCACCAGGATGTTTTTTCAGGCTTCTTTTTAATTTGTAAAGAGAAAGAACAGGAGGCCCAAAGGTGATTACCAGTCAGAGCAGTTCATCATTAAAAAGGTCTGAGATTTGTGGCAAATGGATAACTGTAAGATACAGGTCAAATGGATTTTGCACTATTCAGGCTCAGGCTGAATTACAAAAATTAAATAGCACTCTAATTAACCAGAGTAGTTAGCACATAATTCAGATCTCTAGAAACCCAGCTGATTGTGGATTTAAAAAAATGTATTGTATGACATAAAAATCATCCTTCCCCCCACCCCCATATACTATATAGGCTTTAAGGGTGAAAAGACAGTACAGATTTCTGCAAAAACAGAACTATTCTTACTCTCCAGGAGAAGAAAGGTGGATTCTGTGTTTCAAAGAGAATAAAATATTAACCTAGTGAGAGACAAAAGAAGTTTTGAATATTGTTGTTAAGTGCTGCATATATCCTGATGTGGGCATTTTAGGACTGCACCAGATGAATGAAAAAAAAGGGGGGGAAATAGGATTAAAACAACATTATATGCAAGTTTTGTAACTAAATATGCCTCACCTATTGCTTTCTGAAGGTGTAAAATAGCCATTGCTCACCAGGTATAAGTTACCATGCTGGCATGCTACCTAGGTGAAGTTAAAAATTGCTAACTGAAAAGAATGATTACATCAACAAAAATTACTTAAACTCTTGATAAATAGCTGTAAAAACATGTTGGGAACCTTCTAACAGAGACTTAAGATCGAGAGGGCACTATGGAAATACTAGAGAAATTTTGGGAGTATATCCTCTGCACATGAAATGAAAAATAAAATGAAGTCTCATTTTACTATGGCACTAAAGAAGCATAGGCAAATCACTGTGCAATATGGGCAAATATCAAAGCAGAGACATGAAGTAGACAAGTTGTTGCTTTAAAAATTAAAGCAATATTACCATAGGGAAAATATAACAAAAATCCCTTGTTTTCAAATATCTAAATTTCAAAATTCAATTAAAATGTTTCCATTTAAGGGTTAATTTCACACGTTTTACAATGTCACTTTTTAATTTTTTTCCTAAAACAATGAGGCTAATAATAATAACTAACATTTATTGAGTTTTCACTATGAGTCAGACACTATGTTAAACACATGCATTATCCCATTTGACCTCACTACTCCAGGAAAGTAAGAACTGCTATCTGTCTTGTACAGATGAGGAAACTATAATTCACAAATATGTAGTAAAGTGGCCCAAGATCTTACATATAGTAGGATCATATATACTTGTGAATCCAGGAGTTTCTGCCTCCAGTACCCATATTTTTAACTACTACCCTATACTATCTCCCTAATTTAAATTTCACCTTTTCCACGGAAATGAAGTGAAGAGCCAACTAAAATCTGCTCAAGTGAATTACATTTACAAAGATTATGGCCACTCATAATGTATTGCTCATAATAATATATGATATTAAACTTTGGAGAAGTGGCTTAGATGTCTTTCTTTTTGTCCACTTCAGATACTGTTTGCCCCAGGTCATAATGCTAATGTAGCAAAAATAATCGTATATTTTCCTGTGTTCTGTGCATTGTTTTTCCTACAATGATCTAGTCACTGGCGCAAACTAGGCTTTTGTCCTTATAAAAAAACAAGAGAGTAATTCAAGGATCCTGCAGGATGACATTCTTCACGCTGTATTTTTCTTAATAGCCAGTATGAGTAAAGGTATTTTATGTTCAATTAGGAAAAGATATTTGAAGTTTAAAACTTTGAAGGGGATTACAGTGGAAGTTTTTAGCCTCCATAGCTTTATGCCCATTGGGTTTCTTGTCACACCAAAACATTTTTTTCAGAATAAAATTCATCTTAAAAGTAAGCATTTTTGGGATGCCTGGGTGGCTCATTTGGTCAAGCACCCAACCTCAGCTCATGTCATGATCTCATGGTTCATGAGTTTGAGCCCCGTGACTAGCTCCATGCTGACAGCTTGGAGCCTGGAGCCTGCTTCAAATTCTGTGCCTCCCTCTCTCTCTGCCTCTCCCCTGCTCTCTCTCTCTCTCTCTC
Organism: Panthera onca; assembly: GCF_046562875.1. Taxonomy (NCBI): domain Eukaryota; kingdom Metazoa; phylum Chordata; class Mammalia; order Carnivora; family Felidae; genus Panthera; species Panthera onca. The sequence continues at coordinate 57,348,987 of NC_138339.1, forward strand.
TGTCTCAAAAATCAATACACATTTAAAAAATTAAAAAAATGAGAAAAGTAAGCATTTTCTTTGGGGGGTGGGGACAAAAAGTTTCTATAGTTTTTAAGTAACTTTTAAGAATGGATCTGAATTGTAGGCTTATAATTAGGTCTACAGTACTAAAAGTTGGTTAAGTTGTAATAGAGCTGGTGCCCTGGATTTTTGTTAGAGGTAACAATGTTTACAGTTTCCTAAACTGCTTATCATTGGATAATTTATGCACATATGTAATAAACAAATATTTACTGAATACTTACTGTATACAAGGCACTCATTTAATGATAAATAATATAATTTTCTTCTCTTTATGGAGCTAACAGTCTTGTTGTAGAGGGTGGGATGAAACACACACAATATAAAAATTTTCAAATAATAAGAACTGCCATGAAGACAATAAAGCAGGATGACATGATAAAATGATACTGATGGGTGAATGTGGCTATTTTAAAAGGGTTGTCAGAGAAGACCTCATTGAAGATGTGACATTCATTCTGAGAACTTTATAAGAGTGAGCCATGAAAATGTTCTGGGGCAAAAGCATTCCACTCAGAGAAAAAGGGGGTGGAAGCCATAAAATGAAAACACATGTGGTATGTTTAAGGAACAGAAAGTAAGCCAGTATGCCTATAGAATGGAAAATGTCAGATGAATGTTGAGATGAAGTAGGTCTCGGTCAGAATTGAGATTTTCTTTTATTGCAATAAGAAATCATTGGAGGGTGATTTACAGTTTGGAGGATTAATTTGGGGCTATATGATTTATCAAAGAAGTTTGGATTTTATAGCTAGGAGTTCCATTTCTGTCTGCCTCCAACAAAAATAATATATGGAAAAAGATTAAGGGGTCTCTAGCCATAGTGCTATATTGAAACCAGAGCTTAAGCCCTCATATTCAGAGACCACTCATTGAGCTACAGTTTATACATTTTACTTAATCACAGTGGCAGGCACTATTTTAGGTATCAGGGATATAGCTCTGAATCAGAAAAGTTTCTTGCCTTGGGGCGCCTGGGTGGCTCAGTCAGTTAAGCATCCAACTCTTGATTTTGGCTTAGGTCATGATGTTAAGATTTGTGAGATGGAACCCCGCATAGGGCTCTGTGGTGACAGCAGGGAGTCTGCTTGGGATTCTCTCTCTCCCTGTCTCCCTGACCTGCTTGAGCTCTCTCTCTCTCTCTCAAAATAAATATTTTTTTTAAAAGAGAACATCTTATTGCCTTATATTTTGGATGAGAGAGCAGAAGGAACCCTGAGTACTTGTAACACTGAGTACATATTGATGGTTCTTTTTAATAATCTATATTCCTTGTTAGTCATAAAGCTTCAGGACTTGACTGCATTATTCATCAATTATGATTGATCTTGAACATATTAAAAATGCTTGACACATAGTAGGTACTCAATATCCTTAACTAAACTGAATTAAAGATTATCATGTTGGCTTTAATCTCACTGATACACAGTTTTCCATTGTGTGCCATTGTGTGAATGTTATCTTTTTTTTTTTTTTTTTCAAAACCATATCCTATTTTTGAACATAACCATATTGGGAAATCATTTTTTTTTCCAAGAAGGCTTTATGTTTTTATAGGCCTTTGCTGTATCAGTCACTATATTATCCTCATTTAGTGTCATGCAGTCTACCTTAGACTTGTGAATGTAAATCTGTATGGGTTATACCTATTTTGGATGTAAATTATGTGAAGTCAGTTAACCCCCAATGTTTTTTGTAAACATGTATTTCATAGCCACCTAAACATGTTCTAGTTTGTTTTCACACATCATAAAGGAAGTAACATGGAGGAAATTTGTCCTTTCCTATTTCCAGCTCTACATCCTATTATTTAAAAAAAAAAGTCCTATTATTAAAAAAAGTTTCTGATTATTACAGAAGCCAGTTTAAAATACCACCACATTTTGATTTTTCTCTGGGCTTTCCCTTCACTTTCTATGAACTGTGGACAGTTCCTCAAAAGTGTCCTATTCAATTTTATGTTGCCCATTCAACAACATTGGAATGTCTATCTCTCTTCTCATTCTCCTTCCTATGTAATTTATTTTCAACCTATGGGATTTAGCTTAACTTTGACCATTTCTAAAAGCCTTTGTTTGACCTTCCATATTGGGTTAGCTGCCTAGGTTTCTCCTATTGCCAGTTTTATCACATATTATTGTAATTTCTATTTACTCCCAGTTTATTTTTCTAGACTATAAACTCCCCATGGGCTGGGACTAGATCTTAATTACATTTCTAACTCCACCTCCTAACTCTATGACTACCAAAGAGTGGACTTTTAACAAAAATCTGTCAAGTGAATGAATAAATTGATAAATTAGCTGTCATTTTCTAAGGCAGATCATAATTTAATTTGTTCTCATGGCCTGGTACATTAAAAAAAAAGGGGGTGGGGTGGGGGCTTTGTTCATACATGTGATTTTCCCGGTCTCCTAAGTTCTATTTTTATAATTGTATTTTGTATAGTTTGATTCTTAGCATGTTACTTTAGAGCAACATAGCTTTTAAGTCTGAGGTAGAAAAGAAAGAAAAGACAATCTAGTATTGGTATAAATCTGCCCTTAGGACCCATTTCTCAGGAAAAGCAAGCAGGAGTGAATAGTGGTTGAGGATCTAAGAGCAGGCATGTGTCATTAAGAAAGAGAACAGGGCATCATTTCTACATTCACTTTCATTCCTCTGATATTTCAGCTCACAAAAGCTCCGGCTGGATTGTTGACAGTCACTGTGTAAGAACTGGGGTTTCTACTGCCTTTATACAGGAAATCAGTGTGGCTGTATAAGGAGTGAGAAATGGTGTTTCTGTCTCATGAATAAAAACTGTGTATCTTGATGTTGCTGACAAAGAGCTGAAGTTACTAAGCCAATGATATACTCCCAGGAAAATATAGGTGAAAAAGATACTTACTATTTTTTTTCTTTTTTTTTTTCCCCTTTCCTAGCTCTTTATCAGCGTTCAATTCAACCCAAGGAACCAGGAACTGAGGAGGAAGGAAGTAATTGACATTCAAAGCCTCTATTTTTAGACACCTTTACACTTTCTTTTGCTTCTAACTAGCAAGGATTTTTCCAAACAAGCTTTTAATTAGCAGGTGAGTTTAATTGATATGTGGGTTTCTCAGAAGGGGAAAGGACCTCAATGTAGAAAAGGAGGGGGGAGGGACTCCAATCACTCTCGCTCACAATAGAAGACCATTAATTCATTTGCACCTGGATGTTTTAAAGGATCAATTTACTGTAGCAAAGAAAGAAGGCAGAGAATCAAAAGGTTGGAATCTGTCAGAGAAGAAAGAGAGGCACTATAATTTAACATGCTATGCGGATGATTTAAAACTTGGAAAAATATTGCTACTGATGTCCAAATACAGAAACTAACCTATTTGCATTTAGTCGGGCTCTGTCCATCTGCTGAGAGAAGATTAATGTTTCAAAATCAATGAAGTTATTTTTAAGTTTTTAGTCTGCAGGAAAATAAAAAATAAAACAAAATACATAATTAAATCTCTTTCATTGCTCTTAAAGGAGTATTTTATTAATGTAATTGAATGTGAGGATGTTTTAAAGATTAAATTCAAAGAGGTCTTGCTTTTTGTGTGGGCAAGAGCAGATACATATCCTGTGTCCAATTTTCTAAAATAGGAAGTTTCAGGAAGCATGGGAAGGTGCATACATCACAAATCAAAAGCCACTGGTTGCGTGCAACAGAGACCAATACTGACTAACCTAAGGAGAAAAACAAAAGAATAAATTGAAAGCATATTGGCTTTCTCACAGAATCAAACGGATGGCTCAGCAATAAAGCCTCACAAAAGGACAGAAACTAGAGAAGCTCTGAAATTTAGGTAGCAGAAACTATTGGAAGGTCTCTTCAAGGAAAGAGGATCTGATCAGTGAGGGTTGATTTCATATGCCCACCCACTGACAGGGGAGGTGAGATAACTTCAGTTCCACCAGCATTATCTGTAGTCAGAGAGAAATACTTCATCAAGTAAAAAATTCTAGATGCCGATTCAATCTTTGACCTACTCTAAAACTCTATGTATGTGTGTAAATACACACATAACATGTAATCTATACATACATATGTAGACATATATTGTTACTAAATGGTAATTACCAAAATTTTTCCCAGTATTCCAGTACCAGTATTCCCTGCCTACTTCAGGATAATTATAGGTGTTGAACAGGCATGTTGAAACTTTGTGCCACATCAGACATTGTTAAAGTGCATGTTCTCCAATAGCCAGAGTGGAAGTCTGCCTTCCAGAGGAAGAAAATTCCTCTTTGATTTCCTGCAGCCAGAAACTATTTTTTAAAAAAGGCTGCATTTTCACCCTTTGAGATGCCTTTCCAGATAATTTGATATTTATTCTTTAAAAAAACAAAAACCCTAAATAATGGCCTGGACCTTGCTTAGTTCACCATAGAACTGTCAGAGACTTGTATTTATTGGACAAATGATAATTACCAAGAACACAGAGTCCTAGAAGATAAACCAGCTACATACACATCTCCTACCCCTACATTTCTCCCTTAATAATAGGCCAAACTGAGACTTTTAGTGAGCGTTATTACAATTGAAACTTTATCTGTTTATAATAGGAAGAGATAGCTTATTATTTATGAATGAACCACTCTTTTCAGCATAAATGTTGGGGACTCTTGATATTTATCCTAAAGACGATACAGACTGGTCCCCAACTAACAATTTTCTTGACTTTACCTGGCATGAAGGTGATACATATTTAGTAGAAACCATGCTTTGAATTTTGAATTTTGATCTTTCTTTTGGTTGGCAATATGTATGTGATACTTTATCATGGCACCAAGCTGCAACTCCTGGTCAGCAACTCAGTCACGGAGGTAAACAACTAACACATTTACAACCATTCTGTACGCATACAAACATTGTGTTTATTGCTTTCAATACGGTATGTAATAAATTACATAAGATAGTCAGTACTTTATTATTAAATAGGCTATGTGTTAGGTGATTTTGCCCACGTGTAGGCCAGTATACATGTTCTGAGCACGTTTAAGGTAGGTGAGGCCAAGCTATGATCTTTAGTAGGCTAGGAGTATTAAATGCATTTTTGACTTAGGATATTTTCAACTTATGATGGGTTTATGAGGATGTAACCCCATCATAAGTTGAGGAAGATGGGTACTTTTTTTCTTTATTAAGAAACAGAATGGGTGAGAATGTTTTTAAGACTGTTGCCTGACCTCATGGTTAGTTCAAATGGAAATGCATTACTATTTTTGGCAAAGTAATTAGATTCATAGCTTGGCTAACTTGGCTTATGTACAGGCACTCTGTATTTGTAAGAAAAATCTGAAGTGAGCATCATATCCAATTACAATTCTGCCTTGTGTGATTTGTAGTTCCCTGTTTGTATCCTTCTCTAGAATGTTAGCTAGCAATACAAGCTCTCATAGCAAGCAGCTCCCCAAGTACAGTGTGTGCTGATGTTAGGAAGGTAATAAAAACAGGAACCCTTGAATGCTGTAATTGGTGATCCAGCCTCCTAGACTACTGAAAATTAATTGACCAGATGTTCCCTACCCAACTGTAATGGGGGATAATATAGGAGACTGAGTTTTCAACCTTCCCCAGGTGTGTACATTTGAGCAGAGAAAAGTGATTATGAGTGACATGATGACAGCTGCAGTGCCCATGTTCCACACTGCCCTTGTGTATCTGTTATATATTTAGGATTTTTCCCCTGAGGCACTTCACAGATATGAAAATAGACAAGGAACAAAACCAAAAGACCTTTAAAATAGAAAAAAAAATTAATAAAACCTTAGAAGTTGTGAGTATTCTATCATGTGTATATTAACTATTGTTATTTAAGGTCACATTTAAGCCTGTCACTGTAAGCTCTTCTTATAATTATGTGCCAGGCCCTGTACTAAGCACTTTACATTTTGTGATCAACCTTCACAATTTTACAGGTGGGTACTTACATCACCTCTGTTTTTTAGATGAGTCAACTGTCATTTTGAGAGATGGATTCAATCTCTCACAATTACTACAGGAAATGAGAGAGTAGACTTGTGTATCTACTATCAGAGCTCATGAACTTACCTAAGCTGTATGGTTTTCACAATAGCAGGTTTGTTCACCTGTCCAAGGTGCACTGTGATAAACCCATTACCTGTATTATCTCATTTAATCTTCACAACCAAGATAAGTACAAAATACTGTCCTGGTTTCACAGAGGAAGATACAGATATTACATGAGTTTGATCAACTTGATCAAGGTCATATGACATTACAGAACAGAGAAGGTGCTCAAATATACTTTCCTCTGATTTCAAAGCCCAGGTGTTACCCACAATGAAGCAGTGCTACAGAAAGGATGGGTCTTGTGGATGTGAAAGTATATCATCACTATTTTGATTTAAGTCTGATTTCCTTTGTTGTCCTTATTCGCATGTTTACATTCACAGCCAAAGTGATTATCCTGCCGTCTTCTCCTATGCAATATTCCTTGAGCTTTAATTTTGAATAGGGCCCAAAGCATCCCTTGATTATTTCATGCAATTGCCCTCAAGGATTATTTAGGAACAAAATGTTGTTCTTCTAATAAAACAGCACAGCTGTCTCAAAGAGCTTTTAATCCATCTTTTTAAAAGATGTGGACTTTCTAAAATAATGTCGCCCCCATTTGTCTTCTATGAAAGAAGATATTTCAAAACCAGGAACACCTATCATAATAAACCATTAAGATGACTCCAGCCTTTCAGTGTATTTTTAGAATTTCATATTTCACCAAATGTTGTTATATATAATTCATGGTAGTGGGATATGATGGGATATGACAGTTATCTCATTTGTGAAGAAAGACCAAATAACTCATTGTCCCACATCCACAAATAAATTATTCTTGTCCCCAAGCATAAGATTCTGTTTTGTTCGTTTCCTTACCTTAATGGATTTTCTTTTCTACATTAATATTTTTTGCAAAAGACTATGACCCTTAAATATCAATTTGGCTATTGTGAAAAAAGGAAAATTCTCAGAAATTAGCCTCACTGATCTAAAAATGAAAACAAAGCTGGATGTACTTCTAGAAGTAAAGGAGGCCTTGAGTGATAATTATTTTGTACAATTTCATTCAGTGTTTTTGTCACATGTCAAACATGTGAAGAGAAAGCCTGAGTTTTCCATTTGGGGAACTTTGAGCAAATATCATCTGTTTTAGCTCAAGGAGGGTCTAGGGTTCTATTTTTCTTTTTTTCATCAATTTCAAGCATCCTATATTTGATTCTAACATTGTAACTCTATACTATCTAGGACTTCCAAAAATTAAACTTGGGGTCTTAATGTAATGCTTTAGTCCACAGGGCACTTAAACGGATACATGAATATAAGTAAATGAAAATGTTCCTTAATTAAATTGCATTAGTGTTTTAGAATATGCCTCAGTAAGTTTTGCCTGCATTTTCACTTCTTATTCTGCATAATCATGTATATTTCTTACGGTTTTTAATCTTACCTGATGTGAATTTTAGTCTATGTAGTCTTCGTTCATTGATCTCCTTAAAGACAGATTATTTCCTATTTTTTCTTATTATCTCAATTTGTTGGACATTCATAAGAGCACTCAATAACTCCTTTTCAAGTCAAAGTGAAATTAATTTAATCCTTTTCAAGGAACAGAAACAGTCTCACGTTGCCTCCTTAAGGGTAAGGATCAGTGTCGAAGGAGAAGATGGCTAGCAAGGAAGCATTTGGAGGAAATCCTAACTCATGCTTTTATTAATTTTTCCTTAGAAATTTTCCATGGGAAATAGTGTGATCTTGCATTTAGTAATGCCTTTTAGAATGCAAATTTATAAGTACATGTTTATAGAATAACTAAAGTTATGTATATGTTTTTGTCCTAAACAATCAATATATACTATATAAATAATATATAGAGAGCACTTTAATTTGCATTTGTACTTACATAAGCTAGCGTAAAATAACTTACTTGACCAAAGCATTATCACACATTTATATATTTATATAACTATGTACAATTATCCAATTATGATAGGTGATAGATAATAGATGACAGATAGATCTCAGTTGTGTGTCTGTGTGTGTGTGTCTCCTGTTTGCTAAATATGAGTCTCTCTGTGTGTCCTATTTGCTAAATGTTGCCTGTGGGTGTGCAAACGCTCATTGCATCAGGCAGCATTGATAGCTTAGCTCTAATCTTTTTATGAGAATGTATGTAGGGAAGAGGAAAGAAATATCCGAGTTAATTGTCCCAGGATCGTCAGTAATCACCCCTCAGCTGGACTTCCTGGACTTTGATATCATCTGAGTGCAAAGCTAATAATAACTCCAAAAGCTGGATAGCCACTGGCCTCTACTAAGGGTTCCTCAGAAGGGACTTTTTAGAGCCCACCACAACCAGGGATTTAGAGCAATGACAGATCCTGCTAACATCATTTTAATAATATCTTTTGAGATAGTCAAATTCTTAACTCCTGGACCATTTTGCATTGATTCTGGTTACTTTTCAGTAATCAGTTGATTAAGGCAAATATACAAGCAATGATTCTTCAACAGATTCTACAAAATGTGATTGTTGATTTGGACGTGCAGTAGCCAATAGAATTCTACTGCTTACTGCCTTCAATATTTAACATAAAGATTGAGGGGTAGAAAACTGCTGGAATAGAACAAAATGAAGATACAAAATCAGAGCATTTTAGGGAGGGTGACAATGGAGCTGAAGACATTTTGTGTGTCTTTGAGGTGTCAGTTTCTCTGGCATGTCTGTTATATCCCTGATCTCATTAGTTTTCCTCCTTAGGGGTAGATTGGTTATCTGCAGTTTCCAGATAAGGAAACTAAAATTCAGAGAGGTTCAGTGGCTTTCCAGTGCATTTTCTTCTAGGAAGCCTTTCTTTCCCGTCGGAATTGGAGACAGGTATCCTGGCTTACTCTTCCTCTTTCCCAGCCCTGAAATTTAAGCCCCATGGGGAACTGAGATTTTGTTTATTTTATTCATTATTAGACCTGAGAATTTAATGCATTCATTAACTTTCTTCAACAAATATTATATGCCAAATATATGCCATGCACTATAGAGATAATTAATAAAAACAAACCATACTCTCTGTCCTTAAAAAGCTGACATTCCAGTGTAGGGAGACAAGGATGAGCATAAAAATTATGTAAAATATATAGAATGTGAAATGGAGAAACGCATGATGAAAAATAATAAAGCAGGGCAGTGGACTAGAGAAGGAGTGGTCAGGGAAGTCTTTCCAGAGAAAAGAATATTTGAACCAAGACCTAAGGAGACAAAGGATCAAAAGGATCAAAGGGAAGAGTGTTCAAGGCAGAGAAAATAGCCAGTTCCTTGGTGTGTAGCAGAAATGAGCCTAATATGTCTGCATGCAGCAAGGAGTCCAATATGGCTGAGAGGAAGGGATGAGAAGGAGAACAGCATGATACCAGGTCAGACAGGTAGAGGAGGGTAAAAACTTCCAGGTTCTTGTAGGCAGTTTACTAAGAGTGAGACATTTGAGTAATAGGCTTGGTGTGACCTGATTTACCTCTTCCTAGGATGATCACAGATTGCTGTGTTGAGAACAGACCAACAGAGGTCAAGAATGGAAGCAGGGGGATGTTTAGAAAGTATTAAAATAATTCAGGGAAACATAATCACATCTGGCTTAAACTGACGGGGGGGTGTGTGGCAGTAAGGTGGTGCGTAGTGGGGTGATTATGGATATATTCCTTGAAGGTAAGTCTGACACCATAGATATGGAATGTGAGTGAAAAAGACAAAGTCAAGGGTGATCTCAAAGGTTTTTGCCTGAGCAACTGGAAAGATGGTACCTCTAATGGTACCTTATTATGCATTTCTGCTTAGCTTAAATCCTAATTGGGATACTATTTTCCCATCACAGAATTTCTCTGGATTCTCATAATTTTCACTCTTTGCTTGTTTTTTAAAAAATTACTAATTGTTTCCCCCCATTCTCAACCACTCTTGTTTAGAAATAAGGAAACCTCTGTTACTTCCTCAGGTTCTGTCATTCTGATGTAGAAAATCAATAAATAGGTACTCTCTTGCAAGGTAGCATGTTCTGGGGGGAAGGTTTGGAGCTGGGTGTTAGACATCTAAATTTGAGATGCCTATTAAACACCTTACCTGAGATATGAGTCTGGTGATTGGATATATTCAGGTCATCTGGAGCCGTAGGAAGGTTCAGGGCTTGAGATAGGATATGGTGTTATCACTGTAAAGATTGAATCCTAAGTCATGGTACTGGATGAAATCTCCATGGGGTTAGTGAGGGACTGGTAGATATTAGTTCATAGTTGATAATTTTAAATTTTCTGTGTACGAATGAATGGATGTGTGCAACAGAAGGAAGCTAGGAAGGAAACACATCAGAGGCCTTGTGTTTCTTACTCTTTGTGTAGATCTAGGTTTTTAGTTGGAACAAGAGCAAGTGTCTGGTTATTTTAAGCAACAAAAAAAAAAAAAAAAGGAAATTTACTCAAAAGAAGTTGGGGCACTCACAGATTTTTTTTTTCTTTGAGAATTAGAGGACCAGGTTTGAATGCTACATAAGCAGAAATAAGAACTATAATTACACAACCATTAAAAAACCTGTTATCAGTATGTCACCTTTAGCAACAGAGTATGAATGGTGATGGTTATAATGATACTAAGGGAAATCCTTTTTGATGAATGCCTACCTTGTGGCAGATCATTAGCTCATGTAATCCTCACACCACTTTGGTGAAAGGTGCTCTGGTGTTCTCACTTTCCAGACAAAGAAACAGAGGGTCAGAAATGTTCGTTAATTCTTCTAGGTCCTACAAATGATGAGCACTAGAGTCTGGATTCCCATCCAGATTAGTCTCATACCAAAACCGCTTTTCCCATTTTACCAGACTGCCTTTTTATGTTTTTATTTTTTTGTTTATTTATTTATTTTTTAATATAGGAAATTTATTATCAAATTGGTTTCCATACAACACCCAGTGCCAGACTGCCTTTTTAAAGCAACAAGTAGGTGCAGTGTTTCAGAAAAGGCTGCAAATTCTTTTCAGAACGCTGTGAGGTAGCCTGGACTGATGGTTTATTTCTGCTTAATAGAAAGGAAAACTGGAGCTAAATGATCTAGCCCAGCTCAACAACCTATAAAGCTGACCTGAGATTTGGCTCCCAGGGCGCTAAATGTGAATCTGAACTTTCTCAACATCTCTTGGAACTAAGTTTAGCAAAACTAATGATGATTCTAATGAAAATATCTCTATCCTTTTGCAAATTTTTTTACAAGTTATTGATTGCCTTCAGTCATACATATATGTGAATGTATTAAACTCCTATATTTATTCATTGTGAAATTGGGTATTTTTGGACATTCTAATGATACTTCTTTATCCATTTCTGCTCAACTCAACTCCTGATTGTGATAGTATTTTCCCCTACTATCACAGAATTGCTCTAGTTCTAATAATTTTCACTTTTCACTTTATTTCTTTTTAATTATTAATTGCTTACCCCCCCCCCCCCCCCACCCCAACCACTCTTGTTTGGAAATAAGGAACCCTCTGTTCCTTCCTCAGGTTCTGTCATTCTGATATGGAGAATCAATCTCTTTCGTCAATAAAATATTTCTCTGCCTCCTTTGTCATTTATTTTTGTATTGGATTGTCTTTCACTTTATTTCTCTCGTCTCTTTCCTTTTGACTCTTTTAAAAATTTATTTCTCCCAACTGAATCACTTCAGTTCAGCGGAATGAGATTTTGCTTGCTTTTTCTCCCTCAACATGTTATGTTTATCACGAGATTAACATCTTTATTTTTTTGGCTCCAAAGTCTCTTGAACATTTTCTCTCAGGCATTTTTATTTTCCTTCTTGTCTCTGTGGTTCTGTGTTGTGAAAGTTCTTCATAGCCTGTTCTCCACTATCTTTTAGTTTGTCCTGTTTTCCTACATCAGCTTCTAGGGAGGTTTTATTCTTCAGTTTTTTTACACGATGATATCAGAAATCTCTGCTACTAGGTACGGTCAAAGAATTATAAGTCCTCTGCTCTGTTCCGCTCTCTGCACATGTTTATTAGTAAGTGGATAGTATTGGAAGAGGTTCCATTCTTATACGAGGCTTGTCCAGAGTTATATTTATTTTAAAAAAGTACTTCAATCTAAAAGAAAGTATATCTCAAAATAAGATTTAGTTTTGTAAAAACTTACTGGTATTCAAGTGTTCAAGTGGTCTTGGTAACCCACAAGAAATACTTTTCTGAGTTATCACTGCATATTGAGTTATTTTAAGTTTTGATTAATGTTTCGAAAATGAAAAGTACAACAGCTTCACACAAGAAACATTTTACAGTGTAAACTTAAATGTTTTGAATGAGATTGATAAGGTTGGGGCAGCACTTGGGTGTAGTAGACAGAGTTGAACTCTGGAGTTGAACAGATTTGAGTTTGAATCCCGGTTTCACCTCCTTACAATGTGCAGCCTTCAGCAAAATTAATTTTTCTCAGCTCCAAGTTTCTCATTTTTCTTAAAATTGGGGTTATTGTATCTGCTCCATGGATAGTTGGAAGTTTTGACGTGATGCCATTTTTAAGTATTTTAATTCAGAGGCTAAAATACTGTAGGTGCTCAGTAACTTGTAGCCACTGTTTTTATTTTATATAAAATGTCAACATTTCTAGTATTTTCTTTTAAGTGTGAGATTATTGCCAAAAGTAGCCATGACCTTTCTTTCATCTCTTCAGTTTGAGAGCATTTGTCTTCTTCCTATTAAGAATTTATTATTTTATCATTATAGTTTGAATGTATAGTTGTCCTGATAGGGAAAAAAAAAATACATGGCAACCTAGAGAAATTTGATAGCTATAAGTATCAAGTAGATGTTGCCTTAGGGGGAAAAAAGACACCTTAAAAATGGTTAAATACTTCTTGATTATATCATCACAAAGTAGGAAAATTATAATTAAGGGGAGTCTGAATAAAACTTTTAGAATGAGGTGCCTTAAGAACTGATATAAGAAATCTAACGAAGCAGGAGGTTATGGAATTCTTAATGATGAAGACACATTTCCTTAGTTCTTACAGGAGCCCTCTGCAGATAGTATCCTCAGTAACTTTGTTTAAAATTAGCTAGTTATGGGTGTGTCTGGATGGCTGTCGGTTGAGCATCTGACTTCAGCTCAGGTCATGATCTCAGGGTTCCTGAGTTTGGGTTCTTGACTTGGAGCCTCACATCAGGCTTGTTGCTGTCAGTACAGAGACAGCTTCCGATCTTCTCCACCCCCACCCCCGCCTTTTTGTGCTCCTCCCGCCCCCGCTCACAGGTTCTCTCTCTCTCAAAAATAATCAACATTTTAATAAATAAATAAATAAATAAATAAATAAAATTAGCTAATTAAGAGTATATACAAGTAAGAGTCCCATTCTCCTAAGTCAAGGTTTTACACAGGGAATTAAATTCTGACTCTGAAAGTATTTGCCTTCCCGGTCAACTCCATCTCCATCCAAAACCTTTCTCAGCTGGCCTGCCTTCCCTCTTGAGAGCTGCTGTTCTACTGTGTGACTTGAATGTGGTATATGCTCTCACCTCAGTTTCAGCAAGTCAAAACATCCTTGCATTTTCTGACCACCTGCCTAGCAAAGCAATCCCACATTTGCCAATGTGTGCCAATGGTCGTATCATTGTAGTGAGTCCTTTAAGTCACCCTTGACTCTGTCATTCAGACCTTGTCTGACCTTGTATTCTAATTCCTTTGATTTCTTTTCTTTTCTTTTCCTTTCTTTCTTTCTTTCTTTTTTTTTTTTTTTTTTTTTGAGAGAGCGAGGGAGGGGCAGAGAGAGAGGGAGAGAGAGCTCATCACAGCAGGCTCTGTACTGTCAGCACAGAGTCAGATATGTGGAGCTCCAACTCAAGAACTTTGAGATCATGACCCGAGCCAAAATCAAGAGTCTGACTCTTAACTGACTGAGCCACTTGGGTACCCCCGATTCCCTTGACTTTAGAACCTTCACTGATAGTCTCTCCTGGGCATTTGATATTCTTCTTGCTTTAGTACTGAAAACAAAACAAAACAAAACTCTGGTAAGTGCTTTCAGATGAAGTATCTGACCTAATGATGAAAATCACAAACAAATCTATTAGCATGATGAAAAAGGCTATTAATATTATATTGTATTATTATAAATCATAAATATTATTAAAATGTTGCATAATATTAGCATATAATGGCATAAATCAAGCCAGTGTACAAAGGCATAATATCCCCCCCTTCTTTTACTCCTAGGAACTCATTAAACATTTTCCCTAAAGGTGAAATATTTTGGAAGCCCACAGACACCTATACATCAATTTTCTTTTGTTCCTTCCTTACTCTAACTGTAGTTCTAAAAATTTTGTCTGGTAAGGAATTTATTCTTTATGGTTGTATATACAACCACCACATGAGATGCATCTCCCCCATGCTGTAGATTATGAGAAATTTAAATGATTTTCATGGCTAATTTTGCCTCTCTGATTTTTGCCTTACAAGCTACTTTATAAGGAATGCTTAATTTGGGACTCCATGGTCCCATTTCTCACCTACTTAGGTGGCTATTTACTAACTACAGAATAAATTTCAAGTTCTTTAATCTCTTACCTAAGTCTTCAACTTCTGCTTTTATTCTTCTACACACCATTAAGAGCATCACATCAGGCTTGCTCATTTTTCCCTATTACAGACTGTGCTTCTGCTTTGAAAACTTGGCCCAGTCCCCTTTATATGTAATAATCTTCCCCTATTTCCACCTCGAGAATTTCTACCTGTCTAATAACTGACTTAATCACCCACTGCTGGGAATAGGGTCTCCTTCCTCTGTGCTATGGGCCTTGTATCAGCACACGTTCCTCCCTAGCTCTGCCATATTCACTGTGAAAAGTGAGCAGTGCAGAAAACCAAGAAAAAGAAATAAGTGGCTCATTGTTTCACTCCTATCAATAGTCGATAATAGGCTTTTCTGGCTTTGTTCTCCTTATGCATCATAGAAATTCTATCACTATTTTACTATGTGTCAGATACTATTTTAGGATTTTACAACCATTGTATTACATAATCTTTATGACTACTGTAGGAGTATCTTATTTTCATAACCTCATTTGATAGAAAAGAAACCCAAAGCTTAGAACTCTCAGGCCAGTTTCCCAAGGTCACGGAGCTTTGACAAAGGGGTAGAAAGTGGGTATGAGCCAACATTTGCTTCACTTCACACGTCTTCCATATTAATTACAACACGGTGCTGCCACTCTGTACATATATAATTTCAACAAAATTAGTTTTCTTACATATAAAAACAATAAAAAGTTTAAGAAAAAAAGGAAAAAAAATGACATTTCTATGACTAAAAGTGAAACTCTATATTAAAGAGACTATAGTGAATCATTATCTTAAAAGGGCAGATTTAGTCATAAGAATAATAATTATGGTTCACACCTGTGAGATGCTTATTAACTCATGCCAGGCAGTGTTCTAAGTGCGATATACATGGATTCATTCACACTCACAATGACTCCATGGGAGAAGTACCATAATTGTCACCGTTTCAAAGCAGATGAATTAAGTGATCAACCTAAGACTATTTGGGATGCTGCAGCCTATAAGATACACAGTGGAGATGTATAAATATACCTTATATTTATATATTTATAAACAAATTTTATAGATACCCATATATAATACTTTCACATCTAGCCTTTTGTTTTTCTGTATTTTTCCTATTATAACCACAATGTGCTTACCTTGGCCATAACATGGCATTTAATATGTAATCGGTAGCTCAAACACGGGGGATGATTCTTGAACCAGTTTTGTCTGCAGAAGCAAGGAACTAACTTTAATTAACTTTAACTAGGACTGCTTATAACTACATGTGAGAAGAGACACAAAAAGGCCCATTAACTCTGAACATCATTTCCATGTTTTTGCCTCTGTATGCCCTCAAGATAGTACTTTTTCCCTGCTGTTCTTTGATTTTTGCCTCTTTCCCCATTTTTTTAAAAAATGTATTAGTGAATGGTGTGAGTCTAAAATTAGCCATGTATCACTGTAGCTTTTTAGTTCATCTAAACACATTATTTCTGGGGAAATGGTAGAGAATTTTGAGGAAAATTATATTTTAAAGGTTGAAAAACCTTGTTTTTAGGAATCTGCTCATCCAGTTCAGGGGTAATTATTTGGCCTAAATTTTTTTCTGAGTGTATGTGTGTGTGTATGTTTTAAAAATATTCTTTGCCAACAGGATCTTCCTCTCCCTGTAATGCATGCTCACTTGCCTTTGGTTTGATAATATTAAGGGAATATTGCTAACTTTCAGATATTTAATGTGTAGTTATAAAAACTGCTACATGATTCCACATGTAAACATTTTCTGAAAACTAGCATTTAAAATTACTTTTTACTATTTTCATGACTCTAGACTTCGAAGGAATTCTTCAATGACAGCTGAAGCGAGACATTCAGCAGCCACCGTGCTTTTTGTATTCTGTGCCAGGCGCGAGGACTCCATTCCTCTTGAAAGTTTTATCATGTACAGGCTATTAACATTATGAGGATAGGCTGAAGCATGAATAAATCCCGAGACTTACTGATGATGTCATTACACTGGTCAATAAAATACATAGAGGGAAGGGCTTCCCACGCTACCAGGTTCGGTTAACTAAATCAGGATACACGAGCAATTAACTCTTTAATTAAGATGAATGGGTGACATTAGCCCTCCTTAAACTCTGCTCGTCAGCATTTACAAACAGAAAAAGACGGATGCCTCTTTCCCAAGAAATGTAGGTTTTGTTTCTCATTCATTGACAGTCTCATTCTTGCTACTTTGTAAACAAAGTCACCAAAGTATAATAGATGGTCAGAGATATTTTAACAGGTTCATTGCATCAGTCATATCTCTTACTATTTAATGATACCATTTTGGAATTTATTAGTTTTTTGAGGGTTTTTTTTTTTGTTTTTTTTGTTTGTTTTTACAAAGTTAACTCCATCATTTTTATTATTGAGCACAATGGCTTTGCCTTTTTCCCCATTGCATACAAGGAAGATTCATGTCAGAATCATATAGATGAATGCCACACAGCATGGAAATGATATCTATCCATTTTTTCTTCCAACAGCTGTTCATTATTATCTGCTACTTTGCCAGTAACTTAGCTTGGGACTGGAAGTCTAGAGATACACTTTCCAGTTCTCTTATGTCTCTAGTTAGCCTTATGACTGTAGACAAAAGGAGTGTTTTTGAACCTCCATTTCCTCATCTGTGAAACTTGATTACTAGAGCAATTGTCCTGTAATTCTCTGTCAATAATATTTAACACAGGATAATGGAAACCAAAGATACGATTCATTCTTGGAACAAAGTGTCTAAACCAGTACTGTGCTAGAGAAATATAAGGTGATCTGTATATGCAATTTAAAATTCTCTAATAGCCATATTTTAAAACAAAAAAGATGGAATTATAATATTTTATCTAACCTAGAGCATAAGAATATTATTGCAACATGTAATCTTACCTATACACATATATGTATGTATTTTATATATACATATATATACATGCACATATAGTTACATGATATATATATATATATATATGACCTATTTTATATTATTGTTTGTGCTAAATCTTTGAGATTTTAGAGCACACTTCAATTTAGATGGGTTCAAAAGCCACATGTCGTTAGCAGCTACCATATTGGACAGTATAATTCAAATGTTAGTGTAAGAACAAATACAAGTGTAGCTCTTAAATATTTTTCAATTTAGAATAAATTTTTAAATCTTTATTTATTTTTGAGAGAGAGAGAGAGAGAAAGAGAGAGAAGAATCCCATGCATGAGCAGGGGAGGGGCAGAGAAAGAGGGAGACACAGAATCTGAAGCACGCTCCAGGCTCCAAGCTGTGAGCACAGAATCCAAAGCTGGGCTTGAACCCACAAACCATGAGATCATGACCTGAACAGAAGTCTGACACTTAACTGACTGAGCCACCTAGGTGCCCCTAGAATAATTTTTTAAACAAAAATTTACCCAATGTCTAAGTTTTCATTGATTTTAAAACCCAAGATGACTATCCAAAAAATAAATAATGAAAATTGGATTGTCCATAGGTCATAGAATTTCTCTGAATGAATATGATTTCTTATAAGAACAATCACTATTAAATAAATGAATGTGCCACTCTGTGGCATAAAATGAGAAGACCCAAGTGTGGAAACAAAAACTTCCCCACTGTAAATGATAAGTAGTAAATGACAAGACTCTCAGCTCCATGGTTAGTGATAGACAGTCTCGTGGATCAGATATTCTAATCAAAGAAAGATACTAACTATACTAGGTATAAACATACCATTTAAAATGAAGCTTTTATTATTTCTTAACTTTATTAATATTTAAATGGAAATCTTTGAGTTTTAGAGACAGTGACATGCCCGTCTTTTCATAGCATATTCTACTTTAGCCAATCCCATTTTTTTCTGGTTTAACTGGACTCAATAAATATTTTTTGAGTTAAAAAAATAAATTGAACTGTAAAAATATTTCATTAAGAGATTATAGATTTTTATTTCTGCAGCTTCTTTGTCATCTCACATTATTTGGATTTTTTCATTTTGAGGTATTTCCTCTAATAGAGAGTAATAGTGACAATAATAGTAACATTAACCAACATATATTTAGCTTTTACTAAGTGCTAGATACTGTGCTATAAGTGTTATGTATTTTATGTAATAAAAATCTGACTTGGATCTCTGTATGGATTAAAATAACTGCAAAATAACCTCTCTGATTCTGTCTCTAAGTAACCTCTTCTCTTTATAAACACTAGGAAACTTTATGCATTCTTTTATTTTCTATCAAATGAATGCATATTATTGATTTAAATTACTTAGAACATGAGCTAGAGCACAGAAAGCATTCAGTAAATATTTGTTGAACAAATTATTTAAACATATTATAAGTTTTTAAATAAGGCTGTTTTGGGGGAATATCTACTGAGGCTTTCCATGTGATAGACCTGTTTTAAAGTGAATAAAATAAATATTTGAAAAACTAAAAAAAAATTTTTTCTGTATGGTGGACCCTTTACCAAGTGAAAGATATACATGTTAAAAAATAGTCCAACAGTTTTCCACCTTATAGGAGCTTACACTGTAGTTCATGAAACAGATGTGCAAATGATTCCAAGACCACATTATAAAATGTTTCTGTAGATGATTTGGCACAGCAAGGAAGGTTAAGTGTTCCAGGAGATAGTAAAAACTACGGGGAAGGTGGCATTCTAGGTGAGTTTAAAACAAGTGGAACTTTTCCAAGTATGAATGTCACAGACCAAGGAGACACACAGAAATGGGACAGCACATAGTAGGTTCTTTTTTGGATAGCCTGTGAGCTTAATAATTATCACATAGTGAGAAGTAGAAGCATTTGAGGGTGGAAAGATATATGTATGTGTATGCATGTATATGTATGTTTCACAAATAATTTGGTCTTTGGTTTGCTTTAAAAGACATAAAATCAGATTTGAGTTTTACATACAGTAATTATGGAATCATAATGGTAGGCGATTTGAGAAAGCAAGACTATAATTGTAGGGCGTTGTGCTAGTCAAGGGTGAAGATAATGAGGGTCTAGGCAAGCTTGGAGTGGTAGATGTGAGGGAATTCTTCAAAACTTCAAGTTTCCACAGGGCTTGTTAAAGGTATGTGATGAAAGGGAGACATCATGTAGAGCTCTAAAACCTCCAACGAGGTGAATTCTGCTATTATTAAATATTAAAACCACCCTTAATTTAATCACTTTGCTAGTTTCAAAAGCATTTTCAGTATTAAGTAATATTCCCTGTCAATTATTTGAGCAGCAGTTGATTCTAATGTGGAAAATACACTAACAGAATAAGAAAAATTATTTAATGTACCATCTCTGCAAATAACACACAAAATTCTTTACTCTGAAGAGATCAAGTATAAACATCACATCTGTAAGCAGTTTTTGGCTATGGAGAAGTCACTTAACTTCCCTCAGTCTGATTCTTCTTTATAGTCCAGTATTTTCCAACTAGGAAAATTAGTAATTAAGCACTAATGTGCTTTAAAAATCAGGCACAGTGAATATTCTGGAGAGAAGACCTTCAAATAATCTCAAATGTTCCAGAAAAATCTAAAAGTTATTGAGGCTTTTAGTGAGTTAGGGAACATGGGACAAAGCTATCTGTGCTTTTTGTCAGCCCCTTAAAAAGTTTGGAGAAAACAAATGACTATCTAAAACTGTCCTTTTTCAAATGTTCCCAAAAGAAAAGGCAATTAAAAGATCATGTTAAAGCAACATCACAAATATTCAAATCTTTATTTGTAGTAATATAGAAATAAGTTGTTGTTATATTCCTAACAATATATTCTGATCTTTCACTTGGGGTTGTAAGCAGTTATCGGAAACATGACCCTTTTGGGTTGTAGGAATATAGACCAGTGACTCTAGACCAAGAATCATTTGCCCTAGAGGAAACATTTGGCAGTGTTTGGTTGTCATGACTAGGGATTGTTGCTGGCATCTAGGTGGTAGAGACCAAGGATGTTGCCAAAATGTACAATGCACAGGACAGTCCCTTCCCACAATCACCAAAAAATGATCTAGTCCCAAATGTCATCAGTGCTGAGGTTGAGAAATTCTGATGTATAGCATGTCTGAAGCTTCTTAGGCTCTGAGAAAGTGCTGTCATAACTTAAAGAAAATTGTTTAATATTTTAACTTAAAACATAACCAAATGGGGCAGATCATGAATGAAGCACTCTGTGGCACTCAAATGGAAGGTAGGAATATAATGTTTCTGTTACCCCATATTCTCTACCAATGAGCATGTTTTTCACTGTCTGTAAGACCAATTCTATTTGAAGTCATTAATGTGGCATTTAGCATTTTTCCTGGGAAACTGCTTTACAAAAACCCAAGTTGAAGTTGTAATACTAGGGAAAATGGAATACATACATTGGCATACTCTTCTATTTGGGAGTGACAGCTTGTGTGGTCCATTTCTATCTGTCTGCTCTGAAAAGTGAATTTAACTTAAAGCCAGGGTCACAAGCTTAACTTCCTAAAGCAAGGCTGATACAGGTACCACTGTTTTTGCAATAGTTCAAGAACAGCCTCTGCTGCAAGCTCCACCCGGAAGTGCAAGCTGCCCCAGGGGTCCTGACCTGTTTCCTAGGCCACCTCACACCTCTATGCATGTGGTCCACAACAAAAGGGTTAACTCACAGCCTTGCAGGGAGCCCCAGACACTGCTTCCAGGGCCTGCAAGAATTCTAATTGGTTGGGGCCCAAGCTATACCTGCTGTTAAATATTTATCTGTCTAGATAAAGTAAATGGTGAAATGGCCCAGGTGGAAGATGTTATACGGATGATGACATTGAGCCTCACCGAAGAGTAAACACTCAGGAGTGGTGGGGACAGTGGGGCACTGGATAGCACATGCCACTGTAAATATGAGCAGCCCCTACCCAGATTCAGCAGATGGTCGCCATGTGGGAATGCAGGTCCAGCGTTGCCAGCTTTTTCAAGAGAAGCAGTGAAATCTAATGATTTTTAAACATTGACAATTAATTCAAATGTAAAACACTATTCAGCCCCCACTGCAGCCTATATAATCCCTTCTGGGGATAACCCATGGGCCAGCAGTTTGCAAATTCTGCTTTAGAAGGATTTCTCTGAAACACCATTCCAGGTGAATTCAGACTGCAGCTGGTATTTGAGACAACAATGGGCCTGCCTCTTAAGGAGCCAGACAATTGACAACTTTTGGTTGTGCCTTTTAAGGCATAAAACTCCCATCTTCACGTGACCAAAGAGAGGCTCCGTGTACTTACATGTCGAGTTTGCAAGAAAACATTTCCTATAGATGGCTTAAATATGAGCTTGATGTTATGCTCAGGTAGGTATGAAATTCAGGGACTATATTTATGATTTTACCTAAGGAAATATATTGCATAAAAAACAGATGCTAAGTACTCTTCCCTGTGTAAATGGTACTAATGAAAAATGCCTCATGAAACTACTTGAAATGAACACGGCTAAAGGTGACAGAAACATTTCACTTAATATTAAAGTCTGGAAGAGAAATGATTCCATAATTCGGTTCCAAACAATTGATCCTCTAAAGTGCCTCCCTCTTTTACTCTGTTGCCATATTTGTTGGGGTCATATCATATGATAGGGGTAAGAAAATATGAGATGAAACCCATGGTGTGTGTGTGTGTGTGTGTGTGTGTGTGAGAGAGAGAGAGAGAGAGAGAGAGAGAGAGAGATATTTGTTGGAAATTCTGTTCATGTGTTCAAGGAGGAGGAAGTTATACCCAGAAAGTAAAATGAGAAGTTACTATTCCAATAATTCTCAACTCTCTTTTATGCTGCTTAAGTCAAGACCTGTTAACATTCACAATAACCTATATTGATTCTGAGGAACTGAAGGGTTTCAAGAGGAAGGAAGGAATATGTACCAAGGGCCTATTATGTGCTTTCTCTTAAAATACATTATGTAATTATAACCTCACAAAAGCCTGAGTCTGAGACTCAGAAAGTCAAATTGCTTTCGTAAAGCCATGCTGTTGATCACTGGCAAAGCTGGAAGTTCAGTGGGTGTAGTGGATAGAGGACATCACGATAGTTTACTGCTCTGGTTTAAACCCTAGGCTCCAACACTCCCAAGATGGAACCTTGGGCTCCTAACTTGAATCTTGGAGTGTGAGTTCCCTCATCAGTAAAACAAGATTAAAAATAGTTCTCACATCGGGGTGCCTGGGTGGCTCAGTTGGTTGGGCGTCCGACTTCAGCTCAGGTCATGATTTCATAGTTGGTGAGTTCGAGCCTCTCATCGGGCTTTGTGCTGACAGCTCAGAGCCTGGAGCCTGCTTCGGATTCTGTGTCTCCCCCTCTCTCTCTGACCCTCCCTGGATCACACTCTGTCTCTGCCTCTCTCTCAAAAATAAATAAAGACTTAAAAAAAGTAGTTCTCACATCATTTGAAAAATGGTAATGAGAACTCATAGTAGTAACTGTTAAGGTTGTTTAAAAGAGTCAGAGGAAAAATCATGGAAAACATTTTGCTCATGCTTGGCCCGTAGTAAATGTTCAGGAAATATTAGTTGTTATTAGTGTTATCATTACTCCTGGGTTCCTGGGTGTGTGTGTGTTTCTCACTATAGTACACATTTTTTCTATACTCCTAATCATAGTTTACCACCTTGCATGTTATACTGTTATGTTAAAATTCTGTGATGAAGATTTCCATTTTTCAAGTATCTACAGGCATTTTAGCAATAATTTATCTTCATAATGGGTTTCTAAATGAAGAAAGTGTTAACAAAGCTCAGCTGAAAATTAGGCTGGCTGATTGAACCCAGAATACCTGAATACCCCCTACCCTTTTACTAATCATGTACACCTTGACCACTTTCCTAATGTGATGCATGCAGATTAAGTCTTTTGTTTATTGATTGGCCAAATATATGCAGGGCGGATGTATGCTACTTCATCCTTGGCTCTTCCCGGGGAGACTGTTACCATAGTAACAAAGGCATCCTTTGACTCCTATTTCTACACAGAGTTATAGAAATGCTTCTTAAAAAATACTTACGACAATGTTTAATGTCGAATCTAAAGTAATTTTTCTCATTGTTTGGGGAGCAAAATTGATTTTCTCTAGGCAAAGTTTGTTTGGCTGCCCAAATGTACTGTTTATAGTAATGTGTTCCACCAAATTTCTTTAAAAGCCAGTTAAACATATTTTGTCTTAACTTCTAATCTAATTCCATCATTTGGAAGTGCCTCTTGCTGCAGTGTGCCTATTTTGATTTGGAAATAGTGCACATTCCGTCTTTGCTATGTCAGGGTAAGGTGGAAGGGAACAGAATGAATCATTTGATTTCTTATATCAGAGAACAGTATGTGTGGCATGGGAGGGGGATCACATGCTTGGGTATGTTCAGGAGGCTGTGGCTTATTTTAAAGCCTAGATTTTCAGGTGGCAGCTGGAGCCTGGTTTAGGATTCCAGTGGTTCAAAACCCATTCTTCCCTAAGGCATCTGTTTTATTTTATTTTTTCAAAATTAAAAATAACTTCTGTTGTTCTCATTACAAGAGCAATACATAATCATTTCAGAAGATTGAAAAAATATAGATAAACCAAAGAAAGATGCCCACAATCCTGCTTTCTAGAGTTAACAGCTATTAACTCTCTGGGTATATCCTGCCAGAGTTTTATGTGTTTATTTTCTTTCACAAAACAAGACCATACCTATTTATTATTCTGCAACCTGCCCTTTTTTTTTAACCAGGTGCTAGTACTGATGACATATTAAAAATCACTTTTAAGCATTTTAATGGTGCAACCTGTAAGGAGTTGTAAGATATTGGTAAATTGAATTAATACTCACTTGTTGGATATTTTGGTAGTATCTAGATTTTTCCTTAATTTGAGCAGAATTGCAATGACTTTCTTGATATGTTAACCTTTGCCTATACTCTTTATACAGGATTAAATGAGAAAAGATAAAGGTAGATTCTTATGTCTTGCTGGGATGGAGGAGATGTGAAGGTGTAGTTGAGATGGCTCTTGATTATGTCTCAACTTCCCTTTCATGAGAGGACATACAGACACGCCTAGTAGTGTCTGTATCCATGAGTGAAAGCAATGAACTTGGTATCAACCCATCCTCTGTGACTGTGAGCCATTCAAATGTTGGACCCTAGCTCCAGTTTCCTATGATCTTGGGAGGAATTTCAGCTTCTTTCTGTTATTTATTCTACAAACATCTATTGGTAATTAATTATATTCCAGTGCTGTGCTACCCTTTGTGAATTATATCACTTCCTCATACCATATATCTGATCCCAACTTGTACTAACATGTACACAAGCATTTAAGTTGTAGGATGTTGGAATATGGCATAGGCTTTCAATTCTGATAATCAAGGGTCTGGATTCCAAGTCTCCTACTTGGAGTTAATAGTTAATTATATTTCTGAGACCCAATTTTTCTTATCTTTAAAGTGAAAATAAAACTTATTTCATTTTTGTTGTTGTTGTTGTTGTTCCAGGATTCAGTGACTTAATATATAGAAAGTGCTAGGCATAATGCCTGACATACAGTAAGATGTGGCAATGGTGATGCCAATGGCAATGGGAAAGCATGGAAAGAGGAGCTACTCATCCTTCCTAGGGGGTTCAGGAAGGCATCCAGCTTCTAGTTCAGTGCTAAATAGACTAAGCAGAGAACTGCAAGTTTATTTTATTTTCTTAAGTTTATTTATTTTTGAGAGAGAGAGAGAGAGAGAGAGGGACCAAGGGTCAGCAGGGAAGGGGCAGAGAGAGAGGGAGACACAGGATCTGAAGCTGGCTTCAGGTTCGGAGCTGTCACCACAAAGCCTGACACAGGGCTCGAACTCACAAACTGTGAGATCCTGACCTGAGACAGAGTCGGATGCTCAACCAGTTGAGCCACTCAGGCGCCCCCAGAGAGCTGCAAGTTTAAAACTCCATGTCCAAGTGCCAGGTCTCCATGACTCACTGCCTGACCTTGGGTTAACCACTTAATCTCTCTCTGCCTTGGTTTTCCTCTTCATAATATGAGCATAATAACTCTTACCCACCTCATTGGGGCAAGGATGACTGATCAGTGTTTATAAAACTCAATAAATCCTTTGGGTAGAAGTGCAGTGAGATTGGAAAGCATTATTACTTATTAGCTGCTTTCTTAATATCTAAACCAGCATGCCAGGGGCTGCTGAATGGAGTACCACAGAGTAATACCCTCATCCTATATCATTGTCAGGAATCTCAGTTCCTTTAGCCCTGCCCCTGCAGATATCAGTTTTTCTACTGCTACTAATGCTCACTGTTCAACAAGGAACAATCAATTTCTTGTTTATACCCAAGCGTCCACAGCCACCCACACCCATAAGCAAATATTTTATCGAACAGTTGGAAGGTGCTGTGCTGGATCCTAGAGATACAGGGACGCATAAAAATCAATATGGCACTTACCTTCGAGGTATTTAGTACCTGGTAACTGACCCAGACTGGTAACTAGCAGTCCTATTACAGCCCAAGTGTTCTGATGGAAAATATACGGGGCCCTAAGGATACACAATATGCACATGCACAGTCAGTAAAATGTTTCTGCTAGAACTGATATGGAAATGAAAACTGAGAGAGAGACAACTTCAGGGAAAAATGTGGAAAGGGTAGAGAAGAGGGAAGAATGCTCTAGGAAAAAGACAAAATATTATAAATGACCCACAATGAGAGTGAGCAAGATCTATTAAGGAAATTGAAATAATTTTCATATGATTAAAGCTAAAGAAAGGGGAAATGCCGTATAAGAGAGTGCATCCAACAAATGTAATCCTGTATTTTGATCCGGCTAGCTTCTTGACCTGACTGACCATTGGTGCCCTTCATTTAATGCACCTCACAGCCTGGGATCTTGACTCCTCTCCATCCTGAAAATCTGAAGTGATTGCTTCTACAACTCTTGGACTTCAGTCTCCTGGACCTTTAACCTCATGTGAGTTTCTTAGTATCATTACTAATGAACATTATTTATTGATTTTCTTGTCTGACTTCTTGCTGTTGTCCAATCCCTGTCTGACTTTCCTTGTAGCTATCACCTGTTCTTAGGAGAGCTATCAACCTAAGGGATGATATTGTTGCAAATCAAGAGCAGAGTTTTTAAAAAGTGAAACTTTGTACACATCAAATGGAAGGACTACAAAAGAGAGGCATATCTGGGAAGAGTTAAGTTGAACATCACTATGGTCCTCCTATTTATAATTTTTAAAGGAATATGCATGACTTAGATTCCTCCTATGCATTCATATTATACATTAATTTTGCAAGCATACAATAGAAAGTCCTTGAAAGTAGCACCAGTAAGTATATATATCAAAACATAAATGACATAATGAAATCTTAGGAATAAAGTGAGAATTATACTGAAAGAACTAGACCCCCAAAAAAGAGAGAAGAAACTTGTCAGTAATAAAAACATGGTATAAAACTTTAATCAACATCAGAGTTAATCACCTCATTTGGTAACTGACAGTTCAATGAAGTTTCTGTTTTAAAATCATGGGCAAAGCAGACTGCCAGGTTTTATTTGTCATCTGATATAAGTTGAGCTATAGTCCGAGATGGTGGAAAACCTTTTTTGTTGGGTTTTACCTCTTGAATCTTAAATGAAAACTGGCACTCCATCTGGATAATGTCCAATGTGACACATTTTGGGAGCCATCAACTACCTAGCCTTACAAATCAAGAACACTGATTAAATAATCAAGATTTCTGAAAAGCCTTGAGGGAGCTATACGTTTTTTGCATCAGTAATTGCCATTCTGTTTGTAGCACAAGATGTTTTTGAGCTCTGGATAAGAACCTGAGTTTGACATACTGGCATTGAATATCTTATTTGTGGGTTAGCAGAAACTTGACATTCTTAGAAGTATTGTGATAGCAAAGAGGGAAATTGTGGGATTTAAAAAAATGTCTTAAACTGGGCACCTGGGTGGCTCAGTTGGTTAAGGGTCTGACTGCGGCTCAAGCATGATCTCACAGCTTGTGGTTTCAAGCCCTGTGTCGGGCTCTGCGCTGACAGCTCAGAGACTGGAGCTTGTTTCGGATTCTGTGTATCTCTCTCTCTCTGCCCCTCCTTTGCTTGCACTCTGACTCTCTCTCTCTCTCTCTTTCTCTCTCTCTAAAATAAATAAACATTAAAAAATTTTTAAATGTCTTAAACTAATGAAGTTTGTCATTAAGAAAATGAAACAAGGTAAGGAATTGGTTATATGTTTTTGAGGGATACAATAAACGTAATGATATTTTGCCAAACATCCATTTAAATAAATCTGTTGTTCTTCCTGATAGTATGTAATATGCAACAAGTAGCTACATAATTCTAATCCTCCCTATATAAATTAAAAAGTCACCGCTCCTTTATAATAAATAGAAATGTAAAAATTCTGTATGTGACACATGGTCAAAAACACCTTTATGATGATTTAAAATAACCACTGCTCAAATTAGTAAGACATTGATTAGAATAATAACCGATTTCCCAAAATTGCATGCATGAAAGAGCAGTTCTTTCATTAGAGATGTCAAAATTAGTCCAGAAAATATCAATGAACATTATTCATGTTATGTTCAGCTTTGGCCCTAGGCAAAATTGTCAATTTGGTAAAGTTATTCTTTGCCATTTCTCAACATCCCTTTGAAGGATTTTTTCCTTTGCTGGCACTCAATCATTTATTCATTCAATAATTTTTTATTGAGAGCCTACTAGATGGCAGGCACAATCCTCAGTGCTAGAGGTAGAGCAGTGAAAAAGATAGTCAACCACCCTGTGTGTATAGAGATTACATTACAGAAATTAAGATGGACTCAGACAATTAAAAAATAAGTTAACAAAAAAGAAAATTTTGGATTATAGTAAATACAATGGCAATTATATTGTATGTAAATAATAAAATAGCATGGTATGTTAGAGAGTATCTAGGGCTGTCTTAAGTCAAGTGGTAAAGGAAGACCTCTCTAATGAGCCGATGCCTTTGATCCAACCATGGGAAAATGTTGGGGTACACCATTATAAACAGAAGAATTCTGGCAAATGCAAAAACCTCAAGGCCATGTAAGTGAGACAGGGGGCTTGCTTGGACTTTGATAGATAAGAAGAAGATCTGTATGACTGAGTATAATGAACAAAGAGAGAACAATATAAGGCAAGAGAGTGAGACGGGTTTCCTGCTTATGCAGATTCTAGAAACTTAATAGGAACTCTTTTCAATCTGATAGGAACCCACTGCATAGTTTTAGTAGCTATCTGTCCTCTTTCTTCTCTCTTTGATTCTTTTCCCTTGTTTTTGTTTTTGTTTTTGTTTTTAGAATCTTTTACAATTATAACTCTCATGATAGCTCCCTTGCCTAGGATCTTTTATATTTCTTTTAATAAAATGTACCTTTCAGCTTCCTTCTCTTTCAGGTCATGCCAGGTAATTTGTAAACTAATCTGATAAATCAGTATGAATTAGAGCATTCGTAGTAACTTCAGCTTAAAATGATGCTCCTCTAAGATAGAAATTTTTTTTCTTTAAAACATCTTGTATTATCTAGACTTCAAGGAGTAAAGACTGGAAATGATAGCTATTTACTAGAAAAAAAAAAAAAAACACATTTAAGCAGCTGCTTTTTCCCCCCATGCAAAGAAATATCCTTGATTATATGAAATCTTCAGACCATTAACTATTATTGTCATACTTGGTTTTATGATCATTATGATTTATTAATCCCCTTTTGAGTGCCAGACACTATATTAGCTACTTTATATACATATTTGCATTTAATTCTCACTAATGATCCTATACATTCCTAATTTATATATGAAGAAAGTAAAGCTCAGACTTACCTGCCTTGTTCCATTTTGTAGACCAGAAATGAGAACAGGTCTAAAAACATAAAAGACAATCAATAACTACTTTCTGGATAAATGCATGATTGATTCAAAAAATAAAATAAAATAAAATAAAATAAAATAAAATAATAAAATAAAATAATAATGGTCACGTGGCTTGGAAGATAGTGGGTCAAACTGAATTCAGCCTTTAAGACTTCAAAACCCACTCTCTATATAACAATGCCTTCCTCATGTAGTATGTAATTGGTTTGATTTTCTGAGCTAGGCTCAGAGAAAAGTTTATTCAAAGGCAAAAAAGAAACACACCCAGTGAAGCAAAGTTTTCAGTTAGTTAGAAGATTCCCTCCCCTTCTGTTTTCTGGTTCTGGGGAACAATTTGCTTTATCTCCTGGCAAAATCAGGCTGATTAGATGACTAAAGTCTGATAATTATGTTATTTTGATAAAAGGAAAACCTGCCCAAAGGTGTTTCCCAGAAACAGACACTCACACACATGTGTGCATGCATGCACGTATGTGCACACACACACACACACACACATGCACACACACACTGTAAATGGGAAATAGCCATATGAAACACAAAAGCATCTAGGCTTCGCCTCCAGTCAGTGTCTATAACCAAGCAAGCTTGTTTTTGGGTGATGTTCAATATCTTACCAGTTACAAAGAAAATACCCCTGTGGTGTCTAAGAATGTGATAAGAGTTATCTTCAAGGAATACAATTTTGTTCTTTGATTTTAGCGAGATCTACACATCTCTGTCAGAAGCTGAACAAGTGCCAGAGTCTTTAAAACAGAAACAAACAGTGTGTGGCTCTGATTCTTTTCAGACATAATACTGAAATACTCTTGGATAGACGCTCTTCTAAGATATGATGCTTCAATTTGTATTATAAACTTGAACATAAGGATAAGTTAGAGACTGCCCAAAATAATGCTCTTGCAAAGCACTTAATCCATGGATTACCATGTGAGAAGAAAATATTCCTTAATCAAATATATTTAGGAAATAAAGTGAATTTTCTGATCTCTTAGAAATTCACAAAGACCATTATTAAAGAATCAAAGAAGTCCTAAAAAACAAACAATAGCAACAACAATAACCTCTATAGCTTTGTTCACCCAGTATATCTCAAACTAATTTGGCCACTATAATTTAATAATTTAACTTATGACACCATAAAAAGCCCATGGAATTAGTTGTCTATGGAATATATTTTGGGAATGTCAACTAAAGAAATTTAAGTGGTTCATGATAGGTAGAAAAGTAAAGTTCCTATGTGTAGATAAAGCTTTCATAACCTCTAAGGACTTAATTTATAATATTTTTTAAAGGAGAAACATTTTTGGCATAATATAGTCTTTTTATATGTGGTGGTGTTACTTCTGACCCTTTAACTGTACATGAAAAATCCTGGCAGGTGGGAACACAAGCTGTTGGGTCAAGTCCTAACCCTGACACTTAGCAACTTACATGACTTTATATGACTCACTTAAATTCTTTGAACCTGACCTATAAATAGTACTTAGCTCAAAAGAAATTATGAAAATAATATAAGCAAAGAGCTTAGCATTATGCTGGGCAAATAGTAAGTGCTCAATAAGAGGCAACTATTTCATTTTTTCCCCCTGATGCTTCTTATGAGTTTGTGCAGAACCATTCACACTCTCTTACACAGCCCTCTTCTTGTCAGGGTATGCATTTGTAAGAAGGCCGAGTGGGTATTAACTATATAGACCTCATTAGTGCAATTCACAAACCAAGACCAAAGTTTTATGGATACAAAATGAAAAATTATTTCTTGCAGTGTTACTCACATTCTTCTTTAGCTATAATATTCAGTTAAGTGGCACTTTAAAAAGCTATTAGCACAAAAGTCACTCACATCAAAACTAGTCTTAGCATTAAAAATCAGTGTTTTATAAAAATCTGTGAATATCCTTCATGTGTTACTAAGCCAATGCAGGGATGTCCCCTTAAAAACCAAAATGACTATCATAAAATAATCTCCCAAGGAAATTTGTAGTATGACATAATGGAATAATGTTTACCCTAAGTAAGGCCAACAATTGCCAAACATTCATTTGTGTTTGCCAGATTTACATGTTATTGACAGAACTATAAACAAGTGATTCAAGTTATCCACAAGAAATTTGCTGCTCACATATCTGTAACCTACATTTGTAAGGGTAAAATCCCTCTTCAGATTTATGAAAAGATTTTGCTACATACACTCTTGAGTTGATAATGACTTAAGTAGGATGTCTATACTATATTGTTGGGTTTCTTATTTAATTTGGAGGCAGAATATGACAACATTTCTTAATAATTTAAAATGACTATGTATTGTTAATGTTGTTATTCCTCTGCTACAATCCAAAAGTTCTGTCCCATCTCATTCACAATAAAAATGGAAGTCCTTGAAGTGGGCTCTAAGGCCCTCTGATCTCACCCCTCCTCTCCACTTGCTCATTCTGCCACAACCATACCACCCTTCCTGTTGTTCCATGCATGCTCCTGCCCTCAGGCCTTTTTGTATTTTCTGTTTCTTCTGTCTCAAATGCCTTTCCTTCAAATGCTTGCAAGATTGGTCCCCCAGTTCCTTCAGGTCTCAGATCAAATGTCACTTCGCCATTCTCTACAGACTAACATTGCTTTTCTCAAAATTCCCTCATATCCATCCAGGTTTTATATTTCTCCATATCACTTAATGCTGTCTGACATAGTCAACAATACATGTTCATGAGAGCCAATTATTAAATTTTCAAAAGTTTTGTTAGGTCTTGTTAATTTTTGTTAAAATATTGTTAAAACACTGAAAGTATTTTGACAATCATTAAAACATTGAACGCTTGCAACTGACTCTGATGGGAGTATTTACACCATGGAAATTGGCAAAATTCTATGAATCAGAGCTTTTATTTTTTAGAGAGTTGGTTTACCAGAATACCATAAGGTATAATAAATACATTTTACTTGTTTTCATTTTTACTGCTGTCCACTACCAGTGTATAAGTTCAGTGAGAGCAGGGGGCTTGTTTTGTTCACCACTGTCTATCAAGAGTCTCGCAGTATCCAACACAAAGTAGATGATTCATAAATATATGCTGAATGAATGGTTAGTGAGGATTAGGACTTATGGCCTTTAATATTTGTGAAGAATGAGATTGATCCTTTTATTCATTCACTAATTTAGGCATTCAGTACATATTTTTGAGAACCTGTTTGCTAGGTTTTCACACTGTTCTAGGACATGGAGACATTTTAATGGATAATAGAGAAATAATTCCTACATTATGTTGTAGGAGCTTACATTATGTTAGGAGGGATAAAAACAAACAAAAAACAATAAAAACATTAACTTCAGATATTGGTTTGTGTTAGAAAAAGATAAGTTACAGTTATTGGTAACTGTTAGTAAACCAACCAACCAGACAAAAACCGAACAAGGTAATGGGTAGAGAGAGACTGGAGGAGGGATTAATGTCTTAAATAGAGAAACCAGGTGAAGCCTTTGTGAAAGGTACTTTTGAACTGAGATATGAATGATGCAATTAAGCCAGCCAAACTTAGATCTAAGGAAAGAACATTCCAAGCAGAGGCCACAACATAGTGCAAGGTCCCTTGAGTGGGAATGAGCTTGGTGAGTTTGAAGAACAGAACAAGGGCTGCTAATCTTGAAACATATCCGGTTAGGGAGAGAATGGCAGTGGATGAGGTCAGAAAGGCAGTCAAGGCCAGATCACTCAGGGCCTTATGGGCCATAAGAAACCATTAGAAAGTGACTTGATCTGATTTAAAGTTTACAAAGATCATCCTAGCAATGTAGGATGTTAAGAGAGCAATTAGAGGCTCCTATAGGTGTTCAGCACGTATGCAGTAAAAATATAAAATATATGTGAATAGAATGGACCTGATGGGTCCTGATTGTTTTAAAGGTGACTTTAAGCAAATCTTCCACAAGCATGAAATCTTTGGTTTTACATACTGTTCAACAAGAGATAAAACGGGAGAATAGTTTGCAAATTTAATTTAAAGGTAGTATAACCTTGATACTGAAGCAAAACAAGGAAAGTAATATATATATATATATATATATATATATATATATATAGCCTATATCAATTAAAATTCTATATGCAAAAATACTAGGTAGACTATTATTAGCATGCCCAATAAAGAAAAGTATAACAAATACTTCGTGACCAGAAAGGATTTCCTTCCTGAATTCATGGGTGGTTTAGCATTAGAAAAACTACTAATGTAATTAAATATTCCAACAGATTAAAGGAGGAAGGATTACATGGTTACATGGTTATCATAAAGGATACAAAAAAAATAATATGACAAAATTAAACACCCTTTCCTCATTAAAAATGTTAGGTTCAGGAAATCTAAGAAGAAAGACATCCATAATATGATGAGGGTATATACCAAAAATTTAAAGCCATCATCTTAATGTTAAAAGGTAGAAATATTTTTTTACATTAGATTTTCTTAAATTGGCATATAATTGACATACAATATTGTGTAAACTTAAGGTCCCCACTGTGATGATTTACTACACTTATGTACTGCAATATGATTACCACTATAGCATTAGCTGAAACCAAAATATTCATTCCAAAGTCAGGAAAAAGTCAACAATGTCTTTTGTTGTCTTTTCTGTTCTACATTGTATAATGGTCTTAAGTAATGGAAAAAGATTTTTAAAAAATGTGCATAGGGTGATGAGCATTGAGGAGGGTGCTTGCTGGGATGAGCACTGGGTATTGTATGTATGTGATGAATCACAGGAATCTATCCCTGAAGCCAAGAGTGCACTCTATACACTGTATATTAGCTAACGTGACAATATATTTTTAAAAAAAGAAAGAAAAAATTGTGTATAGGGAGCGGAAAAGAAAAAAAGTACATTCATTATTCCTAAAAACATCAAAAGCAAATTATTAGAACTTAAAAGAGCTATGTACAAAATCTAATAATATCCTATGCACCTACAACATAACAATTAGGAACATAACTCTGGAGAAGATACCATTTAAACCAGTGAGATACTTAGGAATAAATATAATAAAAGCTTAAATTTTATGAAAAAAACATAAAGCACTCAAAACTCAGATGATAGTCATAAATTTAATTACATTAAATTTTAAAACTTAAGTATTAAAGTATATGCCATGAACATAAGGGAGAAGTCTCAGACTGAGAGAATTTTGCTGCCCATGTAATTACCTATGTATTATATCAAGAACTCATACAGTACTTTAAAGTTAGACTACCATAGATCCCAATCCTTGGTACTCTTCTCTTTCTAACTTACACCCTTGCTGATTTTACCCATCCAGACTCAGTTCTGCTTTTGATGACTAATAGGCATCTCAAACTGTGATCCACCCCCAGCCTTCCCACCTCAATTGATGCACCACCCTCCTTCCAGTGTTGCAAGACAAACTCTAGCCTGGAGCAGTTGTTTATTTTTTTTTCTTCAGTTTTTTAACATGTATTCATTTTCGAGGGACAGAGAGAGACAGTGAGTGGGGGAGGGACAGAGAAAGAGGAAGACAGAATCTGAAGCAGGCTCCAGCACAGAGCCCAATGGGGGGCTCAAACTCATGAATCAGGAGATCATGACCTGAGCCTAAGTCCAATGCTTAACCTACTGAGCCACCCAGGTGCCGCTCCTGGAGCAGTTCTTGACACCTCTTTTCTCACACACACAATTCACATCCTGTCCCTGTTTATTTTCAAAGTATATCCAGAATCTGTGCACTTTACATCATGTATGTTACTACCATTCTGGTTCAAGCCGTCATCATCTTTTGCCAGTGTTACAATTGCCTCCTCACTGGTCTCTCTGCTGCTATTGTATTCCTACACAGAACCCACATGATCAGTTAAAACCTTAGAGCAGATTTCTGCTCAGAACACTACAGTGGCTTTCTCATCTCCCCTGCAACTTCTTCCTCCCTTAATCACTCTGGTCCAGCCACAGGCTAGTCTCCTTTCTGATCTTAAGACATGACAGGCATGCATCTACCTTACAGACTTTGGCCTAGCTGGTTCCTTTGTCTGAAATGCCTTTTTCTGTGAGAAACTATTTGGCTAACTCCCTTACCAATATCCAGTCTGCTTGAATCTCCCCTCGGTAAGCACTACCCCGATCACAGTACTTCACAATGTAACCTGCACAGTTCCCTTCACTGTGCATCATTTTTATTTTCATTTTGCCTGTCACCTTGCATCAGACTATATATTTTACTAATTTCATTCCATTCTTTATCTACACTCCTTCAGAAATGTCAGCTCCACAAGGGCAGCCATTTTGTTTTGTTCATTGAAGT